>NC_044031.1:515281077-515896404 GCF_901765095.1 Microcaecilia unicolor
TTAGAGTGCCCTCTATTGCTAGAAAGAGGATTTTCATCTAAGAGAACAGATAAAAAAAATGCTTTAGTTTAGGGGCTTTCAAATATTTTGATAACACAGTGTGTTTTTTCTAGCAAAAAAGGTGCCAGTACTCAAATGCTAGGCCACCTTTCAGGGGTGGGGTGATCACTGAGGGACCAACCCCATAATAGCCAGACCCCCTGCAACCAGTCACAGAATTTATGACAAGGCAGAATTGGTGTGTAGAGCCTGAGCACTTTCATTAAAACTTGGGGACCATGGGTCAATTTTAGCAGACAATGGAAAAGGTGCCGGTACTCAGTACCCCCCAAGTACCCCCTCAAAACAAGTCCTGATAACAGATCTTTCCCAGAACCAGATGTCATATATGTACCTCATTCTATCACAATATCACTTTGAATTAATCCAAACCATGTATTTGTTCAGACCGGAATCGGCTAACGCCATTTACGGTAATATGTAAGCCACATTGAGCCTGCAAAATGGTGGGAAAATGTGGGATACAAATGCTACAAATAACAGTAATAATAATATCACTGTGCCTCCCTTCCTTTCTTTATTTAGCTCACTATACTTCTCTATTGACAGTGATCCTCCTGTCACAGCAAAAGGTGGAAGAGCTCAAACTGCTCTGGAAAGAAAGCTTTACAATACTCCATGTTCATCATATTCCCACACACATAGATCAAGGCATTGTACTAGACCAACTCCACAGAAACTCCATTTTTCTTTAAATGAAACTCGCTTCTAATATCTTCATTGCTTCTTCAGTAGGATGCACATTTCGCTATGGAGAAAATAGTGCACTAATGATATAATAATGTTTGCCTTTGTGTCTATGCATGACAGGATGTTCATGTGTTCATTATTATTGGCCAAGGTAGGTACCAAGAAGTTATCATACCTATTAGCAAGCCAGAGTCGCTAAAAGTTTTCTTCATAACCAAAATGTATGTGTGTTCTTGAAAGTCCTCACAAAGAAAGAGGATTTTAAAATACAAAGTACCCAGGTACAACAAATTTGAAAATGTTATACAGACAAAAGTATATGTGTGCTGTAACAGGGGGTTTAGGTTTAGAAAAAAAAATAAATTTGATACTTACCTGGGGGCTGTTGGGGGTTGCAGAGGGCAGCACAACGTTTTTCTGTCTCCTGGGGGTGTTTGCGCTTGCCCCCGGGAGTGAAGAGATGTTCGGGCCCAAGAAGGGGCCGGGAAGAGTGAGGGGAGCGCTGCCGTAGGTGCTCCCGATGTAGTTCGGCCTTGTTTGGGCCGGAGGCAGTGGCAGCAAGCCAGCGCTGCTTGGGGCCATGATTTTTGGCTTCCGGGGACGAGTGGGTTCCCGGGGCCGAAGAGGGGAAGTAGCGCCATTGTTCCGGGGCGCTGGTTGGTTGGGGCCGTTTTGTGGGGCCGTCGCAGAGGCGGGGGGCGTCAAGGGAGCGTCCCAGGCGTGTGTTGTGGGAGCCGAGAAGAGGACAGCGATTCGAGGACGTCGGCGCGAGAGTGCATGAGGCGGCGCGCCTCATGCACACATCGCGAACGCGCGTTTTTCCGTTTAGGCCGAAGCCGGGGCCTAAATTTTGGGCCCGGCTTCGGAGCTTTTTTATTTTTGCCTCCGTTTTTGCGGGAAGACAGCGAGGACCGGAACCGAAGGCAGGGGTCGTGTGAGGGGAAAATCCCGGTCAAGGTAAGGGGTCTTTTGACCCGAAATTTTAATGTATTTATTTTTAAAATGTGTAAATTCGGTTTTTTATTTTTAAAAAATCAGGGATTTGTTTAATTTAAATTCTGTTTTTGGTTTTGGGGTTAAGGAATTTTTTAGGAGTTTTGTAGTACTTTAGTTTTTTAATTTTTGTTTTTTAAATAGGAGTTTTTGACAGGAGTGGGTTTTATAGGGTTAGGAAAGGGTTAATTTTTTAAATTCGACAGGGTAGGTCCGGGAGAGAAGTTTGAAATTTTTGGGATAGTTTTTAATTGGATTTGGGAATTTTAGAGGGGTCTGGGATAGTTTGTTTGAAGGCGGACGTCAGAATTTGGGATTTTTAAAATTGGAAAACAGGGATGGATAGGGAATGGGGAGTTTAATTTTTGGGTGAAGTTTGGGGTGATTTGAGAAAATTTTAAGGTGATTTTGGTTAATTAATATGATTTTCCATTAAAGTCTATGGGGTTTTATTTTTTAAAATGGAGCTGTAGCAGTGCTGGCCAACATTCCGCAGGTCAACTCAGCCAGCTTGGAATGTTTAAAAGGGATAGTGATTGGCTGAGCTGGTCTCGGAATGGCAAGCCAGCGCTGGTCTCCCTGGAAACGGTGGTTGAGGCGGTTGGTCAGTAGGTGTTGGTCAGTCAAGGAGAGAGGTGTGTGGTGTGTGAGGGGAGAGAGTGGAAGGTGTTTGAAGGGTAAAAGAGGAGGAATTTGAGAAATTTGGAAGGAAAAAATAATTAGAGAATAGTGTATTATTGAGGGGGTTATAGTGGTTTAGTGGGGAAGTTTGGTTAAAATTTATTAAGTTTAGGAAATAGGATTAATAGTAATTGGGTTTGTAAGGGGTGCAGGGTGTGAGTTATATAAGGGGGTGTTTGGGAATATAGTAGGGGTGTAATAGTTAAGGAATTTTTGGAATTTAAAATAGTTTTTTTTAGGAGTTAAGTGTTAAATTACTGAAGTGGTTAGAAAACAATATAGAAGTATGAATGGAATGTAAAGTGTTATAAAGTATTGTGAAAGAGTAGTGAAAGTGCCTAAGACCGGCCAACACTATTACACTAGTGTTAGTTAGGGAAAGAAAAAAATAGTTAGAAAAGGAGAAGACTTGAGAGATAGGCAAACTATACTTATTTTAATTTTAATAATCAGAGAAACCACAGTGTAAAACCTTCCTAGCAGGCAGAATTTCTGCCGTTACCCAGAGCAGACAGGGTTTTCTCTCCATTTATTTTGGTTTTGAGGGGAGGTTTAGGAGGAAGACCAGCTGTGCATTTAAGAAAATCTACAAGGGCCCCGGCGCAAGAAAGATTTCACCGGCATGCTTGGAACCAAAGGAATTGAGACCTCGACAGCTAAGTGACTTAGATACTGGGACTGAGTATCAAGGGGAAAGTGGGTGCTACTTACTTTAAAGGGGAAAAAGGGGAAAAGAGAGAAGAGAAAAAAATCCAAATCAAATACTTACCTGTTCCTGAAGGGGGGGGAAGAAAAGGAGACATTTCCTGCAAAACATAAAGGGGAACACAAAGTATCAAATTCCGGAGAAACATCTTTTAGGAGAGTACAAAGAATTGTTAACAGGGGAAAGATTTAGTGAAAACAAAAACATTATACTTATCTGATGTCTGTTCTGGTTCTGCTGTAAAAATACCTGGAAAGAGAAAAGAAGCGAGTTTATATTTCTTTTTAAATTATTCATGTACATAAATTGTGGGATCATTGTATAATTTTGTAAGTTGTCTTTAATTTACTTTGAAGTTGAATTTAAAATAAATACCTAGTTATTGCATTGAAAAGAACTCTGTGGCTGATTGAGTTGTGTGGGAGCCCAATAGGGAGAATCCTAAATTTAGTTTCATTTTCCTCTTCCATTCTTAGAGAGTGGAAGACGAGGATAGTGATTCTAACACATTTCCGGTAACTTATAGTGTGTTCGCATTCAGGCCCGACTACAAACACCTGACTTTGGGTGAGCACACAGTTACAACTGAGGTATCGGAAGTGCCGGTTAGAGTGCATTTAAGTGAGATGCAGTGAGGGTGTAAACACATATGTATAAATATCTTTTACATATCAGCTAGGGTGTGTGCATTCCAAGAGATCACAAGTAGTTTTGATGACTGAACCCCCCCCCCTGCTTGTAAATACCCCTCCACAGTTTTAGAAATGTGTTGGAATGTTTGAAGAGGCTGTAGTTTTGGAAGACCTTTAGACTCCTCATTTAAAATCACTGATCTGTCCTTGTGTTTGGTTTCCTTGTGTTGCATTCTCTCTCCTGTTTGGCTAGCCCTTGTCTCGAAGCCTGCTTTCAAATAGGGCCAGTTACTTTGAATAGCATTTTAGAAAGGACATCCAGCTCAGAATAAGGACATCCAGATCAGTACATCTAGGTGGCGATAGTATTTTAAAATAGGGTCTACTGATGTATAGCCTGTTCTAAAGTAAATGAGACACGTTTATGTTTATTAAAGTTTTCTATACCACTATTACTGGTTAACAGATCTAAGCGGTGTACAGTCTAAAAACACATAAAATATGTAAAGAGGAATACCATATTAAGGATAGGAAAGAGATCACGCAAAGTCATTCAATTTTAAAAAATCATTCTGCTGCCCTAAAACAGCATACTTTGGCATCCAGATATCTCTGTAAACAACAATCAGGCAATAAACTCAATTAACTACCCAGGAAAAAGACCATAGTTAAAAAAGTGACATCAATGAACATTGCTAGCTGGTCCCTCTTCCCAGTGCTTTTTTTGTGCCGGTACGCAACGGTACGGCGTACCGGCACCTTTTTCTCTTCCTCCCCTCCCCTCCCATTATTTCCAGCGATTCTCCGCCTCTCTCCTGCCCTCCCATCGACGTGCAGCGATTTTTCCGTCCCTCCCCTGCCCTCACCTCTCCCATATCCAGCGATTCTTCGTCCCCCAGCGTCCTCCTTCACCGCCTGCCAGCCAGCGTCGGAGTCAGAAGCGAACGGTGCAGGCAGCGAAGCGATTGGCTGGCAGCGTCGTAGCTTCCCTCTGCAAGTCCCGCCTATGCGTAAACAGGAAGTTGTAGGCGGGACTTGCAGAGGGAAGCTACGACGCTGCCAGCCAATCGCTGCCTGCACCGTTCACTTAGGCATCCGACGCTGGCTGGCAGGCGGTGAAGGAGGACGCTGGGGGACGAAGAATCGCTGGATATGGGAGAGGTGAGGGCAGGGGAGGGACGGAAAAATCGCACGTCGATGGGAGGGCAGGGGAGAGGCAGAGAATCGCTGGAAATAATGGGAGGGAAGGGCAGGGGAGAGAGAATTGCTGGACATGGGATGAGAGGGAAGGGCAAGGGAGAGAGAATTGCTGGACATGGGAAGGGCAGGGGAGAGAGAATTGCTGGACATGGGATGGGATGGGAGGGAAGGGCAAGGGAGAGAGAAGTGCTGGACATGGGAAGGGCAGGGGAGAGAGAATTGCTGGACATGGGATGGGAGGGAAGGGCAAGGGAGAGAGAATTGCTGGACATGGGATGGGAGGGGAGGGAAGGGCAGGGGAGAGAGAATTGCTGGACATGGGATGGGATGGGAGGGAAGGGCAAGGGAGAGAGAATTGCTGGACATGGGAAGGGCAAGGGAGAGAGAATTGCTGGACATGGGATGGGAGGGAAGGGCAGGGGAGAGAGAATTGCTGGACATGGGATGGGATGGGAGGGAAGGGCAAGGGAGAGAGAATTGCTGGACATGGGAAGGGCAGGGGAGAGAGAATTGCTGGACATGGGAAGGGCAGGGGAGAGAGAATTGCTGGACATGGGATGGGAGGGAAGGGCAGGGGAGAGAGAATTGATGGGAGGGAAGGGCAAGAGAGAGAGAATTGCTGGACATGGGAGGGAAGGGCAGGGGAGAGAGAATTGCTGGACATGGGAAGGGCAGGGGAGAGAGAATTGCTGGACATGGGATGGGAGGGAAGGGCAAGGGAGAGAGAATTGCTGGACATGGGAGGGAAGGGCAGGGGAGAGAGAATTGCTGGACATGGGAGGGAAGGGCAGGGGAGAGAGAATTGCTGGACATGGGAAGGGCAGGGAAGAGAGAATTGCTGGACATGGGAGGGAAGGGCAAGGGAGAGAGAATTGCTGGACATGGGATGGGAGGGAAGGGCAAGGGAGAGAGAATTGCTGGACATGGGATGGGAGGGAAGGGCAGGGGAGAAAGAATTGCTGGACATGGGATGGGAGGGCAGGGAAGAGAGAATTGCTGGACATGGAGGGGAGAGAGGAGAATCGCTGGATGGGGAGGGGAGGACAGGGAAGAGAGAATTGCTGGACATGGAGGGGAGAGAGGAGAATCGCTGGACAGGGAGGGGAGGACAGGGAAGAGAGAATTGCTGGACATGGATGAGAGGGGAGAGAGGAGAAATGCTAGAAATGGATGGAGAGCAGAGCAGGAGATAGAGGAGAATTGCTGGACATGGATGGATGGAGGAGTTGGCTAGGAGAGAGGAGAAATGCTGACTTGGATGGAGGAGAGGGGAGAGAGAATTATTGCTTTATATGGATACAGAGGAGGGAAGAGAGATGAGAAATGCTGGACATGGATAGAGGGGCGGAGAGAGGAGAAGTGCTGGACATGGATGGATGGAGGAGTTGGCTAGGAGAGAGGAGAAATGCTGACTTGGATGGAGGAGAGGGGAGAGAGAATTATTGCTTTATATGGATACAGAGGAGGGAAGAGAGATGAGAAATGCTGGACATGGATAGAGGGGCGGAGAGAGGAGAAGTGCTGGACATGAATGGAGGGGAGGAAAGAAAAAAGAAGATGGACATGGATGGAGATGAGGGAAAGGGAAGAGGAGAAAAACTGCACATGGATGGAGAAAATAGGCAAAAGCTGGATCCATGTTATACCTCCTCCAGTCAATTCCATGGAGGAGGACCCAGCTTTTACTTATGGATGCAGGGCAACAAAAGAAGAAGAAAGGAAGAAAGTAAAGAAATAAATGGAAAGGAAGCCCTGGAAATGGAGTTAAGAGAACAGATAGCAGCAGAATCAGAGACTGGGACCAATATGGATAGAAAAACAAAGTCACCAGACAACAAAGGTAGAAAAAATCATTTTATTTTCATTTTAGTGTTTGGAATTTGTCTTATTTTGCATTGGGTATACTGGAGCTGTAACAGCTTACAGAAATTATTTATAATGAAAAGAAATCACATTATTTTTTCTCCTATACTAGTTTAATATTTTCAATGATGTCTGTTTATATGCGCCATGGCTGGTATAAGGGGTGTGACTAATGTGGGTGTGGCTATAATAGGGGCGGTGCCATGTGTGGTGACCCCGCCCACAATGAGTACCGGCACCTTTTTTTCTACAAAAAAAGCACTGCCTCTTCCACAGATCAGCCAGGTCTGACACAACATAGCTTCTCCAGATTCACTGTTGGTTAGGAGGCTCCAACCACGGTCCTGTCCTTACTCCACACCCTCCGGTTCCGCCACTCCTCTCAAATGGCTGCTACCCCAGTTATCTTTACGATAGTGTTCACCAAAAATGTGCAGCTACTCCAATACTTCTTTTAAGTTTAGGGGTGTTATTTGCATAATCTTTAGTAACATAGTTCACAACTTTTACTTCACACATTGATTTTACTTTCCCAACACAGTTCCAGCTCCCTTCCTCAGGAAGATTTAATTATTGTCCAGCTTCTTCGGACACCGCTTTATACTTTCCAGCAGTTTGTCAGTTCCTTTAGCTTTTCACCATCATTTCATTTCATCAACCCAATCTCATGTCATTCATCAACCTAGTTTCATTTCATTTCTTCCTCATAGCTCATTCCTTCATAGCATTCCCTTCTGCCCCCTTGGGTAATTTACCAGGCTAGCCTCCTCCACAGGTTCCTTCCCAACTGCACCAGCCTTCTTTCCCCAATCTTAAACAGTTTAGGTATTGTAGCAGCCAGAAAACCTTTTACTTTACCCCCTTGGGTCCGTGCTAATGCTGAAATCTCCATACTCTCCTCCCCCAGCCCCTCAGCTGCCTCCATTTTATCACATTCCATAGCCTCCTCCCCACAGGGTTCCCCCAGCTGCTTCTCATCACCCTGATCAGAGGCCATTTCCCAATCATCTTCCCCAATCTCCAGTTCCTGAGAGTCTTGCATAGGAAGTGATGGATTCTGCAGATGGTAGTTCCTACCCCTAGTCAATATTCTGAGCGGCCTCTTGGCCACTAGGGGGCGAATTTCATGTCTACCAGGAACGTGTGAGTGAAACTTTCTCTTTCTTAAGAACACCTCTTCCTCGAGCCCCTGCCTCAGCCCTCTTTTAGTCAGACTCTTTTCTAACCCCTTACAACATCCATGTGCTGATTATGTCTGGTATAAACACCCATTATTAGAAACCGAAATGTCCAAATTATGAATAAAATTCTTCCTAATGGACCCCACAAATAAAATAAATTATAAATAAACAACCCAATACTATAGTTTCAGAAATTTAGCTAAGGGACCATCAGAACAGGTCATAAAGTAGGGTCTCCTCCTCTTTCAGCAAATAGCTCCCACAATGCAATCATCGGTCCCAATAACTAGTGAGAGAGAATTTTTTTTTTACTTTCATGACAAAATAATGTGTATGAAGTTACTTAACTGAGAGCCAGGCCAAGTGCTGGCATGATCACGTTTTGAGCTAGCAGCTCTGCATCAGGTCAAATCCTTTCAAATGACATATCTACAAAGCTAAACATAAATATGAAGATAATTCCACAAAATAACATATTTATAATAAGCTACTATCCAGCATACCAACTATAAAAATAAATTCATCCCAGCCCCATGTTCACTTCAGGAGGAAAAGAACAAAGATGTGGTTATGTTTCAGAAATCCTGCACGAAATGACTGTTTCAAACTGTTTTAAATTAATTTCTTGGCACCGGCCTTCTTCTAGGTACATGTTGATCTTGTATGATTTTAATAGAAGTAAGGGAAAGGATTGTTTATACAGCTCAACTTGATTTATTTAATCTCGTGTTATGTTTGAGATAAAGTACTAACCCATTTAGGTTGTCTATTAAATTTTTGCTATTTATTATTTGTCCTAAGTTTATTACTGGTTATTAACTGTCAGTGCTATGGCTTGATGTTTATGTTGTTTGCCTTAATATACTACTAGTGCTAAGGTGTACTAATGCATTATCACATGCTATCACCGTTATCATACATTATTAGTAACTAGGTCCCATTGCATAAAATGTGACCCACTATAAAATAATGCACGTTAAGGAGGAAATTCTATATATGGTGCCTAGAAATCCGTGCAGAAAACATTTCCACCGTTAATATGTGCTAACACAATACTGCATATTAGTAACACTAGCACTTCTTCACAGAAAGGGTGGTGAATTCGTGGAATGGCCTACCAGTGGAAGTGGTGGAAATGAAAACAGTATCTAAATTCAAGAAAGCTTGGGACAAGTACATAGGATCTCTAAGGAAGTGAAAGGTAGAGTAGATGGCATGGATGAGCAGACTGTTTCTGTTTCTTAGTTTATTTTATGTTCCAGTTTGAGTTTTCTACAGATTGGCAGGTAATAAATGTGAGAAAGAAAGAATAAAAACTTCTATCTACAAATCTGAATTATCAGGCCTTGTGGCAGGTAATAAATGTGAGAAAGAAAGAATAAAAACTTCTATCTACAAATTTGAATTATCAGGCCTTGTCGTCTTATATGATATAAACATTCTCTGTCACCATAATTCCACTAGTATGAGTCAAAATGTTTAATTCCCATCCAGTTCAGTCTAAATGGAGTTCAATACCTATAAACATGTTTCTAACTGTTCTTCTGGGCTGTATTAGAACCATAAAAAGATATAGCTGCTTCTTATGTGACTCACCCACTAGTGCTTCCTGCCCCACCCACTTCACCACTACCAACAAGAGGAGATATGCTGGAAGCAATTTTCTCACCTTTCGTGGCCGCACCACTCGCACAGCCCTTGGTATGGTGCTAGCTTTAGTATTAATATAATTAGCCTTCTAAAGGTTGGGCACATTACTAACTGTGAACACAGTAGAAAGGAGATCGGTCACAAAATTATTCTGTCTAACAAATATGCATATAAGTTATACCAGTTTTCAAAAGATAAGTACACACATGCTTTCTCTTTGAACATTTCCCCACCAAAACCCCACGTTCATATTTACAACTGCTATTTAGAACAATACAATTTCCAAGAACATTTACACACACACTTTTCAAAAGCAAACAGTATGTGCATAAGTCCAGCCACATCCCAGCTTCCCTCTTCCTCACATTTCCAATGTCTCTACTCAATACAGGTAAAGGTATATGTGAAATGGTATTAAGCACAAACTACAGTATTACCCACATTGATTCCAGGAAATTTTATAGTAAGACATTTTTGTGTATAAACCTTTATCTGTGCCACAAAAAAAACCTCTGTGGGTCGACATTTCCTGCTAGTATATATTCAAATCAGAAGGAAAAAGAACCCAAAGAGTGCAGGCAGATTACACTGTTTGTCTGTCACCTACTATTACTTATGATTTCTAAAGAGTTACCAGGCATACGCAGCACTGTAAAGAAATATATAAGAGCTAACAATCTAGTATGATTAAAATTTCAATGCTTGGGAGGGATAAGCATGGAATTGGTGGTAGAAGTAGAAGAACTAAGAGACAGGCAGAACTCCAGAGTCTCAATGCGTGGATAAGATGATAGTGCAGGGAGGAGGGTTTTAGTTTTGTTAGGAACTGAGCAACACTCTGGGGAAGGGGGAGCCTATTCCGCAAGGATGGGCTCCACCTTAACCAGGGTGGGACTAGGAGATAGAGCAGCTTTTAAACTAGAAATTGGGGGGGGGGGAGGCTGACAATTGCTCAAAAGTGCATGGTTCAGGATAAGGTATCTTTCAAAGATATCACCAAAATAGGGAAGATAAGGTATCCCGATAGTGAGGTTGCAAAAGAGACCGTAGTAAATCAGGTGTCCTTAAATAAAAATAAAAATCAGACAAAAGATTGCAAATTAATACTGTCAAGTACTGAGCATGATGTAAATAGGAACAACAAACATAGTTTGATATGTCTATATGCGAATGCCAGAAGCCTAAGAAATAAGATGAGAGAGTTAGAATATATTGCACTAAATGAAGAGTTAGATATAATAGGCATCCTTGAGATCTGGTGGAAGGAGGATAACCAGTGGGACACTGTCATACCGGGGTACAAATTATATCATAGTGATAGGGTGGATCGAATTGGTGGAGGGGTAGCATTGTATATTAAGGAGTGCCTTAAATCAAATAGATTGAAAATTCTGCAGGAAACAAAACACATCTTGGAATCACTATGGATTGAAATCCCATGTGTAAAGGGGAAAAGGATAGTGATAGGAGTGTACTACCATCCGCCTGGCCAGGATGAACAGACGGATGCAGAAATGTTAAAGGAAATTAGGGACGCAAACAAACTGAGCAACACAATAATAATGGGGGATTTCAATTACCCCGATATTGACTGGGTAAATGTAACATCGGGGCACGCTAGGGAGGTAAAATTCCTTGATGAAATCAAGGACAGCGTTATGGAGCAGCTGGTACAGGAGCCAATGAGAGAAGGAAAAATTCTTGACCTAGTCCTTAGTAGAGCGCATGATCTGGTGTGGGAGATAATGGTGCTGTGGCCGCTTGATAACTGTGATCACAATATGATCGGATTTGATATTAGCTTTGAAGTAAACATACATAGGAAATCCAATACGTTAGCGTTTAACTTTAAAAAAGGACACCACTCTTACAGAGAGGAGTTACAAATCGAGAAAAAGGACGACTACAGTAGAGGTTCAGCTCCTTACGAAGCGAACGCGAAACAGGGGCTCGCTGTAGAGCGAACCTACAAAGAAAGCCCATATTATAAGATAAGTGCCAAAAAACTGTAATGTTATAAGTAAACTATTTGCTATTAAGCAACAAGAGAGGATTTTTAGACTAATGAGGATGCCCACTAGCAACCGCACTGGATAACAAAAAAAACAGCGGCAAAGCGGAGCGGTGAGATCTAATATTGAGGGATCCACACCAGGAATCTGAAGTCTATTTACCTCTTTATACAAGATAGAAGGCGTGTGTTCTTGCACAGTTTGCATTCAGATACTAGATTTTGAATATGGGTTGCAAACATTGGATATATTAATAAATGTATGCATGCATAAATAGTGCATGCATTCTTTTTGCTGTGCAGGTACTAACAAATTTTCAAAATGAAAATATATGCATAAATCTGTTTTGAAAATTCCCCCAGGGAGTTTATATACTTGCAGTTAAAGCCACAAATGTTCTGGCTTAATTTATGTGCATGTCTGTGCATTTTTTGAAATATGTGCATAAATGCTGTCCTCACTAGGGGGTGCCCTAACACTTCCTCCAGAGCCAAGGACTGTTTGAATGGAGTCTGCCTTTCTGTAGCAGTGAGAGTTGACGCTGAGGGAATCCCTGGCTACCCCGCCCACTAATTTAAACTCTCAGGGATGACCGCCCCCTTTGACCTAAGGCAGCTGCCTGAGTTATAACCAATCCACAAGGTTTGCATAAACAAAATACCATTTATTCTGGGTATAACGACTTTCATTCAACAGTGCTGCTCATTCCGCAATCTAGAGAGTAAAATAATTCAACAAAAATATTTCTTGGCTTCCCACAACAATTGTATAACAGAGGTTAACTAGACCCATACTCTTTGTTACAAGTTTGTAGAAAACATCTTATACCACACAAAAGGTTCTTTTAAACACTTCTTCTTCTTCTTCTATTACTCCTGTCCCAAACTTACTACTCCCATGCTTCTAGCTGGAATACCTCTGGGCTACACTTTGCACCCAAAAGCAGTTCCCCAAGCAACACTCTCCTTTTTCCCAACCAAGGGTAGTTTTCAAATCTATTTTACACTCCAGGACAATTGCAATCCCCTATTATATTCCAGGACAATTACAACCCTATTCCCAAACCACAGCCCAATGTGCATGTGCAATTTGATTGAATAATGAGCCAATTAGTGCCGATAATTGAGATTTTAACAAGCAATTGTTGGTACTAATTGTATTTAATTCAAATTTATGCACATAAATTTTATGCATGGGTCCAAGAAGGGGGCGTAATGATGGGAGGGTCGTAGGTGGATCAGGGGCGTTACTTTAATTTATGCACATTGTTATACAATAAAGGGGATCCACACCTAATTTAGGCATGGGTATTTACACCAAGGTTTCACTGTTGTAAATAGTTACGTGTAAATGTTGTCACATTTCCTGGCACTAAGAACTATTCTATAAATAGCGCCTAACTTTAAGCAACATTTATAGAATAACGCTAAGCACTATTTCTTTCAGCACCTTTTATACAATTCAGTCCTAATGAGCACTTTGCAGCAATAGGTGGACCCATGCTCATCAGGCCTGCATGCAATTAGAGAAAACTGCAGGAGGAATGTTGGGTACACCCTAACAGTAGACACAGAGCCTTTGCACTTAAGGCGCATTGATTTTGACTGTTAACCCACATTGAATGGAAAAACCTAGTGCACTTTAGTAAACTTGCCTCCTGTTTTGTTGTTGTTGGCTGTCAGACAAAGCCTGTTATGTCAGCATCTATGTTTCATCAGTAGTGAATCATCCCCCATGGCTGTAGTACATACAGAAGAGATCTCATCACCCCTGCCACTCTAGACTGATAAGACTTTTTCAAGAAAGGTGGGTAAAGGTTCAGAGAAGCTTCTTCTGGACAGTAGCCTCTGGAGGAGCTCTTAGATTGAGGGTGGGGCCAGAGGGATGGTTAGATGAAGGATTTCCTCCTACACTAGGCAAGATGGTGTTTGAGACAAGATTGGAAGGGAACACTTTCTTTTCTTGTTGGGGGTCAGAAATTACCTCATGCTAACTGGCCCGTTCACTTTTGGTAAGGTATTTCAAGCCACAGCTAATATAAATGTTAAAATGTTTTCATGTTAATGTTCATGTTAGTACTGCAGACATTCTACTGATGGCAGGATCTGTTGAGCCTTTGGTAAATACTTATGCATTGTATGTCAAAGCCTGTTGCAACATGTATGTAAAGATTTGAGTAAGTTGCACAATTTTTAAAATGTTTTTGCTGAATTTGCCTTCTTGTCTGTTTCATTAGATTTTAAGATTCAAAAAGCAGGAACTATCTACTACACGCATCTGTAAAATATGGTGTACACTTGGTAGTGCTTAACAAATAATAGTAATAATTATTATTGCAATCATAGTATTAAATAATTTTCCCCATAGGCCCCTGTGTCTGATTTGTCTTGAGAAAATATTTAGGACTGATGCCTATGGTCTGACCTCATGTGCTGATTTTGTGTAATTTTCCAAAATTAGTGAAACAGTGTAGAAGTAGTTCAGTTATAAAATTGATTACTATCCTTCTCCTGTCCACTACACTAGAAGAAAACTGTTTGTCTAATATAAATACATAGATCTTCTCACTGACGACTCATTGTGAGATCTAGCATGTGTTGTCTGAAAAGACTAGAAAACAGTACAGAGAGGGTCCAAACTACAAAAAAGTACGGAAAATCACAGACGCACCAAGAGCCTTAGGAAAATGGGACACAAATCTTTATTAACAACTGTTGATATTCCAAGATAGACCCAACAGGGGCCGTGTTTCGGCGCCTAGTGCCTGCGTCAGGGGTCTGTATTAAACATACACAAATATGTCAATCAAAACAACAATAATGAAAAACAGATAAAAACATGTAGATATTGAATTGTTTAAAACAGTAATTAAAAAACATTAATTAAAAAAACAATAATTAAAAACTTAAAAGTTTAGAAAATATAATTTGGATTCTCAAATCATAATAACCATGGTGTTATAAAATTGTATCAAAGATATGAATTACATATTTGCACAAAAATATAATTATATATATATATATATATATGTGTGTGTGTGTGTGTGTGATCAATTCTACTGATATTATGGAATTAATCAGTTTTATATATTGCACTTAATCATCTAATATAATAAAACGCACCGTGAACGTTCTGAAGACAACGTTCTGTGAAGCCGGAAGCTTGAAGCCGGAAGTCTGAAGCCTTGAAGCCTTGAAGCCTGAAGCCTGAAGCCTTGAAGCCATCTGACGTCACTCCCAGGCTGAGGCTGAAGGGTTCGGGGATTCGTGGTGTGAAGCCTTCAAGCCAGCCAGCCGTCTCTGCCCCGCCCTCGCGCCTAAACAAACAAATACGGAAGCGAAGCGTCAGGGAAGGAGGCGGCGCTCCCGACGTCTAGCCTTCCCTTCGCTGTGTTCCGCCTTCAAAATAAGGCGGAACACAGGCACAGCGAAGGGAAAGCTAGACGTCGGGAGCGCCGCCTCCTTCCCTGACGCTTCGCTGCACGAACCGCCACGGAGGTAAAGTTAAAAAGAATTTAAAAAAAAAAATGGGATGCATGGATGCGAGGCATGGATGCGAAGGGGTGACGAGGCATGGATGCGAGGGGGGGCATGGATGCGAAGGGGTGGGGGGGCATGGATGCGAGGGGGGGTATGGATGCGAGGCATGGATGCGAAGGGGGGGGCATGGATGCGAAGGGGGGGGGGAAAGAAGAGGGCGGGCCAGGCTGGGACATGGGAGAGAGCGTAGCATGGATGCGAGGGGGGGGGGGTCATGGAAGGGCGAGAGGGGACTTGCTGGAAAAGGATGAATGGAGGCGGCAGGGGACAGAGGAGCATGGATTACAGAGCAGGCCTCAGGCAGAGAGGGGAAATGCTGGATAGGGAAAAATGGAGGGGCCAGGTGACAGATGAGCATGGATTGGAAGGGCAGGACTCAGGGAGAGGGGAATTGCTGGATAGGGATGAATGGAGGGGACAGATGGGCATGGATGGATATGGATTACAGAGCAGGCCTCAGGCAGAGAGGGGAAATGCTGGATAGGGAAAAATGGAGGGGCCAGGTGACAGAGGAGCATGGATGGGCATGGATTGGAAGGGCAGGACTCAGGGAGAGGGGAATTGCTGGATAGGGATGAATGGAGGGGACAGATGGGCATGGATGGATATGGATTGCAGGGCAGGCCTCAGGCAGAGAGGGGAAATGCTGGATAGGGAAAAATGGAGGGGCCAGGTGACAGAGGAGCATGGATGGGCATGGATTGGAAGGGCAGGACTCAGGGAGAGGGGAATTGCTGCATAGGGATGAATGGAGGGGACAGATGGGCATGGATGGATATGGATTGCAGGGCAGGCCTCAAGCAGAGAGGGGAAATGCTGGATAGGGATGAATGGAGGGGGCAGGTGACAGACAAACATGGATGGCCATGGATTGGGAGAGCAGGGCTCACGGACAGAGGGGAATTGCTGGAAAAGGATGAATGGAGGGGGCAGGGGACAGATGGCCATGGATTGGGAGGGCACGGCTCACACTCTCTCTCTCATATACAATGTCTTTCTCACTCTCACACACTCTGTCTCACACTGTATCACATTCACTCTCTATGTGCCACACAGTCACTCACACACTCGCTTGGTCTCATACACTCACTCAAACAGAGAATCTGTGTCTCACACACACTCTCTCTCTCTCCCACACACACACACTCTCACTCACACTGTGTCTCACATACACACTTGCACACACTCTCATTCTCACACACACACTCTCTCACAAACACACTCACACCCAGACTCACGCTCTCTCTCACACAATCACACTTTCACTCCGACTCTCAAACAGTCACTCTCACATACACTCTCCCAAACATACACACTCCGAGGAAAATCTTGCTAGCGCCCGTTTCATTTGTGTCAGAAACGGGCCTTTTTTACTAGTATGTATATAAAGGCATAGAGTGATGGTATTACATAACTATACCCAAAGATTGTCCTTAAAGATCCTTTTGAAAATAATTGTTGTCTGCACAGCAAAAATGGGTTGTTATAGCAAAACACAGTTTCTATCATAGCTCAAAATAATTCTTCTAGGTAAATAAAGTGAAACTTAGTGATAAAATGTAGCCATAAGAAATGTGGCTGCATCCACATCGATACTGTAGAAACCTTACAAAATATAACTGCTTACCTGGTGTATTCAAAAACCAGAAACTCCTTTCCTATAATGTTGGATAGCAATCTAAAAACTACTACTACTATTTAGCATTTCTATAGCGCTACAAGGCATACGCAGCGCTGCACAAACATAGAAGAAAGACAGTCCCTGCTCAAAGAGCTTACAATCTAATAGACAAAAAATAAATAAAGTAAGCAAATCAAATCAATTAATATGAACGGGAAGGAAGAGAGGAGGGTAGGTGGAGGCAAGTGGTTACGAGTCAAAAGCAATGTTAAAGAGGTGGGCTTTCAGTCTACATTTAAAGGTGGCCAAGGATGGGGCAAGATGTAGGGGCTCAGGAAGTTTATTCCAGGCGTAGGGTGCAGCGAGACAGAAGGCGCGAAGTCTGGAGTTGGCAGTAGTGGAGAAGGGAACAGATAAGAAGGATTTATCCATGGAGCGGAGTGCACGGGAAGGGGTGTAGGGATAGATGAGTGTGGAGAGATACTGGGGAGCAGCAGAGTGAGTACATTTATAGGTTAGTAGAAGAAGTTTGAATAGGATGCGAAAACGGATAGGGAGCCAGTGAAGGGTCTTGAGGAGAGGGGTAGTATGAGTAAAGCGACCCTGGTGGAAGATGAGACGGGCAGCAGAGTTTTGAACTGACTGGAGAGGAGAGAGGTGACTAAGTGGGAGGCCAGCAAGAAGCAGATTGCAGTAGTCTAAACGAGAGGTGACAAGGGTGTGGATGAGGGTTTTGATAGAGTGCTCGGAAAGAAAGGGGCGGATTTTACGGATGTTGTAAAGAAAGAAGCGACAGGCCTTGGCAATCTGCTGGATATGAGCAGAGAAGGAGAGAGAAGAGTCAAAGATGACCCCAAGGTTTCGAGCTGAGGAGACAGGGAGAATGAGAGAGCCATCAACAGAAATAGAAAACGGGGGGAGCGGGGAGGTGGGTTTGGGGGGGAGGAGGGTTTGGGGGGGTAACAAAAAATCAATGCTTATTATTTAAGTGTGCTAATTATGCTGTGTTGGAGATATTAGTATCAAAGAGGCTGCCTATGATGCAACGGCAGTGTCTTAGTCAAGTCTTTAAACTGGTGGATCATGGGTCATTGATATAAAATTAAATAAATAAATAAACGCTTGCAAACGTTTAATCATAGGTGCTGTTCGTCTATTAGCTAACTGATTAAATGTGAACTGCAAAAAGAAAATATGTTCACAAGGTGTAAGATGGTCTAGATTATATTTACCAGTGATAAATGCATCCCTTCATCAAAGCGATATGTATAAGACTTCAAAACATTAGATTAATGCATTATCTATGTCTAGGAAAGTGCGGGAAAAATAAGGACATCGGGGATCGGGAAACATTTATAAAGCTGAGCAGCAATCTGAACTGTAAATCAAACATTTCTAAAATCCTATGGTCTTTAATGTCACGACTATCCATTCCACTTGTTTTTCAACAAACATATTTTTACACTTGATTGTGTTTTTGAAGAATTATAATACTTAAACACAAAAGACAATGAGAAGTGCTGGAAACCAGCAGGCTTAAACTCACTCGTATAGGTTCGATGGAAGTTGTACTCGATATGTCTAAAAAGACGAGTCCCTTCGTATCTGATTCAAAGAGCAAACAGATGTGCCATCGAGACATGCAGTTTAAATTTGTTAATTAGAATGATGTATCGTTCAACGTCATGAATGACGTCTTATCGTAGTTGTTTTGCGTGAAAACAGCTGACTATAAGAAATAACAACAGACCCATAATTCTTAAACTCTTATTGCCTTATTTTGTTTAAGGTAGTGTATGTTTAACAATGAGTTGTTTCTTAAAACAAAGATAAGTATTGTGTACAGTGCCTGAAACGAATGGTTGTCAATAAAGCATTTTTTGACAGTGACTCGGTGTAACGATATAATGTTTGTAAATCTAAAAAATGTTCAAAGTTGGTTACGCTGCCAGAAATAGAAACAGCATCAGAAACGATAATAGTGACATATAAAGATGATAAAATAATCTTTAAAAATTGAAGATGATGTTTAAAATAACAGTGCTAATATTACATCCATAAAGAACTGCAGTAAATTAAAACAAAACATCAATGTTAATGGAAGGACTGCAAACTGTGTAATATTTGTCCATGCAATTTACATGGTCATTGTAACAACATAAAAATGTCCATTAAATGGAAGAAAAAATATGAATAATAATGAATGAAGGTCTACTGCAAGGTAACACTAATTATTAAAAAATCATTGTTAAACGATTTAGTGTTTGTTATAACAAGAAAAAACAATCAAATTTGGTTGTGCTGCTTGAAATAAAAAAATAAAAACAACTTCAGCAACGATAATAGTGACATTTAAAAGCGTTTCTCAATATAATAAAATGATCTTATGAACTAAGAATAATGTTTTAAAATAACATTGCTAATGTTATATCCGTGAAGAACTGCAGTAAATAAAACATAATATGGTTATTATGATTTGAGAATCCAAATTATATTTTCTAAACTTTTAAGTTTTTAATTATTGTTTTTTTAATTAATGTTTTTTAATTACTGTTTTAAACAATTTAATATCTACATGATTTTATCTGTTTTTCATTATTGTTGTTTTGATTGACATATTTATGTATATTTAATACAGACCCCTGACGCAGGTGCTAGACACTGAAACATGGCCCGTGCCGGGTCTATCTTGGAATATCAACAGTTGTTAATAAAGATTCGTGTCCCATTTTCCTAAGGCTCTTGGTGCTTCTATGATTTTCCGTACTTTTTTGTCTGAAAAGACTCCCAGTTCTTACTATGACAAAGCCATGACTATTATTCTAGGTAAAGGGCTACTTTGATGATACTGATAGTAATAATAAATCAATGGACAGTGAAATAGATTTTTCAGAAGAAATCAATTTAGTTTCTGCTATAATGGTTAGAGCAACAGCCTGAGAACCGGGGAAGTCCAGTTCAAATTCACTCTTTGTAATCCTGGACAAGTCAATTAAATCTCATTTTATCAATACAGACTTATCACCCCCCCCCCCCCCTTTTTTTTTTTTACAAAGCTACACTAGCAGATGCTGGTGCGGTAATGCCGAAACAACCTGTTCAAAGTGAATGGGCTATGTTAGCATTGCTACGTGGCTTTGTAAAAAAAAGGGGGGGGGATCAGATTGTAAGCCCTCCAGGGTCTAGAAAAATGGTTGTTGTACCTGAATGTAATACACCTTGAGCTACAAATGAAAAATGTGTGAGCTGAATCCAAAGTTCCTTCTCCTTCTCCCCTTCACTTGTGCAGGCATGAGCCTTTTGATTATAGTACCACTAGAGGGCAATCTTGGCTTATGTTTTGTCAATTTTGGAATGCTGGCAAGTTTTTCTGACATCACTTTACTCAAATGTTATAAATTATAATTTCTAAAATAGAAAACTGTTGATGTGAAAATATTATAACAGCTGACTGCAGTTTTGAGTACGTTGGAAGTGATAATACAAAGGTGAACATTAACAAAAAGCAAAAATTGAAAGAAACAATATTCCCATCTGCATGATTTATGCATGATAAATAGTATTTCACTTTTTTTTAGCAGACATTTTCCCTGCTAAGCCTCCTCCATCTGGTTTCTACCACAGACGTGCTTTAGTAGTTACTATATATTATATCTATGTATTTCCTAGCACATAACATCTCCTTTTATCCAGTGGCGTACCTAGGGTAGCTGACACCCGGGGCCGGTCATTTTTTAACACCCCCCCTCCCCCCAAATCCAGTACTAGGCATGCCGAGAATACAAAACACTCAGGACCTATAGAGCAATTCTGCCATACCATAAGCAGTCATTTCTACGAGTCACACAAGGAAAAGGAAAGCATCTTAAACACTACAGTGAGCACTAGAACATCAATTCACCTATTGTAAAACGAAACCAGACAGAATAGTACAGATCATAGATCCTGCACAGTCAATGCCAACTGAAAGCCATGTCTTTTTCACAAACACAGATACACCCTAATCCACTATAGAATAAGTAATCATAAACTTTCTATTTAGACAAAAATTAAACTGAACCCCCAATGCCAGACTCTGCATACAATGCAACACCACAGAAACAGAAACTGTCCCCTAGTACTGTGCAAAATATAAAGACAGCAGATGTAAATTTGAAAAAAAAAACCTAACAAGTACCAATCACCACTTTACAAATTAACAAATAGAAATAAAACAAATATAGAAAGTAAAATAATACCATTTTATTGGACTAATACATTTAGCTTTCAGAGGCCAAAACCTCCGTCCTCGGGTCAGTACAGTATAGTGCTGTTACAGTATCCTATCCTGACCTGAGGAAGGGGGTTTTGTTCTCCGAAAGTTAGTCAAAATGTATTAAAATTAGTCCAATAAAAAGATTACCTTATTTACATGTTCTATTATAAACATTTAACACATCTACAATACTTTATCCTAAAGCAAAAAAAATATATTTTATTTACAGTTTGTTGTCTCTTGTTTCTGCTTTCCTCATCTTCTTTTCACCGTCTTCCTTCCATCCAGCATCTGTCTTCACTCTCTCTCTCTCTGCCATCCAGTGTCTGCCCTCTCTGCCGTCCCTTCCATCCACTGCCTGCCCTTTCTCTCTGCCCCTTCAATCCACCATTTGCCCTCCCTCTCCCATCCATCCAGGGTCTGCCCTCCCTCTCGCTCCCCCTTCCATCTAGGATCTGTCCCCTCTCTCTCTGCCCCTTTTTTCAGCCCCCAGTTCTAGCCCCCTTCTCCCCTCTGAACACCCCCACCCCAGTCCCCTTCTCCCCTCCCCTTCTCCTGTCTGAGACCCCCACCACAGTCCCCTTCTCCCCTCCCCTGTCTGAGACCCCCACCCCAGTCCCCTTCTTTCCTCTGAACACCCCCATCCCAGTCCCCTTCTCCCCTCCCCTTCCCTTCTCCCCTCTGAGATCCCCACCCCAGTCCCCTTCTCCCCTTCTCCCCTCTGAGATCCCCACCCCAGTCCCCTTCTCCCCTCCCCTTTTCCCCTCTGAGACCCCCACCTCAGTCCCCTTCTCCCCTCTGAACACCCCCACCCCAGTCCCCTTCTCCCCTCCCTTCCCCCCTCTGAGATCCCCACCCCAGTCCCCTTCTCCCCTCCCCTGTCTGAGACCCCCACCCCAGTCCCCTTCTCCCCTCTGAACACCCCCACCCGAGTCCCTTTCGTCCCTCTCCTTCCTTCCGTGCCCCGCCCTCGTGGACGTTACGTCAGGCGAGGGCAGGACATGGAAGGAAGGAGTGGCCTGCCCTGCTGCTGCTTGCTGCGAAGGTGAAAGGAGGCATTTAAGGTTAGTTCTGGGAGCGACGGAGGGCGGGCGGGCCAACCCCGATGTTTCCCCGAAAAATAAGACAGCCCCTGAAAATAAGACCTAGCGCATTTTTGGGGGCAAAAATTAATATAAGACAGTGTCTTATTTTCGGGGAAACACGGTATGTGGGCTGCCCCACTGTGGGAGTGGGCCTGTATCTGTTTGGAGATCCGGCCTGTGGAACATCTGTATCTAGGATAGTTCAGTCATTCATCTTTAACTGGTATGTGCCACACATTTATAAAATGTAGCTCCCACATACCTAGAATATTGCTTGCAGTATCTTTGCATACTCTCTCTGCCTGGAGCAGATTATTTTTTTTATTTTTTTTTATTTGCTGCATTTGTATCCCACATTTTCCCACCTATTTGCAGGCTCAATGTGGCTTACAATATATTACAATGACAATCACATTAATGGAATAAGAATTTTAGAATATAGATACAGATAAGGTGCATAAGAAAATCATGGCAATCATATTAACGGAATAAGAGCTTCAGAATTGTTACAAATAAGGTGCATAAGAATATCATGTAGGATTAGAAGTGGATAATTAGATAAAACATAACATAATGATATCAGGACAAGATATAATATTCAGTAATGAGGATGTAATTAAAATAAACAAATTAGAAGAGTTCCATAATAGTTGTATCCGGTGTAGTTTAGGAGTCAGTTCGTTATGGGGGATCCTTTTTGTACGTCTTTTTGAACAAGTAAGTCTTCAGTAATTTCCGGAAGGTTGTCAAGTCATGTGTAGTTTTTATGGTGATCAGTAATTCATTCCATAGTTGTGTGCAGATGTATGAGAAGCTAGATGTATGTATAGATTCATATTTAAGTCCTCTGCAGTTGGGATAATAGAGGTTTAAGAAGGTACGTGATGAACTTTTGTTGTTTCAGTGTGAAGGGCAAAGTTCATAGATGGGGCATGGGACAGGCAAGGATTTGCTCACCATGCATATAATCTGGGCCCAAGGATATTTCAGTAGAGTGTCAGGCCTTAACCCTAATGGTCCCACCTTCAAAAGGATTCCATGTGTACCTATAGGAATGTTGTGTTACAAGTTTTTGTTCAGGAAATACATCACAAAGATATTGGCCTTGTAAGGAAAGAAAAGAATGGGAGAAGACCAATCAGATCCCATCATATGGACAATTGTTTATTAAAATATACAAAAGACTTGCTGCAGTCCTGTGTTTTGGTGCTAATGGCTTCAGGAGTCAATGGATAAAGTTCAATACTCCAAAAGAATGATTACCATTCTTGACCATGACATCTGCCACTACCTTTTATGGTACAAGGAAAACTATATCACAGGGCATATGTGGAATGTACAAAGACATCCATCTCAAGGACTGTTAGGGAATAGGCATGTCAAGCTGGTGATTTCACACAGACAATATACAACAAGCAGTGTACAAGTCATTCATGAGACTCAGACTGCCTATTTCATGTAAATGGATGTGGTGGTTGCTGTGGGGGTGTAGTCTGTCATGTACTTATTGTTAAGCATGATCTCAGTAGTTAATGTTTATTTTATTTAATTTGCATGTTACTAATTTATATTCTGCCTAAAAACTAGGTAGATTACAATAAAACAGCCATAAAAAATGTACAAACATCCATGTCAAACAATATACATCAAAACAGACAAAAAGAGCAGGCTGAAAAATATGTCATCACTATAGCTGCACTGTACATCACTCCAGCAGGTCTGTCACTAAAAACAAATAAGTCTTCAGCTGTTTCTTAAACTGACCTAAGGGGCCCTTTCACTAAAGAGTTGGTTGACGACAATGGGCTTGCCGCGAGCCAATCTGGAACTACCACATGAGCCTGGTGGTAGTTTCCACCCCCAGCATGCCCAGCAGTAATCAGGTAGCATCCTATGCTTAGCGCAAGAGTCCTTATCGCTACCTCAATGGGTAGCGATAAGTGCCTCCTCCCAAAATGGCCACGCAGTAAGTGGTTCACTTACTGCACAGGCATTTTTTGTTCAGAAAAATAGACAGTCTTTTACCAACTGTGGTAAAAGGGGGCCTCAGCTTGCATCAAAAACACACACTGATGCTAGTGCAGGCCCCCTTGTACCGCAGCTTAGTAAAAGGACCTGCAATAGAAAAAGCAGCTGCCCTTGTATCAGCATAATGTATCTTCCCCAGAAGCACAACTCAAGTATTGTGTGCAGTTCTGGTCACCACATCTCTAAAAGGTAAAGAGAAGGACAACGGAAATGATAGAGGGGATGGGACGACTTCCCTGTGAGGAAAGGCTAAAGCAGCTAGGGCTCTTCAGCTTGGAGAAGAGATGGCTGAGGGAAATATGATAGAGGTCTATAAAATTAGTGGAATGGAACGGGTAGATGTGAATTGCTTGTTTACTCTTTCCAAAAATACTAGAACTAGGGGACATGCAATGAAGCTACAAAGTAGTAAATTGAAAATGAATCGGAGAAAATATTTCTTCACTCAATATGTAATTGAATTCTGGAATTCGTTACCAGAGAATGTAGTAAAAGAAGTTACCTTAGTGGGGGTTTTAAAAAGATTTGGATAGCTTCCTAAAGGAAAAGTCCATAAGCCATTAATAAAATGACTTGGGGAAAATCCACTGCTTATTTCTGGGACAAGCAGCATAAATTGTATTATACTGTTTTGGGATCTTGCCAGGTACTTGTGACCTGGATTGGCCACTGTTGGAAGCAGGATGCTGGGCTTAATGGACCTTCAGTCTGTCCCAGTATAGCAATACTTATTACTTATTTTGATCGCACAGATTGCAAAATTGCATGCTGGTTGATATACTTTCAAAACCTGTAGAAGATACCATGGTGTTATCTCATAAATTTCCCAGTACATAAAGGTCAGTACTTTAAATGTAATCCTATTAGTCACTGACAGTCAATGAAATTGCTTCAGTATGGGAGTTACATGTCCATATTTTGATGCCACAGTAATCAAATGCGCTACTGCATTCTGTATTACCTACAGTGCCTTATAGCGAGAAGTAGAAACCCCTAATTTCAATGCATTGCAATAATCCAACTTACTGAACAATACACTCTAAACTACAGTTTTAAAATCATAAGCTGGTAACATCATTTGTATCTTTGTACACAGCCATGTAATGGTTTCTCACTCTGTCTTTGTTCATTAAATATCTCCTTTTCATAACGGTTATGCATGATATGTAGAGTGGACACACTGTATTGCTGCATCTTCTCATGTCCTACTGTTATAGATTATGGCTGCTGCCATGACACATTATAGCCCCTCTCTGAAAGCTAGGGAACTTGGCAGTATGTCTGCTGTTTGCATTAAGCATCATGTGGAAAGTAGTCTCTGAGCCTGCATGATTGGTATTATTGCACAGCTAATACCTATCAAAGAGGGAGCAAAAGTTAACATGCTTACCACTCTGTTTATGTACAGAGTAATATGAACTTGGTTAGAGATAAACTCCATAAAGGAGTAGCATTCGATGTCAGAATAACCACTTTGAAGAAGGACGGCATATGGGTCTCTCCATCATTAAAGCTTTGGAATAGGTGCTGTATAGCAGTATTGTGTACATGTGGATGTGGCAGAGGGAGTGGGAATCCATATACTATCAATAAATACATGTGACAATCGTGATTGCCAGTTGCTATAAATATTTATTATAAACTTAGAATAAAGTTCTAAGGGGCAGGTCACAGGGGGAGGGAGGAAGGCCATCCAGGCAGAGGAGGAGAACAGATATCAGGAAGTAGCAGGGCTGAGGGTTTATGAGAACAGGGCATCTGGGTGATGCTGGCGCACTCTAGGGAAGATACCAGATCCACAATGGTACCCAGCATGTGTCCTTTCAGCCAACTCTTCTATAACTCTTAGCTTCCAGTCCAGAGCCTCCTTCTGCTGGGCTATCTCCTGCACAAATACAGCACCTGCAGTTACAGAAAAAACTGCCCCTCCCCCACTGCCAAATGCCACATCGGATGATGCCTCTTTTCTCTCAAAAACTGGGAAAGAGCGGGAATATCGGTACTGTTTACAAATAAGGCTCGTTCCACTATGGAGCCTTTGTGTTGATATCATCAGATTGTTTTCAGTTGAAGAATTTGATAATGCCTGATGCAGGCAAGTGCCAAAACTTGGCCAAGTTGGGTCTGGGTTTTTCTTCAATAAAGTTTTTTTTGAACCAACTACTGTCTGGCCTCCTTTCTTGGACCACCTCTGCTATTGATGTCATATCTTCTAATAACGACGCTTACTGCATATTAATTTTTTATTTTGTTTTTTTTGAGGGGGCATGTCAGGGGACAGAGTGCAGGCATTCCTGTCTTAAACAGTGCATCTATATTAGCCTGCACTAACTATCACAGGAACAGCGAGTGAGCCCTTACTGCCTACAAATTGGGTGGTGGTAAGTGCTCATGCAGTAATTTTTTTTAAATGGTCATATGCTAATAGCAATATTAGCACATGGCCATTTTAATAGGCAAAATAGAAAATCAGCCTGTGAAAATGGCCTTAGGGCAGAGGAAAAACCCATGTAAGGTTGCACAAAGGCCACTTTTTACTGCAGCTTAGTAAAGGGGCCCCTGAAGCTCTTCGCCTCTAATTCAAGAGAAGATTAATAAATAAATTCCTTCTGTACTCAAAGTAGGTGACAAGCAGGAAAATGGATCAGGATCTTTCCAAAGGTCAAATGATGTATACCTCTTTTCCACTAAATTCTGAGGTATATATTTTCCTTATAGAGTTTCCTGTCTTCAAAAACATCCAACATCCAGTGCTTGGTTGCATCCTAGGTTTGGTAGCATGGAATGTTGCTACTAATTAGGTTTCTGCCAGGTACTTGTGACCTAGATTGGCCACTGCTGGAAGCAGGATACTGGGCTAGATGGACCATTGGTCTGACCCAGTATGGCTATTCTGATGTTCTTATGACTAACCACAGCAGATAGTCTGGAATCCAGTGGCTTAGCCACAGGTGGGCTTGGGTGGGCCAGGGCCCACCCATTTATGGCTCAGGCCCACCTAACAGTAGCACATGTTTAGTGGTAACTGGTGGGAATCCCAAGCTCCACCAGCTGAAGATTTCCCCCTGATGGTAACGAAAACGCTACTCTCCACAACAACGGCACCCGCGCATGCTCAGTTTTCAGTGCATTCCTGCTGCCAAGGTGGAAAGAAGCATTTTCTCACCAGCTGAGATTTTTTTTTTTTTTTTTGGGGGGGGGGGGGGGGGGGGAGAACACTTGGTGCCCACCCAATTCTTGCCCAGGCCCATCCAAAATCTGTTGTCTGGCTACGCCCCTGCTGGAATCATTTCAAACCTGTGGTGTGTTTTTGCACAGTACTTCCTAGGACCTTTGGAAAATAGGAGAAAGCTGGCAATGGAAAGTTCACGAAGGAAGGAAAAAAGAAATGCTGCAAAAGTATCCTTTAGAAATTCAAATCTTTTAAGATATGATCAAACACCAAGTACTCAAAATGCTGTTTTGTTTTGTTTTATATTATTTTGCATTTACCAGTAGATGGAGCTATTATCCCATCTGACCTGAAACGTTTATGTTTCCCTGGTTTTTGTAGAGCATATTCGGGTGGTAGACAAAGGCATGCTGTCATTTAATGAAAACACAGTAGAGAATTAATTGTGAAAAGAGAAAACTGAAATGCAAATAATAGTGTAGCAGAAGTTTAGGGCTTGATATTCATCAGCATTCATCAGGTTGGGAGTGGCTTCTCCCCAGAGACATGCTGCTCACTGGGGTTAACCAGATAATGCAGCTAAAAATCACTACTCCCTCCACACCACACCACCACCAGATAGCAATTGGGCGATCCAGGGTGGAACCAAGACGGAGCCAGATCTGATTCAGGTACCACAAATACTCAGTGCTGGTACCCAGGTATCAGCTAAATCAGGACAGCAAAATAGCTCTACTAACTTACCCAATTATTTGGGGACCAGTGCTGTATATCAGTCAGATATTTATTTATTTACTTATTGGAATTTATTAACCACCTTTATGAAGAGATTCACCCAACACTGTGTACAGCAGGTCTTACATGACAAGCATAACGATCATTAAATGACCAAATATAAACATAAATACAATGAGGTGAACTTGGAAACAGCAAATTGAAGCCTAACAGGACTACTGTGAAACAATATCAAACATGTACACATTTAACAGCACTGCAGAACAACCATGTAACAGAAGTATGATAAATTTCAGTTTAATACTAATAATACCATAATAGTCAGCATGGAAGAACATTCAGATCATATTGATATAATATAATGTCAGCACGATACCAATGAAACATCTAATAAGAATGCATTTAAACATTCAAATGAATTTAGATATAATGCTAATGGTTTTCTACAAAACAACTTACCATGTAACTGAAGGACCAAGTGCAGATGTATAGATGGGGACAAGATGAGTAGTACAGAGTCAGCTGGGATAATTTGATGAGAGACTAAACTCAAGGCAAGTTCTTTGTATAGTTAAACAAGATATAAGGAACTGGTCTAAGTTACTATCCAGCTTATAATTGAAAAAGAAAAACGCCTATATTGCGACCCAAATCGGGAGACAGACGTTTATCTCACAAAAACGAATAAAGCGGTATAATCGAAAGCCGAATTTGGACGTTTTCAACTGCACTCCGTCACAGATGCGGACAAAGTTGATGGGGGCGTGTCAAAGGCGTGGTGAAGGCGGAACTGGGGCGTGGTTATCGGCCGATCAGAGATAGGCGCCTTTCGCCGATAATGGAAAAAAATATGCGTTTTTAGCGAGAATTTAGGGCACTTTTCCTGGACCCTGTTTTTCCACGAATAGGGCCCCAAAAAGTGCCCTAAACAACCAGATGACCACTGGAGGGAGTCGGGGATGACCTCCCCTGACTCCCCCAGTGGTCACAAACCCCCCCCCCCCCACCACAAAAATATGCCGTTTCACAACTTTTTATGTTCACCCTCAAATGTCATACCCACCTCCCTGGCAGCAGTATGCAGGTCACTGGAGCAGTTATTAGGGGGTGCAGTGGACGTCAGGCAGGTAGACCCAGGCCCATCCCCCCCCACCTGTTACACTTGTGCTGGTAAATGGGAGCCCTCCACACCGCCCCCCAAAACCCACTGTACCCACATGTAGGTGCCCCCCTTCACCCCTTAGGGCTATAGTAATGGTGTAGACTTGTGGGCAGTGGGTTTTGAGGGGGATTTGGGGGGCTCAACACACAAGGGAAGGGTGCTATGCACCTGGGAGCGCTTTTACCTTTTTTTTTTGTTTTTGTAAAAGTGCCCCCTAGCGTGCCCGGTTGGTGTCCTGGCATGTGAGGGGGACCAGTGCACTACGAATCCTGGCCCCTCCCACGAACAAATGCTTTGGATTTATTCGTTTTTGAGCTGGGCGCTTTCATTTTCCATTATCGCTGAAAAACAAAAACGCCCAGCTCACAAATTGTCGAATAAAACATGGAAGTCTATTTTTTCCAAAAATACGGTTCGGTCCGCCCCTTCACGGACCCGTTCTCGGAGATAAACGCCCATGGAGATAGACGTTTTCGTTCGATTATGCCCCTCTATGTGTGTAGCAAGCTAATCCAGGTGCAGAATGAGTGTATAGTTACTCACCCTATGTATTAAAGGTTTGAGAGAAGAACCAGGCTTTCACTTCCTTTCTGAAGTAAAGGCATAGGCGCCCCAGCCCAACCGTAACCTTCCTCCCCTTGCTGCAACCCCACCGCCTCCAAAACGCAGGGCTGCCTGGCACTGCAGCCAAGCAGCTCTGATCCTTCCCGCCCTCAGCTGAGCTTTCGGATGACAGCCCTCCTCTCTCCATTTCCCCCCCACTCCCGGCACGTGTTTACCTGTTTTACTTTCAGCGGCAGCGAGTGGCGACGATGGCAGAGATAAAGAAAGCACTACGGGATCCTGCAGCTCCTTCCTTCCCTTCCCTCACACGTGTCCCGCCTTCTGCGATGATGTATTTCCTGTTTCCGCGATGGCGGGCTACGTGTGAGGGAAGGGAAGGAAGGAGCTGCAGGATCCCTTAGTGCTTTCTTTATCTCTGCCGTCGTCGCCACTCGCTGCCGCTGAAAGTAAAACAGGTAAACACGCGCCGGGGGAGGGGGGAAACGGAGAGAGGAGGGCTGTCATCCAAAAGCTCAGCTGAGGGCGGGAAGGATCAGAGCTGCTTCACTGCAATGCACTGAAAAGGAAACTAGTCAACAATGTGAAACAGAAGCAGCTCCAGAATGTAATTAACCAGTAAGATCTGTGCTCTTGTAGTGAACAACAGGATCAAATTACAGATATCAACTGTGCTGCCTTGTCCCTCCCCGCTCCAGCAACCTGAGACTACAAAAATTAGCTACTACAGAACTTCCAGAACCCCAAACCTAAGTTTAGGGTCACAACCTAGGTGGGTTCTGCATAGGTGCATCATTATTCTACATATCTAGGGGGATCACACAATTTTCACACTACGTACCCCTACCTAGTAGTAGACCTGCTGTACTCCATTCTTCCTCCCTGTGTGGCTCCAGTACTTCCCCAGGCCCCCTACTACTACTGCTACTTGACATTTCTAAAGCGCCACTAGGGTTACGCAGCACTGTACAATTTCAACATAGAAGGACAGTCCCTGCTCAAAGGAGCTTACAATCTAAAGGACAAATGTACAGTCAGTCAAATAGGGGCAGTCTAGATTTCCTGAAAGGTATAAAGGTTAGGTGCCAAAAGCAACATTGAATCCATGTTTTCCTGTGCTTTTTCCTCTTGCACAGGCTGTCATTTTCTTTTTCACCTATCCTGCTAATTTATCTCTCCAGAGCAATCCAGGTACTGGCCTGAGTATGGCAGCAGCTTTTGAGTTCAAGGAGTAAATTGGTGCTCACTCGTAATAGGTACTGTACATAATTTTATCTGAAGCAATGAAGTGTGAAGTGATTTGCCTATCATATCTAAAATCTAAATTTAATAAAAGGTATTACTTGCTACTATTTTATTTTTACTCATTTTTTTTCTGCGTTGTCAGATAATTATGGATGTAAGCCCCACCCCCGGCACCGCCCCTGACCCCGCCCCCTTTAGCCTCCCCAAACAGTTGGGCCACCGACCGCCTATGAGTAAAGGTAGTCTTGAGTTAGGTGTAGGCCCTCTCAGAGTAAGTTCCAGTGTGTGGGAGCTACTACTGAGAAGGCTCACTGGTGAATAACACATCGTACAATTTCTTTTGATGAGGGTACAGATAGTGATGCTCCTTGAGAGGACCTTAGAGGTCTCAAAGGTGAGCAAAGGGCTAACTTATCCTTGAAGTACTCTGGCCCATTTTGGCTCATTTTGTCATACCCAGATAAGTTCTGGCTGTCAACTTATACCCAGCACTGGTGTTTGCGTATGGGCCTGATGTCAAATATCTGAGTATAAATTTAAACACCACAGTCGGTGTTTGAAAACAACATGACAGCAGAGTTTATGTATCAGGGGGTTAAATGTCTATGGTGCCTTTAATTCACTTTACATAGATTTTTTTTAAGGATTGAAATATGAATATGTATGAAAAATGCTTGAATTTTTCAGTATTCAATATTCAGGACTGAAGCCTTGAGGATTCATGCTAACACCCATAGGTTTCAAACCTGTGCTAAGTCAATCCCATTTTGTGTTTGTTTCCATGTGTCCTATGGGGATTACTTTAGAAGTCCTATTCATAATTTCCATGTGGAAATATTGCCATTTATTCCTGTATATCACATATATGTGTAACAACCAATTTTAGAAAGCTGATATTTACATGTGGAAATCCATACTATGTCAAGATTTCAAGGGGGTGTGGTTTGTGCAGGACTTGGGAGGGTCTAAACTGTACTCATTCTCCATTTCACAAAGGTACTACATGTGTATCGGGAAAATTCTATGCTGGCTTTTATACTTGCTCCACAGCACATATAGATATTTTTAAAAGTGCTCATTTTGGTCAGGGCTTTACACAGGAATGAAGGGAGTCATTCTCTTTTATGCCAATGTAGATTTTGTCACCTAGAAAATTAAACCATATTACTAATGTAACATCACCACTTAATTGGCAATGCTCACATGAGTAGGCTTTTAAAATTGGACAACTACACAAGGAAATTCTGAATTTTTTAATGGGAATTGTGAATTTGTCAACTTGCAAGTATAAGTGCCAACGTCTCCACATAGAAGCTGCCTGGTCGGTGCTGTTCACTTTTTCAATGTGTATCTCTGTAAAATGGCTGCTCCTGCTATGTATACTGAGAAATATATATGCTAATATGGAAAATATGGGACATGCTGGACATGACCATAGGACCATAGCACAGGCTGAATAATAGCCTGCATGATTGTGTGTTGAGCTAGGCCTCAAAAGGTTAAAAGTACAATCAGTAAAATGCTTGCAAAAGTGCATTCACTGAAATGCTTATGTGACAGATGTTCTCTTGAGGACCTTACAACACAGGCTAACAAGGAAGTGAATGTGGTTTGCTAGCAGCTTGCTAAGGAGCCGAAATATGATTTCATTATAAAATGGTTTATGGACTCTGCTGATATAAAGGGGATTTTGAGGTAGTCCAACAGGTGGTAAGAAGTAAACAGAACATGTGATTACAGGGACATTTATGTTGCAAGTGCAAATGACCTTGATGGTAGGTAAAATTACTGTAAATATAAGATTAAGTTTCGGTAACTAATTGATGATTCTGTGGAAATTCACTAATGCTGATACTAAGTAAATTAGTTAGTAATTACACAAGAAGCATGAGAACAGAAATACAGTGGTGGAAATAAGTATTTGATCCCTTGCTGATTTTGTAAGTTTGCCCACTGACAAAGACATGAGCAGCCCATAATTGAAGGGTAGGTTATTGGTAACAGTGAGAGATAGCACATCACAAATTAAATCCGGAAAATCACATTGTGGAAAGTATATGAATTTATTTGCATTCTGCAGAGGGAAATAAGTATTTAATCCCTCTGGCAAACAAGACCTAATACTTGGTGGCAAAACCCTTGTTGGCAAGCACAGCGGTCAGACGTCTTCTGTAGTTGATGATGAGGTTTGCACACATGTCAGGAGGAATTTTGGTCCACTCCTCTTTGCAGATCATCTCTAAATCATTAAGAGTTCTGGGCTGTCGCTTGGCAACTCGCAGCTTCAGCTCCCTCCATAAGTTTTCAATGGGATTAAGGTCTGGTGACTGGCTAGGCCACTCCATGACCCTAATGTGCTTCTTCCTGAGCCACTCCTTTGTTGCCTTGGCTGTATGTTTTGGGTCATTGTCGTGCTGGAAGACCCAGCCACGACCCATTTTTAAGGCCCTGGCGGAGGGAAGGAGGTTGTCACTCAGAATTGTACGGTACATGGCCCCATCCATTCTCCCATTGATGCGGTGAAGTAGTCCTGTGCCCTTAGCAGAGAAACACCCCCAAAACATAACATTTCCACCTCCATGCTTGACAGTGGGGACGGTGTTCTTTGGGTCATAGGCAGCATTTCTCTTCCTCCAAACACGGCGAGTTGAGTTCATGCCAAAGAGCTCAATTTTTGTCTCATCTGACCACAGCACCTTCTCCCAATCACTCTCGGCATCATCCAGGTGTTCACTGGCAAACTTCAGACGGGCCGTCACATGTGCCTTCCGGAGCAGGGGGACCTTGCGGGCACTGCAGGATTGCAATCCGTTATGTCGTAATGTGTTACCAATGGTTTTCGTGGTGACAGCGGTCCCAGCTGCCTTGAGATCATTGACAAGTTCCCCCCTTGTAGTTGTAGGCTGATTTCTAACCTTCCTCATGATCAAGGATACCCACGAGGTGAGATTTTGCGTGGAGCCCCAGATCTTTGTCGATTGACAGTCATTTTGTACTTCTTCCATTTTCTTACTATGGCACCAACAGTTGTCTCCTTCTCGCCCAGCGTCTTACTGATGGTTTTGTAGCCCATTCCAGCCTTGTGCAGGTGTATGATCTTGTCCCTGACATCCTTAGACAGCTCCTTGCTCTTGGCCATTTTGTAGAGGTTAGAGTCTGACTGATTCACTGAGTCTGTGGACAGGTGTCTTTCATACAGGTGACCATTGCCGACAGCTGTCTGTCATGCAGGTAACGAGTTGATTTGGAGCATCTACCTGGTCTGTAGGGGCCAGATCTCTTACTGGTTGGTGGGGGATCAAATACTTATTTCCCTCTGCAGAATGCAAATAAATTCATATACTTTCCACAATGTGATTTTCCGGATTTAATTTGTGATGTGCTATCTCTCACTGTTACCAATAACCTACCCTTCAATTATGGGCTGCTCATGTCTTTGTCAGTGGGCAAACTTACAAAATCAGCAAGGGATCAAATACTTATTTCCACCACTGTATGTATGACGCAAAAGCATGTGATTAAAAGGGTATATAACTGACAGCTGTAATCATTAGAAGTTAGAGAAGTAATACTGTGGATTCACATTTTGCGACCAGTTTACCACTCTCATATGAGAATTGCTTGTGGACTGTCTTGATTGATTTATTCTGATTTCATGTACTACCTAATCTGAAATATTCATATGCCAGTGTACGTTTAATAAAATGCTTATTCTCATATTAATAATAGCCTTCTGTGTCTGACTCTCCTTCTTTTAGTAATTTATAAGGCATTCTATTTGCTGCAGTGGTGGACACTGTTAGCATCTGTATAGAACTGTGTTTATTTTACCTGAAGGAGGGCAGACAGGTTGGAGTAACTTCACCCTGTATATGTTTTAGAAAGGGCTCCATATCAGCAGATCCTTTTCTTAAATACCATACATCTGAACTTGGATGTCTCAATTCTGATCTCAACATTCTATGTAAAACAAGGCTTCACATATCAAACCTGAGCTATATTAATCACTTTTTGTGTTTGCTACCATATTTGTCTGTTTAATCTCAATTGATGCCCACTCAGACTATGTGCCTGTATGTGGGGAGCTGGAAGAGGAAGAGGCACTAGGATCCTGAAAAATATTCCACAAGCTTTGCCATCCAGGAGAGGGCAACCTCAAGCACAACTTTCCTGTTAACTACAGGCAGGGATGAGGTTGTTACTTTTTAAAAGTACTTAAATAAAAAGTAAAAGCACAGTCTTCAAAAATAGTGAAGTATAAATAGAAAGTCATAAAAAATACTCAAGTAAAAGTAACAAAGTATAGCCTCTTAAAACTATGTTTTTATTACAAATTATTCTTAACAAGTTGGACATGTAATTATTTCATTCCTTATTTGATTTTTTTATCAAGTGCTGAGTTAAGGCCTAATGGATCTTACTCTATGGACCCAGTAGTTGCTTGAAACTAATATTCTAGAGCTGAGACAGTAAAGATTCCAAGGACGTGATCAGATTGGTACCTTCTGAATTTTCAGTTAGACCCAGAATCCTGATATTACTCTATCTATTCTAATTTGAAAAGTCCTGTAAATCACTCTTCAAATAGTAGATTACAGTGGCATATTTGTCCGCAAGCAATTTGTTAGGTTTTGTTGTCATGTATCTCTCCTCTATTTTCTCTTATACCAGGAGGGTCTCCGAGTCTGATTGTCACCATCCTTTTCTCAGGGCTAGACAACTCAGTCTTATGCCTTTTCCACCTCGACATCAATGACTATTGTGAATCAACCAGTTGTTCCTCTCTTGGGACCTGTGAATGAACTGCAGTGCTGAGTCTGTTGATTAGTGCCTTTAAACCTGCCCTCCAATGCTTCTTCACTTCGAACTTCAGGGCTACTGTGTCCAGTATGCAACAGCTAGGATCAGGCTGGCCCAGCTAAGCCAATGAGCCATCGATGAAAAAAAAAAGAGAGAGAGGCTGTGTCATCATCATCATCATCGCAGAGTGTCGAGGAAAAGGACCTGCCATTAAGTCCATGCCTCTTTTGGCTTGGTTATGTTTATATTTATATTTATTAGACATCTACAGTACCGCCTTTTCTGGTGAACAGGTTACTGGTGGGAGGCATAGAAAGTGGATTTTAGGAAGCAAGGGGGCAAGAAAGATGGTGTAGGGCAATGAACACATAGAGATGAGTGTTGGATGAAGTTGAATTATATAAGAGAAAGAGTGGGGCAAGAGAGGGAACAGAGGAGATGGTGGGGTAGAAAGGGGTAGGGAATATAGAGGAGAGTTGAGGTGCCAAAAAAAGAAGGGAGAAGTTGTGGGGGCAGGATGGGAAGAAAAAGGTGTGGGGGGTTAAACGAGAAGAAGACAGAGAAGGGGATGGAGGTTAGGATATGAAGAAATGAGTACAGCAAAAGAAAGGCATGAGAAAGGTGTGGGTGGTAAGAGGGTGGGAGAAGACATAAGGGGATATAAGGATAAGGAACAGGGGAGTGTAGGTTGAAGGGATCGGTAACAAGAGCACAAGTAAGGTACTGGTCTAGGTGCGGTCCAGGAACTGGTTCCTGGGCCTATATATCCTGTGATAAGGATGTCTCCTGATGGCCTCCTCTCTTCTCTGTGTGTCTCATGCAGCATGACCTGCACTGTCAATTTATTTGGTCACGCATGATTCCTGGCTCCTTTCATCATCATCCTGGTATTCCCACCTGCACCCCAATAGTTCTATCACTAGAACTCGCAAACAATCACTACCATTACTCTATTAGCCTACACTCATATACACACTGCCAGAGACCCAGGGAAGCAAACACAAAAACACAGACAGGCAGAAATACACACACACTCACACACAAACAGAGCTATGAATTATAGGGCAATAGGGCACACCCAAGCAGATACAGACTACAGTAGGGCAAGTTCACAGTTAGAGACTAAGGGGCACAGAGAAGAGTTGGGAAGGAAGTATGCACAGAGGGTTTACAGGGGAATGATAGACAGGTTACTGAGAGATATAGGGGCTCATTTTTAAAGAAGAAAAATGTGCAAAAAGTGGGATAAATCAGCATTTGGACATTTTTCTCACAAAATTGTCCAAATTGGTATTTTCAAAACCAATTTTTAAACATTTTTATATTAAGTCCATCAGATGTGCATTCAAATCACAAGGGGGAGTGTCAGGGGCATGTTTGGGGTGGGATCTGAGCATTCCTAATACTTGGACGTTTTTCAGTCATAATGGAACAAAACAAAACCGTCCAAGACTAAAACTGAGACATTTTGAGCTAGACCTCTTTTTATAACAAATGCGGCACAAAAAGGTACCCTAAATGACCACATGACCACTGGAGGGAATCAGGAATGACCTTCCCTTATGCCCCCAATGGTCACCAACCCCTTCCCACTCCCCAAAAGTGTGATTAAAAACATTACTTGCCAGCCTCTATGCCTGGGCCTACATATCACAGGATATATAGGTTCAGGACCTGGCCTCAGATGTTATACTCAGGTCCATTAGAGGAGCATACAGGTCCCTGGAGTAGTCTAGTGGTTGGTGTAGTGCACTACAGACAGGTGGACCCAGGCCCAAGCCTATAGAAATGGTAAGTAGTAGTAGTAGTAGTCTTTACCTGTTATACTTGTGGTGGAAACTGTGAGCCCTCCAAAATACACCAGAAACTCACTGTACCCACATATAAGTGCCCCCTTCACCCACAAAGGCTATTTTAGTGGTGTACAGTTGGGGTTAGTGGGGTTTTTTTGGGGCGGGGGGAGAGGGGCTCAGCAGACAAGAGAAAGGAGCAATGATGAGGTGTACCTGGGAGAATTTATTTCAAGTCCACTACAGTGCTCCCTAGGGTGCCCCATTGCTCTGCTGGGATGTCTGTGTGACCAGTCTACTAAGAATGCTGGCTCCTCCTACATCCCATTGGCTTGATTTTGTGTATTCATCACTTGGACATGTTTTTTTTCAAAAATGGACCAAAAATATAAATGCACAAAACACAAAAACATCTAGCAAATAGCCATTAAAAAAAAAAAGAGACACGTTTTTCTGTTTTGAAAATGGCTATATTCCCCACTTGAATTTTGGACATTTTTAGCAAAACGTTCAAAGTTGGACTTAGATGTCATATCAAAAGTGCCCCTCATAGTGCAAGGAAATAAGTGGTAGGCAACAACACACTATCCACCTTATAATTGAAAGAGAAAAACGCCTAGATTTCGACCCAAATCGGGAGATAGACGTTTATCTCACAAAAACGAATAAATCGGTATAATGGAAAGCCGATTTTGGACGTTTTCAACTGCACTCCATCGCGGAAGCGTACAAAGTTGACGGGGCGTGTCGGAGGCGTGGCAAAGGTGGAACTGGGGCGTAGTTATTGGCCGAGGAGAGATGGGCGCCTTTCGCCGATAATGGAAAAAAAAAGTTTGCGTTTGTAGCTAGAATTTAGGGCACTTTTCCTGGACCCTGTTTTTTCACGAATAAGGCCCCAAAAAGTGCCCTAAATGACCAGATTACCACCAGAGGGAATTGGGGATGACCTCCCCTGACTCCCCCAGTGGTCACTAACCCCCTCCCACCACAAAACATGATGTTTCACAACTTTTTATTTTCACCCTCAAATGTCATACCCACCTCCCTGGCAGCTGTATGCAGGTCCCTGGAGCAGTTGTTAGGGGGTGCAGTGGACTTCAGGCAGGTGGACCCAGGCCCATCCCCCCCTACCTGTTACAATTGTGCTGCTTAATGCTTAGTCGTCCAACCCCCCCCCCCCCCCAAACCCACTGTACCCACATGTAGGTGCCCCCCTTCACCCCTTAGGGCTATAGTAATGGTGTAGACTTGTGGGCAGTGGGTTTTGAGGGGGATTTGGGGGGCTCAACACACAGGGAAGGGTGCTATGCACCTGGGAGCTCTTTTACCTTTTTTTTTGTTTTTGTAAAAGTGACCCTAGGGTGCCCGGTTGGTGTCCTGGCATGTGAGGGGGACCAGTGCACTACGAATCCTGGCCCCTCCCACGAACAAATGCCTTGGATTTATTCGTTTTTGAGCTGGGCACTTTCATTTTCCATTATCACTGAAAAACAAAACGCCAGCTCACAAATTGTCGAATAAAACATGGACGTCTATTTTTTTCTAAAATACGGTTCAGTCCGCCCCTTCACGGACCCGTTCTCGGAGATAAACGCCCATGGAGATAGACATTTTCGTTCAATTATGCCCCTCTATGTGGACAAAGAAGACAATTAAGCCACCAACTTACAATCAGATCTCCTTCAGTCACCACCAATGCAAGCAGTTTTATAGCCTCTGTAAATGCCAACATTTAGATTTCCTTCCCTGCATGTTATCATGCTATATGAAACCAGTGCAGGGTTGGTGAGTGCTGGTAATCATTGGCACTACCCAGTTAAGAACCATTGAATATCAGCGGATAATCGAGCACAAGCCTAGTTAAATCACATTGAATATTGGGCTCCTATCTTTTTTAACACTCTGATATAGAGATATTCCAAAACATCACAGGAAGCAAATTTCTCAATTTCAACACCTGTAGCAAACGTCTCTGCAACTCTCAACATGTCAGAAGCTAATTCCAACTTTGCAAAATGAGGGAACACATGTTGCATAGCTGAATGTTTTTTATCACAGCTTTGCCTGTTGTGCCACATCCTGTATTTGCATGCATAGCTGGAATATTTTCGACCATGCTAACATCCAAAATTTTTACAAGCACATGTTTTGGAACAAATCATTGTGACAGATAACTACCACAACCCCATGAGACCTTTCCATTGTAAAGTGTTCATGAAAATGATTACACTGTACATGAAAATGCATCTGTGTCTGAAGATGCTTCACAGCAGAGTTTCCCATACAGTGGGTTAGGTTTCCAGGTGGGGTCAGAAAACCTATATTTCAGGTCATAACCTAGCTGGGCTCTTCAGAGGTGCATCGTTATTCTGCACCTCTAGGGGTCACACAATTTTATTTGACCACAATCGTAGGATCACAACAACCAAAGGATTAACAAGCACTGCCATACAGTAACCATGTGTTTGGGTATGCAAGTACAAAGTGAACAATTAGGAAAGGAGGAAAGGAGATGATACAGACATTCAAATATTTGAAAGGTATTAATCTGCAAACAAACCTTTTCTGGAGACGGGAAGGTGGTAGAACTAGAGGACATGAATTGAGGTTGAAGGGGGACAGACTCCGGAATAATGTCAGGAAGCATTTTTTCACGGAGAGGGTGGTGGACACATGGAATGCCCTCCCGCGGGAGGTGGTGAGGTAATAGAATTCAAACATGTGTGGGGTAAACACAAAGGAATCCTCTTTAGAAGGAATAGTTCCACTGAATCTTAGCAGAGATTGGGTGGCAACACCAGTAATTGGGAAGCAAAACCAGTGCTGGGCAGACTTCTACGGTCTGTGCCCAATCATGACTGAATAGATATGGATGGGCTGGAGTGTAAATTTTAAGGGGCTTCGATGCTAGCTTCAGAACGTTTAGTACAAGAAGAGTGCTGGGCAGACTTCCATGGTCTGTGCCCTGAGAATGGCAAGGACAAGTCAAACTCGAGTATACATATAAAGTATCATAAACTATGAAAAATGAGTTTATCTTGTTGGGCAGCCTGAATGGACCATGCAGGTCTTTTATCTGCCATTATTTACCGTTACTAAGATTAAGATGTACTACTACTACTACTACTACTACTACTACTATTTAGCATTTCTATAGCGCTACAAGGCATACGCAGCGCTGCACAAACATAGAAGAAAGACAGTCCATGCTCAAAGAGCTTACAATCTAATAGACAAAAAATAAATAAAGTAAGCAAATCAAATCAATTAATGTGATCAGGAAGGAAGAGAGGAGGGTAGGTGGAGGCGAGTGGTTACGAGTCAAAAGCAATGTTAAAGAGGTGGGCTTTCAGTCTAGATTTAAAGGTGGCCAAGGATGGGGCAAGACGTAGGGGCTCAGGAAGTTTATTCCAGGCGTAGGGTGCAGCGAGACAGAAGGCGCGAAGTCTGGAGTTGGCAGTAGTGGAGAAGGGAACAGATAAGAAGGATTTATCCATGGAGCGGAGTGCACGGGAAGGGGTGTAGGGAAGGACGAGTGTGGAGAGATACTGGGGAGCAGCAGAGTGAATACATTTATAGGTTAGTAGAAGAAGTTTGAACAGGATGCGAAAACGGATAGGGAGCCAGTGAAGGGTCTTGAGGAGAGGGGTAGTATGAGTAAAGCGACCCTGGCGGAAGATGAGACAGGCAGCAGAGTTTTGAACTGACTGAAGAGGGGAGAGGTGACTAAGTGGGAGGCCAGCAAGAAGCAGATTGCAGTAGTCTAAACGAGAGGTGACAAGGGTGTGGATGAGGGTTTTGGTAGAGTGCTCGGAAAGAAAGGGGCGGATTTTACGGATGTTGTAAAGAAAGAAACGACAGGTCTTGGCGGTCTGCTGGATATGAGCAGAGAAGGAGAGAGAAGAGTCAAAGATGACCCCAAGGTTTCGAGCTGAGGAGACAGGGAGAATGAGAGAACCATCAACAGAAATAGAAAACAGGGGGAGCGGTGAGGTGGGTTTGGGGGGGAAAACGAGAAGCTCGGTTTTGGTCATATTTAATTTCAGGTGGCGTTGAGACATCCAGGCAGCAATGTCAGACAAGCAAGCTGAAACTTTGGTTTGGATGCAAGGTGAGATATCAGGGGTAGAAAGGTAGATTTGGGAGTCATCAGCATAGAGGTGGTAGGAAAAGTCATGGGATGAGATTAATGAACCAAGGGAAGAAGTGTAGATAGAAAAGAGGAGGGGACCAAGAACAGAACCCTGAGGTACGCCGACAGGCAGAGGGATAGAGGTAGAAGAGGATCCACCAGAGTGAACACTAAAGGTGCGGAGGGAGAGGTAGGAAGAGAACCAGGAAAGGACAGAGCCCTGGAATCCAAGTGAGGACAGGGTATCGAGAAGTATGCTGTGATCGACAGTGTCAAAAGCAGCGGAAAGATCAAGAAGAATGAGGATGGAATATTGACCTCTGGATTTAGCCAGTAATAGGTCATTGGAGACTTTAGTAAGCGCAGTTTCGGTTGAGTGGAGAGGGCGAAAACCAGATTGTAGTGGGTCAAGAATAGCATGTGAGGAGAGAAAATTAATGCAGCGGCGGTGAACAGCACGCTCAAGTAATTTGGAGAGAAAAGGAAGGAGGGAGATGGGTCGGTAATTAGAGGGACAAGTAGGGTCAAGTGAAGGCTTCTTAAGGAGAGGTGTGACCACAGCATGTTTAAAGGCAGCAGGGACAGTCGCAGTGGAAAGTGAGAGGTTGAGAATGTGACAGATAAAAGGAATAAGTGTAGGAGAGATGGCATTAAGAAGGTGGGTGGGAATGGGATCAGAGGAACAGGTGGTACATTTTGAGGAAGAAAGGAGAAGTGTAGTTTCCTCAATAGTAACTTCAGGAAAGGAGGAAAGGGAATGAGAGGAAGGAGAGAGAGGGGAATGGACTAGTGGAGGGAGAACTGGTGAGGTAGAGAAAGCAAGGTTTATCTTTTGAACCTTGTTGTGAAAGAATTCAGCAAGGGTCTGAGGAGATAATGAGGGGGGAGTTGGAGGAGGGGGCACCTTGAGGAGAGAGTTCAATGTGGTGAAGAGAAGTCGAGGATTAGAGCCAAGAGAGTTGGTCAGTTGGATATAATAATCCTGTTTGGCACATAAAAGAGCAGATTGGAAGGAGGTCAGCATAAACTTAAAGTGTAAGAAATCAGCAAGGGCCCGAGATTTCCACCAGAGGCGTTCGGCGGAGCGGGTACAGGAACGTAGGTAGCGGATATTAGAAGTCAGCCAAGGTTGGGGTTTTGTACGCCTTACAGGGCGGGTCATCAAAGGTGCAAGAGTGTCTAAGGCAGAGGATAGAGTATTGTTGTAAGAAGAAACAGCCTCGTTGACAGACGTGGATGGTGCCACGGTAGAGAGGAGGTTTGAAACATGGGAGGATAGAGATGAAGGGTCAATATCGTGAAGATTCCTAGATAAATTAGATAGGATAGGACGGGACTGGGAGGGAGGAGATTTAAGTGTGAAAGTTATAAGATGGTGATCAGAGGAGGGATGATCAGAGGCAAGGAAACTAGAAGGTGAACAGTTGGAGGAGAAGATGAGATCACGACAGTGACCATTTTGATGAGTGGGGGAGGTGGAGCATAGTTTCTTCATGAGTGCATTAAGCAGTTCTAACTTCAACTGATTCTACTTATACACTCTGGTAGCTTTTGTTCTATTTTTTTTCCCAGTGAATAATTTGTTTCTGTGGGTAAATTTGAGGAAAATATTATGAAGGTTATTTTAATTGGTAGAGGACTGTCAAAATATCTACTCCCCCCCCCCCCCCCCCCCCCGTTTACAAAGCCATGCTAGAGGCTGTCGGTGTGGTAATGTTGACACAGCCCAGTCACTTTGAATGGGCTGTGTCCGCGCTGTAGCCACTAGTGTGGCTTTGTAAAAGTGGGGGAGGGGTAAATGTTTTGTTATTGGAGTTGACTCTCCACGAATGACTATTTTTAACTGTGCAAGACCACAAGGTTTGTTACTGAAACCACTGCGGTTGTTATTTGAAAACAAATTGAGAAAAGCAACAAAAAAGGCAGCAATGGAATAATGTGCATTGTATAATTTTGTTTCATTTGCTATTCAAGTCTATGGGCCATTGAAACCTCTCTGGTGAAGCAGAAACAGTGCACCTTTTACAACCTGGAACCGGACAACTTGGAGTCAGTGGAAGATAAGGGAAAAGAGTAGGATGAATCCCTTAAAGTGAAATTAAAACAGAAACCACCATAGGTACCACTTTGCAGTAAGTTACTTGTGTAAGAGCTTTGAATGAGTTACATTACATTACAGTATTTATAATCCACATCTACCTTAATGACTTCTATGCGGATTACAGAAAAAGAAACTAGCAGGCTTATTTTCGAAAGAGAAGGGCTTCCATCTTTCGACACAAATCGCAAGACGGGCGTCCTTCTCACAGGGTCGCCCAAATCGGCATAATCGAAAGCCGATTTTGGGCGTCCTCAACTGCTTTCCGTCGCGGGGATGACCAAAGTTCACGGGGCGTGTCACAGGTGTAGCAACGGTGGCACTGGGGCATGCCTAACACATGGTTGTCCTCGACTGATAATGGGAAAAAGAAGGGTATCCCTGACGAGCACTTGGCCGACTTTACTTGGGCCATTTTTTGTTACGACCAAGCCTCAAAAAGGTGCCTGTACTGACCAGATGACCACCGGAGGGAATCGGGGATGACCTCCCCTGACTCCCCCAGTGGAGACTAACCCCCTCCCACCCTGAAAAAAACAACTTTAAAAGCTGTTTTGCCAGCCTGAAATATCATACCCAGGTCGATCGCAGCAGTATGCAGGTCACTTGGGAGGGGGGTGTCAGCGGAGGCATAATGAAGGCGTGGACATCATTCTTTCAAACATTTTGGATGTCCTGAACTGAAAGGCGATTTTGGTCGGCTTCAACTGCTTTCTGTCGCGGAGCCGGTGAAATTTCAAGGGGGCGTGTTGGTAGGGTAGTGAAGGCGAGACGGGGGCGTGCTCACAAGATGGCTGGCTTCGCCCGATAATGGAAAAAAAAAAGTCAGGCTTGACCAGCATTTCGCTGGCTTTACTTGGTCCCTTTTTTTTCACGACCAAGCTTCAAATGACCACTGGAGGGAATCAGGGATCACCTCCCCTTACTCCCCCAGTGGTCACCAATCCCCTCCCACCCTCAAAAAAATTTGAAGTGCTTGTCAGGGACATCCTAAATCAAAGCTATCTTTGCTTGGCTTTTTCAGTAGTACCAGTGGGATTTGAACTGGCCACCTTTAGATTACAACACCAGTACTCTAACGACTTGGCCACAGCTCCACTGGCTTGGCTGTCCCTTCCATTTGACTATGACCCTTTAGGTCTCTCTCAGCCAATCACAGACAGGGGTCTCTCTCAGCCAATCACAGCACATTTAGCTGTCTGTGAGTGGCTGAGAGAGACCCCTGTCTGTGATTGGCTGAGAGAGACCTGAAGGGTCATAATTAAAAGGGAGGGGCATCCAAGCAAGTGGAGTTGTGGCCAAGTGGTTAGAGCACTGGTCTTGTAATCTCAAGGTAGCTGGTTAAAATCCCACTGGTACTCCTGAAAAAACCATCCCCAATGAGCATATGGGATTTTTTTTCCACTTTTTTTGAAGCTGGCCATCTGTAAACCCGGCGATCTCAACATTTGACCTAAATGTTGAGATTTAGCCGGCCCCAACCGTATTATTGAAAGAAAAGATGGCCGGCCATCTTTTTCGATAATACGGTTGGCACCGCCCCTTTGCGGAGCCAGCCCCGAAGATGGCCAGCCATATAGATGGCCGGCGCCATTTGATTATGCCCCTCTGTGGGTCCTTTTACTAGGCTGTGGTAAAAAGTGGCCTTAGCATGCCAAGGTCTTGGAAAAGGGGTAATCCCGTAAAACTATAGTAGAGCTGACGCTGAAAGAGACTATAGGGGAAGGTCCTTGATACAGCTCATGGCAGAGCGAAACATGCATGTCGGGCAGCTGAATCCCCTAGTCTGAAAAAGAAAAGCTAAGTGATTTAATTGATAAGAGAATAAATAGAGAAAGTAGAAAATTATACAAATCGGGTGGGCCGATGAAGAAGTGGGTGCTGGTTACATTGCCATGTCTTCACTTCTGGCAATGAGTACCGCTGAGGTCACCTTATAAAATAATTGTATGCAATTGAACAACTGCTAAGTGTAATTTGAGTGTTGAAAACCTAATTATAGTGTTTTATGTGAAGAATTGGAGTTACAAGGAGTGTTGCCAGATCCAATGTGATTGAAAAGTCTATTTGATATATTTTGGACTGGTATTGAAACTTCAAAATTTAGCCATCACTTGGTTTATAAGGTCATTTATACTGCAGCTGGAAAAAAGCTGATTTTCCATTTTCTGAATTAATGACCAAAAATTAACATGTGAGCCCTTAACCACCATCTATTTTGTAGGTGGTAAGGGCTCATCCTGCTTTTCTCCTAGTTCGGTTTCTGAAAACACTGCTTCCTTTTCTTTTTGCCCTTTGTTAATATTTACAATTGTTTAAACGTGCAACTCTGTGACTGCTTAGTATTAATATAATCCATTGTTTTGAACTGCTGCCTACACGGACCATGTTTTGCTGGACAGTAAGCCCCAGATGCTTCAGGGTATGGACCTAAAATAAAAACTAAGAATTAAAACAGTATAACTGCTATCCTACTACCCACCACATAAACAATTACCACATATACCTGACCGCCAACTGCATTCCACTTCTCTCAACATATTTCTTAAAAATGGCAGCACCTACCAAAACTACTTAAATACTACTACTGGTAGGCTGACTAAAGGACCAATCATACAACTGCTTCACATTAAGGAAGTCCAATCTAATTCAAGGTTTAAACCCTTACAGCTGATCTTAACTAAAGGCAAAGGATCGCCTCCCTCCACTCCCAGCTCAATACTGATAAGGGAGGTGCAGTGACAGTCTAGACTATTGACAACTATTTCAATGAAGCGAACAGGCAATTAATGGATAACACATTTTGTTGTCAGAACAAGATCTATTGAAAGTATTAGAACAACAAGTATTACACTATTTGAGAGCAAATTTGAAGATGAGCATTTGTATTCCTCAGTTTGGTTTCAGTACATTAGAAAGTGGAGCAGATTCTTGGATGATGTGCTTTTCTTGTGGGATGGCACTGAAGAACAGTTAAAATAATTTCTAAATTGGCTTAACTCTAGGTTCCCTGCTTTGCACTTTACTATGACAGCAAGACAGGATTGCATTGAGTTCTTGAATACACAGTTATATCAGAGTTGTGAGGGTATTGGGACTACTGTGTATCTTAAGGCTAGAGCTAGGAATTCGTTATTACATTATACTGGTTTTTATCCTTTTTGTCTGAAATCCAGCCTCCCTATTAGTCAATATTTATATATTTGGAGACTGTGTGCTACTATTGGTCAGTTTGAAGAACAAGCTTTCAGATGGCTGAATGGGTCCATCAACGTGGGTATCCTCGCTTGGTCATCAAAAAGGCATCCAAGAGCTTTTAAACTTGAAAAAGCATTAGCTGTGTTCTCACATGTTGAAAAACACACCTTCAATTGAAGAGATCTTATAAATTTTGCAAAATCCACTCGAAACTGAAAAGGATCAAGACCATGAGCAGGCATAAATGAGAGACGTTTAGAAAGCACAGAAATCTCAGCCGAACTTAAGTTGTATTGTGATAAATTCATCACAACGAATTGTCCCTCAGATGAGCTCATGTATACAGTCTTCTTTGCCCACCCTCGTCTTCTCACCCCCTCCCCAGATTATTTGTCTCAATGTTTCCCGAACTCATCGTGTTTTCTGGTGTTCTCTCCTGCTTTCTTCCCCATCTTTTTCACTCTAATCATCTCCACTACAGGATTCAGATGATAATTCAAAACAGATGCTTCACACTTATCTGTTGTTTTCATCCAAGCATACAAAATACCACTACTCTAATCTTTTTGATCCTGTTGGGATTTCTTAACTTTAGCTCTTGCTTAAATTTAGCTATCTTTTGATTTCATTCCTCTAAAGATTTATCTAAATTTGTAAGGTACACTTTCCCTTTTTCTTCTCCTCAAGCTTAGTTACATTTCAAAGTTTGAATGAGAAGCAACATCAGATCTAAAGAGCACTGATTGATAATGCTATTCCATTTAGCCACAAAGTTAACATCCTCTGGGAATAGTTTAGGGTTAAGGTGAATCCTTAGTCCCCATGGAATAATTTCTTTCTTGCAGTGGGTAGGTTTTGGCCATTTTTCTGCAGTTTTCTAGTGAGCAACTTTTTCTCCATTTTTGGGAGTTTTTTTGACTTCTCACTTTTTTCTGGAGTTTGATGATTTATTGAGGTCAATGATAATATCTGGGAATTCCTTAGGGGGAAACTGACACCTTTGGTCAGGCCAATGCTCTTTGAGCTTTGAGGCCTTATTTATTTAAATTTTGAGATGTTTGTAGACCCTCATAATCTGTGTTAGCCATTTTGTTAGCAATCTACGTTTCATGCTTTTTGAGGATATTAATGTTATATTTGACATTATTAATATACCCCCTTGTTTGTAAAGCCGCGTTAGGTGCTGCCATGTGCTAATGCTGACACGCATTAGTAAACAAGGGGGGGATAGATATTATTTGGCCATATATTCACAGGGTTTATGCTCCTAACTTTGGGATCCTTTTATTAAGCTGAGGCAAAAAGTAGCCGTGAGTGTGCCTGTATGCAGGTCTTTCCCACACACTACTGCAGCTGTAGAATGGCCTGTTGTTTTATATTTTTGTATTAATGGCCATGTGTTTGTATTGCCATTAATGCACAACCATTTAAAAAAAATTACCATGTGAGCTTTTAATGCTACCTACTTTGTAGGCAGTAAGAGTTCACTCTAGATCTCTACACTAACCAGTTTGTGTGTGGTAAGCACAGAAATACCCACTCTCTGCCCCACACACACCCTCAAACAAAAATAGAACATTTTTCAGTGAGCAGGTGCACATTTCTAAGTTACTGCAGGATGTCTGAGCGCATCCAGTGGTACTCGATTTTTAACTACATTAGGCATTTATTGGAGCCTAACCAGCTTAATAAAAGGACCCCTTTGAGATCTATACTTATAAATTGGTCTTTTGAAAACTTACTATACTCCTACTCTGTCAAATGCATCCCAAATGCCTGAGTTCAACTTATTGAATCTTAATATGAAAACTTAGCTATCCCATTTGTAATTTCACATACCATTAATTAACCACAGCAAGAACCATGGCATACATGACACTCAGATGCCTATCCAGGGATATTCAGCAGCACTTACCCAGATAGGGCTGCTAGATATCCCCTCTGCCTAAGCTGAAGCTGGCTATTCACGGGTGGTAGCACTGGCACTTATCTGGGTAAGTGGTGATTTTCAGCCCTTGCCCAGATAAGTTAACAAGACAAAAAGTACTGCATAAAAAGCAATCCTACCTTTATCTGATTTAACTTATCCGGGCAAGAGTTGAATATTGGCACTTAACCCTCCTTAGTAATTCCCTTATCCCTTATTTGTCCTGTTTGTCTGTCCTAATTAGATTATAAGCTCTGTCGAGCAGAGACTGTCTCTTCATGTCCAGTGTACAGTGCTGCATACGTCTAGTAGTGCTATAGAAATGATAAGTAGTAGTAGTAGTACTTAATTGGAGAAGTGCCAGCTGACTGCACATATCCTGATATGCAATTCCAGTGCTTGGACATGACCCAGCATTGAATATCCAGGTTTAAAGCCGGCAGGCAGCAAGAAAACTGCTGATGACCACCAGCTGAATATTTACCACTTAGCAGCTTTGCACTGATTTGGAGCACTAGGCTCATAAATCTAGGCAAATGTTGCCTAGTATTCAGTCTGTGGTGGTCAGTACTTTTAAAGCTCCAATAGCCTGAAGTAGATATTCAGTGTCAGTCCATGTCCACTCATTCTGGTTGCAGGGTACTGTAGGATGAGATACAATATCTCAAGACTCACCGCTGTCTCCTATATTATACAATCTTTTCATGAGCTCTAGTGGGTCTATTTTTCTTTGGGATGGAGAGCGACTATTGTCTTATGCTGATGATATTTTGATGTTAGTACCAGTAAGATCCACTCTAGATGGCATGTTTAGTATAGTCTCTCACTGTTTAGATAAAATTCAGCAGTGGGCTTCAGAGAATCTGCTTAAATTAAATCCAAATAAGATCAGAGTCTTATGGTTTTCTAATGATCCTTCGATTATTTCTGCTAGTAATATTCCATTTGGACTATTGTTTTTTTTGTGTGTCCAAGTATCTTTATTAACTTTGAAAAGTACAAAGTACAAAAAAAAATGTGTACAACAGAATACTTAAATAAAGAATTCAATGAGACCAAGCAATACAAAGAAAAACAATATGTCAGGTGAATTGCTGGATGTGAAAATAAAGAGAGTCATCACCTTTCAAGTACAGTGTCTAGAAAATATCAGAAACATATATCAAAGCCGTTAAGTAAATATTTAAGTATTGGACATACAGGAGTCCAAACTAGACCATATTTTAAGTGCCAATGGAGAAAGATCTTTCTTTTCTATTACTGAGATTTCAAATTGATGGAGTTGCAATACAGATTGCCACCAGAAATGAATATTTAGAAGAGAGTTATCTTTCCAATTGGATAGTACGGATTTTACAGCAACTGCTAATAAAATGTTGAGCAATTTAGAGTCATGTTTATCCAGAGAGGTGTCCAGAGAACCAAAAATAATCATTTTCCAGGAGATTGGTTGTTGAATATGTAGAATTTTGGAAATAATGTTCCATGTCTTTTCCCAAAAGGCATGAGTGAGACTGCATTCAAAAAGAAGATGTTTCAGAGTTTCAGGATATATCTTACATGACCAACAGAGATTTTGAGGTAGTAGACCTGCAACTGCTAGTTTTTGTGGAGTCCAGATGGCTCACGTGATGCAAAAAGAAAGGCGACTGGATCATGCTAGCTGAGGTTACTGGTCGTCCAATAAATTTCCATTGTTATGATGTTAGTTTGTGTTCCAGATCTAGTTCCCATGAATGCATGAAGTCAGATTTTGAAGATGATTCTTTTGATCTCAAAAATTTGTATATATTAGAGGTCATATGACCAGTACTAAATAGTTTCTCAACAAAGGAAATTATAGTCTGTTGTAGTGAAGAAAGTGTCTTAATATTTTCATTTCTGGTAAGGCAATGCTGCAATTGTAACCATTGAAAAAACTGATTAGAGGGTAATAGATATTTACTCTTCTCCCACTACTCCAACCAGAGTTACACCTAATCACACTGACCACCCTTCAACATCTTCTGTCCTTCTGTGACTGTTCTCTTGTGCTTGACTGCTTAAATATTTTAAATTTAAATGCTTTACTTTTTGTCTATTAGATTGTAAGCTCTTTGAGCAGGGACTGTCTTTCTTCTGTGTTTGTACAGCGCTGCGTACACTTTGTAGCGCTCTAGAAATGTTAAATAGTAGTAGTAGTACTCTGCAATAAAGAAAAGGAATGCAGTGTTCCATTGGATAATAATTGATCTATATTATATATGCCTTTGTTATACCAAGTTAGCCAGAATATATATGATTTGTTGATTTTAATAATGGGATTACCTCAAATTATGGAGTGTAATAAGTTCTCACTAGAGGTTTCCATATATTTATCTAGTTCAATCAAGCATTTGTGAAAAGAAACAATAACAGAATTATCTTGTAAGTGTTTCGGTATACAGAAAGGAATATGTTGTGGATGTAAGTATTGAGACCATAGTTCTTTTTCAATTTTCAACCATATAGGTTCATAATTGGAATGTGTAGCAATCCAATAACATGCTTGTGTTTTGAATGCTTTGTGATATGTCCAGAAATCTGGAAAAGCAACACCAGCATGTTCTTTAGGACTTTTTTAATGTTTTCAAAGCAATTTTTGGGACTTTGGAAGCCCACAAAAATTGTGATAGAAGTTTATCTATTTGTTGATAAACAGTGTGGGGGAAAAAGCTGGAATCATACTTAAAATAAACTTGATTTTTGGCATTACTACCATTTTTATAGACTCCAATCTTCCCCACCAGGAAAGGTGCAATGGGCTCCATGAAAGAAGTAATTCTTTGATTATTGCAAGAGTTTTCTTTGAATTAGATGTCAAAGTAGATTCAAGATCTGGTAAGAGATCCAATCCAAGGTAAAGAAAGGCACTAGATGACCAAACAAAATCAAAATGTGAGCTAATGGTTGGTGTGGCTTGTACATTAAGGGGTATTAACTCAGTTTTTTGTTTATTGATCTTGTAGCCTGAAAAATAAGAGTAAGTTTCTACCAGTTTTTAAAAATTTTCTATAGATTGTATAGGATTTGTGAAGAATGGTAGAACATCATCTGCATAAGCCACTGCTTTGATTTCTTCATTGTTAAAGGAGATGCCATGTATAGTAGAATTATGACGGATGGAAATATGTAGGGGTTCCAGAGCTAAATTAAATAGAAGAAGCGACAGCGGGCAGCCTTGTCTGGTGCCTCTCTTCAAACTTATTTGCTTTGATAGTGTATTATTTGCAATAATGCATGCAGAGGGATTAATGTATATTATTTTAATTTTATTAATGAAAGAATCTGGGCTCCAAATGTATGAAGGATAGAGAATAAGAAGTTCCATTCTACTCTCTCGAATACTTTTTCAGCATCGATAGCCATTGCTATAACAGGTTGATCTAGAGATTTAGTAAGAAAGGAAATCTGGTGAAACAAGTGGGCATTGTCGGTGATTAATCTCCCTGGCATAAACCCAACTTGATTGGGATGAATAACAGAGCCAATGATTAAACGCAGATGGTTAGATAGGATTTTTGCAAATATTTTGTAATCTACATTTAGTAGAGATATTGGCCGATAATTGGAAACCTGTGTAGGATCCTTATGAGGTTTTGGAATAATAGTGATAACTGCCTCAGAGAATCTATTGGGTGTTTTTAATGAAAAGTCATTTTCTAGTTGTTCAAATAAGTTGAGTAGGTTGGGAACCAAATCTTTACTAAATACTTTATAAAATTCGCTAGGAAGACCATCTGGTCCAAGTGCTTTCCTAGACTTTAATTGGTTAATAGAGATTAAGATTTCTTGATCAGTTACAGGGGAATGGAGTGAGTCTCTTTCTTTTGTGGACCGGGAAGGGAAAGAGATATTATTTAGAAAGTTTTATAGTTGAGATTAGGAATATGAGGTTTCTGTTTGATAGAGTTCTGTATAAAATTTGTGAAAAGCTTCAAGTATATCTTTTGTTTTAGTATAAGAAATATCTGAATGTTATTGTTTTATTATAGATATCTGTGTTTTTTTTCAACTGTGTTGCACATTAAAATTGTGATTTGTTTGACATAATGAATAAAGCTGTGGTCAAATGTTTTTCTGCCATATGATATTGGCCTATTATTTTGATTTCCATTCGGCAGAAGGAAGTTGTGCGAGTGCCTATGTTAAGATAAATTTAAGAAGGTGTGTGACAAAGAATAGTGAAATAATACACTAAATTAAATAAATAAATACATAGATGCTTCCAAGAAAAATAAAGAATTTATATGCTTTTTTGGTTTAGAGGCATCCACACACCTGATGGCAGGAATTTTTAAACTATTTGCAGCTGTCAATTTGATTCAGTTGGCATTGGACAATATTTTCCTTTATAACAAATTCCAGTATAAGTATCTTGCAGTTAATTGTACTGATTTCTATTGCATAGGACGTCCTTTCATAAGCTGGTGGTTGGGAGGTGGGGATAGTGCTGGGCAGACTTATACGGTCTGTGTCAGAGCCGGTGGTGGGTTGCGGGGCGGGTGGTTGGGAGGCAGGGTTAGTGCTGGGCAGACATATACGGTCTGTGCCCTGAAAAAGACAGGTACAAATCAAGGTAAAAAATGGCACATGTGAGTTTATCTTGTTGGGCAGACTGGTTGGACCGTGCAGGTCTTTTTCTGCCGTCATCAACTATATTACTATGTATAAGCAGTTCCATGATTAGATTCAGTTTGATTGCATCCTTCTTCCTCTATGGACTGTCCTCCAGATTCCATATATGATGCCCAAAGTTGCATGCCCAATGGGCATGCTTCAGAGATGGACACGCAAATAAATTGGGTAATGAGCTCTGAAGCGTCAATAATTGGGTGCTAGCTAACAACCAGTTACTGATGTTAGTTGGCATTTATACAAATTTACATGCACATCTGGATGCACTCTATTCTATAAAACATGACGTCTAACTCCCATGGTGCATATCTCAAAAGGAGGTGTGTCCATTGACATATAAGGGGCTTTCTCAATAGTTGTGTTCAGAATTATAGAATGCTGTCTAATTGAGCCTAATCTAGGCACCAGCATTTATATCAGGTTTTAGCAGGTGTAAGTCCATTACCCATAATTTAGGCATTGGATAAGCTCTAAACACTATTCTATATAAGACATGCTTTCTTTATAGAATAGTGCTTAGCGATGAATTTTTTCAGCATCTAAGTTTTGGCACCATTTATTGAATTCCCTTCTGTCTATCTTTACTACCCTAACATCACCGTTCAAGGCTGATGGAATTGGAGAATCTGGAACCGTATCCACCTGATATTCAGCACTATTTAACTGGCCAGGACTGGCCAAAATAATAAAGGAAAACAGAACAATGTTAAGACTGCCTTATGGTATGTAATGCTTTATGCATCTATACATATGTGTATTCATTTAGATTTTGCTCACAACCTTTTTCAGGAGTAGCTCAAGGTGACTTACATTCAAGTACACTGGGTATTTCTCTGTCCCAGGAGGGCTCACAATCTAAGTTTGTACCTAAAGCAATGGAGAGTTAAGTGACTTGCCCAAGATCACAAGGAGCAGCAGTGGGGTTTGAACCATCCATCTCTGGATTGCAAGACCAGTGCTCTAACCACTAGGTCACTCCTCCACCGGTATGTAAACCAATCAGCAGAGCTACAAAAAAGACTAAAATGTATAAATATAAAATAAATATGCATATTGACCTTCTACATAAATAAAAGTGTATATAAATAAAAATTTTCATAATTAAAATATATTTTCATAATTAAAGAAATATTATCTTGAATATGGCTAAAGCCTAGATGCATAAAAGAACAAGTGGCAATATAATGAGGATTTGCAGAATATGAGTTACCAAAAAACAATAAAGAGAATAGAACAACCTTATATGATTGTATGGTAAGCATGGAAAACAAACCTTAGAATATGGTGTTTATTTTTCTCTGTCTTCTATTCAATTCAGTGTTTGTAGAATTGGAAAAAAGAGTTCTGGGTAAACATATGCTATAAAAAGACAGATAATGTATATAATATGAAAGAGACAATAAACAAAGATAAGTGCAAACATGTTATAATGCCTTTGTATCGCTCCATGATGTGACCGCACCTTGAATATTGGGTTCAATTCTGGTTGCCGCATCTCAAAAAAGATTTAGTGGAATAGGTACAGAGGAGGGCGACAAAAATGATAAAGGGGATGGGACGACTGCAGTTCATCTCATGTCATCTATATCATACAATGCCCGTGCCTCTTTCTGTATATTGGTAAAACAAAGTGATCCATCAAAACATGAATAATCGAACACTGGAGTTGTCTCAACAAGAATGTAGAATCTGCACCTTTGGTTTCTCATTGGAGTATAGCTAGACATTCTAAAGAAGACAAATTCTTTTGTCTTCCAGATCCTAAAAAAGTAACTGGCGAAGAAATATCACAGACCAGATGCTTCTCCGAGAAGAACAGAGACTCATTTTTCAACTACAAACACTGGCACCTCATGGTCTCAATCCAGAAATCGATTACAGACCTTTCATCTGAGATTTGCTATCTGTCATCAGCAAGGTTACATGTCCTCAGTGGGGACTTCAAACAATATATATATGTTTCATAAATAGACACAACCTGGTCAACAATATAAGTTTAGGGATTAAACAATCTAGTATAGGACCCTCATTTAATGTTCACTTTCCAGAGCACTTATAACACAAAATGATTTCATCATCCATACTATTTCAGTCACTATATCTGAAAGGAGTTATTTTTCTTTGAGACACTTTACATTGTATGTTTGTATTTGTATTTATAAAACTATCTTTTTTATCATTTCCATGTGTAAGACATATCCTACTCTAATTTAGCAACACAACATTTGCCCCTTTTTTGTCAGTTTATGTCTAACAGGTGATATACCTTTTTATATAACACACATTGAGGCATATTATCAAAGCACTTAGAAAAGCACTTAACTTACGAAGTTACATGCCTACATTTACACGTGACCCCTGTGCTTAAACACTATTCTATAAACTGCACCTATCTTTAGAAGCAGCTTATAGACTAGTGCTTAAGCATTTTTTTGGCCCTGATTTTTTTGGCACAATTTATAGAATTGACCCCATAATGTGAAGGAAAAGTCCATTGAATATTATTATTATTTTTTTTTTTTTTGGGGGGGGGGGGGAGGTTGACAGGTTCTTGAAGCCTGGATTGGCCGCTGTCAGAGACAGGATGCTGGGCTTGATGAACCCTTGGTCTTTTCCCAGTATGGCGGTGCTTATGTGCTTATGTGAGATCATTTACTAGTTCCTGCTTAGGAAATGCTAAGTGCTTCTACATTAATCCAGCATTAACCATTTAGCACCTAAATGTTCACGTGTACATGTTAATTGATTTTAATTAGTGCCATTAGTTGCTTGTTAAGAAGCCAATTGGCACTAATTGCCTCATTATTCAATTAAATTGAATGTGCAAATTGGGCACACGTTTGGGTGACTTTTATAGAATTAGGGGGTATATGTTTGCAGCTGCCGTGCACTGGCCCTTAAAAAATAATAAGAAAATGCCCAACATTTATGCCAGGGTAAATCCAGGCTTAACACATGGAAAAGTCCCTCTTTAGCACACACTAAGCCCAGATTTCATCGCACCTTGGTAAAAGGGCCCCTTAGATTGTAAACTAGGGACAGAAAAATACCTACTGCACCTGAATGTAACTGGCTGTGAGCTACCACCGAAAAGGCAAGAGCTAAATCCCAAATCTCTCCTTTTCCCAGACTGAATCTGGCTGAGAAAGAGTGCACGGCTAGGTTTCACCCGACCAGACCTCTCATCTGTGACAACTGAACCCAAAATAAAGACGAATCACTGATCAAAACTGAAAGAGTATTTTTTTTTTGTGAGACCTTCCTTGCACAAATGTAAAACGACACTGGGGAGTAGATGGAGCAGCGGGCAGATGAAGAGGAACAGCCATGGCGATAATAACAAAAATGTGAGCTTTCAGGAAGTAGAGAAATCATAATGCCAAGAATTTAATGGTAAAGTTAATTAAGATATGTTATCCCAGCAATAAATCTATCAGTTGTTCTTGCTCTCATTACAGTGGAACACAACTGTTCATTCTCATGTTGTTACAGTACATTTAGCGATTCTGCTGCTGCTTAGTCCCCTCCAATTAAATTCCAAGTGGCACATTCTTTCCCTGTGAAAAAATGCTGCTATGTGTAGCCTGTTAGCTAATCTGATTTCACATGCTACCTCCTTGCCAGCATGAGTCACAACTAGTCATGTGCAAAACTGTCTACAGGACAAGCTGCAAAAAAAGACTCTTCACCTTTGTGAGAAAAAAAAATAGATGAAAAATGCCCTCTACCCTGAGTAGGGTTTGCTTTACAGTTCAAAGGAAAATATTTGTAAAAACTGAATAAAGATAGTGAAATGTGTCCTTTTCGGTGCATTTTTAATTATCTTCTTTACTGATATTTATTTATCTATTTAGGGGTCCTTTTATAAAGCAGCAGTAAGCCCGATGCGGGCTTACCGCTCGCTAAAAGTGAAGTACCACCAGGCTACCGCAGCAGCCCAGTGGTAGTTCCTACCCCCTGCGTATGTCATATTTGGTGTTACAAAAATATTTTTATTTTTGTAGCGCCGGTGTGTACCCGGAAGGCACTGCCTGGTTGCCGCCGGGTTAGTGTGAGAGCTCTTACCTCCACCTCAATGGGTGGCTGTAAGGGCTCCCCCCCAAAAGAATGGCTGCTGCTGAAAAAGAGATAGACCTTACCTTTCACCCACTGTGATAAAAGGGGGCCTGGGCGCACATCAAAAACCTACGCTGATAGCAGTGCAGGCCCCCTTTTGCCGCAACTTCGTAAAAGGGGCTCTTATTTATTTATTTAGAACGTGGTAAAAGATGGAAGAGTGCTAAATTTCTCAGTGTTCTCCTTTGAGGCTTTTCTTCTATTCTGAAGGTTATTGACAATGGTTAATTCAGTAGAATCATTGTGTTTTATCTAACATCACTGTCAAGAAACAAAAAAACAAACAAAAAAAAAGAAAAATGAGTAAGAGACCTGGCTAGTGCTGCTCCTTCACATTAAAAGGGCTCTCCCTGTACATGAATGGCATTAGTCTTTTGTCACAAGTGTGATGCTCATCTTATGTTATTCATACTAAGTTAATCAATGATAAAATATATCTCAACAGTGTATTAGACTGAAATCACGGTCCCCCTTAAACATAAAGGAAAGCAAATACAAACTGTTGAGACAGCCAGCTTTCACCATCATTTAAACACCATCCCTAGAACTTGTAAAAGCGGATTGGGAGGCGGGGCTAGTACTGGGCAGACCTCTACAGTCTATGCCCTGAAAATGGTAGATACAAATCAAGGTCAGGTATACATATAAAGTAGCGCATATGAGTTTATCTTGTTGGGCAGACTGGATGGACCGTTCAGGTCTTTTTCTGCCGTCACCTACTATGTCTGCCTAATTGCAGGTGTGCATACACTTTGTAGTTCGTTTTTAAAGGGAACCTGCCCAGATAATGTCTCTTTAGAAATGAACTACAAGTACTGACATTAAGGAGCAGAGGAGTAGTCTAGTTGTTAGAGCAGCAGGCTGGGAACCAGTAGGCCCAGGTTCAAATTACATGGTGGCTCCTTGTGGCCTTGGGCCAGGCACTTAACCCTCCATGCTTTAGGAAAAGGGAATAGCAAACCATTCCTGTATCATAACAAGAAAATCATGAGGGGGAGACCCTCACTGCATGGTTACTAGGGGTCAACCCTGACTCAAGGCAGATGTGGGGTTCTGCCTAAAAAAATCAGTATTATAAAACAAATACGCCCCTCCGAAGGGACACCACCTTGTAGAGGTGGAGGGGCTTGTGTGTTTCAATGACTTAGAGGGCTATGCTGAAGGGTTACCCATATCAGACAGGCCTCTGAGGAGAAACCAGACAAAGAGTGTCCCAAACTGGGAGAGTGGTAAGATGGTGACCTGAAGTTCATGTGCCCAACAGCCCAGCTGCCCTCTGAAGTTTTGTCTTCTTTACGTAAATTTCCTCTCTGCAATGGCAGTTACCTTAACTGAGAGGAAGGGGACAACCGGCGGTCAGCCGCCGAAGGCCAGCGTTTTATCCCCTGAGGGTTTAGTTGAATTGTCCATGTAACTCTCTAATAAAATTATATCTGAAACAAAATTATTTACTGCCACCGTTAGGTCCCAAAGCGCCTTCCAGATGGTATTCAATGTAACCTCCACGGGAGCCAAAAACTCCAAGTTGATTTCTCATAGGTGTTTAGGAGTGGTTCCGCCGATTCGGTTTCTGCTGTAAACGTCCTCCGTTTCAGCATATACCTCTAACTCACTCCTCCACTCCTTTGGACATGGTGGGTGAATAATTTGGGAGCGATGGAGTTGTTTTTTCCAGGTCCAAGAGCGTCGACACTCCTTCGCCGGCGCTAATCAAAGGACTCACCAACCCTTTCATCTGTGGGCAGTTCATCGCGCAGCGGTCCCGCACTTGCTGCTCAGGAGATAAAACGCTGGCCATCGGCGGCTGACCGTCGGTTGTCCCCTTCCTCTCAGTTAAGGTAACTGCAATTGCAGAGAGGAAATTTACGTAAAGAAAACGAAACTTCAGAGGGCAGCTGGGCCATTGGGCACACGAACTTCAGGTCACCATCTTACCACTCTCCCAGTTTGGGACACTCTTTGTCTGGTTTCTCCTCAGAGGCCTGTCTGATATGGGTAACCCTTCAGCATAGCCCTCTGAGTCATTGAAACACAGAAGCCCCTCCACCACTACAAGGTGGTGTCCCTTCGGAGGGGTAATTGCCTTTTAAAACCTGATCTCAAGGTAAATTGCAACTTTAGTCAGTAAGTCCATGGCCTAGGGGGCTTGCAATCTAAATATGTGCCTAAGGCAGTGGCAAATAAAAATAGTTCTCCCACAGTCACAAGTAGTGCCAGATTTCCCTGGTTCTCAGTCTACTGCTCTAAGTAATAGGCTACCCCACCACCCTAAATCACTTTAGGTAAACTGGAGAGGAAGACAGCCTGGGTAGAAAAGTCATTAATGAAGCTCTTGAGGGAGAAGGTGGGGATAGAAGTAACGTGGCTCTGCAGGGGGAGAAAAGGAGTGAATGGGAGACTATGGCAAGGGCCCACAAATGTACTCTTGGCTAGGATCCAATATAGTGTTACTCTAGCCCTGAGGGTGATTCTTTGCTTCCATGAATGGGATGCTTGAAGGCAGTACCCCCTCTATAATGATATAGAGCGGAGAATTGTGAGGTTTCTTGAATTGAATGGAATGCAGGACCCAAGGCAGATCATGTCAAACGAATTTGATTGATTTTTTCGATTGGGTGACCAAACAGTTGGACGTGGGAGGAGTTCTGGATGTGGTGTATTTGGATTTAAGCAAGGCCTTTGACACAGTTCCGCACAGGCGACTCATAAATAAACTGAGTTCTCTTGGTATGGGACCTAGAGTAACTGACTGGGTTAAAAATTGGTTGAACAGGAGACAGAGGGTAGTGATAAATGAAGCTTGCTCTGAAGATGAGGATGTTATCAGTGGAGTACTGCAGGGATCGGTCATAGGGCTGACTCTTTTTAACATCTTTGTGACTGATATTGCGGAAGGGCTGTCTAGTAAGGTTTGTCTCTTTGCAGATGATACCAAACTCTGCAACAGGGTGGACACCCCAGAGGGTGTGGATGACATGAGGAAGGATATAGCAAAGCTCGAGGAATGGTCCGATATTTGGCAACTAAGATTTAATGCTAAAAAATGTAGTGCCATGCACTTGGGTCACAAGAATCTGAGGGAATAGTACAATATAGGGGGTGAAGTGCTTCTGTGTACAAAAGAAGAGTGGGACTTGGGGGTGATTGTGTCTGATGACCTTAAAGTAGCCAAACAGATAGAAAAAGTGATGGTCAAAGCCAGGATGCTTGGGTGCATGAGGAGAAGGATGACCAGCAGGAGGAAAGAGGTGATGGTGCTCTTGTATAAGTCTCTGGTGAGGCCCCCATTTGAATACTATGTGCAATTCTGGAGACCGCACCTACGGAAAGATATAAACAGGGTGGAGTAAGTCCAGTGGGTGGCTACAAAATTGGTAAGCGGTCTTGGACATAAAACATATAAGGACAGGCTTATGAACCTCAATATGTATATGCAGGAAGAGAGGAGGGAAAGAGGAGATATGATAGAAACATTTAAATATCTCAGGGGCATTAATGTACAGGAAGACAGCCTTTTTCAAATGAAGGAAAATTCTGGAATGAGGGGGCATACGATGAAGTTAAGAGGAAATAGTTTTATGAGGAATCTAAGAAGGTATTCATTTATGGAAAGGGTGGTGGAAGCATGAACTGGCGTACCAGTGGAGGTTGTGGAGACGAGGACTGTGTCAGAGTTTAAGAAAGCATGTGACAAGCATTTCGACTCCCTTAGGAAAAGGAGGAGTTAAGGATTACGGAGGATGGGCAGACTGGATGGGTCGTTTAGCCTTTATCTGCAGTCATATTTCTATGTTTCTATATGACTGCTGGAAATGGAGAGCAGATATAACAGATGAAACTCCAATGGCTTGTCCTACTAGCCTTCCTGGACTGTGAAGAAGAGGTTGTGAAATTGAGAGGCCATGACAGCCCTGCAGATTTCATGTTTTGTGCATGAGAAATGTGTGTACATACTGACTTACGAATGATGCCTGTTTATAGAGAAGACAGCTGTAAGGACAAATGTAAATTTAGAAGTTTCACTGAATGGGAGATTCCCACTTTAGAAATTCAATTTCTCTTGCACAAAAATGAGAAACTGCCTCTCAATTTGGGAAGCCTGTGAGGTTCATTCTGCTGCACCTGCAAGAAAAGCAATGAAGGCAGCAGTCGTCCACTTTCAGAAACTCAGTATCTTGCTGGGTATGAGATCTGAAGCAGAAAGTGCCTACTCCTGAGGTCTCAGATCTAGATGCACAAAAATTAATGAGCCAGCAACTTGCTTTTCTTACTCATTGTAGCTGGTTTAGTGAGCACAGAGTTCAGCGAGACATGCACAAAGTGGTTCTTCGGGCTCTTTTACTGTCACAGTAGCAGCTAACAAGAATTGTATGCAAATTTATTTTAATGAGCTAATTAATATTCAAATGTGTATTCCAAGTGATGCACAACCATTTTCCTAGTAATGCATGGAAAGGACTGCCCACCTTTAGGATGAAATTTTTACACGTGGTTAGGAGCTATCGGTACTGCTGTTTCCTTCCCAGTACTGTTGCAGTTGCAGCTAATGGATGCCTGGAGAGCTGTGGCATCTCTAGAGTCCCCCTCCTCCCCGCTCACCAAGCATGCACATATGCAGCCCTTCACTCTCTCCTTTGCCTTGTTCTCCTTTGCTTCCCTCCCTGCCTGCTTGCAAAGTTGACACTGGCTTCCTGGCTGTACTGCTGCCGAGGATGAGATCAAATCGGGCAGGGCTGTATGCAGAAAAGTGAATCAGCTGGCTGCGATAAAAAAAAAAATTGAAAACCAACAGAAATAAAGCTACACACTTCTTTCATACATGCAGCTTGTATGCGTGTATGAAAGACATCTGTAGAATGCGCAGCGATTGGCTGTTCTGCACATGTTTGGGTGACTGATTGGCTTCCCCAGTCCTCTCCTGCTGTGCTTGCTATTTTTGGGAGCAGCTCATTAACATCCCATATCTTTTGAGCATCCCTTGCTATTTCCAGCTCGGTAATTTTTATCAAACTGGAAATAATGATCGGTGCTTTACCTGGACTTTGGTGCATCTGCCTATTAATCTGCTTGCTGAGATGTTATGCCTGCAAAGTGGCTCATCAGAGTGCAGTAGAGAATTGTTTACAGTAAATGAATTATAGAGGTCGGGCTGCCACTGGTGAAGGATACAGACAGGGACAGATGCTAGGAAAAGAGGTGGGGACAGATGCTGAGGAAGAGGAATGAGACCTGGAAAAGATGGAAAAATTGAAGGGTTTGTGGAGACAAGGGGTAAGAAATGTAGAGGAATGGAAGAAGAAAGATTATAAAAATCAGAGATCATGTGCATGTGATCTATTGCCAGAAAAGGTTCATTTCTTGCCTTATTTTGAGTGAATTGATCCCTAAATGATTTTAGTGCTTGAAAATTAAAGACCTATCCAAAAGAGAAGAAATCTGAATTAAAAACTCACACTAAGGTTGTGGCAGTCCTTGTGGGAAGGCAGCTACCATGGGCAGGAGTGAGCGAACATTGCTTCTACCTTTAGGACCCAACTGGACCACTGGGACTCTTCAGGGTAGGCCCAGGGAGCCTTTGGTGGAAGGCTCAGTCGTCCCTTCTTGCCTTCAGGGGTTTGGGAGGGAGGGAGGGTGATTGGCATTGCAGGGAAGGGAAAGGGAAACAGAGGAGCAGAGGGCACCTGCATCCTTTGTGGGTCCCAGACAATATTCAGCCAAGGCCTGCCTAAGCTCCAGCGACCAGCAAAATTGCAATTAGCTCTAGATATTCAATGCCAGTGCTGAAACATGGCTCAGTATTGAATATCTAGGGCTAATTCTGCCCACAGTGGTCAGCATTTTACAAAAACTGCGGACCACTGTGGGCTATCGACTGATATGAGTATAAAATTATGCACTAAGCCCTAGTAAATTTTCAAAGAGGCCAATTTAGGATTATACCTGTAATTTAGGAGCCTAAATCCTTTGAATTTTGGGTCCTTATTTTATAAAGGCAGATAGACACCTATATTGCGTTCTAAAATAGTCTTAAATTGGGTGCTTTTTTTGGACTTCTAAAATAGGTATCCTATTAAAAACTTACCTCAATCTGTGCAGTTGCAATCTTTCCTTTGGCACCTTTCCAGCAGTGCCCCAGATTGATGACATCATCATTTCCATTCTTTCCCTAAGGGGTCCTTTCACTAAAGTGCATTGGGCACTAACCCCCAGATTCTAAACATTGTGCTCCGACTTGCGCACCTAAATTTGTGTTCATGCCCGAAATGTGCACACAAATTAATTGCTTAAGGAGCTCAATGACATCAATAATTGGGTGCTACAAACCAATTATTGATGTTGATTGGTAGTCTTTAACATTTGTATGTGCATTTGGTTGTGTGCTATTCTATAATGCAGTGCGACTAACTCCTATAGCACACTCCTTAAAAGGGGGTGTGGCCATGGGATGAGCATGGGCATGTCAGGGGCGTTCCAAACATCTGCACAGGTAGTGATAGAATACTGAGTAAGTGCACCTAACTTGGGCATCAACATTTACACCAGGTTTCAGCAGGTGTAACTCTGGCACCCAAAGTTAAGTGCAAGATCTGTGCACAAGCCAGGGGCGTAGCCAGACTTCGGCGGGAGGGGGGTCCAGAGCCCGAGGTGAGGGGGCACATTTTAGCCCCCCCCCCCCCCCGTGCTGCAACCCCCCCGCCATTGCCGACCCCGCCACCGCCACCACCACCAACTTTGCCCCCCCCCCCCCCGCCGACAACTCTCTCGACCCCCCTCCCACCGCCAACCCGCCGTCGCCTACCTTTGCTGGCAGGGGACCCCAACCCTCACCAGCCGAGGTCCTCTTCTTCTCGCAAAAGGCTTCCTTCTGTTTCTGATGCCCTGCACATATGTGCAGGACGTCAGAAACAGAAGGAAGCCTTTTGCGAGAAGAAGAGAACCTCGGCTGGCGAGGGTTGGGGTCCCCTGCCAGCAAAGGCAGGCAACGGTGATGGCAGGTTGGCGGCGGGAGGGGGGTTGAGAGGGTCATTGGTAGGGGGGTCCAGGGCCAAATCTATGGGGGCCCAGGCTCCCCTGGCCCCACATAGCTACGCCACTGGCATAAGCACTATTCAATAATGAATGAGTTACAATAATGCACATCTATTTGACTATGGTTTTGGAAGTTGAATTTAATGTTTGAAAGTAGTGCGGAAGTGTGTTTGCGTGGCAGGCTGGCTGAATGAGTGAGCTTGGCAAATTCAATTTGAAAATGTTATACGTACATGTATTAGCAAATTAAAAAATTAATTTAATATAAATTTAGAGTACTTTGGTATAAATTGGTTTAAGGTTTAGTACTCTAATCTTAGGCAATATTCCCCTGTAGTAATTGTTACATATTTCTGAATGCCATTTATAGAATCCAGCCCTTAATGCAAGGTTAATGCATGAAAACAGGCTACTGGACAAATTAAAGCCTGCTTGTGATATATTCCCTGTTTTTGCGCTAAATCGTGTACTTTTTCTATCAGGGGATATGGCATGGATGAAGAGTGGGCACAGAAGGATATGCCAACCAGTGCATTATAATATAGCACACTAACCCCCAAATTCTATAAATGCTGTTAAAATTTCTGCATGCAATTTAATTGAATAACAAGCTAATTAGTGCTGATAATTGGCTAGTTAAACAATTATTGGCTCTAATTAGATTTAATTAAAATAATGGGTGTAGAAATGGGAGGTGAATGGGGGAATGGGGGTGTTCCTAACCTTTACGTGGTAGTTATAGAATAATGAACATAAACGCCTAATTTAGACATGAAGATTTGCACCACGTTTCAGTTGGTGCAAATGGCCATGATTAAGGTGCAATTCCTGGGCTTAAGCACTATTAGGTTTAGATTTATTAAAATTTGATATATCGCACAATAAAATACTAGTCGGTTTACAATAATAACCTGCCTTTAAGCGTGGTTTCTAGAATAGCGCTTTTTTCAGCACTGATTTTTTTGGGTGTCATATATAGAATACACCCCTGACTAATGCAGGGATAATGCAGGAGCTCTTACCTTCTCTTAAATATTAGGCTATAAGTGCTCCTGAATTAACATTTGACAGGTAAAATGCGCTAATGGTAACATTAGCGCACAACCTGCAAAAAAAAAAAAAAAGGGAACGCCCTGAAAAAATGCCACATAAAATCTGCAGTTTTCACATGGTAAAATCCCACATTAAAGGACATTAACTGCAGACTTTAACGCACTCTAGTAAAAGGCACCCTAAATGTACATAACCCAAGTCTATAGCAAACAGCTGTTAACATTTTTTTCATTAGTTTTGATATTAAAATAGTAACTTAATATCAAACAATGGGTTAAATGGTCAGATGCATAAGTAATAGCTGATGCAAAATGTTAGAAAAATCGGTGTGGAATACCATTACCCCATACACACACTCACACAAACTAGACCAAGCATATATCAAAATAAATACTTTTCCTTGTAAGGATTAATCTAAAAAATTATGGGGTCCTTTTACTAAGCTGATGTGCCAACAACAGCTTAAAAAGGCTTACCGTGGAATGTGTTCAGGCATCCTGTGATATGTTCCCAATTGGCATGTAGTACCTGCACGCTAAAAAATATATATTTTTATTTTAGCGAGGAGGAGGCATTTCTGGGGGTAGAGAGTGGGTGATCCAGCGCTAATCAGTTAGGGCCAGATGCTCCAAACTCTGGCGTTGTACTGAACAGCGCACCAGAAAAACTCCCTAATGCTCAACTCTAATGAGATGCAAATAGAGGCGTACTCATAGCGTTGAGCATTAGAGAGTTCAGTGAGAGGATAGTGTCTGGCACATGCGCTCAAGAGTTGAGCGTTAAGCACATCTCTTAAGTGCATGCCCAGCACACCAGAAGGGGAGGAAGAAAGGAGGAGGGGGGTTACCCAGCTCCAGACTTTTGGCAGCGGGAAGACTTATTCAGATCCACCGGTAAAGCTCCTCAAGCAATCAGCTACCAATCACATAAGAAGAGACAGGTGCAGGAGAAACCCGATTTCTAGGTCCTCGCCACCCCCTGGTCCCCCTTCTAACATCCAGCTGGGTCCCTGCGAGAAGTTCAGAATGCATATGCATTCTCCTACATGGGCTGCAAAGGCACAGGCTATCTAATCAGATTGAGCCTCCCCCCATCTCTGAAGCAAAGGGAAAGAAGTCAGATGGACTGAGCACGGCCAGGCTGCTTCACAAACCTTAATGCCAGCTCCTAGCTGGTGTAGGGTTTGCAGCGGGAAGAGTGCCCTTGTGTGGTGCACTGTCCTCTGTGCATTGGGGATGAATGGCAAATCACCTCATTGGTGCTGAGCATTCGGTGCTAGCAAATGCGGGTGCTAGTCTGGGCTAATGGCCTCTAGGACCCACATTTACTTCTGAGCATCGGGTCCTTAGCACGTCCACATTACTACATGCTAACTGATTATTTATTTATTTAGATTTTGTGCACACCTTTTTCAGTAGTAACTGAAGGTGAGTTACATTCAAGTACACTGAATATTTCTCTGTTCCAGGAGGGCTCACAATCTAAGTTTGTACCTGAGGCAATGGAGGTCTAAGTGACTTGCCCAAGATCACAAGGAGCAGCAGTGGGATTTGAACTGGCCACCTCTGGATTGCAAGACCGGTGCTCTAACCACTAGGCCTCCTCCTCCACTGCCAGCTCCAGATTAGTGCAGGATTAGTGCAGAATAGTCACATGAGCCCTTACTGTCTACAAAACAGTAATGGTGACAGCGCATGATCATTAAAGGCAAAAAAGAGGAAATTGTCCATTTTACTGCCGCAGTAAAAATGGTCTTAGCACATGGGGAAAACCCGTGTAAGGGGTGTGCTAAGGCCACTGTGCATCCTATTTTATACCTATGGGCTACATGGCATTGAGCGCATGCTAATGTCGGTTAGCTCATGCTAAGCTTTAGTAAAAGGCCCCTCTATTATTTGACAAAATGCATACAAGTAAACAATTAAATCATTTCAAGTTGTAATTTCTCCAGAATCATTACCGCATTGGAGAAATGACCAGTGATTCCAATGTTGCCAGACAGGAATTCAGATTATCCTCTCAAGCAACTTTACATTCCAGTTACTAATCTGAAGAACCTAATTCACTACTTAATTTTTTTTCACATCTATACACCAGTTTGTGCGGTACTTTTCCTGCTTCTTACTGGGTACCCGGTCAAAATAGCCCCGTCAAAATGGCTCCGATAAAAAAGCCCCCACACAAAATAGCCCCGACAAAATAGCTCCAAACAAAAAAGCTATAATAGCCCCCGACATAACAGCAACTGTCAAAATGGCCTGCCCACAATATAGCCCCTGACAAATTAGCCCCCTGACAAAAGGGCCCGATCAGGTTGCCTAGAATATGGCCTCTGACAAAGTAACCCGAACAGTACCAGACAGGGGAAGAACTTACCTTGCGGCACACTTAAAGAGGATCTGCTCAAATTTGCTTGAAGAAGATCCCTGTATTCGAGGTAGTTTTATAGTTAATAATGATTAAACTAGTTTTAGGTTAAGAGTTCCAACACAGACTATTTGGGTAAATGCGTTTGTTAAGATAAACAGACTGTTGCAACTCTTAACTAATACTTTATAAGTGAAGATTTCACTTGTAGTTTATCATCTTTTTTGTGATGTGTTATTTTTTTCTAGGGGGCTATTTTGTTGAAGGTCATTAAGTCAAGGGCTATTTTGTTAGAGGCTGATTTGTTGGGGTTTTTTTGTCAGGGCTATTTTGTCAGGGCTATTATGTCGGGGTGCAGTCTTACTGTATTTCTCCTATGGCATGGGCAGGAACTGGCCATGGAAGCATTAACCAGCTAGTGCGTTATATTTAGTGCACATTAACTACTGGATTCTATATAGGGCACCTAGAGATCTGTGCAGAAATCCAGGCATATTCTATAACAATGCACATAACTTAATTGGTTTAACAAACTAATCAGTGTTGATGACAGCACTTAACAAGCAATGAGCACTAACTGGCAATAATTAGAATTTATGCGCACAACTCACTAAATGTATTCTGTAATAAACTGCTCCTAAATTCTAATGTGTGCAGTACACAAGGGGCATGGCAATGGGCGGGGAAATGGGCATTTCGTAGGAGTTCCAAAATTTACGTGCATAGTTATAGAATATGGCCCAGTGTGCATAAATCTAGACGCCTGGATTTATGATACATTTTCATTAGTGTAAATAGATGCACATAGTTTTAGGCGCTGGGATATCAGTTCAGCAAATTTTATATACCGCGCCTAAATCTAGGTGCAGGTTATAGAATAGGCTTAGGTGGAAATGTTTACTTCGTGGATTTTTTTAGGTGCCATATATAGAATCTGGTCCTAACTGGCTAATGCATAGTTATCACAGGATCATCTAAATAGGAGATGATAAATAGTCCTGCGTTAATGTTCTGCAGATACCATCCACTAATGGTTACATTAACACATGACCTGCAATAGAGGGAACGCCACCACGCTAGCGTTTTTAGTTCATGGGAAAAATCAGCTGGCGGTAAATGCTGAGATATAACAGAGAGAGGGAGCGAAGCACAAAAAAGCCAAGAAACAAAACAAAAAGCACCAAGGGCCTTCAAAGAAAGGGGATAAAGTCTTTAATTGTATACGTTGATGAAGCAATACTTAAATGGACCCGACACGGTCCGTGTTTCGGCGCCCAGCACCTGCATCAGGGGTCGCAAGAAACAACTGACTACATGCAGCAGTATTGTGAAAACAATACAATGTTTAGAAGCAATATATATATGGTCCCCTTCACACAAAATTGATAGATATTCTGGACTCAATCAGGACTGAAGGACTGTGTGTGCTCAATCAGAATATCTATCAATTTTGTGTGAAGGGGACCATATGACGTTGCAGTATATTGCTTCTAAACATTGTATTGTTTTCACAACACTGCCGCATGTAGTCAGCTGTTTCTTGCGACCCCTGACGCAGGCGCTGGGCGCCGAAACATGGACCATGTCGGGTCCATTTAAGTATTGCTTCATCAACATATACAATTAAATGTATTATTTATTTATTACATTTGTACCCCACGCTTTCCCACTCAAAGCAGGTTCAATGCGGCTTACATAGTAATTGGGATTACAAAGTATTGGTGGAGAGAAATAAATTGAGTATTATCGGAGTAATAAAAGAAATAAGAATGTAGAAATGCAGGGATGAGGGGAGTAGAAGTATGAGCAAGGGTAAGTGAGCAATTGGAGGGTAGATGAGGCGGAGGGGAATGGGCAAGAGTGAAGGGAGTAGGAGAGGTGTGAGTAAGGGTAGGTGAGCATTGGGGGAGGGGTCGATGAGGTGAAAGGGGATAGAACAGACTTTATCCCCTTTCTTTGAAGGCCCTTGGTGCTTTTTGTTTTGTTTCTTGGTAAATGCTGAGACCCATTTACCGCCAGCTGATTTTTACCGGGAGATAAAAATGCTAGTGCTGCTTTGTAAAAGACCCCCTTAGTGTGCTGTAAAATCATGTGTCACAATGCATTAAACCCAGATTATAGCCCACTTTAGTACAAGAGCCTCTAAGTTTCTCTGAATCGTGAACTAGTATCAAAGAAACCAAATCCAAAAATGCTCTTTTAAATCCCCCAAACCAGCCATGCAATGTGCACGATTTGCAGTGCAGATCCTGCAAAATGAAGCAGCCAAGGCTCCATCTCAATATTACACGGGAAAAAAAAATCCTGTGGTTTTTCAAAGCATATAGATTATTTTTAAGTAGCATTTTATTGAAGTTTAGCACATGCTAGCAGACATTAGTGTGTATTAAGTGCAATGTGGCCCATAGGTATACATTAGTACGTGCAGGATTCTGTTTGCATGCACTAAGCTTTAGCAAAATAGCCCCAAAGACTTCTGTTCCTTTTACAACATTTTGATTTTTGTGACAGATAAGGCTGCCTTTGTTCAACAAAAGCATAAGACAGAAAACCCCATATGTGCTGTTGTATTATATTACAAATTAATATATCACCATCATTGACAGCGTGTTTTAAAAATGCAGATTTGCTATGATTATTGATCCCTATGAGGTGTATCATGGAAGTAACTATAAATACTGGTTGGGAGTCTATTTCCTCCGACTCAGGCCTCCTACTGACTGATCATGCCCTCTACATATCCTACCTTGAATGGGACTGAAGAAAAAGAGAAATATAACTCACCAAGGACTGTATATATGGCTCTTACTACTTGTTGATTGGCCATAAAAAAATTGCAACAAAGCCTCAACAAGAATACCAATAAACATTTATTGTGTATCAACAAATACAGTTCAGGTATAAAAAAAAGACATAAAAATATATTATAAATCTATTTCTTTATTCCAGCTACTCTGTAATACTGCTTGGCCTCAGGGTGCAAAACAAGTGCTGTCATTAATTTGCAGAGTAGACCTTGCCTCTAGGTTTTGGTCTACTGTGTACTACCCCTTCAGTACCTTCAGATGTAGCAGTTTCCATTGTAAAACAGGTCCTCAAGGAGCAATGATTACAGTGAAACTAAAAGCCTTAGGAATCGAGGGTTCATCCTCAGAGGAAAGCACTCTGCATCCTCCCTGGAAGTGCACATTCCCCGAAACTTTGAGGGTCGGAGTAACTGCTCAACTTCGGCTCAGTAGCAATAGGTAATTGCAATTAGATGATATCTTCACCTTTCAGCACATTTCCTGATCACCTTCTTCCAGTTCTGTGTCCATCAGGGAATCTTTAGCATACAAGCACACCAAACTCCATGAACCATGGCTATAAGATCCTAAGCAGTGGTTCCACATAACCTGCTCCCTGCAGAAACTTCTTTGGGTTCCAGTTCAGGTCTTCCTGATACCACAAATGGCCACGTCTGCAAGTCATACAGATGATTACATATGGTTATAGAAATACAGTGGTGCAATTATTTTTCTAAGGGGTCCTTTTACAAAGGTGAGGTAAAAAAAAATAGCCTTAGTACACTTTTACGTGTGTTTTTCCCACACAATGAAGCCATTTTTACCACAGCTATAAACTGGCCTATTTTCTATTTTTTTATGTTGCCATTAGTGTGTGGCTATTTTTTAAAATTACTACATGAGCACTTACCACCAATAAGTTTGTACACAGTAAGGGTTCACATGATATCCCTGTGCTAACCAGTTATGCGCGATAATGTAAATGCAGTAACTGATTTGCTCGGGAACACTCACTCTCTACACCTGACATCCTCTCAAAAAATAGAAAAATGTTTCAGCGCATGGTTAGGGTACGCACATTTCAAAGTTACCACAGGTGCTTGAGCAATTCCCGCAGTTCTCCATTTTTAGCTGCATTAAATGTGCATTAATGCCTAATGCAGCTTAGTAAAAGGACTCCTAAATGTTTACCTCTGTGTCTCACAGATTTTTAAAAATATTGCTCCTAATTACCCTCTGTAGCCACCTGTCTAAAATGGAAATGACAATGCCAGCCTAAAAAGACAGCTGACATCCTTTCCCCCAAGGACTGGCAAAGCATCAGGTAATATTTTATGTTTTCCACTCCTCTGAACACTTTCCTCTCTTGGGGGGGGGGGGGGGGGGGGGGGGGGGGAAGGTCCTTTTACTAAAGTATGCTGAAAAATAGCTTGCGCTAGTGTAGCTGCGTGTTTTGGACGCGTGCAGATCCATTTTTCAGCGCGCCTGTAAAAAGTGCCTTTTTGGGGGGGGGGGGGGGGGGAAAATTGATGTGTGGCAAAATAAAAAAGACCTTACCGCCACCCATTCACACGTGCACACTGCCGATTACCGCCCGGTTAGCATCACGCTAATATTTTCGGACGTGTGTAGTGGATATGCATAAAAAAATGGAATTACCACCCAGGCCACACGGTAGCTGGGTGGTAGTTTCATATTGACGCACGTTGTGCATGCATAGGCATCAATGCGGCTTAGTAAAAGGTCCCCTTGATTTTTAAAAATTGTTTGTGTAGCTCCATTCTGAATGAGATACTTGAACACTTGCCCCCCCCCCCCCGCCTTCACTTTATCTTCCATAATATCCAAATATATTACTGCCAGTCATTCCTTTCATTTCCACTGTCTTAACATTGCAAATGGTTAAAAGAATCTCATTATAGTCAGCATCACTCAATCACTGCAAATGCCTAAATAATATACTATTTTCTTCAGAAAATCTTTAAGTAATAGATATGCTTAACTGTTTTATTTGCTATGTCCCTATGAACAAAACACTCTACTTAACGGTTTTAACTGAAATAACCATCAGAGAAACAGAAAGACATTTAGGATTCGAGATAAGAAGTCATTACAAATCCAGAAGCAATTTTTGATCACTTTGGTGGCATAAACATTTTTATAAATATAATGCAATAAAATAATCCATTTACATCACATTATGTTTAACTACTCTGAGCACAGAGATAGACTGATCTCCTTGGGTAGAAAGCAGTCTGACCACCTAATTACTGGTGGTAACAGCTCATGGATCTTTCTCAAGGGGCACCTGGAAGGGTTGCTCTTCCATTGATAAAAGTGTCCCTGGGTTGAAAGTGTCAGAGCAGAGCTACTGCATTGCCTGACTGCTAGGGGGTGGATAGCAGCTGCATCTTACCAGGTTGACAGGATGCACATAGCCGTTCTCATATCGATCCTCCTGCAACAGTTGTCTGAGGTGGGCGATGTAGCTGGAAGCCAGCCGGAGAGTGTCCAGCTTGGAGAGTTTGGTGTCTGGTGGCACCCAGGGCAGGCTGGTTTTGAGCCTGGAGAATGCTTTGCTCAGCACCCTCATACGTGCTCTCTCCCTGGCATTGGCTGCATTTCTCTGAGACTGCTTGCACTCTTTGGCTACCTTGGCCAGCGCCTTCTTGCCCCCGGGCGCATGGCTCCTGCTGCCCCTTTTCCGTTTGATGCCCTCCTCCTCCTCTTCGTCTTCTTCCTCCTCATCCTCCTCGGAGATTTCAGGGTATCGGCTGAGCAGCAGCAGCTGGCTGTCCCTGGGCTGATGTCGTTTGGAGTCCGGGTACTGCAGTTCTAGCACCCGCAACTCCAGCTCCTGCAGCTCCTCCGAATCACTCAAGGAGCCTGTAGACATAGCTCTGCTCCCCAATCTTAGCTTCACCTCACTCACCCACCTCCCTGTGATCAGTACCCCAGAAAGAGAGCCCTTCCGATGATCCCAATGAAAATTCTCTCTGCCCCCTTCTCTGTCTCCTGGGAGCCCACTGGATGCAGTGTTCAGTCTCCCTGTGCAGCCCAGCAGCCTCCCTTCAATCACCAGCAGTGCAGCAGAGCCCAGACACCAGACAGCAGGTAACAAGCCTCAGACAGCTCAGTGGGGAGACTTGATTTTAAGCAGCAGTGTGATGATGTCAAACTGGGGTGGGACTTCTCCTCCATGTAGTATTCAGTGTCCCTGTGCTCCAGAGCAGCCCAGCAGGCTCCTCTCAATCACCAGCAGCAGTGTAGATGAGCCCAGATAGCAGGTAACAAGCCTCGGTGTCAGTATTCCATATTGAACAGATTCAAGTGTTAAGTATTTTCCTCAGTTCTTAGATTCAGTTTGGACAGCTATTACATTTTAGAAGCGATTCCCCTTGTTTAAGAAGATGCTGCTTAGTGTGTGGTCTACGCCTGTGATTCCTATCATTTTATCACAGATTTAGATAAACACAAGGATTTTAAAAAAGCATCTTTTCCAATTAAAACCTGTTGGAGGCGGTCACTGACATGTTGAAATATACAGCTGATGCTTGCCTGCAACTTTATCTCTTGAACTTGAGATGACATGGTGCTGAACTTTACACCTCTCATAGCCTTTCTCAAGCAATGATTATTTTTCATCCCAGAATTTTGATTGTTATAATTGAATATATCATATAAATAGATTCTACAAACTGATATGTCTTCTGCTATCTTGCCACACCTCTATTAATATTTCGAAATGGAAGTAGTAAGGAGGTTCAGCTAGATTGTTTATACAGGTGCACTCTGGAGTTTCTCCTCACGTAAGATTAATGAAGAAAATGTGCTGGGTTTCTCTAAACAGTGGTGGAAGGGTTACCTATCTTTAAAACCGGGCCAAACAGAGTTTCTGCACGCACATGCTTTGATTTCTTTTTGAATAAAACTCTACAAATCATGGATGGTCCGTTTCATCTGCTTCAGTAAACTGCAAAATATTCTGTATGCTCTAATCACTTCTACAGTGTTTGTTAAACAGATTTAAAATTGAAAGGAGGCATTTAAAACTTTTTCTCCATCAAGAGTGTGTGTGTTTTGTGTCCTTATTCACTTATTCAGAACCCTTATTTTATCATCCTCTCTTTAATAATCCCATATCTCTTGTTTGTCCTGTTTGTCTGTCCTAATTAGATTGTAAGCTCTGTCGAGCAGGGACTGTCTCTTCATGTTCAAGTGTACAGCGCTGCGTACGTCTAGTAGCGCTTTAGAAAAGATAAGTACTACTACTACTACTATTTAGCATTTCTATAGCGCTACAAGGCGTACGCAGCGCTGCACAAACATAGAAGAAAGAAAGTAGTAGTAGTGTTTGCCTAGCTCTATATTTAGATATAGCCAGCTAGCTAGCTAGCTAGATATAGATATGTGTGTGTGTGTGTGTGTGTGTGTGTGTGTGTGTGTGTGTGTGTGTGTGAAATGTAAATTTTGTTACAAAATTATTCTTTATTTCAATTAAGCCATAGTAAAAAGTGGCCAGTGGTAGTGTGGGCACGTGTTTTTGGCACGCGCTGGGCCATTTTTTTTACTGCGGCTGGTTTTTCTTAATGGGGGCAGTAAAATTAAACTAGTGCGAGGCTATTTACTGCCTGAGCCCTTACCACCAACCATTGACCTAGCGGTAAGGGCTCATACACTACACGTCTGGTACTCATGCAGTGTGCGCCAATGAGGCCGTGCTACTGATTACTGCCAGGAATGCCACCACGGTAGAAAATAGAAAAATATTTTCTACCACGGGAAACAACACGCGTCAACTTTGAAATTAGCGCTGGGTGGGTGCGCTAATCAGGTGGCAGTGTCAATTTGGCGCACATGACATGACATAAACCCTACTGCTGCTTTGTAAAAGGGGCCCTCTATTTATTGTTATTTACACCTTTCACAATGTTTAGGATTTCATTTTTCAAATGGTAGAAGCCTAGGCTAGAAGTAAAGTTCCTGGAAATATGAACCCTTACATTATAGTTAAAAAAACAATTTCTGCTTGCTCTTAAGATGTACATATGCATTTCTAAATACACCTCTACACGTTGTGGACTAAATTCTATAAATAGCACTGAAGAAATCACTGCCGAAAAAAATTGCGCTTAGTACTAGTCTATAAATGGCGCTTAAAGGGATCCTTTTACTAATATGCGCTGAAAAATGACCTGTGGTCATGTAGGCACGGGTTTTGGCCGCACACAGAATAATTTTTTCAGCGCACCTGTAAAAAAGGCCTTTTTAAATTTTTGCCGAAAATGGACCTGTGGCAAAATGAAAATTGCCGCACGTCCATTTTGGGTCTGAGACCTTACTATCAGCCATTGACCTAGCGGTAAAGAGTCATGCGGTAACCAGGCATGAATGACCTACACGTGTCAAGTGCCACTTGGCGCACGTCCGATTTGTGCATCCAAAAATAGTTTTTCAGATGCGCGCATCGGGCGCACGCCAGAAATTAAATTACTGCAAGAGCCACGCAGTTGCCATGCAGTAACTCCATTTTGGCGCATATTGGGCAAGACTAGACGCTTACGCGGCTTAGTAAATGGGCCCCATAGTTAGGTGTTGATTATAGAGGGAACCAGGGGCGTAGCCAGACCTTGGTGGGAGGGGGGTCCAGAGCCTGAGGTGGGGGGGCACAGTTTAGCTCGTCTCCCCCAGCTGCCAACCCCCCCACCACTTTCGACCCCACCTACTGCCACCGACCCCCCCCCCCACACTTTCAATCCACCCTCCCGCCACTGCCACCGACCCTTCCCCGCCGCCGCTGCCTGGTATCTTTGCTGGCATGGGTCCCCAACCCCTGCCAGCCGAAGTCTTCTTCAGCGCCGTCTCTTGTGCCTTTACTGATCTATTTCTGTGAGTCCTGACTCCTGATGTCCTGTGTGCATTACGCACGCAGGACATCAGGAGTCAGGACTCACAGAAACAGATCAATGAAGGTGCCGGAGACCGGCGCTGAAGAAGACTTTGGCGGCAGCGGGAGGGGGGATCGAAAGTGGCTGAGGATGGTCGGTGGCGGGGGTGGAGAGTAGACGAGATCAGGATTAAATCTGTGGGGGGCCCATGCCCCCCGTGACCCCACCTAGCTACGCCCCTGGAGGGAACAACAACTACATTTAGGTGCAACCATTTACACCAACAAAACCTTGCTATAAATCCCCATGCCTAAATTAGGTGCGGATCTCTGTTATTCTATAACAATGCACATAAATTGTGGGAACACTCCCAAATTCACTCATGACCCTTCCATTTTGGGCCTGTGTGTAAAATTTACATGTGCAATTTTTAATTAAATCCAAATTTGGGTGTGTATGTCAAAACATGCTGTGAAAACGATATGTAGAACAGAAACGTTACATTGTTGGATATGAAAATCAAGAAATACTAAGCAGAACTATTTGGCATCTGGTTTCCAGAACATGTGCACAAAGACAGCTACACATGAATCAAAACAAATATCACTATCAGGATAGCCAGGGCCAGAACAAGGGTATTGAGCATCCTAGGATAAATTTTAGACTTATGCCACCCTCAATTAACTTTCACACAGAATGAGGGCAATTTCCAAAAGCCATTTAACCAGTTAAGGGGCCCTTATATTAAACTGTGTTAAGCGCTAAAGGTGTACTGTGGGATGTGCTCAGGTGTCCTGAAGTAATGGCCAAATTAGTGCATGCTAAAAAAACATGCTAAAACAATTAGCAACTTTTTGAAGGGGCGTGTCAGGGGTAGAGAGTGGACATTTCTAATTAGCACAGCTACATTACTGCACGTTAATGAGCCTTTACTGACTACAAAATGGGTGGTGGTAAGTGCTCACACGGAAAACTGTTTAATGGTCAACTGCACTTATGGCAATATTAGCACATGGCCATTAACACAAAAATACAGAAAGGCCATTTTCATAGCTGGGGTTAAAATGGTCTTAGTGTGTGGGAAAAGGGCACACTATAAGTCCACTTTTTGCCACAGCTTAGTAAAAGGTCCTCTAAATGAGCTATTTGCAAATAGGAATCGATAGCCAGAACATTTTCATTTTGTGTCATTTCCCCTGTTGTTTCCAGGAATGTTTGTTTTTCATTTCATTTTTTTCTGAGCTTTGGCAGTGTGGCTGATGGACAGACATAAAGCCCTCGCAGACACAGGCAGAGTGTAGTGTAAGTCAAAAAGAAAAGCGTTATTATTGAACCAGCAATCAAAATAGCACAGTCTGTTCCTTTCACAGACTAGGCTCAAACATGGGCAACAGCCACATTGACAATTATTTTCCTCATCACTTCACAGTTCTGCCTCAGCAAGCTTCCTCAGCACAGTTCAAGTTACTCACACATAAATACCAACCAGGCTCAAGTTGGGACACTCAGGACCTGGATTTTCACAGATAAATAAAGGCACTCTTTTACCTTTGCAGTCTTCCGTTTCTTCTCATGCAATTCCTGGATGTCTACTTCTTAACTCAGAGTGCAAACCTCTGAGCTAGGGCCACTCTTTGCTTCCCTAAGACACCTCCACAGGTACTGCAGCCCAACCAACACTCTGGGAAGATTCCTTCACTTGAAGCCTCCCTCCAGGAAACCTTTGCAATCAGGATCTTTCTCCTGGAGATCTCTTTCCTTGGGGGCCTCCCTGATCTGTTTTGTCCCAGGACCTGAGCTACACAATAATATCAAAACAGATTTGTGACACCCAAACCCACAAACCACTTACTGTTATATAAAAAAAAGTCCTAGGAAGGCAAGGACACTTCGGATTCCACACAAAGCGAATGAGCCAATCCTGCAAACCAGAGAGAAAAGATCAAGCAAGCAGAAGTGGGAGCACTTGAAATAAGTACAACAGTCAAAGAGGTACAATGTTCATTTTTATAGTTGCACTCCTCCAAAACCAAGAAATCGCCATAGATGCCAACTGCTCCATATCCCGAATCAATTCCCACTGAAAAAAACAGATAATTAGCCTTAAAAATATCTTATATATTCAAGGAAGCTGAACCCCCAAATAATGGATCTTCTTATGAGCCAATTTAAAAGGAAAGGAAGACTGAAGAGTCTCCAACATATGAGGAGCAAGTCCAAAAGCCAAGCCCACAGATTTTGTAGCATTTAGCTTATACCCAGAGACTGCCGAGTACACTACTACTACTACTTGACATTTCTAAAGCGCTACTAGGGTTACGCAGCGCTGTACAATTTAACATAGAAGGACAGACCCTGCTCAAAGGAGCTTACAATCTAAAAGACAAATGTACAATCAGTCAAATAGGGGCAGTCTAGATTTCCTGAAAGGTATAAAGGTTAGGTGCCGAAAGCAACATTGAAGAGGTGGGTCTTGAGCAAGGATTTGAAGATGGGTAGGGAGGGGGCTTGGCGTAAGGGCTCAGGAAGTTTATTCCAAGCATAGGGTGAGGCGAGGCAGAATGAGCGGAGCCTGGAGTTGGTGGTGGTGGGGAAGGGTACTGAGAGGAGGGATTTGTCCTGTGAGCGGAGGTTACGGGCGGGAACGTAAGGGGAAATAAGTTAGGGAGAGAAATCAACAGACACGTAAGAGATAAAAGGACATCATCCACAAACAATGTTATTTTAAATTCTTGATCGTCCATAACATCCCCTCCCCAATATACAAATTAGTTCTAATAGCCACAGCAACAGGTTCCATAACCATAGCTAACAAAGGAGGAGAGAGGGGACATCTCTGACGGGTGCCCTGAAAAAGTGTAAATGAACTGGAGTTCCCACCATTAACATGGACAGAAGCCTTTGGGGAAGCATAAAAAGCCTGAATCCAATAACGATAAAAGGGACCCACCCCAAATTTGTACAAAACCCTTTCAAGGAAACCCAAATGAACCCTGTCAAGTGCCTTCTTGGCATCTAGACTGAGAAGGCACATGAGTATACCAGAAACCTGAAACACATGAAGTAAGTCCTCTGTCCTTCTCACTTTATCCATAGCTTGTCACTGAGCCACAAACCCCACCTGATCTGGATGAACCAAGGTGGGGAATACCCCAGCCAACCAATTAGCCAATACTTTAGCCAAAATGTTTACGTCTGTATTTAAAATAGAGATATGATGGTAAGATGCACAATCCATTTTATCTTTATCAGGTTTTTGAATGACAGCCAGCCAAGCCTCCATCATGAATGGGGGCAGCAATTTGCCCTCGCAGACAGAATTCATAATTAATGCCAATATAGGCACCAGCTCTGCAGAAAGAAACCTTTAAAAAACTTATTAGTGAAACCATCCAATCGAGGAGATTTGCCAGTAGGCTTTGTCGGCATTGTCGTGCAGGAAACACTAGCATGGTTTGGTAAAAGAGGTCCTAAATGAATTCTTTGCTTGGTCTTCACCAAGGAAGATGTAGGAAAGATACCAGTGCCAGAAATGGTATTCAATGGTGATGAGTCAGAGAAATTGAAACAGATCTCTATAAACCTGTAAAATGTAACTGGGCAATTTGACAAATTGAAGAGTAGCAAATCACCTGGACTGGATGTATACCCCAGAGTAATGACAAATTTGAAAAGTGAACTTGCAGAGCTAAATAATATTTAATTTATATTTAAAATCAAGCATGGTACCAGAAGATTGGAGGGTGAGCAATGTAATACCAATTTTTTAAAAGGGTTCCAGTCTGATCTTTTTGCAGCCAGTATCTAGGTGGTCCACAGTTTCTTCAGCCTCTTTGCACAATTCAAGCCTTTACTACATTTGTTTGAAGTGCTTGTTTCTATGCTGCCACGATAAGGCCTTTGGTTTCTTTCTTCATGTTTCCTTTCTTCAGCCACTGCCCTATTTTGGATGTCAACTTTTCCTTTAGTGTCTGATATATTCTGTCCGTGGAGTAGTTTATTGTTTAACTTTTCTCTTTATTTTCTTCTTTGTTCTTGTCTGTAGACCTGCTTGACTTCTGTGGTCATAAGTAAGCCTTGTTGATTTACTAACTTTAGCACATCCTCTTCACTATTGTTAGTGTCAGCAACCAGGCCTCATTTTTCCTCTTCCACTGTTTATAGCACCTGCAGCAGTCTTCTTCCACTTATGCTGTGGGGAAGGTGCTCTGTCATCACTTCAGGAGTGTAGAGCATTGTTGATGGTCATGAAATTTTGCATTTTTTGATCCAAAGTTTCTAGCTTTGCTTTAATCCAATTTACAATTCCTGCACTGTAAGATGTTGATGGTTTTGGTGGTATTTCCACCATTGAGTTTAGCCTTCAGAATTTTTCTAGTTCTTCTGATGTATTCTGGGCTGATTGTGTTCTTTACCATGGTATGTTTGATGTTATCTGTCTGTAGGATGCCTAGATACCTGTAGACTCCTTCATTGCCTAATCCATTGATGTTTTATTATAGGGCATTTCTATGCCTTCTGTGGGAACCATTTTCCCCTTTTTCAAAGGTAGGGTGATGCATTTTTCAAATCTAAGTTCCATGGCAATAGCCTCACTGAAACTTTAGATGGTATTTATGAGCGATTATTATTATTTCAGTAGTTTCTTAACCACCTTTTATAACAAACAGCAAAGTGGTGTACAAGACATAAACTATGGATAGGAGATGCTGACAAATCTCAGTTCTCAAGCATTCTCAATAATTTTATGTATTATTAATTAAAACACACGTAAAGCATATCCAAGTATAAAGAAATTGTCAGATCTCTGTGATATTTCTGTCAAAGTTCTTTTCCATGGGCATCTCTTCATGCACTGCGAGGAAATCAGCCGTATTGAAATGATTAAAGCACGAGAAGGGCAAATTATCACAGAAATCCACAATATGTTATGGATGAGATGACTTACATAATGCAGAATTCACCGTATCATAATAAGTCTTTCATGTCCTACTGTCTTGTAGGATGGCAATAGCTTATCTGGAAAACATCTGCCTTGGAAAATAACACATCAACTATTTCTGCTGAAAAGTTTTGATATAGTTCTATAGACTTCTACATGAACCATTCATCTTATGTTCTGGCATGTAATGTTATCAGTCTGTTGAAAGGAAAGGCATTGCTTGACCATGTTTCATATTGCTAGCTTTTAAAAAGAGTTTAATGCACACAAATGTCTTGTCATTTAGGTTGAAAAATAAAATATTCAGCTGATCATCAGGAGGCTTCTGCTGTAAGTAATTTTCCTATAGGTGTTGATGAAGACAATTTTCAAACATATGTACGCAAATAAACTGTCCAGCCTGAAAGCTGTCCGCAAAGAATGACAAAAAGGATGCACTCATTTCACAGTACTCCATTAAAAAAGGCTGGGGTACACAAACCTGTCCTGGGGGTTCCCAGGCCAGTCAGAATTTCAGAATACCCCTAATGAACATGCAGAAGAGAGATCTGCATGCCTGTCACTTCCATTATATGCAAATCTCTCTCATGACTATTCATAGAGATATCCTGAAAACCCAAATGGCCTATGGACCACTTTGAGTACCCCTGAAATAGCGGCTCTAATGGAGATGAGTTTAGTTTGGGGTAGAAAGGTGTACTCAGAGAATGGCAGTATCAAATCTGCATGTGAACTTTTCCCCCTTTTCCTCCACCCATGGAGAAAAGACATACAGGCAGTGGCATAGCCTATTTTGGGTGGGCTTGAGCCCAACTGGGTGGACACACACACACTTTCCACCGCGGCTAGAATAAGTGATTTCCCTACAAGCTACAGCCGGAGGCACTTTCAAAGTTGCTGCTGCACCAGTCTCTCCCCTCCTGCACTCAATTGGTTTTCATGCCTGTGTGAAAACCGAGCATGCATGGTGATCCCCGCTAGTCATAAGGATGTCAGAATTTTGGGTGAGCCTGAGCATACAGGTGGCAGTTCTATAAGGGGACACCTCCTTTAGGAGATCCAATGCAGCACAGTGAGTGCCTATTCTATAATGGCATCTGGGTGCCAAGATACAGTTATAGAATATCACCATATTGGTGGGCCTTGCATTTAAGTGTGCACAGTTACACCAGCTATATAGAGTTGATATAATTATGGGGCCTGAATGCATCATGGGTGTACATAAATTACAGTATTCTACGTTACTTATATAACTTGGAGTTCTGCCCATGTCCTACTCATGTTCTGCCCAAGTCTACACCACCCTTACAGATGCACACTATAGCATTTATTTATTTATATTCAGCTTAGTCCACAGTTCCTAATGAATTACAGTAGTAACATACATAATTAATATAACCAAATACTTAAAACTGTCCATACAAATTCCTTGAGTACTTCACTCACTAAGTACCTGCCTAAGTGAATTTTCAAAAAGGAAATTCAAAGGGTCAATATTCAGCTGGCAGTATGGGGATTACCAGAAGAGTAGGTTCCCTGGAGAGATTAACAGGGGGCAGTGATTGGGAGGTCCCTGGGTGGGAGGAAGCCAAGCCCAAGGGAAGGATTTCTGAAATAAAATGCAGAAAGATAGTGCCGTAGTACTAAAGAGTGTCAGGAGGAGGAGTTTGACAGGAGATAAAGCTAAGGTTATGCCCGTTGGGGGGGGGGGGGGGGTGTCTTTGGATGCCTGCAGGTGTTTTGGTTGCCTGTTGGTCCCCTGCCACTGACCTGGAGGAGAAGGGGGACTCCCAGTTAGAACCAACCATTGGCTATACCAGAGAGTTGTGACTCGTGAAAAACAATACCAGAGGAGGAGGAGGAGGAGAGCTATGGGTGGGTAGTGGAGATACCCTTCCCGGGAGCATGGGATTGGACCCAGGGAGTGCCCATCCCAATACCAGGGGATCCAATGTAAAGGTCATCTTGGTCAGGCAACAGGGGTCTGGACCTGTACCACTGGGCAAAATACAGCCTTTAGGGACACCGTTCTCAGGGACAGGCATGGACAGGAGCTGGAAAAAGTGTATATAGTTTATGGTTTTCTTCTCCTTTTTTAACATTATTATATGAAGTTTTTGAAACATTAGTTTAAAATTTTTGGCAGCATATCCTTGAAAAAGCATGTGGCGAAACATGAATCATGTTGGATGAACCCAGAAGTGCCCACTCCACCCCAGGACCACCCACAAACTAGCTGGCTTTGAGTTTGGCAGTCACTGGCGATATTCAGTACCACAAACCAGTTAACTGCTGCTGAATATCAGTTGATAGCCCTGCACAAGCAACTTAACCTGCCAGAAACCATTTCTGACTGGTTAAGTCGCTTTGAATATTGATCCCCCAAACATCTAGTTATCTTTGAAAATTGTATCCAGGGCCTAGGGTATAAAACTACCTACAGACTTATATTGCATTACTGAAAATTACCCCTCAAATGAGAAAAACCCTTTAATACAGTAGTTCCCAAACCTGATCCTGGAGACACCCCAGTAGAGGCAGTGCATGCAAATCTCTCTCATGAATATTCATTGTGGATATCCTGAAAACATGACTGGCTGGGGTGTCTCCAGGATCAGGTATGGTAACCACTGCTTTAGTACATCAGGATTTTTATTTCTCAACTAGAATCATTATTACATCAAAACAATACAAACAATAACTTTAAAAACATTTTTGTAATAAAGAAGAGAAAATGCATGAAATGGTTGCATTTGTACAGTAGTGTCTGCTCCTTTCCCAACCTGTTTCAAGCATATTTTGACTATCACAGTTACACAGAATTACTCTAATCCCTGGAATAGTGACTTTCCCATCAATACTGTGAGCAGCTGCAGCCTGACCAAGCACATCAACACTCCTTCCTTCCTCCCCCTCCCCTTTACTTCCCATGTCTTTCAGCCAAGATGAACCAAATAATTTGATAACTCTATTCTCCTTGGCTAATCCTTCTACCTCACAACATGTGTGCGGTCTCTTAACTGATTCAGAGAACCAGTATGCAAGAAGCTTGGCAGTAATGTCTTTTCTGAGTATAAAACTAGCACTTCATATGCAATAGTCAGAGATTCTAAGGGAAATCAACAGAGAAAAAGATATGCATGGTCAGATTAAAAGGAGAGTTTGTGTAGTACCATTTAATGCAAATGGTCACAAATTTGTTGGCACGCTTGTTGATCATTTTCCCCACTGAGGATCATATGCTGAAAAAATAACCCCCCCCCCCCCCCCCCCCCCCCGGATATTCAGTCGGTGGCAGTCAGCGCTCTTTTAAATGTTGATCTTTGTGGCCCATATTCATTCAGGGCAGCATAAGAGTTATGAGGCCATGGCTGAATATTGGGCTGAGAAACACATAACACTGTCTTTTAATTTTTTTATTTTATTTTTTTACATTCCCCTAGCCCTTGCCTCCCCCCCCCCCCAACAATAGCCCCTCTTCCCCCCTCCCCAAGGGCACAGAACAAAGTATCCCCAGAACCCCCAACTCCTCAACCATCCAGGTAGGCCTTACCCCCAGGCTTACCGGTATACCTGGTGGTCATTAGGGGCAGGAGTGCAGCCCCCTTGCTCCTGCCCCTTGTGGCGCTGGTCTAAAATAGCTGCTGCAACCTCTTATGGCAGCATGTGGTACTACGCAAAGTACCACGAGCTGCCACTAGAGGTCGTGACAGCCATTTTAGACCAGTGCCATTTGGGGCAGGAGTGAGGGGGCTGCACATCTGCCCCCAAATACCACCATGTATATACATGGGGTGGGGCCTACTTGGATGGTTGAGGGGTTCCTGAGTTCCTCCCCAGTGCCACCCCCAGCACTGCCCTGACCTGCCCACTTTTTAGGGGTCTGAGGGGATATTCAGCGGCACTCTCCAGTTAAGTGGTGCTGAATATCCCCACTTAGGCAGGGGGAAGCAAGTTAAGTGGGCAGGAGAGACTCCTGCCCAATTAAATCACTTTGAATATCTACCCCAATATAATCAATTTCTGACACCTGGAAGACTTTTTATTAAGCACAGTAGCTTTACACTTACTGCACAATAGTGGGGTAATTCTCTAATATGGGTGGCTATATGTAGGTCCCACATATGTATATAAATCTGGCATTTATATATATATATATATATATATATATAGTCAGCTGCTTCTCTCAGCTGCGTAATTGTCTCTCTCCCTTATCCGTGCTGTCTGTTTCCGACTCCACACTCGTCACTGCAGTTCGCTCTCACTGCCACCCAGTTCCGCTAGCAAGGTGGTGCAACACAGTTCAGCTTGCCAGTCTTTTAAACAAAGTTCAGCTAGTCTTATCCGTGCTGTCTGCTTCCAACTCCACACTCATCAGTGCAGTTCGCTCTCACTGCCACACAGTTCCGCTAGCAAGGCGGTGCAACACAGTTCAGCTTGCCAGTCTTTCAAACAAAGTTCAGCTAGTCAGGATTTAAACACAGTTCTGCTAGCCAGGCTTCAAACACAGTTCAGCTTAGCTATGCTTTTTACACAGCACAGCTTAGCCAGGCTTTAAAGATCCACCACCCTCATCTGTCAACACTTTACCTCTTGACATCCACCCGCCGGATCTCTCCTGACTATTATTCTTTTCTTGATACTTTTGGGCTCCTCTAGAAGTCACTCTTCTTCTCCAGCCACTTCCTCTCCCACCTCCATTTCCTCTTCCACCCCTTCTCCTCCTCCTACTACTACTACTACTATCCAACTCCTCCCATTCCATCCCCTCATTCTCCACCCCCTCCCTCAAGTGTTCCACCCTCTCCTCAGCTGATTCCATCTCCCAATCAACACCCTCTCCTTTCCTCTCCTGCGGCTCAGGTACTCGTTTGTCCTCATCTCTCCTATTCTTCCAGGCAGTCTGAAATCTGTGTTCTCTATGCTCCTGCCTCCTCCCCTCCAGCAATGCATTCTGGGATCTGTAGTTTTTCCACTCTGGCTTTTCTCTCTCCCCCCCTGCATTCTGGGCTCTGTGGCTTCTCTGATTCTCACATACCCTCCTACCCAAAATATTGCTAGTCCTTTCCCTTTTACCATTTTCCCCATCCAGACTAGCAATCCTGGACAACACATCCACATGTTGCAATAACTTCCCCGCCCGATGCTCAATATAATACTGGAAGGGCTGTAATGCCAAATACCACCTCATGAGTCTCGCATTATTGTTCTTCATTTGCCCTAACCATTTTAAAAGAGCGTGGTCAGTAACCAGTTTAAAAGGTCGTCCCTCCAAATAATACTGACGCTCTTGAATAGCCCACTTAATGGCCAGACACTCCCTCTCAATGGTGGCATACCGAGTTTCATGAGGCAGCAGCTTCCGGCTTAAATATAAAATTGGGTGTTCCTCCCCCTCATGTACCTGGGATAATACCGCACCTAACCCCACACCTGAAGCATCTGTATGCAACACAAAAGGTTTCTCAAAGTCCACCGTTCTAAGCAGGGGTTCCTCACACAATGCTAACTGTAAAGCTGAAAAGGCTTGCTTCTCTCTCTCTCCCCATCTAAGCTGATTAGGTCTATTCCCTTTCAACATGTCTGTCAATGGAGCCGCCAGAGAGGCAAAGTGAGGAATGAACCTTCTGTAGTATCCTATTAACCCCAGAAACCCTCTCAAACCTTTCTTGGTAGTGGGCAAAAGAAATTGACGGATACTCTTCACCTTGTCACACAATGGTCTCACCTGTCCATTCCCCACTTTATATTCAAGATACTTAACCTCCCTTTTTGCAAAATGACATTTTTGAGGATTCAGAGTTAGTCCTGCTTCCCTAAAAGACTGTAATATCTTCCTCAGCTGTACTAGATGAGTTTCCCAGTCAGTGCTATGAATGATCACATCATCTAAGTATGCGGCCGCATACTCCTGATGCGGCCTCAAAACCCTATCCAGCAGACGCTGGCAGGATGCTGCCGCCGAATTCAATCCAAAAGGCATCCTCTTGACCTGAAACAGCCCAACCAGTGTACAAAATGCTGTCTTTTGCCGAGACTCCAATGAAAAGGGAATCTGCCAATATCCCTTTGTTAGATCTAAGGTAGACAAGAACTGCGCAGGCCCCAGCCTGTCTATCAGCTCCTCAATACGTAGCATAGGATAAGCATCAGGATGGGACAGGGCATTAACTTGACGAAAGTCAATACAAAAGCGCCACGTCCCATCCGATTTCGGCACCAGCACCACCGGACTAGACCAGGGACTCACTGACTCCTCTATCACACCAAATTCCAGCATTTCCCTCACCTGCTTGATTATTTCCTGCTGTTTAACTGGTGATAACCTATACGGTCTCTGTCGCACCACCTTCCTTTTTTCTGTAATAACATCATGAGTTATCAGATGTGTCTCACTAGGGCAAGACGTAAGCACATCTTGAAATTCTCTCAAAAGAGTCTGAATCTGTTCCTTCTGTTGCTTCTCTAGCTCTTCCCCCACCACTGGCTCTTTGGGGCTAAAGATTTCCGAGATTTGAGGCCCTAAATCTTCCTCCTCTTCCTCCCATACCTTCCCCACAAAGACCTTCCTCTCTATCCAAGGTTTCAACAAATTAACATGATAGGTTTGATTTTCCCCCTGTTCATTCCTCACTTAATATGTCACGGGCCCCAACTGCCTCCTCACTGTACAAGGTTCCCTCCACCTACTAGTAAATTTATGAGGACCATCCGGGATCCTGACCAAAACTTTATCCCCTTCCTCAAATGACCTTTCCTGAGTCCCTTTATCAAACCTCTCTTTCTGATACTCCTGGGCTCTCCTGAGATTTTCCCTAGATAACGCCCCTAATCTCCGTAACCGCCCCTTTAAATCATACAGATATGAGACCACTGTCTTATCTTCCTGCCCCGGTGGAACCCACTGTTCTCTTACCATGTCAAGCACCCCCCTCGGAGCTCGCCCATACATCAACTCAAAGGGCGAAACCCCAAGAGAGGACTGAACACATTCTCGGCTCACATATAGAGCAAACGGCAGTAGTTGGTCCCAATTTTCATAGTGAGAGCCTAATCCTTTCCTCAACAAGGTCTTCAAGGTTTTATTAAACCTTTCCACTAGCCCATTAGTTTGGGGATGGTATGCCGAGGTGTTAATATGCACAATACCAAAAGCTTCCCATACTTGGGTAAGTGAGCCCGACTGGAAATTCATTCCTCGGTCAGTCAATACTTCCCTAGGAAACCCCACCTCACAAAACAGCCTAATAAGCTCCGGTGCAATAACCTTGGCTGATAAGGTACGCAGAGGAACTGCCCATGGGAACCGCGTAGCCATATCCATGATCACCAGAATATACATAAACCCCCTGGTGGACCTAATAAGTGGGCCTATAATATCCATAGCAATTCGCCCTAAAGGAACCCCAATCCGAGGAAACGGATGTAAGGGTACTGGCCCTGGCCCTCTCTCCGCCACCTTCTGACATAACCCACAGGAATCACAGTAAGCCTCCACCTCCTTATACACCCCAGGCCAATAAAACCGACCTAGCAGTTGTTTTAAGGTGTTCTGAGTCCCTTTATGTCCTCCCAATGGGTGATCATGGGCTACTCGTAGTATCACCTCCCGAAACCCATGAGGGACTGATAATTGTTTCACCAGCGGCTCCCCTTCTCTGGCTTTTGTTACCCTAAACAATAAGCCCTTCTCAATAATAAAAGCTGGTCCCTGTGTCCTTCTCCCTTCTTCCCTGGCCCTCTCCCATGCATACTGCAGCGTAGGGTCCGATTCCTGTTCCTTAAGAAAAGAAGGAAACTGCTCCAACAACTCCCCTGGCCTTTTTGGAAAGTCCTCCGTGTGCCTCATTCCTTTCAACATCTGCGCTCTCCCCCGATGCGCTAGTTTTTTTACCCTTCCTTCCCCACGAGTCTTCCCTGGCCCCTCTAACACATCATCATGAAAGGGAAATATCTGTGCTAATGCCTTCCCTCTATCCTTCTGCTCCCTCTCCTGAGCCCTCGTAACCACCAACCCCGCCTTCTCCCTTAAACAGTGAGAAAAAGAAGGCCAATCTCTTCCTAAAATAAGCTCCTGAGGAAGACAGGGTAAGATAGCCACCCAGACCCAGTGTCTACCCAAAGACCCTGTTATACTAACTCGCTGCAAAGGGTACTTAGTTACCGCTCCATGCGCACACTGAATGCCCAAGATCTCTACCATCTGTTTAAGCTGATCAGCCACTGAACCCTGAGAATAAGAGGTGAGCCCTAACTTCAAAGCACAGTCCCTTCTCAAGTGCCCTTTGCATCCACACCTATAACACACCCTCTCCTCAGTAGATGAAGGCTTAGACCCCAAGCTTGACTGCCTCCTTTCACCCAACTGACCTCCCTTTTCACCACAATGCTGGGACTCTAAGAAATTCTCCATACTCCTGACTGCTTCATCCAGGGTCTCACATCCCTTCCTCACTAGGTCCACCCTAAGAGCATTAGGCAAAGCTTCTAAAAATTGCTCCAATACTACATCCTGGAATACTTGATTAACTGATCTCTTCTCTGGTTCCAGCCATTTGCCCGCTAAATCTAAAAGTTTTTGCAGCCGTTCCCTAGGTGTCTCCCCCTCTGTCCACCTCCACGCCCGAAATCGCCTCCTATAAGTCTGATGATTTAGCCCATACCTATCCAGAATAGCTTCTTTCAGTTTCCCATAATCAGCTATTTCCAGGGTAGGGAGAGCCCGAAAAGCGGCCAGAGCCCTCCCAGATAGAGTTGGCACCAACCAAATGGTCCATTGCTCTTGGGGCCAGCCGGCTGCCGTAGCCACCCTTTCAAAAGCTCCCAAGTAATCCTCAATATTGTCTGAGTCAGTTACATGTATATATATATATATACACACACACACACACATACTCACTTATATGTCAATATGCTGCCTAAGCGCTTTTCTATAAGTTCTCTGATAGCATATAGTCTATAGGTGGGCATACACATGGATGGTATCTGGAAAGAGTGTAAACAGGCCACAAAGTTACACACATAACATATAGAATACTATAATTTATGCATGTATCTCTGAAACACAGCTGCACATACCAGCTCTATAGTATAAGTGATCATGCCTAAACATATATAAGTGTATATGCCCTGATTATATTAATGATTTATAAAGGAAAGGTATCAGGGTATAGTTACCACTGAGTGAGTCCAGCAAAAGTCCAGGGCCACTCACTGGTAGGGATCACCTCCTGTTGTACCAAAGTGCCTGCGCCCAACTTCCTGCTCTCCTTCTCAGTGGTCCAAAATCTCTCTCTGTCTCCCTCCTGTCACCTCTCTCTCACAGATCCAGCATTTCTCCTAGCACCCAACCAGGTCCTCCAAACATATATATAGGACTCCTCCAGCTGACCTCAATATCTTCCCTCTGCTATGTCCTGCCTTCTCTGATGCAATTCCCCCTCTTGATACCCCGGCTCATATTCCCACCCCCAAAAATCTAAATCCCATCCCCTAAAAGTTCAAACTCCACCCTCTGATGTTCAAAAATCCACCCCCGGGCTTTAACTCTTTCCCACTAGAGTTGCACCATCCCTCCAGTCACCCTCACTCTCCCTAGAACTTACACAGTCCCCTCTGCTCCCAACTGGGTCTCAGCTGAGATCCAAAATGGCTGCCACGATCCCTTGTGGTACTACCGCAAATGGCATCCTTCTATCTTGAGACTACCACTAGGGAACACGGCAGCCATTTTAGATCCTGGCCAAGACATAGATGGGAGCAGAGGAGACCACTCCTGCCCCAAACCAATGAACAGTTGATGAAGACCCTTAAGTAGATTGCTGGAGGTGGGGATAGGGTGCAACTCTGGGGAGGGGAAGAGTTAAGGCTAAGGGGCAAGATTTTGAATGTTGATGGCAGAGTTTGGACTTTCAGGGGGTGGGATTTGCACCTTCAGGGTGAGTATACGCTTTGGGATCAGATATCACAGGGTATGTCAAGAGGGGCGATCTGACATTGGGGGTTGCTGGGAGCAGGGATCTGACATCAGAGAGGGAGTATCGGGAGGATCAGATGAGGGGAGGGGGGATTCATGGGGGTGTGCTGCCATGGCAGTGTGATTATTTATTTATTTATTTATTTATTTATTTATGAGTGGGTCTGCACTGCATTACATGTAGTAGCAAATAGCACAGGTGCTCCTGTGTTATCTGGCACTGCATATAATACAGTATCTGGTGGTTAGCTTCTGATCTGTGTGTTAAATGCAAGGCAGATGCTGGACACACTCCCTGCATTTACTACAGGCTTTGCACTTACCGTGTGCTAGTTTTTGCAACTAATATACAGTAAGTGCAAAAACCTACCACAATTTAGTAAAAAGGCCCCACAGGTGCCTAAGTAGAGCTGAGGGAAAAGAGAAGTGACAGAATGGAGGAATGAGACAGGTGAGAAAAGGTGGGAAAGAGAGTGAATGGATAAGGAGGAATAAAGATGAAGAATGTTCTTTCAATGCAAATATTCATTTTACCACAAACATTTTGTGGGTTCAGCTAATCTTAAATCTTTGCTATAATTCTAATTTTTTCCAGCAGTGGTATATTGTCATGCAGAATGAGAACAGTTTCATTCTGATTATCAGAATGGTCTTCAGTCGAGCCAAGACATTACCTAATAAAGCAGCTGGGATGTATGTTGTTTTTAAAAGTTAACTCAACTGAGCTTCAGAATTGACATTTTGGATTCTCTGCTATAGAACAGGATTTAAGTCTGAATTAACTTTTGCTTATCAGCTGTAATTGTATCAAAAGCAACATATCACATAATAGAAAAACAATTCTTTCAAAACAGTACAATCAGCTCACATGGGTACATTTTCTAAAAAAAAAAAACACTCTTTGATTTAATAAGGAATAGGGTTTTATGAATAACTAATATGAATTGGGGAAAAAAGTATTTCTTTAACGTATCTTGAAAGACAGTTCTAAGTCAATAAGTCAACGTAGCTGGAAATCTGAACAACTCTAACTTACCAATATTTGTAAAATACAACCCCCCCCCCCCCCCCCCCCCCGTTTACAAAGCCGCACTAGTGGCTGGCGGTGCGGTACTGCCGACACAGCCTATTCAGTTTGAATAGGCTGTATCGGCAATGGTACATGGCGCTGTAAACAGGGGGGTAAATATATTATTTTGCTGTTATGTTTTGTTTTTATGTTGTTATTTCTCCATGGCCTGCCCTTCTATAGAAATGTTCTGCAAAGTACATGTACAACTCCAGAAATGAGGCAGTAGTTAGCCTTACTCCAGAAGGATATTCTTTGATTATGACAACAAAATACAGCATAAATAAAAAGAGAAAAAATGCAGATGAAGGTTTGCTAAAAAGCAAAATGATAGTGGTGTATGAGAAACTGCATCGACCACTAACATAGTAACATAGTAGATGACGGCAGAAAAAGACCTGCACGGTCCATCCAGTCTGCCCAACAAGATAACTCATATTTGCTGCTTTTTGTGTATACCCTACTTTGATTTGTATCTGTGCTCTTCAGGGCACAGACCGTATAAGTCTGCCCAGCACTATCCCTGCCTCCCAACCACCAGCCCCGCCTCCCGATCTTGACTAAGCTCCTGAAGATCCATTCCTTCGGCACAGGATTCCTTTATGCTTATCCCACGCATGTTTGAATTCCGTTACCATTTTCATTTCCACCACCTCCTGCGGGAGGGCATTCCAAGCATCCACTACTCTCTCCGTGAAAAAATACTTCCTGACATTTTTCTTGAGTCTGCCCCCCTTCAATCTCATTTCATTTCCTCTCGTTCTACCACCTTCCCATCTCCGGAAAAGGTTCGTTTGCGGATTAATACCTTTCAAATATTTGAACGTCTGTATCATATCACCCCTGTTTTTCCTTTCCTCCAGAGTATACATGTTTAGTTCAGCAAGTCTCTCCTCATACGTCTTGTAACGCAAATCCCATACCATTCTCGTAGCTTTTCTTTGCACCGCTTCAATTCTTTTTACATCCTTAACAAGATACGGCCTCCAAAACTGAACACAATACTCCAGGTGGGGCCTCACCAATGACTTATACAGGGGTATCAACACCCCCTTTCTTCTGCTGGTCACACCTCTCTCTATACAGCCTAACAACCTTCTAGCTATGGCCACCGCCTTGTCACACTGTTTTGTCGCCTTCAAATCCTCAGATACTATCACCCCAAGATCCCTCTCTCCGCCCGTACCTATCAGACCCCGCCTAACACATACGCCTCCCTTGGATTTCTACTCCCTAAGTGCATCACTTTGCATTTCTTCGCATTGAATTTTAATTGCCAAACCTTAGACCATTCTTCTAGCTTCCTCAGATCCTTTTTCATGTTTTCCACTCCCTCCGGGGTGTCCACTCTGTTACAGATCTTAGTATCATCCGCAAATAGGCAAACTTTACCTTCTAACCCTTCGGCAATGTCACTCACAAATATATTGAACAGAATCGGCCCCAGCACCGATCCCTGAGGCACTCCACTACTCACCTTTCCTTCCTCCGAGCGAATTCCATTCACCACCACCCTCTGGCGTCTGTCCGTCAACCAGTTCCTAATCCAGTTCACCACTTCAGGTCCTATCTTCAGCCCCTCCAGTTTATTTAAGAGCCTCCTGTGGGGAACCGTGTCAAAAGCTTTGCTGAAATCTAAGTAGATTACGTCCATAGCTTGTCCCTGATTCAATTCTCCTGTCACCCAATCAAAGAACTCAATGAGATTCGTTTGGCACGATTTCCCTTTGGTAAAACCATGTTGTCTCGGACCTTGCAACTTATTGGCTTCCAGAAAATTCACTATCCTTTCCTTCAGCATCGCTGAAGTAGCCTAGTGCTTAAAGCAGAGGTTTGAGAACCTGAGAAACCAGGGCCAAAATGCCACGTCTTTGACGCTCCATGTAACCTTGGGCAAGTCATTTGAAGGGCAATTCTATAAGCTAGTGCCTACACTTATGAGCCACTTGTGTTACTGCTGAGATAAATGGCAGTGATGTGTATAAGTGCCCTAAGAATGATTGTTTAAGGTTGTGTGTAAATGCAAGGGGTCATATACCTAGACAGAGCATGAATAGGCAATGGGTGTATCTCCGAGTTACACATGTAACTTACAGAATACTACAATTGCAATGAATGGAACACTTAGCCCTGCCCATTTACACCTTCCATTGACCTGCTTAAATAGTCACACCTTAATTTAGATGTGTCAACATGGGATTACGCTACTTCTATAATAGATGCCATTATAGAGTAGGTGCTCCCCATGCTATATTGAGGCATCTAAAAGGGGGCCCTGTTATAGAGTTGCCCACTATTAGCCTTTCATTGCCTCAGATACTAACTTTGGTTAACATACATTTTACATTGCACTGGCTCATATTAATGTTCAATGACACTTGTTAAAATGTTAACACGTCTGTGATTGTTCATCTTGTTGGAATGTAATTGTATTTTTACATGCATTGCCTGTCACCTATTATTTCTCTGTGATTACTCTGTGACCTCTGATGTGAATTACTTAGAGAGGTCACACAGCTATGCAACTTCCTGTGGGGGTTTAGATGCAGCAGACACTGCAGATGCAGCACATGGAGCACATGGAGCTCATGATCTCTCCTAACCTGAGAGGATCTATGGTGGTGTGAGCATCCATTACCATCTAAGCACATGGAAGGAGCTGATAATACAAATGTATAGTAATATGTATATATAAGCCTGTCTGATTATAATCTAACTACAAACTGTGAGTAAACAGATGTTTTGTTACTTCAACTTTAAAGTGACTCAGCAGTGAATTATTCAGGGGTGAATGAGAGAGAGATGAAGAAAGAAATTAACATTTCTAAAGCTGAAGCTGTGTGTACTAAAATCTGCTAATTATTTACTACAAATAATCCAACAAAAGGGTTATGGGCCCAGGGCCAGGAATTGAAAAAGAAGAGAAATATTACCAGGCAGAAAAAAAGGCCACATTTTTCTCTTAAGTTTTAAAGGAAAGATTCAGTCTGTCTCTCTCTCCCCCCACACAGCAGACAGAAGGCTAAGAAAATGGCTGAGGGAAGAAATTCACCATTGTTCTATTCTCTCAAGGTGCCTAAATTAACTGAGTTTAATTATCAGCAGTGGGAACTAAGATTCATATGTCTCCTTCGAGCAAAAAGATTAAATATATGCTTAAACCAAGACAGAACAGCTGAAAATATGGCTGAATGGGACAATGCAAACTATTATGTGAAGTGCATGCTTTTGGAAGCTCTCTCAGAGAAACAAGCCATATTAGTGGAGGGAAAAGATACACCAAAGGACATTTTATATAAACTGAGAACTATGTATGCAACTACATATGCAAAGCAGCAACCAATTTGGCTGGCAGAGTTGAATGAAACCAAATTAAGGGATAAAAGTAAATGTAATGATCACATTATGCATCTTATGTCTTTATTTCAAAAGTTAGAACTTTCTGGAATTCCCATGTGTGATGCATTGAAAAGAGCATTTCTTTTTACCTCACTATCAAAGAAGTTTGATGTTTTTAGGTCTGTAAATGAGGCCATTGAAGGGCAATCTTTTGAACAGGCAACATCAAAACTAAGGCAGGAATGCATAATAAATGATTCTGAGGAGATGTGTTCTCAAAGTCAGTCAGAGAGAAATGAAACAAATTTCTTGGCAAAGAACAGAGGAAGGCGGAGCTATGGGAAAACTCCACCCAAGGGCAAGCTGATTTGCTACTCATGTGGAAAGGAGGGACATGTATCTAAATGGTGTAAGGAAACACAAAACACTCCCTCTAGCTCACCTAAGCCAATGGAACTAAAGAATTTTCAAACCAGGAAATGTATGAAGGACAAAGATAAACAAAAGGGCTTTCTAATGGCAGAAAAATCTTTGACTATGGTAAATAATAATTCAAATGAAAGTACTTGGATTTTGGATTCAGGGAGCACATGCCATTTAACCAATTGTAAGGATTTCTTTCAGGAAATGTGTCCAGAGGAAGGTATTCTTAAAACTGCAAACGCAGGGACTGCTAAGATCCAAGCGAAAGGTATTGGATTCTTAAAATGCAAAGTGTCTAATGAAGTTAAAGAAATTCCTGTAAGTGATGTCTTGTATATTCCCCAAGCAGTTTGCAATATGCTTAGTGTATCTACATTAGATAAGAAGGGATTTGTGATTCATTTTGAAAACAGTAAGTGCACAATCTCTAAAAATGATGAAGTGTATGCTGAAGCTTTTATGCATAATGATGTTTATAAGCTGAACATTTCAGGTGAAGCCTCACATATGGTGCAAGTAAGGAAGAATGATGGTAAATGTAGTCTGGAAATCTGGCATCGCCGCCTGGGACATCGTGATTCTAAGGTGATCCAGGATCTTTACAGTAAGCAACTGGCCACCGGCATTCAGATAAGTGCAGATGCTGGTAAAATGGAGAAATGCATAGACTGTGTTACTCAAAAAGGTATGAGACCCTCATTTCCTGCATACACAGGAAATAGGAGTAATAAAGTGCTGGACTTAATACACAGTGACTTATGTGGACCGTTTAATATCCCATCATTGGGAAATAACAGATTTGTGCTAATATTCTTGGATGATTTCTCTAGATATTGTGTGGCCTATTTGCTGAAAGAAAAAAGTCAAGTCACAGACATGCTGAAGAAATACGTAGCCATGGTGAGCAATAAATTTGAAAGAAAACCAAAGGTTCTTCAGACCGACAATGGTGGTGAGTTCACTTCACAAAGCATGCGCACATTTCTAGAACAAGAAGGCATTCAGCATATCACAACAGTAGCTTATACACCAGAGCAAAATTCTGTTGCAGAGAGAAAATTTAGGTCACTTGTGGAAATGACCAGATGTATGCTGTCAGATAGCAATCTCCCTAAAAGACTATGGGGGGAAGCCATTCTCACAGCAGTGTACCTACAAAACAGAATGCCAACTAAAGGCGCTGAGCGCACACCACATGAGACATGGCATGGTAGGAAGCCAAACCTGTCACACATAAGAACATTTGGAAGTACAGCATATGCTCATATACCAAAGCAAAGAAGGCATAAGCTGGATTCCACAACAGAAAGGGGCATTTTAGTTGGCTATGCTCCAGGACACAAAGGATATAGAATTTTGAATCTGAAAACTGGCATTGTTGGCATAAGACATGTTACATATTTTGATGAAAACAAGAGGGTTGATAAAGGCTGGATTATCCCAGATGAGCCTTATCATCCAGAATATGAAACTAGAACCATAATAGACATGCCAGTGTGTATAAATGCCATACCAAGGCAGATGTCTGAAAGCAACTCATCTGTATCTAACGAGGAACAGGCAGAGGAAGCAGACACAGAAAGGATCATTGCAGGAGACAGTACAGTTGGAGAAGGGGAATCAAGTGGAGAAGGACTCTCAGATTTAGAGGATGCGGAAAGGTCAGACCAACCTGTTGTCAGACGCTCATCCAGGGAAAACAAAGGTGTTCCACCCCCAAGACTGTCTTACCTAACAAAGTCAGCAGAAGCTCAAGAGCCCTTAACATGGGATGAGATTGAGAAAATGCCAGCAGAAGAAGCTGCTGAATGGCATAAAGCTGCACAAGAAGAAATTGATGCATTGGATAAAAATAATACTTGGATTCTTACAAAATTACCTCCTGGCAAGAAAGCTATAGGATGCAAATGGGTATTCAAGTTAAAAAGGAATGCACAAGGAAAAGTGGAAAGGTATAAAGCCAGATTAGTGGCAAAGGGATATCTTCAAAATTATGGAGAAGATTTTGATGAAGTGTTTGCACCTGTAGTGAAACACACGACAATTAGAACACTTCTGAGCATTGCAGTCTCAAAAGGCATGCAAGTCAAACACATTGATGTGAAAACAGCGTTTCTTCACGGAGATATAACTGAAGACTTGTACATGGAACAACCAACAGGTTTCATAAATACAAAACAAAGACAGCTAGTGTGTAAATTAAACAAAGGTCTTTATGGATTAAAGCAAAGTGCAAAATGTTGGAATGAAAAATTGCATGAAATATTGACAAATTTAGGATTTAAGCAAGGTGAAGCAGATAAATGCTTGTACACTAGGTGCACAAATGGACAATATGCATACATTTTAGCTTTTGTTGATGATCTGCTCATTGCAAGCAAAAGTGAGCAAGAGTACAAGGACATTGTAAAGTGTTTAAACCTCAATGTTGAGATAAAAGAACTTGGTAATGTGTCATACTATCTTGGTATAGAAATTGAGAAACAAAATGATGGTTCTTATCTTCTAAGCCAGAAGCAGAAAATAAATGAGCTTATTAAAAGTTTAGGTATGCAAGATGCCCAAGTTGTAAGCACTCCCATGATCACTGATTTTCTGAAGGATGAAACAGTAAGAGAACCTTTACCAGATAACATCCAATATAGATCAGCCATAGGTAAGCTTTTATATCTAGCTACCACATACAGGGCTGATATAGCAAATGCAGTAGGAATTTTGAGCAGAAGGGTCAGCTCACCTACCAAATCAGATTGGACTGCAGTTAAAAGGATGGTAAGGTATTTAAAGGGTACCATTGATTGTAAATTAAAGATTTCAGCCAATAGTAATCCAAAACTAATATGTTACTGTGATTCAGATTGGGCAGGGGATCATTCTAATTATAAATCCACAAGTGGATATGTGTTTATGTATGGAAATGTACACATTTCATGGGCCAGTCATAAACAAAGTATTGTGAGTTTGTCTTCTACAGAAGCTGAATATGTGGCAGTATCGGAAGCGTGCAGAGAACTGATGTGGATTGAAAAACTTTTGCTGGATTTCGGAATAGCTGAAAAGAGACCAATCCAGATAATGGAAGATAATCAGAGCTGCATCCGACTGTCACAGAATGACAAGGTTCAGTCACGCACCAAGCACATCGCAACGAAATACCACAACGTGCGAGAGTTGGCGAAAGAAGGGGTCATCAGTCTACACTATTGTCACACCAGTGAGATGACAGCTGACATCATGACCAAACCGTTACCCAGAGAACATTTTGTGAATCTGCGTATAAAGCTTGGACTTTGTATGAATAAATAATTGCATGACAGTTATGCATGAGAAGGGGTTTGTTGGAATGTAATTGTATTTTTACATGCATTGCCTGTCACCTATTATTTCTCTGTGATTACTCTGTGACCTCTGATGTGAATTACTTAGAGAGGTCACACAGCTATGCAACTTCCTGTGGGGGTTTAGATGCAGCAGACACTGCAGATGCAGCACATGGAGCACATGGAGCTCATGATCTCTCCTAACCTGAGAGGATCTATGGTGGTGTGAGCATCCATTACCATCTAAGCACATGGAAGGAGCTGATAATACAAATGTATAGTAATATGTATATATAAGCCTGTCTGATTATAATCTAACTACAAACTGTGAGTAAACAGATGTTTTGTTACTTCAACTTTAAAGTGACTCAGCAGTGAATTATTCAGGGGTGAATGAGAGAGAGATGAAGAAAGAAATTAACATTTCTAAAGCTGAAGCTGTGTGTACTAAAATCTGCTAATTATTTACTACAAATAATCCAACACATCTGACCTATTGTGGTGTATACCAGCTAGTTATATGCAGTTTCTCCAAAATAAACTTGAGCAGATTTGTTGGCCTTTTAACACCAAGATTTCTCTTTTTCCCCACTTCCTTTGTCCCCACCTGATAGCTATAACCATTAAGCCTCAGAAACAATATGTGCTACTTCCTCTTTGTCCTTTTACACAGTCCCCATGATAGGTTTTCAAAAGCTGCTGTCCTCCGTTAAACCCTCTGGGCTTTCATTGGATGTTGCTTCTGTTTGGCTGCTTAAAGAATGCTGGTCTTCAGTCTCTCCACTCCTGCTTGATCTTATTAATTCTAGTCTTACTCAGGAACTGGTTCTCTCAGCATGGAAACATTTCTTGATTCATCCTTTGCTCAAGAAATGCGACTTAGTTTTGGCTACTCCCTGCAATTTTCATCCTACTGAGATTTTGCCTTTCCTTTCCAAACTTCTACAGAAGGCTGTTTGCAATCAAGTTATTAACTTTTGGAACACAACTAATACTTTTCATCCAAGACAATCCAGTTTCCATGAAGGTACAGCATGGAACTCGCTCTTGTGCTCATGTATAGCGATATAAAGCGACATTTTAGAAAGAATGTTCAGAGGGGGAATTGCAACATCCAAGTCATGACATATGGAATTTCTGCCAATACTGCCGGTTTTGTCTAAGAGTCTCGGCTACCTGCACGGTGCTTTCTTGACAAGATCCATTGCTGGGGAATATTCTTTCTGCTGCTTGACTGCATTGCTCCTCAACCACGGCTCCTGCAGCAGTCACAGCCACATCCAGTACAGATGTACTGCTGATGTCATCCACACAAGTTGCAGTTCCTGCGACGGCTCTCTCACACTGGCTAGCTGGATTCTCCAGTGGCTCTTGTTCCTCAGGGGACAGCAAAACACTGTTATCCAGGAGTGAAGATGTTTTCAGATTGATTTACACTTCTCCAATGATGCTGTTATATTATATTGTGTAAGATATTGAAGAACAATAATGTTATGCTGGTAAATTTTGCATTATTTTATCAGATCATCATCACAATTCCTTCTCAACACCAGCTGCTTTGCTCAGGACTGCCTGATGGCCAGTAGTTTGGGTTTTTTTTGTTACATTTGTACCCTGTGCTTTCCCACTCATGGCAGGCTCAATGTGGCTTACATGGGGCAATGGAGGGTTAAGTGACTTGCCCAGAGTCACAAGGAGCTGCCTGTGCCTGAAGTGGGAATCAAACTCAGTTCCTCAGTTCCCCAGGACCAAAGTCCACCACCCTAACCACTAGGCCACTCCTCCACTCCAGTTCTGTTGTATTCTACCATATACGCAATTGGGTTCAATTCCTAGTACTACACCTTGGGAGATTTTGCAGATCTTATTCATTCCAAATGGAAACTGTTGACAGCTCTCAGCTTTAGGAATACCACTGCTGTGTGTGGGCAAAATGGGAATGGGGAAAGAAACAAATATATAAAAATAAATTGCTTCCAGTGAAATTCAGATAGAAGCCCGAAAGAGCCCATCAAAAAGATGACTTTGGGGGTAATATTTAAACACCACAATCTAACAAGACCAGGGGTGTAGCCAGACACCCAATTTTGGGTGGGCCTGGGCCCAAGATGGGTGGGCAGAAGAACCTCGCCCTGTGCCACAGGTGATTTGGTCTCTCCTTCTCTCGCCTGCATGCCATATGGTCTCTCAAACATCCCCACTCTCCTGTATACCTTTTAAATAGCAGATTTTCACCAGCAGCGAACAGCAACTAATATACACTGCTCATATTGGCCCCACACCCTTCCCTCTGATGCAGCTTCCTGTTTCCTCCTAGGCAGAAATACATCAGAGGGAAGGCTGTGGGGCCGGTGCGAGCAGTATGTATGTCACTACATACTGCAGTCGAAGATCTGCTACTTACAAGGTATGCAGGAGGGACACTTATTGGGAGTTTTCGGCTGGTGGGGCTTGGGGATCCCTGCCAGTTACATCATAGGTATGCTGCTACTGGGTGGGCCTGAACCCAAAGTGGGTGGGCCTGGGCCCACCCAAGCCCACCCTTGGCTATGCCACTGGACAAGCCTACAAATGCTGATTGTGGTGTTTAAATTTATACCCAGATATTCAGTGCCACCTACCAGTGCTAAATATCTAGGTATAAAATGGCTTCTGAAAGTTATCTGGGTACCTCTGATGTTCATCACAAATATTCAGCTACTTTTCTGTCCTAATTTATCCGGATAGTTATGTGGGTACCAGTGCTGAATATTGGCAGTACCTAGATAACTTCTGACTCTGCCTTAGCTTCACCCCTAGACCGCCACAAACATTTTAATGTGATGATGGGTCCTACTTTGTGGGATTCCATACCATTGAACTTTCACAAAGAGCAAGAACAATCATTGATGAGGTTCAAATCCCAGTTAAAAATGTATTTGTTTCATTGGGCCTATCCTCCTTGATTTTGCCATTTGCCTCTCATTCAGGGCATCTGTTATATGTAGTCTCTCTCAATTCCCCTCCCTTTCTTTTCCCTTCTGCCCCTTTCTCTTTCATCCTTGCTTTATTTTTCTTGGTTCTTTCTCTTTCCTATTTATTATTGTAGTTCCTTTCTTTTAGCCATTGTTTTATTGAATGATTGCAAACCACTTTGCTAGTATTCTCTAAGGTGGTATATCAAATATTTTAATAAACTTGAAACTATCTGGATGGTCACTAAGCTTTTTAGCAGACTCTCAGCAATGCCTGGCCTACCCAGATCAGCTCTGATGAATATTCAGCCCTTTGAATTTGTTGGCATAGTAATACTACTAAAAGAACAGTACTTTAAATATCACATGTGCTGGTACTCTGAGACAGAAAAACACTCGAGCACACACAAAAGAGTGGAGAAAAAAGCCTCAGTTGAACCACCCAGCCAACCTCAATTGTAAGGCGTAGGCACAGCTCACCATCACAAGTCTAAAAAAAACTCCACTCAAAAAAGGTGCTCAAAATGACCTTTCAGACTCTCCAACAGAGTCACAAACGCATGTATGCAACCACAGGAAATAAAACAAAATAGTCACTACTATAACCCAATCATAGCATGTTGTTAGCTTAATATTCATCCACTTATCTTCTTATCCAATGTAGAGCTAACCAGCATGTCCAAGTAATACAACTGACAACATAGCAAAGGGATGTGCACAGGCAAAAAAGAAAAAAAAAATTCCTACCAGGTCATTTTCAGAATTTTTCCAGATTTTCTTCAGTCATTTCTAACATTTTTAAAATTATTATTGAACAGATTTTGAAACTTACAATTCCAACAAAGTAAAGAAAACAGAAAGAAATAACCAGTGTTGTTTTTCTAGCAAAAAAGGTGCCGGTACTCAAATGCTAGGCCACCCTTCAGGAGTGGGGTAATCACGGAGGGACCCACCCCATAATAGCCAGGCCAACTGCAACCAGTCATAGAATCTATGACAAGGCAGAATTGGAGTGTAGAGCCTGAGCTTGTTCATTAAAACTTGGGTTCCATGGGTCAATATTAGCAGACAATGAAAAATGTGCCGTTATTCAGTACCCCCCAAGTACCCCCTCAAAAAAAGCCCTGGAAATAACAAAAAACATAGATCAGTCCTAGCACAGCTCTCCAGGAAGTCCATATCGAGGTAAAAACTGGCTAATAACAAAAAGGAAACAGGAAACCCTAACACGTTCTATAGTGCCTAACTAAGCCTACCCAAAATGTCTATAGTTGGTTCAGTTAAATTTCATTATGCTGAGGAATCCCAATAGACATAATTAATATTTTGAAAAGACAACACACTTTTACAAGGAAACTTATGAAAAAAAGTGGCTCCAAGAGCCAGCTCCTGGGGCTTCACACATTCAATTTAATAAAAATGTTTACCATTAAACATTTTTAATTCATGTTAATTTATGAGCATTAATTCATAAGTTAAAATGCACTAAATCAATTTATGGGGGAATCTATCAAGCGGTGTTATGGCCTTAATGCATGTGAAAGGAATTAGTACACATTAAATGCTAAAAACCCATTCTATACCTATGGACTTTTAGCATTTAGGGCCAGATTCTATATAATGGGTCTAAAAAATCCACACGGTAAACATTTATGCATAAGTGTATTCTATAAGTGGCAACTAGATTTAGGCACTGTATAGAGAATATGCTTAATTGATATCCCAGCACCTAAAAGTATGCACCTACATTTACACCAATGAAAACATAGCGTAAATCCCTGTGTGTAGATTTACGCACTCTGGGCCATATTCTATAACTATGTGTGTAAATTTTGTAACACCCACAAAATGCCCATTTCTCCGCCTATAACCATGCCCCTTTTGAACTGCACAAATAGAATTTAGGCTCAGGTCATTACAGAATATGCTTAACGAGTTGTACACTTAAATTCTAATTATTGCCAATTAGTGCTCATTAATGCTTGTTAAGAGCTTTTATCAACACTGATTAGCTTACTAAGCCAATTAAGCTAGATGCATTGTTATAGAATATACTTGGATTTCAGCATGGAGTGCTATGCATGATATATAGAATCCGGGGGTTAGCGCATGCTAATTCTTTTAACGTGCATTAAGGTGTGCTAAGGCCATAATGCTGCTTGATAAATTCCCCCCTTAGTGGTAGTATATATTTTTAAGGTACGCTAATGAATCAAATGCAAGTTAACAAATGCACACCCTTTATTCTAGCACCTTTCACCATTAATCGGATCTCTATGTTAGCTGATAGATTGCACTCCCTTCTCCTTCCAAATTCCCACACAGGTGTCCTGTGAGAAAATGAATAAGCCCTAAAGTTGCATGTGTTTCAGTCACATGGCAAAAAAAGTGCCAGTGCTGCATTTGTTTTCTTTTTAATATTTCTCAGATTTCTTATTCTCATTCTGAAGGAATGCATTTTAATCCAAGGACGCATTCTCATCGAGTCAGTAATCCTGCTGCTCTAAAACGTTTCACATGAAAACTCAAAATCAGATGGCTTTACACGCTCCAACTGTGCTTTTGCAAAACAGGGTCATCCTTGAACTTGTCATCTGCTGAGGTATTGAATTCCGGCTTTCACTCAAATACATGATCTTAAGAATGTGGCCATTTGCCATTTCTTTTTCATCTTTGAACAAATGTTATCACATCTAATGGAGGGTTTCAGGAATCTCTCAATTATGGATGACCTTTAACTGGACATTATAATCCTTTGAAAGAGCACTTAAAAGATCTCAAAATGCTGCTTATTTTATTGAACGCTCAAGAAAAAATAAAATTGTTCTCTTATAAAAAGAGAAAAGAAAAATCTTAAATTTAAATGGTATACTACTGCTAGCTAGTACTCTTACCCTTGGATCACTGACACGATACATGGTAACTGATCCTCTGGGAAAACCATGGTTTATCTTGTCAGACATAATTTTTCTTTCTTGCCACTTAAATTTTGTTGAGTTCTGGACTTGGTGAAACAAATCTAACAGTGTTTGGGCAAGGTGCCATTTTTACCCACAAGAGAGCAACTGAACAAAATAAAAGCAGTGTTGTTCAAAGCATAGGAGCCGACTCTGTGGGTGCTGTGAGTGCTTGAGCACCCCCAATATTGAGAATTTCCTTGTATGTGTCCAGGAAAGGGTTAGTGCCACTGGGCTTAACACCCCCAATAATTTTGAAAAGTTGGCTCCTATGGTTCAAAGCACTAGCAAAGTACTTAAGAAAAAGTAAAAATAAATGTATATTTTAGTACTCAAAATAAAAGTAAAATTACAGTGACAAACACATTAAAAATTTGCTTAAGTGAAAATAAATTATAATACTTTTTGAGTAAAAAGTAAAAGTATCACAACTACAATGAATACAATTATTGTTACCGTTATTATCCCAATAACTTTATTACAGTACAATTCAATCCACTTTGCTTTTAGCAAAACTACCCCCCTCCCCCCCCCCACGTTTACAAAGCTGCACTAGCGGCTGCCGCACGGCATTACAGGCACAGCTCGCTCACTAGCGCGGCTTTGTAAACAGGAAGGTAAATTTTTAAATGACTGTCACTCATGTAAGTGCACTTGTGAGTCATTAATCCAGAACAGCTAAAAAGGTTTTCAACAACTGCACTAGCAGAAAGTGATTGTTCAGTCTGATAAAAAAAAAAAAACACTTTCAAATCAGACCACATTGCAATACTACTGATGTCTTCTGACTGGGTCTGTAGGTATTGATCAAGGGAATCTATGTCTGAAACACTTGACTTGCTTATAGCAAAGAATGCTTTATCATCATCATTGTCATTATCATCTGCATTATTTATTTATTTGCTGCATTTGTACCTCACATTTTCCCACCTATTTGCAGGCTCAATGTGGCTTACACTATGTTGCAAAAGGTATAATCATAAACAAAGTAAGAGGTATGGTCTAATTTAACATATTACTGTGTAAGAAATTAGGTAGATAGGTCAGTAGAATTATTTACATATCACAAAATAAAACAGGTAAGATATAATGACCAATAGTGATAATGTGATTAACATAATCAAATTAGAAGGGATCAGTATTAGTTGGTTTAGATATAGAATGTAATCAAGTCATTAAGGAGGATTTTTATTGTAAGTCTCTTCGAACAGGTGCGTCTTCAATAACTTCCAGAAGGTTGTCAAGTCATGCGTTGTTTTTATAGCATTCGGTAGTTTATTCCATGATTTTGTGCAGAGGTATGTGACGGTAGATGCGTGTAGTGATTTGTATTTGAGTCCTCTACAATTGGGGTAGTGGAGGTTTAAGAAGGTAAGTGATGACCTTTTGATGTTTCGTGCAGGTAAGTCAATTAGGTCTGACATGTATGATGGAGCTTCTCCACGGATGATTTTATGGGTTAAGGTGCAAACCTTGAATGCAATTCGATCTTTTAGTGGAAGTCAATGTAATTTTTCTCTGAGGGGTTTGGCGCTCTCCTACTTCGCCTTTCCGAATATGAGTCTAGCTGTGGTATTTTGGGCAGTCTGGAGTCTCTTAATGGTTTTTTCTTCGCATCCTGCGAAAATGGCTTTACAGTAATCCAGGTGGCTCAGTACTAGCGATTGCACTAGTTTGCGGAATACTTCCCTTGGGAAAAAAGGTTTCACTCTTTTTAGCTTACACATAGCAAAAAACATTTTCTTTGTCACATTCTTTGCATGGCAATCAAGGGTGAGATTTCGATCAATAGTAACACCCAGGAGTTTTAAGTTATTCACAATAGGGAGAGTGTGGCATGGTGTATTAATATTGGTGTAATTAGTCTTGTTAAACTGCGATGATAAGATAAGACATTGAGTCTTTTCTGCATTGAGTTTAAGTAGGAAAGCATCAGCCCATGAGTTAATGATTTGGAAGCTGGTATTAATTTTATCTGTAATTTCTGATAAGTTGCTCTTGAATGGAATGTATATTGTGATGTCGTCGGCGTAAATATATGGATTTAGGCCTTGATTGGATAGTGATTTGGCTAGTGGCAACATCATTAAATTAAAGAGAATTGGTGAAAGTGGCAAGCCCTGAGGCACTCCACATCCAGGTCTCCATGGTGAGGAAATGGTCGACTTAGATATCACTTGATAAGATCTTACAGTTAGGAATTTGTAGAACCAGTTTAATACATTTCCACACAGGCCAAAGTATTCAAGGATGTTTACTAGAACACCATGGTTAACCATGTCAAACACACTAGATGTGTCGAATTGGAGGAGTAGAACATTATTGCCAGCTGCGATAATTTGTTTGAATTTAGTTAGGAGTATTATAAGAACTGTTTCAGTGCTGTGATTAGCATGGAATCCGGATTGGGACGCATGTAATACTGAAAATTTACTCAAGTAATCATTAAGTTGTTTAGTTACTAAGCTTTCCATTAATTTGACTACAAGAGGGATGGATGCAACTGGGCGATAGTTAGTTATGTCATTTAATTTTTTCTTCTGGTCTTTGGGGATTGGAGTAAGTAATATATTACCTTTGTCAGCAGGAAAGGATCCATGTTGGAACATATGGTTTAAATAGGAGGTGAGATCGACTAAAAAACATTGAGGAGCAGATTTTATTAAATGACTAGGGCAAGCATCTAGTTTACAATGGGATTTGGTAAATCTATTGATCGTTTGGGTGACTGTATCCTCAGTTAGGGAGTTGAAATTTGTCCATATTCGGTCAGCTGGATATTCGTCAGTAATTGGGTCTAAGTAATCAATAAATGTTTTGTAATTTGAAGAGTTAGTTGATAAGGTGGATCTTAATTTGATGATTTTTTGATTGAAATAAGTGGCTAGATCATTTGCTGATGGAGTATTAGAATTAGTTGAGGTGACTGGCGTAACATCTAGTAGGTTATGAACAGATTGGAATAACTTGTGTAAATCTTTGTAATGTGGTCCAATTTTGGATTTATAGAATGACCTTTTAGTCTGTCTGATGGTGTATTTGTATTTCCTTAACATTAGTTTGCATGCGGTGAACGTTTGTTCATTTTTCATTTAATTCCATGCACGTTCGAGTCTTCTTGTTTGAGTTTTTAATTTTTTCAGCTCATCATTGAACCAAGGAAGTGAGTTATGTCTTTGTGATGTTTTTATTTGTAATGGTGCTATTGCTTCAAGTATGTATTTGCATCTGTTATCCCAATTTAGAAGGTATTGGTTGGAATCAGTTTGAGTAATCCAGTCATTCACATAGAACTTCTGCCAAAAAAGTATCGGATTGATTTGACCCCTTGTGGTGAAAGTTTGTCGTTCCTGCTTCTGGATCAGATTTTTTATCCGCCAATGCATAGATATATTTAATTTAAAGTGATCTGACCATGGTACTTCAGACCAATTTGTATCTGTTATTGTAAAGGTATGGCCAGAAGAGAGTTTGTATGTGAATAGGTCTAATGTGTGGCCTTTAACATGTGTTGCTTGAGTATTAGTCCAATTGAATTCCCATAGTTTGAAGAATTTCCTGCAATCTTGTGTGTTCTTTGCATTTAGGTCTTCAAGATGCAAATTTATGTCTCCCAGTATGAGGAGATTAGAATTAGACACGCAGGCAGTCGAGATGAAATCCGTGAGATAAGGCTGGCATTCTTGCCAGTTTCCTGGTGGTCTATAAAATAAGATGATGTTTAGATGATCAAACAAGGAAGGATGTTTAATAATAATTGAGGCAATTTGTAGCTGTGGTGTCATGGAATCAGATATAGTTGTTATAGTGAGTTGTGACTTGTAAATTATTGCAATGCCTCCTCCTCTTTTTCCAATTCTTGGCCAATGAGAAATTTTATAGTCTGGAGGGCAGAGATCTAGTAGAAGCAGCGTTGTCTAATTCATCACTTGCATCTTCATCTTTGTTATCGTCATGCTGTCCAATTACAAAAAAGGCTTTCACAAAGTTGGAATCATTGTCTGTGTGTTCTAACAATTTATTGTCTGATGGCAAACTCTGTTTGAATATCTTCAAGAACTGATGCAAGAATGCCAAATGTGTGAGAACCCTTCAGTCTTAAGGACAGACAAGCAGACTTCCTCTCTAAAGACTTTATTCAGTTGACTGTCACACCAATATAAAATTTTCCATGGTATGTCCAGCAGTTTGTTGTGGTAGATGCATATGTCTATTCACCAAGAATTGCAACCAGCTTCAGCTTCATCTCCACTTCAAAGTGGCCAAACTTGTCACTGTTCTGTTTGGCTGGAGACCAGTAACCAATTCAACAAGCACAGGCTACTCCACTGCTTTCATAGGCTGTGTTCCCTGAACAGCAAAATTTAAGATGAGATGATCCACTGTTTTCATGACAAGGTTTTCAATAGCAAAATCCTGTTCCAGGTTTTGCGATTTCATTTGGTTTACTGAGGAATCATCATTTAGGTCTCTCTTCTGCTTTTACTTTAACTGCAAACATCAGAGGTAACCAGGTAAAAGTAGTCAAGATTGGTGAAATTATTACGTCGGTAAAAGTAAAAGTAACAAATGTTTCCTGTACTTCATTACAAGTAAAAGTGGCAAAACCTTTTCTTAAGTACAGTAACTAGTTACTTTTACTTAGTTACTAAACAACACTGAATAAAAGCAACACAATATATTGTCATACTGGATGAACAGAGAAATGGAATTGTAATTTGGTTGATTGTATTCTCAGTTTATGTTTACGAAGTTCATAAAGGAATAACTAAATTTTAAAATGAAAACTATGTGCATGTTTTTTTAAAAATAAAATATTAACCTACTGTATGTATTTTGTATAAGGACATTATTCACTGTTTTGCATATTATACACATCATTTTTCTTATTAAATATTCTGGTATCGTGAAAACTCCTGTGCCAGTCTACTTGAAGATCACTGACTCCCTTGCCTTTCTCTCCACTGCTACTTTCCAGTCAGTGCTAGTAGTCAATGCAGGCCTCAACAAGCCTACCAGCTCCAACTGCCTTTCCCAGTTCCTTAATGCCTTCCTCATCTACACCTCGGACTATGTGCTAAGGCACTCCAGAACAACATGGTTCAATTCCACGCCATAGATCGCTTCCCCTCATTCATAGGCATCATCAACTGCACACATGTCACACTCAGACCCCCCCCCCCCCCCCCAACTCTGGGCATACGAGGACACCTACAGGAATAGAAAATCATACCACTCCATGAACATGCAGGTTGTGTGTGATGCCTAGGAGGAGATTGTAGATGTGTGCGTCCACTACCCAGGCTTCACCCATGATGCCTACATTCTCTAACATTGAGGAACCCACCGCAGGTTTGACAGAGGGGAGATCACCAGCGGCTGGCTCCTAGGAAAGCAGTACAAGGATTTCCAAACCCCATACCCCAATATTAATTTCTTATTGTTTACTAGACGATGGTCTATGTTTTCCATGTACATCCTAGTGAGGGATTCTGTTAATGTGCAGGTTTTGTGTAGGAATCTGTCATAGGTCAGCTTGTTCTTGCCAGCTGGAGGTGTAATGTTATTCTGAAGCACATGTAGCGCTAATGTTTCATAGACAGAGTTGGTGCAGTTTGAGTTCTTGTACTTGGTGCTGGTATAGTATGGTAAGCTTATGAATATTTTAGCTCCTTCCTGAAAACAGAGAGCATCATGTTAAAATAAATAAATACATGGTAAAATTTAATTTATCTGGGGGATTGAACTAAAGGGAGTTGTTGGGAGGGTTTTGACTTTAGGGACTAGGAGAGTCCGAATGAAGAGGGGATGGTGCTGGGGTGGGGGGGTTGCTTGCTACAGTGGCCATGTTACTGGACTGCAGGTAGTGCAACTGCACTTAAAGTCACTTCTTAAGGTAGTGGTAAGTTTGGTTGTGCTATCAGCAGCTGTGAGCTAGCAAACTATTGATGCGCGCACTATCTGCCATAGCCAGCCACTGCTCCACTCCACCACTGGCATACCCATGAGCCACTCCTATCTACATTAAGTAGCTAGCATGTTTTCTGCTTCTTTTTCTTTTTTTTAACCATGCTGGTTTTTAAAAATATACAGTACCCATTAATGCAGGACTATGCTAATGTCTACTGTGCGGTAAAACCCACGCAAGCAGAGTAGTAAAGGGATCTCTTCATTCCTATATATGACTATTGCAATATACTAGATGATATTGAAAAGATAACTACATAAAAGTAACATATATTTCACCTTTTTTGCTCATGCCTTTCTATGTAGCTATAACATCTAAATTATGCCTGCAGTTACTTTTACCACTTTGTCAAGTGATCAAAATTCATTTAATGGTTGGCACAGAAAGCTCCTCTGTTTCCTTGAGGGATTGCCTGAACAGCTGAAAGCTGTACGTGACTGTGTATAAATACCCAGGGGAAAGACAAGGCAGATTCTCTCATGAACTCTTTAGATGAATTTTTTCCCGTTTGAATTCCTTTTCTTGCCATTTGAGATGGTCATAAATGAATTACATCTCATAGAATACCTCTTGCTCTGACCGACTGGTATTTTATTACTCTATAGGCTAGATTTAATTTTAAATTATGTTTTGTTTTTAATCAAAAGAAGAATCAGGTGACTACAGGAGTTACAATACCTCTCTTTCTTACTTTTATACTTTCTTCTTTTCTAAATTGTTTATCCTAATTTTTCTTATAGTTTTTTTGGGCAGAATCAAAAACAAATACATTCTGGGCAATTCTATAAGCTGGTGGCTAGAGGTACGCACCACCTAGGTGCATCAAAGGCTTTACTGATCAACAGGTGCCTATGGGGCCCTTTTACTAAGGTGCAGTAGGCCTAAAGCGGGCCTACTGCACACTAAAAGGGCACTACCATGGGATGCGCTGAGGTGTCCTGTGGTAGTTTCCCGCTCTGCACGCTGAAAAATATTTTTTTTATTTTTCAGCACAGGAGGTGTGCCCATGGGTGGAGAGTAGGTATGCCTGCGCTAATTGGGTGGCATGGGCAAATTACTAATCTAATCTGTGATTTATAGACCGCACAGATCCCAGCTGGAGGTACAAGGCGGTTTACAAATTAAGAAACTCGTGACTAATGAGGAATTGCAATATAAAAAACATAAGAAAAACTTTACCTAAAATTTTCCAAACAAAAAAGTTTTAAGTTTTCTTCGTAAATGTATATAATTCTGTTCCTCACAAATTTGTCTTGGAAGAGCATTTCAAGCTAAGGGCCCTGCTTACTAAGGTGTGTTAGTGTTTTTAGCACCTACACTTAGCGCATGTGTAGCCATGTAGGCGCCTATAGGGATATTGTAGGCACATACATGGTTAACGCACGTACGTGGCTAATGCGCATTAAAAATGTTAACTCGCTTATAACGCTGCTTAGTAAACAAGGCCCTAAAAATTCTCAATAGGAGAATAGAGCATCAAAATGTCATTTAAATCAAATACCTTTAACTGTGGGAAGTTTTAACAGGAGCATATCACATAATCTGGATGAGGAAAAGAAGAGATTGTAAAAAATTTGAATAAGCATAACAGAAGTATATCATACAAAATGTGGAATATTATGCAAACTGACTTAAAAACAATTCACACTCTAATAGGAAGCCAGTGAAGTTTTTCAAAACATGATGAGACACTGTTGAATTTCTTCAGATGGAAAATCAAGCAGACAGCCGTATTCTGGCATGACTGAACTTAGGCGCCATGCTTTATAAAATAGTGTTCAGAAAGATGAGTGCTCAAATAGTTTAAGACTGACAATTAACGTCAATAAATGGTTGTTAGCACTCAATTATTGATGTTTCTGAACTCATTAGTCAATTTATTTGTGCGTACATCTCTGATGCATGCACAAAGGTTAAGTGCAGAAATTTGGGCATGATATATAGAATCCAGAAGATAACATAAATGAATGTGACTTTACATCCCTTCCTCTCTCACAGGGGTTGTACAGAAAAAATGTTGATTAATATTTGGATTTTTTGGCTAGTTTGGGGGAACGTACTGGCTTGTTTCAAAAACTGATGTGTGTAAAATTTGATTCCTTTGCGTAATTTTTTTAAACCACTCAGATCTGTCTTTCTAACTCTGAATGTATCTCACTGAGTAATTGTTACTATTTGCCGTCTAACGAATAAGCTCCAGGATAACCAGCAATGGGTGGATCAATTAGAAACAAACTACAAAAATTATTAGGGAAAAGGATCTAAAGTGTCTAACAAATGAGCAATGAAAATAATATAAAGGGAGGGAAAAGCCTCAAGAAGCTCCCAACTATTGGCTGGTAGAACAGGACTTCATCATCATTGGCAAAAAAAACTCCCAAATAGACTTGTGAATTTAATTGAATTGCAAATTTAGGAAAATTTAGCAAAATAATCAGCTTTAAATGCTTAGCTGCATTGTCTCTTTCTTCCAACTGAACCAAAAAACCAGACATTGACTGACAATGGCCAGCATTTTGTTAGGCTTCATCAGGCCCAGTCAGTCAAAAATTTAAACTCCATTCAGTACTGATGCAGGCTAATGAAATGCTGTCCATCGTCGGTCATGATCTGGTTTTTGGATGTGGATGTGTAGAACGACCTCTTGGTGGAAACAAGGACTATATCTGAATTGAAGAAAGCATGGGACAGGAATGTGGGTTCTCTTAGGAGGAGGAAGAGATAGTGGATGATATAGATGGGCAGATTGGATGGGCCATATGGCCTTTATCTTTCTCATTTTCTACGGTTTTCTGCACATGTCAATGTAGTACACATTCTTTATGTGCAAAACATTTTCTGAAATGAAACTGGAAACTAACCAGTCTATATTCAGCTGGTGATGGTCAGCAGCTATTTTTTAAGGCTGACAGTCACCAGCTAAATTCGCACTTGATATTCAATGCCAGGCCATGTTTTGGCACCTGGCATTGAATATCCGGTTCTCACTGGGAACCATATAAGACACTTATGTGGGTCCTGGCTGAATATTGGAGGAATCCACATATCCTTCCTCTAGTCCCCCTAAAATCATTCCAACCCCCCCTCCTGCCCCACTGACATCATGCCAATCCTCCCTCCCGCATCCCCCATCACATCAGGATCCCTGAGACTACCTGAAGAGGCCTAGTGGTCTAGAGGTCATTGGGGCAGGAACAAACCTCACTGACTAGTCTACCACTAGAGGTTGTGGTGGCCATTTTCTATCAGGTGCCAGGACTTCAATTGGAATGCAAGACTATAGAGGCAGATGGAAATATATATTAACTTTGACTAGAATTTAAAAATGTATAGTCCCATTGAATATTTGTGTCCAGGACTTCAAGTGCCAGGTCAAAAAGTAAACAGGATAGGGGGCAGCCCTGTCTAGTACCATTTAATATAAAGAAATCCATTAATGAGCTATTTATCAGAATCCTCACATATAGGGTCTTCACCCACACCAAGAACTGCTATGTAAACAGTTAACACCCCAAAAAGAAAATGCCACTCTGAAGGCTTATGCATTTTATTCACATTCAACCTTTTATTGTTATTGTTTATTTATATTATGCCTTCCAGAAAGCGATGCACAGTACAACATTCATAATAAAACATAAACGTAATCAATACATAAAATCAGTACAACAAGCTGCAACACTTTAACTAAGATCTTTGGAGGCACTTTTATAATTGTGCACCCCCTTGTGATGAGAACCTATTTTATGACAGCCTCTGGGCACCCAGATCCCATTACAGAATACTGGCATAACTCACCATTGGCATAGCTAACATTTATACCCTAGCAGAGGCATTTAAAACCCTTTGCAGTATAAACTAGACATGTGCAGGCCAAACATTATCATTTTGTTTAGCTTTTCATGTCATTTACATAATTTTTTTTAATTTTAGAGGGATTTTCTTGTTTGTTTTGGGAGTAATGTCATGAATATTGGGCACTGTTGCACAATAGTGCACAATTACTCAAATAGTGTGCCTATTCCTTAGATATTGTGCACTGCTGTTCAACAGTGCATTTCAAGCAAATGATTATTCCTGGCATAAGTACCAGGGTATGGGCTTCTTTTAGCTGAAAGGAAGCTCTGAAATGAGCCTTCATAGGATGAAGGTGAAAGTGGATAGACTCAGGAGTGATCTGAGAAATTTCTTAACAGAAAGAGTAGTGAGAATGCATGAAGTCAAGAAAGCACAGAAGATCTCTGAGGGAAAGAGCTTAGAGGTAGATATGGATAGACATACCTGATGAAGAAAGGATAACTCTTCAAAGATACAGACATATTGTTAGTCTGATAAAAAGGGTTCACTTGCATCTTATTTCCACATATCAAAGTGGAATAACATGGAGTCACAATTCCTTGCTCATCTCAGATGGTAATGAGATTTTCTTAAACAATGCATTCTCGCTATTCATGCAGATATAGTTAAAAATGCATAAACCATGAAAGGAGATGCATTGTTAGGTTCCTGCCAATCTCTGGTTTTGCAAAAATGTGAAAAGTGATGTGTTGCTCCTGTGATTCCACGCCTTTCATTTTTTATATAAATGGAAGCAAAGGGAAAGAGAAAGAATAACCTAGATTAAATTGTGCAGGTCCGTGAATAGCTGGGATTGTAGCAAGAAAGGCGATTTCATATACATGTCCAAGAATGTGCAAAACTGCAAATCTTGAATGCGCAAATAGCGAGCATGCAAATAACACTAAGTCTGAAAAGGGGGTGTGCTCCAGCAGCAGCTCATGCATGCCCGTTCCTTTCTGGATCGGTAAGGGAAGGCCTTTTTACATTCAGTTAGTGGGACTAGTGCACTATGAATGCTGGCTCCTCCCACGATCAAATGGCTTGGATTTGGTCATTTCTGAGATGGGCATCCTCGGTTTCCATTATCGCCGAAAACCAGGGACGACCATCTCTAAGGTCGACCTAAATTTCATGATTTGGGCGTCCCCAACCGTATTATCGAAACGAAAGATGGACGCCCATCTTGTTTCGATAATACAGGTTTCCCCACCCCATTCTTAGAGATGGGCGCCTTAGAGATGGTCATCCCTGTTCGATTATGCCCCTCCATATGGCCCATCCAGTCTGCCCATCCTCTTTAACCCCTAAAACTCTTCCTCTTTCTAAGCAATCCCACATGTTATCCCATGCCTTTTTAAATTCTGATAGGAGATCCGCCGGCAAGCAGAGAACTCAAACACTCCACGGTAAAAACAGAAAAGTGCAGAGAGTGGGAGAGCGACCAAGGATGCCAGAAACTGGAGGATGTTCGTTAATAACGAATTTTATTAAAAGTTTTGAAGACTCGGCACAACGTCGTGTTTCGGCCGTCAGGCCTGCATCAGGAGTCTATAAAAACATACATTTGTGTATAATAAAAAAACAACAAAACAACAAATATAATGCACACAAATAGTTCAAAGCAATAAATTAATTAACTTATAAACATTAAAAATATATGTATGGCAATTCTGTGAAATGGTCTAAACATAATAATAAAACACGCATATAATAGACTTATAACAAAAAAACATATAAAAAATATGTATAGATATATAAAATGGTGATACAATAGTATAGTTTACTAGGAGAGCAAAAGCCCGTGTATATTTTGTATAAATAAGAGCTATAAACAACAAATGTGTCTATACACGTAAGTTTAAACAATAAAAGCAGAATAATATAAAATGCACATACATATAAGTAATAGACAATGACCATTTAAAAATACAAATTGTAAAAGGACAGAAGAAAGAAATCAAAAACCATGGTAATATGGATAAATAATCTAATACTGTAGTATATATACACGTTATATATACACTGCCATCAATATATATAAAAGGCGAGTGTCGTACTCACTCGCAAATGCGCAGTAGAGACCTTCTCTGCCCTGCCCCCGCGTCAATACGTGATGATGGGGGGCGGAACAGAGAGGGTCTGTACTGCACATTTCTGAGGGAGGGACACCACCATCTAACGCTCCCCCCACCCGAGTCGCCACCGCCACCCACCTTCTACCCAGTCGGGCCCTCACTCCACTATTGAAACAGCGAGGGTCCGGGAACACAGCACTGAGCTCTGCTGAGCTGCCGACATCGCCCTTCCTTCTTCTTCTCTGCCTCTGTCCCGCCCTCGACGACGTTACATCACACGAGGGCGGGACAGGCAGAGAAGAAGAACGAAGGCCGACGCCGGCAGCTCAGCAGAGCTCAGTGCTGCGTTCCCGAACCCTCGCTGTTTCAATAGCGGAGCGAGGGCCCGGCCGGGTGGAAGGTGGGTGGTGACGGCTCGAGGGGGGGTGCGAATTCATAGGGGGAGGGGCAGCAGCAAACTCGGTGGCGGGGGCGGCCCTTTTAACCCCCCCTTCCTATAATAGCCCGTTTTACAGGCTCAAAAGCTAGTATGTATATAAACAGTGATGTGATACATGTTAACGTATATAGCCTGATATAGAAATATATGAAAAAATGGCAAATTTAGATGGGCAATGATGAATGTGGAATGAAACAATCAAAAAAGCTCTAGATAAACAATCCTCGGTGTGGTGTTTATTGGTGACACTAACCTGCCGTGCAGAATGCTGCAGAGCAATGATGATGAAGGTACTTTGAAGATCTCACAGCAGTCTGACAGAGAATATGAAGCATAAATTGAGAAAATAACTTAACGTTTGGTGAAATGTTGTGAAAAACTGTATAATATAGTGAGGAGCACTGACCTCTTGTGCAGAGTATTGCTGAATATCATTAAGGATGATTCTTCAAAAGAAACGTAGATAGTCTGTTGAAAATAGACAGATATGAATATATCCATAAAGACAGTAAAACCAAAATGAAATTGGTAGCAAAAAAATGAAAAAAACAAAAGGCAAAAAACAGAAAACATGAATACAGATGAAGGTGTGATCCAACAGGGGCAATTATGGGCATAAAAAAAAAAACAGAGCAGCCCGCATAGCAACATAATAATGCATGAATGGAATAAGAGAATGAATGAAAAACGCGGAATTACATGTGATAGTTTGTGCGCAATCCACTGGGAAATTGTAATGGGAAAATGTGATGAATCAAAGAATATGCAGCATGCTGAAAAACGTAAGTGGTAAATTCTAACACAGTCCTCAACTCCACAACCTCCAACGAGAGGCCATTCCACGCCTCCACCACCCTTTCTGTGAAATAATACTTTCTTAGATTACTCCTAATCCTATTCCCTATTAACTTCATCGTATGCCTCCTCATTCCAGAGCTCTCCTTCAGTTGAAAAAGGCTCACCTCCTGTACATAATGCCTTTGAGATATTTAAACATCGCTATCATGTCTCCTGTCTCCCTCCTGTCTTCCAGCATATACATGTTGAGGTTCATAAGCTTGTCCCTATATTTTTTGTGTTTAAGACCACTTACTAATTTTGTAACTGCCCTCTGGACCGACTCCATCCTGTTTATATCTTTTCGTAGGTGCGGTCTCCAGAACTGCAAACAGTACTGTAAATGGGACCTCACCAGAGACTTATACAATGGCACTATCACCTCCTTTTTCCTGCTGGTCATCCCTCTTTTTATGTACCTAAGCATCCTTCTGTCTTTGACTGTCGCTTTTTCTACCTGTTTGGAAGCTTTAAGGTGAAGAGTCTTCCCTAGACACAGTCAAGGAATTTGCAATATTGGGGGTGCCCAATCACCCACAGGATTCACAGAGCTGTCTCCTACGCTAGAAGCAAACATTTTCCAGTGAAAAGAAGTTCTAGATATGAGGCTTCAAAAGGCTAGACAGAAGAATGACATTATAAATAATTCTTCACAAAAAAGGTTCCCAAGGGAGGTGGAGGAAGCAGAGTAACAGAATTCAAGAATGTCTGGGATAAGCTACAAGGAAGTGAAAGGGAAGCCAGAAATTAAGTGCTTGTGGAGAGGGATGGGGAAAAGGGAGGGATGCATTCACAAAGGAAACAGATAGGACCAACTGGACAGACCTTACAGTCCTTATCTTCTGCCATTTTCTTTATTTTCCTATGTCAAAAGTGAGTGTTACATTGCACAATATATTTAAAAGAATTAACTATATTAAAAAAAAAAGAAAACATGTTTACTTAAACAAAAGAAAAAGTCATAGATATCAAGCCAATATAAAATGACCTGTGGCCTTTCCTTAATGTGGTTTGGAAGGCTCTGTAGTTTGAATTTTCCATGGAATAACATTTTCTGTAAATCTTTGTGGTCGACAATATTGATTTCAGTTTCTGGTACACAAACAGAGATCTCTACCGACACTTTCTTAATTGCAGCATGAGGTTTCTGAATAATTCAAAGATTTCTAGAGGTCTAGGAAAGCTGCCTGCTTGCCTGTCTTGAATAGATTGTAAGCTCTTTCAAGCAGGGACTGTCTCGTATATGTTTTGTATACAAGTGCTGCGTACATCTAGTAGTGCTATAGAAATGATAAGTAGTAGTACTAGTAATGCAAGAAGGCAATTGGTGTGAACTTGCAAAACTGAAGCCAAACAATTATATGCTATCTTGGATCTGTACTCATAAAAGGGACCTTTTACAAAGCTGTGTTAAGCACTAAAACATGCCTAACACTGAAAAAAAAGGCCTAACATGGGACATGCTAAAGCACCCTGTGTTAGTTTTTATGTACGTGTGTTAACCTCATAGTAAATATTTTTTGTAGTTTTTTTAAAGGGCATGTCAGGGGTGGAGAGTGGACATTCCTGCACTGAGCAGTTAGTACCTCTACATTACTGTGTGCTAACTGGTTAGCGCATAGATAACGCAGGAGCTCCTCTGCCTCCAAGATAGGTGGTATTCAATGCTCCTGCAGTAATTTTTTTAAATGGCCATGCACTAATAGCAACATTAGCACATGGCCATTAATACAATAAATAGAAAATGGGGGGAGGGGTTCATGGTTATATTAAAAGAAAAAGGGGCACACTAAGGCCAATTATTACCATAGCCAGGATGCTACATCAGAAAATCACACTTTTGTTGACCAAGTGGTCACCCAATATGTGCAAGACAACCACATTGTATCTATTTATTTATTCATTTATTTTTAAAAATTATAGCATGCGCTATCCACAGTTCTAGGTGAGTAACAATAACACATGCACTAATTAAAATGAAAGAAAAACAATTTACACATGTAAACAAAACAAAAATAAAATGAATAATCCATAACTACAAACTGTAAGCAATAAATTGCCTTAATATTGAGTCAAAGTCATAGGATCATCTATATTATCAGCTGGACAACACATCATAATCAGCCTACTTGAATAATTTGTTTGTTTGTTTTTTACATCTTTGAAAAAGAGACATAATTGAAAGTTAACCATAAATAATCTGGCAATAAATTTAACAAAATAAGATCAGCAAAATAAAAAAAAATAGAAAGGAACAATATTTATCTGACCACATCTGTTTAAATAAGGGTGCATCTTATTTACTGAGCAAAGAGATCTGGAAGAGAAATAAATATGCAATAATGCATCAACTAATGGAGGAATGGAAACTAAATAGGCTGCATATGCTCACTAGATTGCAAAGTCATTATCATTGACATTTGATTGATAGATAAGTATTATTAGGGTTGGATGAAGTGAGCTTTCGGAAGTTTGGTGTCATAACCATGTTGTGAATCATTAATACAGTATCAAGCAACTGTTAAGAGTTTACAATACATAGCACACAGAAATAGGTAGTCAAACACAATGGAATAAGATAATGATAATAATAATAATAAGTTAAATAATGCAATAACAATACATAAGACATTCTATTAGCTTCTTTCCAAGGTTCTCCCAAAGGTTAGATTGCATCTATTATGGTAGCTTTCTATATACCCATTACTTAGGCTAACAACCCAATGATTCCTAGTGCCTACATACAACACTCGACAGCATTGCACTTTATAGCTAACAAATGTGCTTAATTGCACCATCACCAAGAAACAGGAATCCATTATTAATTTTAAGAACATTTCCAATAGAACCCTTCAAAATATAACTTGAATGATTTCAGCTAGGAAAGTACATGCTGGAAAGTTTTCAGAGCTATTTAATATTGTTAACTGGAGCTACATACAACTATTTAAGGATATGTGTTTATTTATTTTGTTAGGATTTATTCACCATCATGATCTATGGATATAGGCACATCATTCTCTGGTGCTGTCATTTAATAGATGCAGTGCACATGGTTACTGTACATTTGTGTGGTGCAGGTAAAGACAGTTCATCGATATTCAGTGCTATTTAACTGGCCAGGAATGGGCCCTGGCTGGTTAAATAGCACTTAACTGGCTATTTATGAATATTCAGCAGATAGCCAGTTATCTCCCGCTGAATATTCGTGGTCAGCACATAGTGGATAACCAGCTATATTGCGTGATATAGCCAGCTATCCGCTAATATTCAGCACATCGCCTGCTAACTTTGGCAGCCAAATTGGGCTGCCAAAAGAGCAGGCCTATCTTTGGCCAGTTTCAACTTAACCAGTCAATGCTGAATATTGACTTGGTGAATTGAGTTGAAACCACCCAAAAATAAACCAGATATTCAATACCGGTCACTGGAAATGGCCCGGCATGGAATATCCGGGCTCAGCTGCTGGAGGATGTGGTAACAGCGATTAGCGTATCTGGGTTTTAAAAAAGGTTTGGACAAGTTCCTGGAGGAAAAGTCCATAGTATGTTATTGAGACAGACATGAGGAAGCCACTGCTTGCCCTGGGATTGGTGGCATGGAATGTTGCTACTAATTGGGTTTCTGCCAGGTATTTGTGACCTAGTTTGACCACTGTTGGAAGCAGGATACTGGGCTAGATGAACCATTAGTTTGACCCAGTATGGCTATTTTTATGTTCATATGTCTGCATATTGGCCCCAGTATTCTCAGATAAAGCTTCATGGAGCAGAAAGCAGTGTAATGAACACCTGCCTTAAACTCCCAGTAGTGTGTTAGTTACAAACTAGAGAAAGGAACAACCCACACTAATGAGCCTCAGGTGAAAAAAACTATGTAAGTAAAAGTGTTCTCTTTCTACAAGCTTAATGTTTTGATTGATGAGCAAATTGTTTGGAATTCCAAATTACTCCTTACATTAAGCCTCCTCAGCTGTCAGGGCAAGACCCCAGTGAGGGCTTAAACCAGGATCAGCTCCAAACTACAGGGCACAAGTCCTAACCACCAGATCAGAAAGGGAAGACCATAGAGAAAAAGAAATCTCCTGCCCAGTTAAATTGCTTGTGCCTGGCTATCCACTGATACGCAGCGGCACACAATTGGTGAGTGCTGCTGAATATCAGCACAGATCACCCTGGTGCTATCCCGGTAGTGCTGGGGTAGTCCAGGGGCAGAGTCAGGGTGGAGCCTGCACTTATCTGAGCACTGGTGATATTCAGAATCAGTGCCCAAATAGTTAACTAGGTAGATAGGACCACATAAAAAGCAGTCCTATCTTTTCCCAGTTAGCTATCTGGGTACTGGTACTGAATATTGGCCAGTACCTGATAACTTCCAGGTATCAGCCTGAAGAGTTCTATGGTCTCCCCTACCCCCCCCCCCCTTCCAGAACCCCTGAAGGGCATTGACTCCCTTCTCTCTCAAATCCTTCAAACAGCACCGGCACCCCTCCCCCTGGTCCCCCCAAAGAGCTTTGGATCGCCTCCAACAAGAGCCAACCCACCCTTCCTTCCCTCCCTCTCTCTTTCCCTCCCCCCTCACAAGAACATTGGTTCCCTTTGATTCTGATCCTCTTTACTCCCCAAAAACTTTGGTCCCCTCTCCCCAATTTCAATCCTCTTCCTCCCTCCCTAGGAGCATTGCTTCACCCTACAGAAGCCTCCTCCCACCCTCTTCCCCACAAGAACTGTACTCTTCTTAAAAGGCCCCAGCCTTTCTCCCCTTCCCTCCCCCCTTATCCACTGTTATAGTCCCTGGTGGTCTAGGGAGGAAATGGCAGGAGCAATCCCAACTTGATCCTGTCCATAACAGCTCCAACTTCTAAATGGCTCAGCTGTCAAAGTCTAGAAAGGCCCCCCCACAGCTGGTTCAGAGAGCCCTGTGTGGGTTTGTGGTATTTCATTTTTATTCTTTCATATTTCACCTCCTCAAGCTTGAGTATTTTCTAAATACTTTTCACTCTTTCTCCATATCTTTCTTAAATGATTCTTGCTTTGCTATCTTCCTCATTTCCCACTCCCGGCTCAATTTTCTCAGACCTCTCCTCTTTTTCCCCTTCTTCCATCTATCAGCTATATTCAGTTCTCACAATCTCCCCTTTCCTTTTTTAAACAATGGAATATAAAATATCACACTTGATTCAATTTCATTTGAATTAAGTTCAATGAATTTTATTGGCTAGACAAATTCTATATGTTGCCAGACTCAGTATAGTCAGTGGTCTAAAACAAAAGACAAGAAAATTCATGAAAAAGAAATAATGTTTGAGGAGAAAAGATTCTAAGAGACTCCTATTAATCTTAGCGTATCCTATTAAATATTATTTTATATAGATGAAAATGCCTCAATCCAGGCATGTACTCCTTGTGTTGTATAACTTAGGGAGCACTGCCCGATCATCACTGGCGTAAAAAACCTCCACTAAGTAACCCCCTTCTATTGCATACTCTTTATTGTTAAGGGCTACTTAGCTTGCTGCTGGAAGATATTTATCTGAGCAGTCTTGTCCTCAAATACAGTCCTTCTGACCCATGCACGGCCCGACTTCGGGCCAAGTTCCTCAGGGTCCATGGGTTCTTCGGCTGTATCTGCAAAATGTATCATATGGTAACGCTCTCTGTTGAAAATAATGAATTCTCTCTCTAATCTTGACCTCTTCTTTCTTACTTCAAACTTCGCTTTCCCGTATAGCTTTCAAAATGGTGCTCGTATTTATCTATTGATGACGTCAAACACCCAGTGAGCTCCTCCTACTTCACAGCTGATCGTGACGTTCCATCCTACTGTGTTCCTATTCGATCTGCCAAAAACCGGCATTCTATCGAATCAGATAGTCTACTCAACCGCATTTACATCACAACTGTGTCCTTAAAAAAACTGACTCCATTCAATTCTCATATTCAAGCCATTCGGTTGTAATGTATGCAAACGGTATATCCATCTTTGCTCTTGTTGTAGCAGGACGAGTTTCCTGTCACCTGGGATATCTCATGCATGTTCTTTGTGGATATCCTGAAAACCTGAGTGGATGGATATGCCCCAAGGACTGGGTTGAGAACCATTGTATTAAGGTACCATATTAGTGGTTAATGAGGCATGCATTAACTATTAGCAAGCTGTAGTTGCTGCATTAACAGCTAACACAGAGTACTAAATATGGAGGTGACATCTGGGGATGTGTGCATGTTGGGCAAAATAGCATGAAAGGGGTGGCATGTGAGGGGTGTCTATATGTGTGTGTGTAGGTAGAGATTGTTTATGGGGGTATGTGTGTGGAGAGGTGGAGTATGTTGGAGCTAAGGGGTTACATGGCAGACTGGGATGGGGTGAGAGGCTGTTTCTGTGCATGTTCAGAAGAACATCAGTAGGCAACTGGGAGATTGGAAGAATATGGGTATGATGGAATTTTCTCTTCTCTGCACTTTTCCCATAGGCTTGCACTTCCTCATTTCCCATTTCACCCTCCCTCTCCTCCCTATACCCTGCCTTTTCCCCATTCCCCTTTTTTTTTTCCTCTTTCCCATATCCCTTATTCTCCCTCTCCTCCCCTTCCTATCACCTTTTGTGCAGCCTTTGGCTCCTTCTTTATTGTCAACTGCTTGGGTTCCTGCCAGCAGAGATGGAGAAGGAGGGATTTCAACCACAACTATCACAGGATCACTTTGTCTTTATGTGGCAGGGCCTAGTCTCTTCAAAAACCCTCTCCTTTAGTCCCCACATGGCTGCTGAGTCTTAAGCAGGTAGATGGGTTGGATCTTCCACTATCTGTTCCACTTACATCACCATGACTGCACACAAATCTTCCGCCATGGAAGGAATAGAGTCTCCTCCAGCTCCTTCACTTATACTGCCACAGTGTTACACAAATCTTCAGCCAGCAGAGGGTGGGAACTTCCAACAGTTCTTTAATTGTTGCTGTTATGGGTCATGGTCATTCATTGCTGAAAGGGTAGTGTAAACCTCCACTGGCTCTCATCTTCACTGTCATGGATTACATGCACTTGAAGTTGCAATCGGTATCTTTGTTGGTACCCTTGGGGGCACCTCCTTCAGCACATGCACTTCTGCAACTAAAGTCATGTGTACAGTTGAGGTCCAATTCTCACTGATAGACACTATCACTCCACTGAAAAGCATATTCTATAAACCACTCCTAAATCTAGGCGTGGTTTACAGAATACACCTAGGCGGAAATATTTTTTGCACCTATTTTTCAGGTGCCATATATAAAATCTAGTCCTATATGTAAATAACATATCAGGTGCTATGAAAGCAAACAGGATGCTAAGAATTATTAGGAAAGGAATGAAGAACAAAACTGAGAACATTAAAATGCTTTTGTATCACTCCATGGTGTGAACGCACTTCAAATACTGTGTGCAGCTCTGGTCACCGCATCTCAAGAAAGATATAGCGGAATTAGAAAACGTAGAGAGAAGGGCAGCAAAAATGATAAAGGATATGGGACAACTTCCCTATGAGGAAAGGCTAAAGCGGCTAAGGCTTTCAGATTGGAGGAGAGACGGCTGAGGGGAGATATGATAGAGGTCTATAACATAATGAGTGAAGTGGAACGGGTAGATGTGAAACACTTGTTTATTCTTTTGAAAAATACTAGGACTAGGGGAATGCAATGAAGCTACTAAGTATCAAACTTTAAAAAAAACAGAGAAACTATTTCTTCACTCACCCCCTAATTCTATAAAAGTTACTAAAAATTGAACGCACATATTTGGTCGTGTGCCCAATTTGCACATGCAATTTATTTGACTAACAAGCTACTTAGTGCTGATAATTGGCTTGTTAACAACCAATTATTGACACTAATTAGATTTAATTGGATTTTACGCATGTACATTTAGATGCAGGATCCAGGCCTAAATTTTACATGCAAGTTCAAAAAGGAGGCATGGAAATGAAAGGGTCATGGGTGGAATGGGGGTGTTCCTAACATTTGCATGCGTTGTTATAGAATGACGGGGGATATGCACCTAATTTAGGAGCATACATTTGTGCCATGTTTCAGTTGGTGCAAATGGCCGCGTCTAAAGTTAGGTTTGATTCCCAGGCATAAGCGCTAGTCTATAAACCACGCCTAACTTTAAGCATGACTTATAGAATAGTGCTTTTTTGGCACCAATTTTTTCAGTGCCATATATAGAATTCACTCCTCAATGTTTATTTAGACTCTGGAATTCATTGCCAGAGAATGTGGCAAAAGCAATTAGCTTAGCAGGATTTAAAAAAGGTTTGGACAAGTTCCTAAAAGAAAAATCTGTAAGTCATTACTGAGATGGACTTGGTAGAATCCACTGCTTATTCCTGGGATGGGCAGCATACAATTTGTTTTACTCTTCTGGGATCTTGTCAGGTACTTGTTTAGATTGGCCACTGCTTGAAACAGGATACTGGACTTACGGACTTTCAGTCTATCTCAATATTGCAATGCTTATGTTCTTATTCTATAATAGAATATGGGTTCCAGATGTTGTTATAGAATATATTCTCCCTGTGCTGCATTGGGGTGCCTACATCAATGCACCCTTTTATAGAATTGCCCCCTATCTTTCTAATAGTGGGTGGAAGAAGGCCTAAACATTTAGAAATGGATGTACCAATCTGTCTGTACATGGTTACTTTTTTTTTTTAAGGCCTTCTGAAATTCCTTTTGATCGTGGCATGATTAGTTTTAACTAACGTTTATGCAGAAGACCATGATGAAAACGTTGAAAATGTTTTTATTTCAAAGACTTTTCAAGGTATGAACTCAGTCTCGATTCTGAAGAAACAGACTTAAGAGGTATGTCAACCATGATCAATCTGTAATTCCTAGTACTTGTTCCAGTCTATTGAATTGTGATCTGCAGTGAACTATATGGTACCTAGTGGAATACAAATGATTATGTTGTGTCATATTGTATGATCAATTCAATGATGTGAAGAACACAAAAGCTAGGCACTAATATTCATGCTAAAAAGTTTGGTATATGCATCATAAAAAAAAATAAAGGTCAGTTTTCAAAATCCATCTGAGCACTTAACTTAGGGGTCCTTTTACTAAGATGCGCTGAAAAATGACCTGCACTGGTGTAAACTTGTGCATTGGATGCACGCAGGTCCGTTTTTTAGCACACCTGCAAAAAAGGCCTTTTTTTGGCCAAAAATAAACGTGCGGCAAAATAAAAATTAGCACACATCCATTTTGGGCCTGAGACCTTACCGCCATCCATTGACTTAGCAGTAAAGGCTCATAAATTAACTGGGCGGCAATCATCAGTGCATGTACACTGCTGATTACCGCCCGATTAGCGCCACATGCCGGAAATTTTCCAGCACGCATAGTGGACGTGTGTAAAAAATGAAATTACCACCTGGGCCACACGGTAGCCGGGCGGTAGTTCCAAACTGGCATGCATTGGGCGCATGTAGGCGCCTAAATGGCTTTGTAAAAGAGCCCCTTAGAGGGTCTTTTACAAAGGCACGTTAGTGTTTTTTAGCATGCACTAATGATTAGCATGCGCTAAACACTAGAGATGCCCATAAGACTATATGGGCGTCTCTAGCATTATAGTATTCATGGTCTTATTTGCCATTCCTTTCCTAATAATTTCTAGCATCCTGTTTGCAGACTATAAAATGAATTAAACAGCAACATAACTATTAAAGCAAATAACAAGTAGTATCCATTTTCCAAATTTCTTTTAACATATATGCATAGAATAATGGTTGTAATGCAGAAAATCAGTTTGAAGACTAGTAATGTCTTTGATATACAGCACAGCAGGCCAGAAGGCTTGTAGGGCATATTCCATCTCATCCTCAGAGAAGTTTGCCATTATTTATCATCTGCTGCTAATGCTCAGCCCCTCCTGTCCTGGACTCACTGCTGTAGGAAAATCCTGGGAGTCCATGCCCTCTTGCCAGGGATATCATTAAGGAGGGCTGACAGTACCCTCTACTAGAAGTGAGGCCCATAGAGAGACCTTCTTGCAGGCAAACCCTTACCAAAGGATGTCCCCAAAGGGTCCTGTGTGAACTTTCACGTGATCCTTCTTGAGAACAAAATGTGGATATGGTGGGATATTAGACCCGGACCACAGTTTATAGAGTAAGTCCACTGGAGGACTTTTGGCAGACTGTTGCGTATGTTATTTGTCTTATACTTTAAAGGTTATTATATCCTTGTTATTGTTTTAGATTTAACTTCTTTTGTTGGGCTGGTCTTTATTAGTTATGGATTTACCAGTTTCAGTTTGCTTGGGGCATATTAGAGAGGATTATTTTAAAATGGGGAAAGATTCTGTGAGAAGAATGCTTAATTAATGTTCTAGAACACCAAGAAAATGGGAGAAGACAAGAAATATCTATACCATTAATTTGAGGGATGAATGCTTCTATAGTTGGGTTGCAGACTGGGAACAGCAGGAGAAAAGCTTTTCCTAGAGTACCTTAGTAGAAATTCCATGAGTAGAGGTTGCTCTTGTACTTTACAGACGGGATTGAAAGTAGTTCATTTTAATTCAAGATCTGTGAAAAATAAGTCATTGTTATTCATAATCTGATAGTCGATGCTGATTATGATTGAAATTTTATTGTGAAGAGTTGTTAACCAGAGATTATAACCCTATGTTATAGGCTATCATTCCTCAGAGCTATGTAATTTCTAACTGGCCTTGAGCTGGAAAGAGGATTTAGCAGTAATAAGTAAGAATAACCTTTGGTTTGAGTTTGAAACATCGTGTTGAAAGGTATGTTAATAGTGGTGGTACTTTAGGTGTAAGCTATACAAGGTTGTTCATCTCATATGATTAATGAAATTTGTGGATATATTGCTAGCTGGGGATATATCAGCCACTGGTTTTATTGGGAGACTTTAATTTCTATGTAGAAATCAGGTCTGATGCAGGTGAAAGGATTTTTTGTCAGTAATACAGGGGATTAGGCCTAGGTCTGATAAATTCAATCCCTACACATCACAGGGGGCATCTTCTAGATGGGTATTTTTCTTCCCAGATTGATAGGTATAAGGATTAAGTTGGAAGCTTTCAGATTTTTCCTTCTATCTAGATCAATTATTGTTTGTTGCAATTGGATGCTGCTGTGCCTAGGAGGAATCTTAGAAAGGGAGAAGAAAGAATAATTATAAGAGTAACAATTAATATGGATATGTTTATTAAGAACATAGCATTGTCTGACTCTTAATCCACTTTGCTGGATAAGAAAATGAATTGCTGGAATAATGATCCAAGACTTGCTCTTGACAAGGTAGCCCCCCTTGGCAATCAGTAAAGCTATTTGCTCAAATAACACAGCCTCATTTCAACAATGAGCTATTTATAATGAAGCAGAAAATTCATAGGATTGAGCAAACCTGGCATTGAGGGCAAACAGAGGAACTGGAGACTAGTTGGAAAGCAGAGATTAGGAATTATAAGAAAATGATTAGTGAGGCAGAAAGACTTTCTACACTAAACACATTTAAGATAGTGATAATAATACTAGGGAGCTTTTTCAAATTACCAAATTGTTGCACTCTGCCCACAGGCAGGAAAGAAATTTTGATATTCCAACAGCCCATCAATTAGCTGAGTATTTTCTGTTCTGATCTCTTCGTATTTTCAAAATAAAATAGACATAATAAGAAATTGTCTATTTGGGTTGAAGAAGTAGAGCCTGTGGTAACAGTAATGGATCAGGACAATCATAGTGATGAGGAAGAAAATGAGTTGAGGCTGGATTAGCATGAATTCTCTAAGGTTTCTGTGCTACAAATTGGAAAGTTGATCAAGAAATTTACAAAGGGAGCTTCTAAGATGGACCCATGCCCCACATTTTTATTGAAAGGGATGTCAGATGAGATGACTATTTGAGTAACTGAGCTGTTAAAGAAAATCCTGTCCTCAGTGATTTATCCAAGGAAGCTACGTCCCAAATGTTTAATCCCATTTTAAAGGAAAATTCTTTGGACAAGGATGGCTGTTGTAGCTAAAGGCCTATAATGAATCTGCCATTCCTTGCTGAATTGCTGGAAGCAGTGGGTGTGAATCAGCTGCAGGAATATGTAGAATCAAATTCCTTGCTGTGTAAGGTACAGTCAAGTTTGAGAAAGGCATACAGCACTGAAACGATTCTGGTGGCCTTGTTGGATACTCTTAGGCTTTGATTAGATATGAGAATGTCAGACCTGCCAATTCAGTTATATCTCACAGTACTATTTGGGTTAGTAGACCATTTATTCCTGCTGCAGAAGTTGATCACTATGGACCTTGTCCTAAAGTGAGGCTTTTCTGGGGCAAAGAGGTGCTAGGCTGTTGTATAAGGGAGAGATTTCTAAAGAATGGATTCCCTCTTGAAGTGTACTTCAAGGATCCCCACTACAACTAACGTTATTCAATATCTTTCTGAAGGACTTTGGGTTCCTTATTCAGAAGCCCGGACTGAAGCATTACTCTATCAGGGCAATTTCTAAACTTTGGTGCCTATTTCTAATACTTTAGATACTGCTACGGACTATTTATCAAACTGCATGGAGTCTATTAGAAAGTAAATGCTTAGGAACATTTTATAGTTAAATACAGACAAAACTGTGATTATGCAGATAGGAAAACATTTTGAGGATCTGCCCTCAAAAAGAATGACTGTGAATGAAACAGTTATTCAGCTTTGTGCTAATATAAAAAGTGTAAGAGTTATTCTTGACTCCAATCTATCATCAATGGCAGTTTTAAAGAAAATGTTCAGCCTATGTGTTCTGAGACAGATTTGATCTTTTTAACAGCGTGGGATCTATGGAGCATGGAGCATGCAATTGCTCTTTCTCTTATGGATTATTGTAATTTACTGTATACAGGACTTCCAGAAAAAAGCTTGAGACATTTGCAAGCAGCAAAGATGAGTTTGAGATATAAGAGATGGGACAAAATAATATCATGCCTTACTAAATTATACTGTCTTCCAGTGAAGCTAAGAATTATTTTAAATGTTGACATTTGTTTTCAACATAATGTTGGTTCAACCTATTTACAATCGAGCATTGAGCATAAGTTCCATGAAGAATTCTTCTTTCTCAATGAGAGACATGGTTAAGGCATCAGATTGGTTTCTAACAGGGATTATATACATGGAACAGCATTTTAAAAAAGAAATACAAATCAGAATTGAGACTTCCAGGACAGATGTGTCAAGTTTCACTAATATTTTAAAACAAGATCTACTGACATAGAATCTGTTGTAAGATACATGGAGAAATGGACATTTCTGTGCTGGTTACATATGGCAGGAGCATCCATTTAAACCATAAACATCTAAAATACCAATGGGACCAGAACAGGCACATAAATGCTCAAGTTCTGAACTGTCAACAGACAGTACACATTTATGTGCTGGAACATAAACATTTACGTTAGCCAGTTTAGAAACATAAATGTTTATTGTACCTAAGTCATCACAGAGTCCAATATCCCTTGCCTGTTTCACATTCAAGGAGGACAGCGACCTCTGGGGGATTAAGAGAACGACCTCCCCTAATTCCTCCAGCAGAGCACTGCAAAAAAACATGAGTACCCTGTCTGAAACCTAGACATCCCAGGTAGCAGGTGTAAATCCTGCTGTCAGTGTTTTTGAAAATAGATGTGCAATCCCCTTATGAAATGCAGAACATAAGATTATTTATTTGGCTCACCCTAATACTACTCAAGCAGGAGCAGACCATTCACCCTTGCCATATACATATTTTTCAGTTTTAGATGTATATATCTCAACTTTGTGAAACCGAGATTTAGGTGCTTACGCAATATAAAATCTAAATGCTGATTGATGCATGTCTAAGAGGTGAGTAGTGCTTCTAAAATTATTACATATATGGAGCAACTCCAAGTTTCAAGTTTATATGGGTCATCTGGGTGGCTTACAATCTAAAATGATAGTTTAGGGGGACTGACAACCAAGATAAAGGAGGAAAGAAGGTGAGAACTACAATATTGAAGATAGGATGGGGGGGGGGGGGGGATGCATGAAGTTGCAGGTTGTGTCTGCCATGGACTCACAGCCAGCGTTCGCAGTGACAATGATTGACAGAATCAATAGAAAACATCTTTGAATAGAAATGTCATTAAATCTATGCTTTCTGGTTCCAGAGCTTCCATTCAATTGAAAGAGGCCTCTCCTGCATATTTATGACACAGAGGTATTAAATGTCTCTATCATATCCCCACATCCTGCTTTTCTTTCAAAGTATACAGATGATATATTTAAATCCATTCCCATGTGCTTTATGATGAAGATTACTGACCATTTCAATAGCTGCTCTCTGGACTGACTCTATATCACTGGGCAGAAGAAAACCTTCTGGCACAGTCAGCAGTCTACATAGATGACGAAGACAACATGTATGTATTTTTTGTTACCCACCAAGGATTTTTAGGTCATGTAGGCTATAAATATGTGGACTTAGTTGATCTCTGTTGTATCCAGGGGATCTGTAACCTGTCATTGAAATCATCTGTAGTAGCTGAAGTTTGAAGGGTGCCAATGTAACACCAATTTTAAAAAGGGTTTCAGGGGTGATTTGGGAAATTACAGACCAGTATGTCTGAATTTAAAGCTGGGAAAAATAGTGGAAACGATTATAAAGAATAAAATTATTGAACACAATGACAAATGTGATACAATGGGACAGCGTCACCATGTATTCAGCCAAGGGAAGTCTTACCTCATCAATGTGCTTCATTTTTTGAAGGTGTGAATAATCATGTGGATAAAGGTGAGCCTGTTGATGTAGTATATCTAGATTTTCAAAAAGCTTTTGACAAAGTTCCTCATGAAAAACTCCTGAGAAAATTAAAAAGTCATGGAATAGGAGGCAATGTTCTGTTGTGGATTAGGAGTTGGTTATTGTACAGGAAAGAAAGAGTAGGATTAAATGGTCATTTTTGTCAGTGGAGGAAGGTAAATAGTGGCATACCGCATGGATTTGTACTGGGATTGGTGCTATTTAACATATTTATATATGATCTCAAAATCAGAATGACAGGTGAGGTGATTAAATTTCCAGATGACACAATACTATTCAAAGTTAATAAAAAACACATCTGAACTGTGAAATGTTGCAGCAAGACCTTAGGAAACTGGAAGACTGGGCATCCAAATGGCAGATGAAAGTTAATGTGGACAAATGCAAAGTGATGCACATTGGGAAGAATGATCCAAATCATAGTTACCTGATGCTAGGGTCCATATTAGAAGTCAGTACCCAGGAAAAAGATCTAGGTGTCATTGTAGACAATACGCTGAAATCTTTTAAGCAAACAGAATGCTAGGAATTATTAGGAAAGGGATGGAAAATAAGAACAAGAATATTATAATGCCTCAGTATCGCTCTATGGTGTAACCTCACCTTGAGTATTGCATTCAACTCTGGTTATCAAAAATTCAAAAATCTGCTTAGAGCAATGAAATCAGCAACTAATACGTTTATTTGCTCTAGAAATATAGTATTGCTTGTGCATATATTTTAAAGGTCATTATATTTATCAAATTATAGGCCTCATAAGCCCAGGGTACCAACTCTGTGGACACACCTGAAATGGCTTTCATCACAGACCACTCACCACCTCTGAAAAACCTGCAGAGCAAACAAACTCTATACTTAGAGAAAAAAAAGTCTGCAGTAAAAAACGGAGGGTATATTTGTGACAAATCTCTTGTCTAAATGCCCAAGCAAACACCTAAGTGTATTCTCAAATGAGAATGTGTACTATCAGAAGAGTAATTTAAAAAAAAAGTTAGAATTTATGTTGTTGGAAGAAAGATATTCAAACAAGCCAAAATACATAGATAGTTCCCCCCCCCCCCCCCCCCAAAAAAAATGAAGAATTACTTAGCTTGTCAGGAAAAAGATTCTAAAACACTTTCACAGAGTCATTCCCCATTTTGATGTGTCTTCATGTCTATGTGGAGATGTCTCTTATCAAAAATTGACTTCTCACAATTTCAAATGCAAGAGATATTCTTCACCCAACATAATCTGAACAAATCTCTCTCTCTCTCTCTCTCTCTCTCTCTCTCTCTCTCTCTCTCGACAAAGAATTCATTCTGTTTCGCAACTTCATCAGGAGTAAGGAAGATGAGTGGTCTTGCATTTCCTCTCTTGATAAAGTAGCGAAACAGAAGGAATTCTTTGACTGAGAGAGACAGAGAGAGAGAGAGTTGTTCAGATTGAGCCTATAATAGGAGCCCAGTTTAGGTTGTTAAAAGTTAGTGCAGGTTATTTGCCTGAATACAACCTGGGGCAGTTGAGGCTTATTTATTTAAGGATTAATTAAAATATTGGTTACCAGCAGAGTGCCATCTTTTCATACATAAACAAAAATGTTTTTATTTTGGTGATTGTTTAATTGTTATATTCCATTGGATAAAGACAGAATATAAATGTAGTAAATGCACACATAAATAAATTGTTTGCTTGGAATAAAGGAAACTTTGGAATCATGTCACAAAATTGGCAATTCGTGTTAAGATTCTCAGCAGATCAAAGATCAAATATTTTGAAAGCACTGACTTTATCACAAGTATTACCTGAAAGTTCAAAGTATTACTTGAAAGTTCAGATAATAGTGGCTGGATCGAATTGTTGGATGAATATAAGAACTTGGGCTCATTTATTTAAGGATTAATTAAAATATTGGTTACCAGCAGAGTGCCCTCTTTCTCTCTATATAGAGACAAAAAAGTTTTTTGTTTTGGTTGTCGTTATTTAAACATGCCATTCTAGAAGCATGGAAAAAATAAAATTCTCACAAACCAAACAACTGCCAAGGGCATCTTTCAAAAGGAGTGGCCTAGTGGTTAGGGTGGTGGACTTTGGTCCTGGGGAACTGAGGAACTGAGTTCGATTCCCACTTCAGGCACAGGGAGCTCCTTGTGACTCTGTGCAAGTCACTTAACCCTCCATTGCCCCAGGTACAAATAAGTACCTGTATACAATATGTAAGCCGCATTGAGCCTGCCATGAGTGGGAAAGCGCGGGGTACAAATGTAATAAAAATAAATAAAAAATGGAAAGTAGACTCTAGTGAAGAAATTAAGATGAGCATAAGAACTAGCAAGTCAAATGTAAAACAGTACAATAAGACAGGTCATGATAGAGTTTGGAAAGAAGCTTGTTGTAGAGACAAAAACTAATACTAAAAGGTTTCTTAACTCAGTGCTGGAACTTAACTTTATATAGTGACTGCCTGGGTTAAATAGGGTAAATTTATAGCAGGTCACCTAGATTGGGAGAGCAAGATAGCACATATGTATGGCCTATTTTTGAAAGATACATTGGGGCCCTTTTACTAAAGTGTGGTAAATGTTTGCACTTACCACACCTTAACTGCAAAAATTAAAGTGCAAAGCAAGTATGTTAAACGCAAGGGACCTACCAATCATCTGCCTTGCACTTAGCATACAGAACAGATATTTCCCACATAGGTACCACGTTATGTGCACTGTTCCCTCTAAACTGAGCGGGAGTCCTCCACACTCCGTCCTGCAAGTGGGGGGGATGCTGTTTCAGTATCACATTTTCAATAGTGAGGGACAGGCAAGCTCTGCAGGACTCTAAGGAACCTGCCTGTCCTTAGCAATTGAATGCACAATATTGAAGCACCCCCCCCCCCCCCCCCCCCCCCACTGGCAGCAATGCAGTTGCAGGACTCCCACTCAGCCTAGAGGGAGCACTGATTATGTGCATTGGCAGATTATCACAAAAGAGAATTTGGGCCTAGTGGTTAGGGTGGTGGACTTTGGTCCTGGGGAACTGAGGAACTGAGTTCAATTCCCACTTCAGGCACAGGCAGCTCCTTGTGACTCTGGGTAAGTCACTTAACCCTCCAGTGCACCAGGTACAAATAAGTACCAGTATACAATATGTAAGCCGCATTGACCTGCTATGAGTGGGAAAGCACGGGGTACAAATGTAACAAAAAAAAAAAAATAAATATTTGGTAATCACTGTATAGATGACATTACAGTAATCATACCTAGAATGGTGAAAGGCATAGAACAAGATACATACTGACAAGTCCTAAAGTTGGCCCAACAGGAATAGGATCCTACTGTACAGGTTATACTTGTGGGGGAGAAAAGGAAGGCATTTTAAATGAAGAGAATGTATTTTATATTATGGAGGTGCAGCTATCAACAGAGAATCAAAGGGTATTGTCAGGAAATAAAAGGCTTAAGCAAAGGAATCTGCAGTATCACAGGGATCTTTTACAAAAGTAAGAAATACAATGGGACTATTTTGAAGAGCTTTTAAAGACCAATCTGTTTTTGACAAGCACAAAAGCAGAAAGCCCTGTGATGTTAGATGTTACCCACATCTAATTTAATCCATTTAGAATGGCTCCAGTTCATTATTTTTTAAAATCGCACATCGAAAGATCCAGCAGCTGTTCCCACTAGACTGCCAGAAAGATAACAACTATAAAACACAGAACAGAAGACACAGATTCTTCCATATTTTTTCAATAATAGTTGACCTAAAACATTTCCCACTGTCAACTTAGTGCGGTCAATTACTTGCTACTACTGCACTAAACACACCACAGTGAGAGAGCATGAATATCCCTTTAACAACCACCCATTCTTTTAACACCTTATACTGCATGTTTTTAAATATTCTATAATTTCTTTATTATATCCTAGATTTAAAGGAATGTGAAATCTTTTTCAAATATATGCCTTTTGGACACAGAAAATGCTGAGCTCCTAAATTACCCATTTCAGCTAAAAATTCATCTTGATTTATGAGCTTAGAAGTTATGCTCATAAATTTAGGTCTCCTGTTTATTTGCATTCATTTATGAGCCCAATTTGTGAGTCTAGTGCTGAAAATCAGTGCTAAGCTTCTAACTTCTTTCCATTGGCCTAAATCTGCCTCTGTTGCCACACACTTTTTATGCTCCTAGATTGAAGAGTTTTGTGAATTTTTGAGTAAAAATTTACACACTCATCCCCAGGATTCTATATATTGTGCCGAGATTTATGCGCGGAAATCAAAGCGTTTTCCATAACAATGTGTATAACTTAGGGCCCTGTTTACTAAGGTGCACTAGCATTTTTAGCATGCGCTAACAATTAGCACATACTAACTGTGTAGACACCCATAGGAATGTTATGGGCATCTACACGGTTAGTGCACGCTAATGCTTAACACATGCTAAAAACGCTAACATGTCTCTATCATGGCTTAGTAAAAAGGGCCCTTAATTAATTAACAAGCTAATCCGTGCTGATAATTGGATGTTAACAAGCAATTATCAGCTTTAATTAGCATGAATTAGAATTTACGTGTACTACATAAGTACATAAACACCGCCATACTGGAAAAAGACCAAGGGTCCATCAAGCCCAGCATCCTGTCTCTGACAGCGGCCAATCCAGCTTCAAAAACCCGGCAACCCCCCCTCCAAAAAAAAATGTAATAATGTTCAATGGACTTTTCCCTCAGGAATCTGTCTAAACCCCCTTTAAATTCCGTAAGGCCAGCTGCTGTCACTACATTCTCTGGCAACGAGTTCCAGAGTCTAACTACACGCTGAGTAAAGAAAAACTTTCTCCTATTTGTTTTAAATCTACCATATTCTAGCTTCATCTTGTTTCCCCTGGTTTTGTTGTTGTTTAAAAGTGTAAACAAACGCTTCACATCTGTCCGCTCTAATCCGCTCATTATCTTGTAGACTTCTATCATATCACCCCTCAGCCGCCTTTTCTCCAAGCTGAAGAGCCCTAACCTTCTCAGCCTTTCCTCATAGGGAAGTTGTTCCATTCCCTTTATCATTTCCGTCGCCCTTCTCTGCACCTTCTCCAATTCCTTTATATCTTTTTTGAGATGCGGCGACCAGAATTGGACACAATACTCGAGGTGCGGTCGCACCATAGAGCGATGCAGCATTATAACATCCTCGTGTTTGTTTTCCATCCCTTTTTTTTTTTTTTTTTAATTTATGCATTTTATATATTCACAAGTATTTAAGCTTGTTACAAGAAATATTAGGCATGTATGAAACATATAATTTCAAATATAACATAAAAAAGAAAAAAAAAACATTATTAATTCTCCATGTCTACCTTAGACCACTATAAGACAGATAAAAGGGAGAGGGGTCTAAACTGATTCAGGGAATCTAATCAAAATATAATTAAAGGAAAGGCATAGCCTAACTTCCACCATTTCTCATTGAATTATACTGGATTCATAACTTAACAATCTTTTTCAAATTTATGAATTCTCTCAGTTGAGTTGGCGCAAAAAACACATATTTTATACCTAAATATTTTACAATACACTTGCAAGGGTAGGCAAGTAAAAAAGTTGCCCCCAAAGATCTAGTTTCCACTCTCATTTCCAGAAACTGTTTCCTTCTCTCCTGAGTAAGTTTAGACACATCTGGAAAGATCCAAAGTTTCTGACCACAAAACTCTAATTGAGTATTCTTGAAGTATAGTTTTAATACTGCGTCAAAGTCTTGTTCAAATACAAATGAGATTAAAAGAGTCGCTCTTATCGTTACTTCGGATAATGAGTCCTCCAAAATCATTGAGATATCTTTTAACTCCTCAATTTTCTCCGAATTTAAAGGGGTCTCAGCCGGATTCTTCTTAGTAGGTAAATAATAAATCTTATTTACCGGTGGAATATTTTGAGAGGAAAATTTTAGATTTTGCGCAAGAAATTTTTTGAACATATCATATGGTGAGACTCCTATTGGTTTGGGGAAATTGAGAATTCGCATATTCAATCTTCTATTATAATTCTCAATTTGTTCAATCCTTTGGCGCATATTTATGTTATCTTTTATCACTGCAGAAACATTTTCTTTAAGTTTTCCAGTTTCTTCCTGAGAGCTCTTTTGTTGATCATTTAAGTCTTGTTTCACTTTTTCCATAGACTTAGAAAGCTGATCAACAGTAATTGCAAGATTTTTAGTCTCTTGTGTGGAGGTAATTATAAGTTTTTGCATTTTCTCCATTGCCAACCACAACGTATCAAGAGTTACCACTCTAGGTGGGTTTCCCCGCGTTAGGTTACCTTCCACTGCCGCCTCCATTTCCAAAGGGGGACACTCTCCGCTGGCCACAACTTCACCGACTTCCGGGTTGTGTAGTTCAGCTCTCCCCTCTCGAATTGCGGCAGGGCAGAGTGGAGTTCCAGTATCTGGAGGAGACAAAGAGATCTCACTCTCCAACGACGCCTGAATCCCTGCACCAGCGTCTAGCGGAGTTTCTCCTCCAGTTTGTGTTGGTGGGCACTGAGCTACGAAGTCATCAAGCGTTCTTTGCTTTGGAGAGGATGTGCGAGCCTGGAGGGGTAAGGCTCTCACCGTTCCCTTTCTTTTAGTATGGGGCATCGCGATCGGAAGAAAGACGATAAAGCAATTCACACTCTCCACTAACTTCGATCACTCAGCGTCTTGGCGCCATCTTGACTCCTCCCCTCTCTATCTGTTTTCCATCCCTTTCTAAGCGTATTCTATAACGTAGTGTGTATAAATTATAAGTCGCATGGTGGAAAAATTAGCATGGTTATGGGCGTAGAATGGGTGGGTCATGTGCATTTCTAAAATGTGTGCACGTTGTTATACAATACACGCGTTCCGCACCTAATTTAGGTGTGGCGATTTACACCAGTTTTAACTGGCATAAGAGGCCATGACTAAATTTAATCATGTGGACCGGCACTCAGCATATTCTATATACTACACAGAAATTTAAGCTTATTCTATAAAATTTAAGCATACTTTCTTTTACATGCAGAATTTTCAGGAGCCATATATAGAATCTGGCCCCCAGCCCTAGTAAATTTTCAGAGGCCAATTTATGAGTGTTGGGCTAGATTCTCTATATGGTGCCTTAAAAATCAGTGCTGAAAAAAATACTCCTGGGTGTATTCTATAAACTACACCTAAAGTTAGGCATGGTTGATAGAATATGCCTAGCGCCCGTCTACGTGACTAAATTTATTCATGGGCATTTACGCCAAATAAAACTTGGTATAAATGCTTATGCATAAGTTAAGCGCAGAGCGGGTATATTCTGTAACAGCACGCATAGTTTTGAGAAACGTCCATGACCTGCCAATTCCACGCATATAATCATGCCCCCTTTTCTAATCTGCATCTTAGAATTTACACATATTACTTTACAGAATATGTTTAGAAAGTTGTGCGTGTAAATTCTAATTAATGCCAATTAGTGTCAATCAGGGGTGTAGCCAGACTTTGGCGGGTGGGGGGTCCAGAGCCCGAGGTGAGGGGGCACATTTTCACCCCCCCCCCCACCGTTGCTGACCCCAGCCCCCACCGCTGCCACCACCACCAACAACAACTTTGACCCCCCCCCCGCCGACGACCCTCTCTATACCCCCTCCCGCCACCGCCTACCTTTGCCGGCGGGGGACCCCCCCACCAGCTGAGGTCCTCTTCTTCCGGTGCAAGGCTTCATTCTCTTTCTGTGAGTCTGATGTCCTGCACGTTGTAGGATGTCAGACTCACAGAAATAGAACGAAGCCTTGCGCCGGAAGAAGAGGACCTCGGCTGGCGGGGGTTGGGGTCCCCCGCCAGCAAAGGTAGGCGGCAGAGGTGGGGGAGGCGGGGGAGGGTTGGTAGAGGGAGGGGGGTCGAGAGGGTCATTGGCAGGGGGGTCCAGGGCCAAATCTACAGGGGCCAAGGCCCCCATGGCCCCATGTAGCTACGCCACTGGTGTCAATAGTTGCTTATTAAGTAGTAATTATTGACACTGATTGGCTTGTTTAGATAATTAAGTTGAGTGTGCTAATCAAAATACGACTTGTTTTGCACATACAAGTTAAGTTACACTATATAATATCTGGGAGATAAGGCTCACAGTTAGAAGCATAAATCCTTTGAATATTGGGCCCATGGACGGGTAATTCCTTAGCAGAACATCTACCAAAGGTGTTAGATATGGCACCTATTTCAGGAACATTCTATAAAGAAAAGTAGGCACCTACTTTTCTTTATAGTATACTAGCACAAGTGGCAAAAAAGCATTTACATGTATGAGACAATCACTTATACGGGCCATGCCTGCACCTAGATGTGTCAAATAACCTGTTTAAATTCTAATATTCTATATTCACATGTGTACCTGTGTTTAAAGTCCACTGCACTGACCACAAGGCTGCCTCTCTGATCCACAGGGATGTCTATGTGGCCATTTCTCCCAAATGATGCCAACAGATATTCTTTTGCCTGTTTTTTTTTACCATTCATAAATTGGATGCTTCCTTTTAGAAAATCACAGATCAAAGTCACTGTACCTTAATATATATATATATATATATATATATATATATATATATATATATATATATATGTATATTTTTTTTTTTTTTTTTTTTTTTTTTTTAACGAGTGGGGCAGTAGGAAGTCTACTCTCCAGCATTTTACAAAGTTCAAGATTTTATGGTGTGGTTCCCTGAAGAAGCAGTGCGAAACGGAACCGCTGGGACCACACGCTCTTTCTGTTATAAGCTGAAATATACCACCTCGCACACAACTGGACAAAAAGAGAGAAGATAAGTTCACCTTTATATACAGAATTGAACTTTATTAATTTTTCCTGGAGTTGATTTTCAAAGATATATAAAATTATACAAAAAAAATACTAAAAAATATTTGGGGGGGTTTTTTGTCGATGATTACGTGTATACGGTGTGCAGATATTATTGTTGGCCTGCCACTGATTGAGGAGACATTTTCCCCATTTTTTGATAGTCACTTTTCACTGTAGATTGTTTTTTGATGTTGATTCTTTTAGAAAATGGCAATTCTTTTTAGACATCTTCCCCCAAATTCTAAATATGGCGTTCAAAATTGCGTGCCTAAATCAGGTGGGGGTTCCCTGATGCCTTTAAGCTGCCGTCATTTAAAGATAAGTTTTTGCTAAGAAGCACTTTTGCTCGATTCAAGCAATTTTGTTATACTGCACAGTTCTGGAATATAAAAAGATGTAAAATAAAAAAAGAGAATAACAATTTAGAAAAAGAAGGGGGACTCTATGAGGATTTGCACCACACCATTTCGTTTATAACGAAAGAACAAGATTGTTTATATGGTTGTGAGATGCAATTAGATCTGATGATCCCCAGAAGAAATTAGATAGTACTGTTTATGGTTCTAACTCTAAGTACTTGAAAATCCTGCTGCAAATATTAATGTTTGGGACATGATTATGAATATGGATTGATTGTAAGTCCCCACATTTTTTCTATCTGGTGGGCTTTAAATAGAACAATCAATTATTGACACTAATTGGCAACAATTAGAAATAGCATATGCATCTTCCTAGTTGGGATTCTATGCAGATGCGCATGTAAATTATCTGCACAGATCTGAAAAGTGGGTGAGGCCATGGGAGGGACAAGTGCAAATTATGAGTGTTCCCAGAATTTTCATGCAGTATTACAAAATATGGCAGATCCATGCTGAATTTAGGCGCAAGGATTTACACCAGGTTTTCTATTTATATAATAGCGCTTGGCATTCATTTTTTGCGCCCAAATTTGTGTACCATTTACAGAATCTAGGACCCCTTTTACCAAGATGTGGCAAAAGGAGACCTGCACTGGGTAAAAGGGAAGTCTCTCTTTCCTGCAGGAAATGGCTATGCAGCAAGAAAAGCACTTGTCACACTGCCATTTCAGGGGGGAGCCCTTACTGCCACCCATTGAGCACGCGGCACTGCCCGATTACTGCAGGGTGCACTCCTGCACTACAAAAATAAATATATATTTGTAGCACTGGATACGATGGCGCACTAGGGGTGGGAAGTACCACCGGGCTGCTGCGGTAACCCAGCGGTTCTTCCTGTTTAGCAAGCAGCAAGCTCGTGTTGGGCTTACCGCCGCTTAGTAAAAAGGGCCCCTAGTTCCTTCTGTGCAAAAAGTCCGTCTTTGAGCCATTTTCAAAAGGGGAACCCAGACATTTTTCCTGTTCAATCATGGCTCTAAGATGAATAATTCTTTTGGACGTAGTGAAAAAAATGTCCCAATTTGGACTTTGGATGACATTGAAAATGCCCCTTCACATCTCAAGAAATCCATCGGCATTCGTTGCTCTAAAACAGCCCATAAGAATCAGAAATTATGTCTTAAATGTTTTTTAAAGTAATAACTTTTTAATTTTGACTTACATTTTTGATAGGATGATTCAAGCCTTAAGTGACATGGCAAATTGTTCCAAAGCGTGGGTCCTAGGGTGCTAAAAACTGATGTGTGAATGGACTCAAAACAGATCTGATGATAAGAGAACAGTGTTAATAATTGATGTTGAGAGGATCATAAGGCATGAGCAGGTTGATAGGGAGTTAAGGTACATAATAGATATTATTGGCTATCAATGGTTAGGAGAGAATAGGCCATCTACTGCTGTGGGCCCTCGGGTACTGCCCTATTGATTGTCTGGCCAGTCCGTCCCTGCCTAGAATACTTGTTAACTACCCATGGCTAAAACATGGAGATCAGTAGAAAATTATGGTTGTTCCAGTTGTAAATAATAAATGAAAAAGGTGGAGGTTTTCTCTATCTCAATAGTATGAAATAGCCTGAGAAAATAAATGAATAGTATACTTTATTAAAAAATTAGATTGCACTAAATCTTTGCAACGTGCCCTAATGAAAAATGGTTAATGACTGAAATGCTATAACACAGCGATTATGGTGCAGGTGCAAAGCTGATACCCTATCCTCCCTGGAGAACTAACTTGTACTCACTGTGAAATATCAATTAAAGTTTATAGTTGTCCTGTACCAACTAAATGTCTTTTTTTTCCATGGGAAATATTCATCCTCTCTTATGCAACAATTATTTTCAGTTTAAATGTGAATTGCATTATGCAAGCATCTTGAGTAGTTAAGTAATAGATTTATTTTACAAGCAGGCTTTAGGCATTCTTTGCTGTTTTTATGAGATCATCTATATGACTTTTAAACAGGGCACACAGCCAACCCCTGATTTTCACATCAGTTCATTAATTCACACAGCTGTCTTGAAAAACTACAAGAATAATACATACTATGGGGTGGATGAGAGGGGTCGATTTCAAGGTTGTATTTCAGTCAAGGGATCCTGTTGATAACGGAAAGTAAGAGAAAAAAGCTTAAATAGCAGCCACCACATGACTAAAATGCAGCCTCGTTGATTGACTATCACTTTTCCCTCCCTTAGATTTGTAGGAAAGGTGCCCATAGTTCTTTTCCTTTAAATGAAAATGTAATATTAAAGGAAATAGATAAGGTCTATATGGATTAGCTAGTCCAGTGTTGGAAATCAGAAGTAACAAGTTGCGCTGCAGCTAGGGTGGAAGGAAGAAACTTGATCATGCAAACCATGTAGGAGGAGCAAGATTTAATGCTGGGAGAAAAGTCTATCACCCTACGATGAACTAAAAGGCATTGGAAGTCCTTTTTACCATCTGATATGCCTGCTTAATGCTTCTCATTATTTTAGTAGTGTACTATAATACAAATGTCAGTCACATTTACAGCAGTTATCTCTATTGTGCATTTGATAGTGAAGAATCCAGCAAGCTCCTCTAACTTGGCACTCACCGGTGGTAAAACTGTGGTATTATAACAAAGCCCCTTGGAATGTACCCAAATGTAATGCACTTTAAGCTTCCCATGGAAAAGCATGAACTATAAGGAAATAAAGAGGTCTTTTTTTACTAAGCTGCTTTAGGCGCTAACACAGCAAAAAATGGAGTAAAGCAGGACGTGCTCAGGTGCCCTAAGGTAAATTCAGAATATACATGCTAACCACATGCTAAAAAAGGTGTTTTTTTTTAGGGGCATGTCAGGGGTGGAGCGGTTGGTGCATGGATACAGCGTGAGCCCTTACCACCTACACAATAGGTGGCAGTAAGCACTCATGTGGTATTTTACTCACCGTTCATCAATTGCCTCTGATCAGATTGGTGGTCAGCTGTTGAGCTGCTTGAACTGTGAGATCTAAAGGATTTGTATAATCATGCACATTTTTCAACATAGCCAGGAGTGGCAATGATGACTTTAATTTGATATAAGGGAATATTCCCTGATTAGGTGGTATACTCTATGTATGTCCTAGTTACAAGAGACAAGGTTTGATGAGCGTGTGAAGTGGTGGATGTGTATGCATGCAGTGAGCAAGTTGAAAGGAGTTCTGGGGGGTACTTGTAATGATATGTTTTGTGTTTTATGAAGGCACATATGTTTTTAATAAATAATTGATTTAAAAAGGTTGAATATTTAAGGGAGTATTTTAATTAGTATCATTAAAAAAAAATGGCCATGTGGTAATAGCAACATTAGTGCTTGGCTATTAATATAAAAAAATAAAACATAGGCCATTTTACAGCTGTGGTAAAAATGGTCTTAGCGCATGGGGGAACCTATATAAGACCATATTTTACTGCACCTTTGTAAAAGGACCCCAATATATAATGTACATAATATTATAAAATCAAATCATAGCTATATGTATTCTTTATCAGCCACTTTTTAAAGCACTGCCTATCCAACTGGAAGGTGATGGCACAAGGAAAGCAAGTTTGGTCCAGTGAAGACTAACGCAAAATATCCTGTTCCGTAGCTAGGCTCTAGTATTATCATATTGAAAATGCAACTATACCATGCCTTTGTGGTTATGTTCCACTAATAAGTTAAGTGATTAACTGGCTTACTTGAAAGGATTATATATCCTTTGGATGCATGACTAGGAACAAAAACACTCACTTATATATACATTATCACAATTCCTCATGTACAGCCACAAAACAACCTTTTAGGGTGGATAGTTCACAATGAGCTCATTTTATTATCGACCTGTTTTGGCACAGTATAAGTCATCACAAGAACAAAATATAAGAAAACCAATGGACTAAATTAGAGGCTTATAGCCCAGTTAGTTATGTTTCAACAAATGAAAGATCTGCATGAAACCAAATATTTATTTTTATTATTTTGACTTATGAAACCACTCATCCTTGAAATATGCTCAAAACAGAGTAATTCATTTGTGTATCTAAAATGTAAACTTCTATAAAAAAGATGAGGTGAAGATGTGATTCCATGTGCCCCAATGAGAGTTTTAATTTTACCTCCATTTAATTTCAATATATTCCATCTTTATAACACCAGACTTCCCAAGGCAAATTACAACAACAGTTAACATGAACCCATCAGGAAAGAATATCCTCACTGAGATTTGGCTATGTATTACAATATTCTATAGAACAGTGTAGAAAAATGAGCACAAAATATAGAGTTTATTAATGCTATTTTTACCAGCTACAATAATTTTTAAGCTGTTTTAGTGATATTCAATTTTATTTCATGATATTTATATCTAGACTTGGGAAGCTTTCATACATAAAAAAGCTGTCAAATAAATGTAAAAATAAACCCTTATCCTCCACTTTTTAAGGGACTGCCTATTCAACTGGAACAGTTGTAGACATTTTACAGATGGACCATGCATAGGCAGCCCATTATTTTTTAATAAGCTTTTACTATTGTTTTCAATAGTGCTCGTCATTGTTATGGGTGAACTAAAATGGTGGCAAGCTCCGCCTTACTGACTTCAGCCCCTATAATGGGCTAGCTAGGCTCATGTTCTCAATCTAATCCCCTTGGGATTAATGCACTGTCTGGACATATTCAGTTTTCAAGGTTACAAGTCTTAAAGAGACCACAGGCAGTTTGTAGCCCTGCACAATCTTAGAGTCCCTTATTAAGGTGGGTTGCATTGTCATGGCATAAACTATTGTGGCAAGACTTGACTTCTCAATATATGGAGAAAGACAGTGTAGTTGTTGCACATCATAGAAGCAGCTCCTGAAAGTTGCTTAGATTTAAGGGCTCAGGGTAGGTACAGAATCTAGCTATACCAACAAGGTTTCTGAATTGTGATTTAAAGGGGTTTTAAAGAGATTTTGATGTCAGGTGACCACTTGTGTTAGGGACTCACAGTAGCTTAGTTTTACTTAGGTTCAGGTAAAGTTTTATTGTATTTTGCCCATTCTTGAATTTCTTCTAAACAGGTAATCAATTTACTCAAAGCTATAAGTAAGTCTGGTTCAGTGGGTATGAGTAGCTGTAGATCATCCATGTAGATGTAGAGCTGAGTATCCACTGACCAAATCAATTTAGTTAGTGGCTTGAAATAGATATTACATTGAACAGGTGACAGTATCGGTCCTTTTGGTACCCTACAGGTCAATGCCTATAGTGGTTTGACCTGCAGATTGGGGTAGTGGAAAGTCAACTTAAATTAACCAATAAAGCAGTATTGGGGAAAAATAAGATCTAATGTATGATGTGTGGAATATTTTGGAAAAATAACATACTGTTGAAAACCCAAATATGAAAGCTTACAATGGGATAGGTCATGTACATGAATATTAAAATTGCCTAGTACTAGTAAGGCAGAATACTGAGTAGTAGCAATAGCCGTGTCTGGAAGACAACATCTCATTCTATAGTAGACAAAGATGAAGGGCAATAGAATATTGTAATATATAGCAGGATCTTTCCTTGAAGCTTAACTATAGGACCTCTGGGTAAGAAAAACACATCATAAGGGAGTTATGTTTAATCTGTTTGCAAAAATAATTTCCAGACCCCCCCCCTCCCCTTTAAGAAACACAAGGAAGGGCAAATTCAGAAAAAAACAGGAGGGAAACAGTAAAGAAAATGATCATATACCAAACACAGCCATGTCTCAGTGAAGCACAGAAAGTCCACCCTTGCTATTGTTACAATATCCAACATAAGGTGCAATTTAGATCGAAGAGATCTGCAGTTCAGCAGTCCTCCACAAAGATTTGAAAAGGAACTCAGTGACAGAGAGATAATGGGGCAATAAATAAGGTTACTTGTCTGGACATCCAAGGATATGAGTTCTTGCATGGTGGTCTGTGATCCCAGAATGTGGGAATATTATATGCAATAGAATTCATAACAAAATAAATAAAGAATGAAATAAATAAATAAATAAAATCCAAAAATGTAACAGAATAAAAGGATGTAATAAAGGAAGTAATTGTCACAAAAATCTGAAAAGAGCCCATAGTACCTGATCTTACACATGCCCTTCGGATCTTGCCCCAAGGAGCACAACCTGCCTCAGTTCTACCTTACATGGAGGGGCATAATCGAACACGAACGCCTATCTCCATGAGCGTCTATGTCCGAAAACGGGTACGTGAAGAGGCGGGACAGACCGTATTTTCGAAAAAATGGACGTTTTTCAGCTGGGCGTTTGTTTTTTTTAGCGATAATGGAAACTAAAAACGCCCAGCTCAAAAAGTCCTAATCCAAGCCATTTGGGCATGGGAGGGGCCACAATTCATAGTACACTCGCCCCCCTGACATGCCAGGACACAAACTGGGCACCCCAGAGGTCAGTGCGGTGGACTTCAGACAACACTCCCACATGCATAGCTCCCTTACCACGGGTGCTGAGCCCCCAACCCCCTCCCCCAAAACCCACTACCCACAAATGTACAACACTACCATAGCTCTTAGGGGTGAAGGGGGCACCTACATGTGGGTACAGTGGGTTTTGCAGGCCTCCCATTTACCAGCACAAGTGTTACAGGTAGGAGGGATGGGCCTGGGTCCGCCTGACTGAAGTGCACTGCGGTACCCACTGAAAGTGCTCCAGGGACCTGCATACACGCAGGCCTCTAGGACTAGTTGCTGCTATATAACATTGGCACACCAGTTGACACCTGAAGAATAATCTCTCCGAAAACGTCCTTTATTTGAATAAGCACGCTTACTCACAGTTAACTGCAGATCAGAGGTTGTGCCCCACTGGCAACAAATCTCCCTGGTACTGAGATGAGCAGTAGGTCAGAGCTGGCAGAATGCTGTACAATGCCCTCTTTCAGCCACATTCAAGGGAAGAACTAAGTTCTGTAACGTGGCTAACACGTGAAAGGGATCTAAAACTGGCTTACAAAAATGGCCACTACCTCATGGACTACCGGAAACAAAACAGGGCACACTCTGACCCAGTAAGCAGGGAGAAAAGCACCATGGGATTAGAGCCTACCAACTACCAACATCGTGAGCATTTGCCACAAGCTAGTGGAATCACGGAGCCCAATACCCTACACCCACCACAATGCATTGCTGATGTGACTCTGCAGTGCGCATAACAGAAAAGTTGTCACACTCACCCAAGAGCCACATCAGAACCAGGGAAAGGCTGTCACAGGATAGAACACATTCTGCTGTCATGGAGGTGGGTACGGCATTTGAGGCTGTCATACAGACAGGCTGGGAAAAAAAGTTTGTAAAGTGAGGTTTTTTTGGTGGGAGGGGGTTAGTGACCACTGGGGGAATCCGTGGAGGTCATCCCCAATTCCCTCCAGTGGTCATCTGGTCAGTTGGGGCACTTTTATGGGACCTGTTCGTGAAAAAAAGGGTCCAAAAAAGTGACCCAAAATCGCGGTAAAACGCCTTTTTTTTCGATTATCAGCTAAAGACGCCCATCTCTCCTCAACCGATAACCACGCCCCAGTTCCGCCTTCACCACGCCTCCAACACGCCCCCATCAACTTTACCCATTTCCGCGACAGATTGCAGTTGGAAACGCCCAAAATCGGCTTTTGATTATACCGATTTGGGCGCCCACGGGAGAAAGACGCCCATCTCCCGATTTGGGTCACAATATAGGCAGTTTTCTCTTTCGATTATAAGCTGGATAGTAACATAGTAGATGACAGCAGAAAAAGACCTGCACGGTCCACACAGACCGTATAAGTCTGCCCAGCACTAGCCCTGCCTCCCAACCACCAGCCCCTTGATTTGTATCTGTCATTTTCAGGGCACAGACCATATAAGTCTGCCCAGCACTAACCCCGCCTCCCAACCACCAGCCCCGCCTCTGCCATCCAATCTCCTTAGTGTAGATACTGTAACGGTGTGCTTATTATCATTGCAGATCTCAGTGCTTGTCTGCCTATTTTAATGTTTACCTGCCTGTATGTGCTCTGTTTCATGAAACAATTATGTGACCTGATCATACTGTGATTCACAGTGTCAAAAGCTGCTGAGAAATCCTGCAGTACTAACACTGAGGCAAACCCCTGTGTCAGTTACTGTGAAGATCATTTAGTAAGGATACGATGATCATCTCAATTCCATAACTCGATCTGAATCCAGATTGACATGGATCTCTCCTCTACCCAATTACTGAGCTGAACTCAAACTGTTTTCCTAAAAATGAGAGGTTAGATACTGTCTGGTAACTTTTGAACTTGTCTTGGTCAAGGTTCTTCTTTAGTACAGGATGTACCACTTTAATGTTGGTAGTTGCCCACTAGAAATAGTTCAAAACTTTTGAGGCTCCTTCTATGCCTTCCTGCTGCACTATCTTTGAAGGGTAGGGATCGAGGGAGCAGGTAGTTGATCAAAGGCCTCTCAGGATTTTGTCAAGGCCCTCCTCTATTATTGGGTTAAAAGAGTCTGTGTAAGGAGAGGTTAAGTTTATATGATCCTGGTTAACTGATATGAGACTGAGTGAGACTGCCTTTAAATCCATAAGTTGCAACATCAGCTTCCTTTGAGGTTCATTCCTTTCTCCAGCTGTTCTGATCTAAGGGAGTGGGTGGGTAGGAGCAAGAATTGAAAAGAGGATGAGCCACCTGGCTCATATCCTTTTTTACCCCTTGTATGTAGCCCACCTCCTGAATGACCAGGTTCTGTCCATGACTACCCCCCCTCCCGAGACCTCAGTGCTCAGTGGCTAGAGACTACTGTCCTTCCTCCCTGAGGAGTACATGGGAAAGGGGGGTTGTGGCCATGGGAGGGATATGGACCGGTCAGGGACGTTCCCAATATTTAGGCATGATTTTATAGAACAACCTGTATTTACACACCTATCTGCCATCAGTTCAGCATCAGCAGCCGTAAGTGCTTGTGCCCAAAGTTCGGCACAAGGGGGGGGGGGTTCTTTTACTAAGGTACGTTGATGGATTTAGCAGTCGCTAATGATTAACATGTGCTAAATGATAATATGCCCTCTACATTCCTATAGGTATCTTATCATTTAGTGATGCTAATCATTAGCACGTGCTAAATCTGTTAGCGCACCTTAGTAGAAGCACCCTTAAATGAGGACTAAGAGGCCGTTTTCCTAAAGGGTTGCTACGTAGCAAATTGTAACTACCACCAGCCTAACATGGCCTTCAGCGGTACTTCTACCCCCAGTGTGCAGCATTTCTGGCACAACCAGAAATTTTTGTTAATTTTTACCACTGGGGGTTACATGATGATAATTAGCATGGGATCCCTCCAGTAAGGGCTCACCCCAAATTGGTCATGCAGCAAGTGCATACTTACCACATAGCCATTTCATTTTTCTTCACTTTTACCCACTATAGTAAAAGGGGCCTCGGCAAGAGGCAAATCCAACAGCCACTGCTACCGCAGGGCCCCATTTACCGCAGCTTAGTAAAAGGACCCCTAAGCTAATATTCTGTAAAGTGCCTTCCACACAAAGTGTCCTTTGCAGAATACTAGCTTAGCGCGGATCATCAAGACACTTAACTTTGGCGCCATTTACTGAATTCCCCCCAAACTGCTTGACACAGCTTAGTAGACGGGCTACGTGGAGGGGTATAATCAAAAGGGGCGCCCAAGTTTTCCTGAGGACGTCCTCGCAGGACGTACCAGCGAAGGGGCGGGGAAACCCATATTATCAAAACAAGATGGGCATCCATCTTTCGTTTCGATAATACGGTCGGGGACGCCCAAATCATGAAATTTAGGTTGACCTTAGAGATGGTTGTCCTCAGAGATGGTCATTCCCGATTTTCGCCGATAGTGGAAACCGAGGATGCCCATCTCAGAAACGTCCAAATCCAAGCCATTTGGTCAAGGGAGGAGCCAGCATTCATAGTGCACTGGTCCCCCTGACAAGCCAAGACACTAACCGAGCACCCTAGGGGTACTGCAGTGGACTTCAGAAATTATTCCCAGGTGCATAGCTCCCTCACCGTGTGCTGAGCCCCCCAAAATCCACTCCCCATAACTGTACACCACTACCATAGCCCTTATGGGTGAACGGGGCACCTACATGTGGGTACAGTGGATTTGTGGTGAGTTTTGAAGGGCTCACATTTACCACCACAAGTGTAACAGGTAGGGGGGAGGGTATGTGCCTGGGTCCACCTGCCTGAAGTGCACTTCGTCCACTAAAACTGCTCCAGGGACCTGCATACTGCTGTCATGGAGCTGGGTATGATATTTGAGGCTGGCATAGAGGCTGGAAAAAATATTTTAAATTTTTTTTGAGGGTGGGAAGGGGTTAGTAACCACTGGGGGAGTAAGGGGAGGTCATCCCCGATTCCCTCCGGTGGTCATCTGGTCATTTTGGGCACATTTTTGTGGTTTGGTCTTAAGAAAAATAGGACCAGGTAAAGTCGTCCAAGTGTTTGTCAGGAATGCCCTTCTTTTTTCCATTATCGGTCAAGGACACCATTATGTTAGGTATGCCCCAGTCCCGCCTTTGCTATGTCTACAACACACCCCCCCCCCCCACCCTCCCCGTAAACTTTGGTCATCCCTGCGACGGAAAGCAGTTGAGGACACCCAAAATCAGCTTTCGATTATGCCAATTTGCGTGACCCTGTGAGAAGGACGCCCATCTTGCGATTTGCATCGAAAGATGGGCGCCCTTCTCTTTCAAAAATAAGCCTGATAGTCAACTTAAAAAGTACAGTTAGCCATATTTAGGGCCTGATTCATTTTTACTTATACAGACAGAATTGAAGAAAGCCCTTAGAGCCAGCAGTAATTCAGGAAGAAGAAAATAATCAATTAAATAGGGACAGAGAATAACTAGAATTTCAGAGGTGAAATCAGGGACAACTGATCCAGTCAAATGTATTTGTTCAGCAGTTCAATATCTTTCTATCTCCAGTTCCTAGTTCCCATTTCTTCCCATCAACCACCCCCTCCCCCCCGTCCCAGGCCCTCCAAGGTCAACCAGTACAAGGAACAATTTATAAACTCACAGCTCATATTATGGCTACAGTTCCAGAAATGATATACAATTAAATTACCCTTAATGTAGCAGGATACAAAATCTCCCTTCCTACTTTGCTGAACCCTTTGAGACTCCCAATAAATCTTTTAGAAGTAGCATGCTATCATTTGCTCACTATCTTTCTTAAACTCGCTTACAGTAAGGACCTTGAAAGAAGAAAGGAGGTTGCTCTTTGAAGTTAAACTTCATACCATATGGAAAGACACTTGTTGAAGCACTTCGTAAGTGGTTTCCTTTGTTTAAAACATATCTTTAAAGTTTTAATTGGCTCCCTTTCATTAATTCCTAACGTTGCTAGTTCCTTTTAAAAGAATTATAAATATGAGGTACATTTTTAGAAGGATCTTGCTAAGAGAACGATGTAGTGGCGTGCAAAGCCACTTGGCAAAAGTATGCTTTGTATGAAAACATAAAATGCCCACACACATATAAATTTCAGCATTGTGAATTTCTTTGTTTTTTTTTTTTTTTTACAAGAAATATATTTCTGTAAAGTAAGTTCACAAAAGTGCCCTTGGTAGACTTAAAGGTTCATGCACACGACTCCACATGAAAGGTTATGTAAACCACATTAGCAATCTTCTCTGGTACACTTTCATGCAAAGAAGCTCATAATTGTGAACATTTTCAAAAAGGCTTCACATATTGCTTTCAAAAGAAAAAGACAAGTGTTTAAGAGCTGAAGTTATGTTTTAAGAGCCCTGCTTCACAGTAATTGTGTGCAGCAACAGACCAGATTCACATTCCTGGTAAACCAATAGGTCTGATACTTCCCACCACCCATAATAGTTCAATAACATACTTTGGTGGGGGAAAAAAAAGCTTACTTTGATCATAGAATTAATTCAATTGCTTCCAATATCGAAGAGTTTTCCTGCCAAGTTAGATGTTCGACTTCTGATAACTACTTTTCATGCTCTGTCTTTTTACAGGTTATTTCATGTGAAGAGTTTGCAAATGCCATTAATAACAAGATTTTACACATAGTAAATTCATTTATTAACTCCTCCAGGTTGTGTCTCCCAGTGCTCAATGGGACGTTTTTGAGTTATTAACCTCTCAACAAGTTCATGTTGTTATTTCCTTTTTGATGTTGCTATTTGTGCTATGGGTCGGTGTTCCATAATAGTACTTAAAGCCTTGAAACGTAATATGATTGATAAATAAATCATGAGCCAAAGGTGCCTTTTCTGATACTTTGAAGAAGGCTGTGGTTCACCCATGTCTTAAAAAACAACGCATGTTTCTATGTGCCTTGATGATTATCATCTTATGTCATCACTTCCTTTTTTAACCAAAGTAATTAAAACTTGTTTTATTTCAGTTGCAAGATTTCATGGACAAGCATAAGATACTTGATCAATGCTGTCTTGGTTTTTGGCCGAAAATGTAATGCTGAAATATAATTGCATTCGGTATTTGATGTAATATGTGCAGGTTTTGAACATGGTGACTCTTGATAACGCAGCTGCTTTCGATATAGTCAATGATGAAATTTTGCTATTCATTTATTTATAAAATTTATAGTCTGTATGATCTACAATTCTGAGCAGCTAACAAAAAGCAAATATAATTTCCAACATAAATTGCAAATAGAAACAAACCTCTTACTAGATCTGTCTTATCATGGTTTGAATCATATCTCAGTCAATGTAAATTTAGGGTCCATTTAAATTCAGAGCATTCCACCCAGATGTCTATTGTCTCTACTGTTCCTTAAGGTTAAGTCTTATCTGCAATGCTTTTTAATATTTAAATTGCATCTGTTTGTAAAACATTATTTATTTATTTATTTATATTCCACTTATACACTGGGTGTTAATTTTCATAGAGTGGAGGAGTAGTCTAATGCTTAGTGCAGCGGGTTGCGGACCTGGGGAACAGCGTTCAATTCCTGCTGCTACCTGATGGTCAGCAGTGGATTGAGATCCTGGGGAACCAGGTTCAATTCCCTCTGTAGCTCTATCCAGCTTATAATCGAAAGTGATCGCCGGCCATCTTCCGACACAAATCGGGAGATGGCCGGCAATTTCTTAAAAGCGGCGAAATCGGTATAATCGAAAGCGGCATTTTTGACAGCATCGCCGCTTTCCCATCGCTCCGCTGGCGAAAGTTCAAGGGGGCGTGTCGGTAGATTAGCGAAGGCGGGACATGGGCAGCATGGGCTTGGCTACCAGATGGCCGGCTTTAGCCGATAATGGGAAAAAAAGCGGCGTTAAGCAGTATTTCGCCGGCTTTACTTGGTCCTTTTATTTTCACGACCAAGCCTCAAAAAGGTGCCCCAACTGACCAGATGACCACTGGAGGGAATGGGGTATGACCTCCTCATACTCCCCCAGTGGTCACCAATCCCCTTCCAAACTAAAAAAATAAAACTAAAAACCTTTTTTGCCAGCCTGTATGCCAGCCTCAAATGCCGTACCCACCTCCATGACAGCAGAATGTGTTGTATCCTCCGACAGCCTTTCCCTGGTTGCGATGTGGCTCTCGGGTGAGTGTGACACCTTGTTTGTTAGGTGCCCTGCAGAGTCATATTAGCAATGCATTGTGGTGGGTGTAGGGTACTGGGCTCTACTCCCATGGTGCTTTTCCCCCCCTGCTAACTAGGTCAGAGTGTGCCCTGTTTTGTTTCCTGTTGTAGTCCATGCGGTAGTGGCCATTTTTGTAAGCCAGTTTTACTTCCCTTTCCTGTGTTACCCAGGTTAGAGAACGTAGTTCTTACCTTGAATGGTGCTGAAAGAGGGCATTGTACACCATTGTGCCAGCTCTGACCTACTGCTAATCTTAGTACCAGGGGACTCTTTGCCAGTGAGGCACAACCTCTGATTTGCAATTAACTGTGAGTAAATGTGCTTATTTCAAGAAAGGACTTTTTCAGAGAGATTAGTCTTCAGGTGTGAACTGATGTGCCAAAGTTATACAGCAGCAATAAGTCCTAGAGGCTGTATGCAGGTCCCTGGAGCAATTTTAGTGGGTGCAGTACATTTGTGGGTAGTGGGTTTGGGGGGCTGAGCTCCCAAAGTAAGGGAGCTATGCACGTGGGAGCTTTTATGAAGTCCACCGCAGTGACCCCTAGGGTGGCTGTTTGGTGTCCTGGCATGTCAGGGGGGCCAGTGTACTAAAAATGCTGGCTCCTCCCATGGCCAAATGCCTTGAATTTGGCCGGGGTTTGAGATGGCCGACATAACTTTCCATTATCGCTGAAAAAACCCAGCCATCTCAAACCCGGCTAACTCCACGGCATTTGGCCGGGCTAAACCGTATTATCGTTAAAAAAAAGATGGCCGGCCATCTTTTTCGATAATACGGTTCCAGCCAGCTGTAGCGCCGCCGCCAACATAGATCGCCGGCGATCTATTTGGCCGGCGATGTTCAATTATGCCCCTCTATGTGACCCTGGGCAAGTCACCTTGCCCTCTGTTGCCCCAGGTACAATATATAACTTAGAACCCTGTTTACTAAGGTATGCTAATGTTTTTAGTGTGCACTAAAATTAGCACGTGCTAAATGCTAGTCACCCATATATTCCTATGGGCAACTTGGCAATTATCGCATGCTAATCATTACACGCACTAAAAATGCTAGCGCCCTTAGCACAGCTTAGTAAACGGGGCCCTTAGATTGTGATCCCATTAGGAATAGTACAAAGTACCTGTAACAGAAATTGTAAACCACGTTGAGGGGCATTTTTGAAAGGGACATCCAAGTTGTGATTTGGACGTCCTTTCAAAACGGCAAAATCCAGTATTTTCAAAAAAAGATGGACGTTCATCTTTCGTTTCGAAAATACCGTCAGGGACATCCAAATCCTTAAATTTGGACGTCCCTAGATTTGGATATCCCTAAACATGGACGTTTCTGACTTTTGGTGATTTTCGAAACCAAAGACATCCATGTCAGAAACAACCAAATGCAAGCCATTTGGTTATGGGAGGAGCCAGCATTTGTAGTGCACTGGTCCCCCTGACATGCCAGGACACCAACCGGGCACCCTAGAGGGCACTGAAGTGGACTTCTTAAATTGCTCCCAGATACATAGCTCCTTTACCTTGTGTGCTGAGCCCCCCCAAATCCCCCTAAAACCCACTACCCACAACTTTATACCACTACCATAGCCCTTATGGGTGAAGGGGGGCACCTAGATGTGGGTACAGTGGATTTCTGGTGGGTTTTGGAGAGCTCGCTGTTTCCTCCACAAATGTAACAGGTAGGAGGCCTGGGTCCACCTACCTGAAGTGCACTGCACCCACTAAAACTGCTCCGGGGACCTGCATACTGCTGTCATGCGCTGTGTACGTCTAGTAGCGCTATAGAAATGATAAGTAGTAGTAGTCATGGACCTGAGTATGACATCTGAGGCTGGCAATCAATATTTTGAAAGATATTCTTTGAGGGTGTGAGGGGGTTAGTGACCACTGGGGGGGTAAGGGGAGGTCATACCTGATTCTCTCCGATGGTCATCTGGTCATTTCGGGCACCTTTTTGTGCCTTGGTCGTAAAAAATACACGACCAGGTAAAGTCGTCCAAGTGTTCATCAGGGATGTCCTCGTTTCTTTCGATTATGGGTCAAGGACGTCGAAGTGTTGGGCACACCCAAGTCCTGCCTTCGCTATGCCTCCGACATGCCCCCTTGAACTTTGGCCATCCCTGCAACAGAAAGCAGTTGGGGGAAGTCCAAAATTGGGTTTCAATTATACTGATTTGGACCACCCTGGGAGAAGGATGTCCATCTTCCGATTTATATTTATTTATTTGTTGCATTTGTACCCCACATTTTCCCACCTATTTGCAGGCTCAATGTGGCTTACATAGTACTGTCAAAGGCGCTTGCCCAGTCGGTGGATAACAAATACAAAGTTGTATAGTGACCGTATGAGGTATAAGTGAAGGGTCGGAATGGATGAAGATTGCGTGTTGTCCTGTTCGATCAGTCATGCTGTGTTAGTAGGTGAGGAGGGTTATGTGGGGTCGTTGGGGTAGGCCCATAGGCGCCCGGTATCGAAGGCTTGGGGAGAGCCGCAGCAAGCCGGCTCCTCCCCCTCCCTCCGGATCCGTTCCCTCACGTTACCGACCTGACTCTTCGTCTTCAGAGCTGTCAGCGCTAACTGTCCCCCGCTGCGCTGGCGCTGCCGGCGTTCGCGCTTTAAAAATGGCCGCCGAGACTTCCAGAGGTGGCCTCGCGAGACTTCTGCTGAAGTCTTGGAGGCCGCCCTGTAAGTCTCGGCAGACATTTTGAAGCACGAACACCGGCAGCGCCAGCGCAGCGGGGTAGAGTTAGCGCTGACAGCTCAGAAGAGTCAGGTCGGTGACGTGAGTGGACCGGATCCGGAGGGAGGGGGAGGAATTCGCCGAACAACTCGGGAGGGGGGTGGCAGGGGAGAGAAGGGAGTCGCTGGTCATTTGAGGAAGGAGGGGAGAGAAGGTTCGCTGGGTATAATGGGTGCATGCAGGGCAGGGGAGAGGAGGATCACTGCTGGACATGGGTAGATGGAGGGCAGGGGAAGGAGGGTCACCGGTTATGGGTGCATGCAGGGCAGGGGAGAGGAGGATCACTACTGGACGTGGGTGTATGGAGGGCAGGGGAGAGGAGGGTTGCTGTGTATGGGTGCTTGCAGGGCAGGGGGAGAGAAGGGTCACTGGACATGGGTGGATGGAGGGTAGGGGAGAGGAGGGGAGAGAGAAAAAATGCTGGACATGGGTGGAGGGGAGGGAAGAGTGAGGAAGGAGATGAGATGAGGGAAAAGAAAGAGAGGAGAAAAACTGCACATGGATGAAGAAAATAGGCAGAAGCTGAGGAGCAGAAATGAAGAAGAAAGAAAGAAATGGAAAGGAAAGGAAGCCCTGGAAACGGAGTTAAGAGGACAAATAGCAGAATCGGATACTGGGTCAGCATGATCAGAAAAACAGTCACCAGACAACAAAGGTAGAAAAAAAATCACTTTATTTTCATTATAGTGTTTGAAATATGTCCACTTTGAGAATCAGGTGCTCAACATTAAAAGTTTATATTTATTTACTTATTTATGGCATTTTATCCCACATTAATCATGAATTAGGGCTCTACATGAGAATTGTGATATTATGATCCCTTGTTTCATATTGTTGACGGTCTGCATTTTCCGTATGGGTGGTATATTGGTGTATTAGGTTCTGCCCAGTGTAATATTTATGGTACAGTAAGGTTCTGACTGTGTTTTTGCACAAAATTGTGCATAGTGTTTTGCAGTTGAGCGATTGTGGTTAGTATATGCTTTGAGCAACCACTTTATTCTTTGACATATGATACATATCTAATATCTATATTTAATAAAAGGTATTAATTGTGACTTTTATTTTTATTTATTTATTTTTTCTCTGTGTTATCAGACAATTATGGATTTAAGCTCCACCCCTAACCCCTCCCCCTTTAGCCTCCCCAAACAGTCGGGCCACCGACCGCCTATGGGTAGGCCTTTTCGAAGAGGTTGGTTTTTAGTAATTTCCTGAAGTTCAAGTAGTCGTGGATTGTTTTCACAGCTTTTGGGAGCCCATTCCATAGTTGTGCACTTATGTAGGAGAAGCCGGCTGCGTAAGTTGTTTTGTATTTCAGTCCTTTGCAATTTGGGTAGTGTAGGTTTAGGTAGGATCTTGATGATCTGACTTGGTTTCTTATTGGTAAGTCTATGAGGTCTGTCATGTATTCTGGGACTACATCGTATATGATTTGGTGAACTAAGGTGCAGATTTTGAAGATGTTCCGTTCTTTGATTGGGAGCCAATGCAATTTTTCTCAGAGAGATTTGGCACTTTCGAAGTGTGTTTTGCTGAATATCAGCCTGGCTGCTGTATTTTGGGCGGTCTGGAGTTTTTTTATGAGTTGTTCTTTGCAGCCCGCATAGATTCTGTTGCAATAATCTGCATGGCTTAGGACCATTGATTGTATTAGGTATCGAAAAGTTGCTCTTGGGAAGAAAGGTTTTAATTGTTTGAGCTTCCACATTGAATAGAACTTTCTATCTAAAGATGGACGTTCCTTCTCTTTCGAAAATGAGCCCAATAATTTTGCACATAGAGGATCATCAAGATTTGATAATGGAAGTTCAGTTTCAATAATGAATCCAAATACTCAAAGTGAAGAATTTAGACTAATTTTCTGACTGTTCAGAAGGAGAGTTCATGCTCTTTTTTATTTTTCTTTTAACTTTTTTGCCCCAATAAGGAACACTAACTCCAAGTGAATAGAATGTTAGAGGCTCAGAATGTAGACATCCAAGTCAGTATGTCACAAATGGACACAGACTGTTCTAAAATGCATGTGAGATATCCATATGCTGGAAATGTCCAGCGTAGACATCCATTTTACAAACTGAAATGGCCAAATTATGATTGGGGAAAACAATGGACATGGATGTCTATGTGGCAGCATAAGAACATCCATCTTATAAAATGGCTGTACAGAACGGAGGAGTAGCCTAAGAGTGGACTAAGAACCAAGGGACACAGGTTGAAATCCTCCGGGATCAAAAACATACCTACTGTACCTGAATATACAGCACTTCAACAGCCTTCAGGTTTGCAGGAACCTTATATATTCAGGTACTGTAGTTATTTTTCATTCCCTGGAGGGCTCACATTAAACAAATAAAATAAAACAAGGAGCTGCCTTTGATTGCTCTGCCTCTGCCACTTTTATATTTGTCTCTTTGACTTTAAAAGGTTTTGCTTTTTTTGGAATCTTCCAGGTATTTGTGACCCAGTCTGGCTACTGTCAGAGCAGAATACTGGGCTTAGTGGACCTGAGTCTGACTCATCCTAGCTTTTCTGATGTTCTCATGAAGATATTCACAAAATAACTTCAGGCTTTCAATTTGATACCAGGAGCCTGACTTATTTTGGATATCTTAGAAAGCATGTGCTCCAATGTAAATGTGTTTCCTTAGATAAATGACCGCATGAGAATCATGTGAGGGAACTAGTTAAATTTTGTCATATCTACAGTTTTATTGGAAAGTTTTGTGGCACAGCTCATGAGTGAAAATGATTTGATAGCACAAATGTAATCACTAGTGCATTACTTCACATAATCTAAACAGTTTCAGACACACTTCATCTATCATGTCTCAAAAGAAAGAGACTGTGTTAATGCATTTTGACAAATATGATGTTTCTCATGCAGCCCTGGTGCTGTCTTCCACATTTTCTGGTCTACCTTGATAAGACATAAATAGACTTAATAAAATATAATGTCTAGAGTGTTGGTAAAAGTATAAGATGAAAGTTTCTTAAAGACCAAAGACCCCAGTAAGGTTATGAGCAACATCCTGATCATGGAGATCAGTTTTTGCTTCTCAGTGTTGTAAGATAGGCCAATAACAGTGATTTATTGAAGTCTTTTTTTTTTTTTTACTAGAAATCAGTATTCTGAGCTAGGGATAGTTTTAGTGCCCACCTCTTAGGGCTACTGCCTTTTGCTAAGGAGAGAAGTAAGGGGAAAGCAGTAGAGATAGGGAATACAGAAATCACTCTTTCTAATGAGTCATCTGACATTTAATATTGCTAAGGATAAAGGGTGCTTAGGAGTACTGGAAGTCTTTTCAGTCCTGCAGCTGTTTGTGAATGTCAGTAAGATAAATCATTGCTGAAAATCAATGTTAAAAAGACAAAATGGATAGGGGAATAGAATGGGAAAAGATAGGCATGAAGTTGGAGTGCATGAAAACATGCCCCCAGCTTCTCACCCTCCTCCCCTTTCTTCTTTCCACCATTTCCTTCATCTCTTCTGGCTCTGTTTATAAAATGAGCTTCAACAAGAGCAAAATTATGATCTGGCTGACATGGCCAAGGAGGAAGATAGGTATTTAGAATGAGCTACTTGGAGCAGTATCAGTGTGGCTGAGCTATCTTAATGCTAGTGTCTGTCTACCTTTCTTACTTCTCAGGTGCACACTGGCTCCCTTCACTACTTCTCAACAGAACAATCCTTACTTATTGTGGCCAACTGACGTCTCAAGCTAAGGCCTATGGTTCAATGGACACTAGTAAGATCGCCTGTCAAGTTGATGTCATTTGCCCAGAAGACAGGTCTTTTTGATTCAGCAAGCTTGTGGTGCCCTCATTCCAGCATGGTCATGATGGCCTCCAAGCTCTGAAGAAACAGCAGATGGTGACTTAAGATCCAGTAGGGTAGCTGAAGGTGGACCCCAATGACACTGGGTAGAGTGGGAGAGTAGGGGGTAGCTGATGGGTTTTAAGAGAGCTGTTCGAACCGCTATTGACAAGTGTCATGCTATCATTCATTCTACCACCACCGTTTTTGTTCAGGGGTCTCTTTCACATGCTCTGTCTGCTCAGTGACATGAGGCTAGTGACAGACCCAGCTGAACCCCTGGACTACCATGTATTGCTGAGCAGAGGGAGAGAAACTTCAGAAAACTTGGCCAGCACAACACAGACACTGTAGCCCTACTCAGGCCCTGTGTCAATGAGATAAGTGCAGCCCCTTGAACCTTTTAAGGGACTCTGGGCAACTTTTGTGGATTGATCCCCTTTTATATTTTATATATTGGCCCGCTCCCCCTCAACAGTTAAAGATTATAGCATTTAAACATTTATTTTAGAGTAGTACCTTACCAAAATACCTGTGTATTAGATATTTGCTGATTACTGCAGTCCTGATAATCTTAACAGTGTTTTTTTAATCTCCTTGTCAATGAGTGCCAAAATATCCAGACAAAGAACTTAAAGGTTACATGTAAGTATTTTCTTACAGATTTCAAGATATACCCTTTAACAGCAAGATAAGAATATAAAACAAGGAGAAAAATAAAACAAAAACAAAAACAAGCCTAAGCCAAATATTCCCACTAAATTGCCATTTTTGTTATAAGTCTTCAATACAGCAAGGAAATCCAACTTTTAGAAAAAGGGACTCTTTTACTAAAATGTGGTAAGTAGTTAACGCATGAATTAGCACACAGCGTTACCACACAATCACCGTAACTGTTGCTGCATTGGCATGATGGTGCGCACTAGTTCATGTTGTGTTATGGGGCAGGAATTGGACAGGTCATGGGCAGAGAGTTGGTGGAGACTGCATACTGCAGCTACTGTGCTGAACTGACCGCACACTGTCACCAATGCATTTAGCACAGGTTCACTTACTGCTTTCTCATGAGGAGGTGCTATGGTGCTCATTTTCAAAGCAGAAAAACATATCTAAAGATCCAGATAGATTTTTTTCTGTTGAATCTGCCCAAATGGCCATAATCAAACACAGGCTCATTTGGGCAGAACATTGGGAGAAGGAGTGTTTCAGGGGTGTGTTACGGGTGATGTTAAAAGATGGACATTTTCTAGCAATAACGAATAGCAGGCGATATCCTGGGGTGGAAATGAAAACGTACCAATTTAGACCTGCTATAAATGTGAGTAAGTGAAGCCATAACCTGTTTTTGGACCCATTTGTACTTTTGCTGAGTTGGAGAGTGCAGTGGCGTTCCTAGGGGGGGGGGGGGGGGGGCTGACACCCGGGGCGGATCGCCGATGTGCAGCGCCCCCCCCCCCCCCGGATGCAGCGCGACCCCCCCGGTGAAAGGACACCCCCCAGCGAAAGGACACCCCTCCCCGGGTGCACACCACTGGGGGGGTGCCGCGCGCGCCTGTCTTTCGTTCGTTCCATGCTTCTTCTCTGCCCTGTTCCCGGGCAGAGGGAGCATGGAACGAACGGAGGACTGGCACGCACGGCACCCCCCAGCGGCGTGCACCCGGGGCAGACCGCACCCACCGCCCCCCCTAGGAACGCCACTGGGAGAGTGGAGAGGTGGATTTGGTTGTGTTGTGAAAGAGAATAGAGACTTGGAAAGTGGCTTGCTTGCTGTCTTTGTCAGCCTCAGTCTGAAACCTTTGTCCTTCATATTTCCTGCCTTGCCTCTTCACTATCTCACCTCCGAAACCCCCTGACCACACCTGCTAGCCCTCACCCACAACCATACCTTGCTGTCTCTCAGGCTCTCTTCCATCTAAAATCTCCATAATTAAGCACATGCTCAGAAAATGTCCAAGTGGGTGAGCCATGCAAAAAAAGAATGTTTGGAGAAGGGGCATGGGGGGGGGGGGGGGGGGATTAGGGGTCGTGTTATGGGCAGTGTTGTGAGATGGACATTTTCTAGTGATAACTCATTTCTCTGGGTAAGTGAATATTATTTTGCTCTATGCTTTGGTAACTTAAAGATTGGGGTTTAAGACAGGATTGTAGGTGTAGGTTATTGATAAAGACAGTTAAAATTAAAAAAAAAAAAAAAGCGTTCTTAACTAGTCTCCATACCTTTCCCCTATAATTTTAGAACTTGAACTTTCTGCCACACAGCATTAACAGATAGCCTTTAGAAGACACAGCAGGGCCTACTTCAATCATCATTCCCTCCCCACTCCAACCCACCCCTGACACATCTCTTCATTTATAGTCAATTATTCTAATTAGAATAACAAAAGGAGAGTTTTAATTATATTTAATTAGTTTCTGAGAAGCAAACACTAAATAAATTACACATTATACCATAAAATCTTAAGGTTCTTTATATTCATGTAATATCCCTAATACCTTAATAAGTTTTAGTTAAACAATTCTGTAATACTAAAATGCAGACAACAGAGTCCAGCAGAGAGAGGAGTGTTATCCAGTCTTTTGCATTAAAGTGCCATATGTGTGATTATCTCCCAGTTATTGAGACGTTATATGTGTGTGCTCAATGCAAAGAGCTCCTAGCTCTCAGAGAATGAGTCTGTTCTCTTGAGGCTAGAGTAGCAGACTTAGAGGAGCTGAGGGAGACAGAGAGGTACATAGAGGAGGCCTACAGAGAGGTACACAGAGGAGGCCTACAGGGATGTTGTAGAGAAGTCCCACATCCAGTCTGGAAGCCCCTGTGCTACCTTGGAGGAGGGAGGTCCCCTACATGGAGAGCATCACACTGTAGAAGTTGGAAGTAATCATGTGGGCAAGAACAGCCCACCAGGGGATGCAATATCCTCTTGCCCCAAGGATGTGTCTCCAGGAGTTTCTACCCAGTAGGGAAGGGTTAGGATGGCTGTTGTAGTTGGTGATTTATTAGGCATGTAGATAACTGGGTGGCTGGTGGCCATGAGGATCGCCTGGTCACTTGCCTGCCTAGTGTGAAGGTGGCAGATCTCATATGTCACCTAGATAGGATTTTAAATTGTGCTGGGGAGGAGCCAGATGTCTTGGTACATGTAGGTAATCAATGACACAGGAAAATGTGGTAGGGAGGTTCTAGAAGCCAAATTTAGGCTCCTAGGTAGAAAGCTGAAATTCAGATCCTCCAGGTAGCATTTTCAGAAATTCTCCCCACTCCACACGCAAAACCAAGATGCAGGCATAGCTCCTAAGTCCCAATGTGCGGTTTAGACAATGGTGCAGAGATGAGGGATTTAGATTTGTTAGGAACTGGGCAACATTCTGGGGTAGGGGGAGCCTATTACGAAAGGATGGGCTCCACCTTAACCTGGATGGAACCAGGCTGCTGGCATCAACATTTAAAAAGGAAATAGATCAGCTTTTAAGCTAGAAATTGGGGGAAGGCCAACAGTTACTCCAAAGTGCATGGTTTGGAACAAGGTATCTTTAAAAGATATCACCAATAGAGAGATTGCAATTGAAAACACAGTAGACTAGGTGTATTTATATAAAGAGCAGACAAATTTTCAAGATTGCAAATTAACACTGTGAACTGCTGAGCAAATTTTAAAGAGAAACAACAAACATTGTTTGAAATGTTTATATGCAAATCTCAGAAGCCTTAGAACTAAGATGAAAGAGTTAGAATATATTGTACTAAATGAAAAATTAGATATAATAGACATCTCAGAGATCTGGTGGAAGGAGGATAACCAGTGGGATACTGTCATACCAGGGTACACATTAAATCGCAGTGATAGGGTAGATTGAATTGGTGGAGGGGTAGCATTATATATTAAGGAGGGCCTTGAATCAAATAGACTAAAAATTCTGCAGGACATGAAATACATCTTAGAATCCCTATGGATAGAAATTTCATTTGTAAAGGGGAAAAGGATCGTGATAGGAGTGAACAGAATGATGAACAGAATGATGTAGAAATGTTATCAGAAATTAGGAAAGCTAACAAACTGGGCAACAAGGTAATATTGGATGATTTAAATTACCCTGATATTGACTGTGTAAATGTAACTTCTCAGCAAAGAGCTCTGTCTCTCTTTCCTCCCGGGCTAAGACTGAAGCAACAGCCAGCATCTTCTGGGTAATTTCAAAGTCCAGGCCAATCAGAGACCAGAACAGTCAAGTTTCAAATAAAAACTGGTTACATCACTACAGTCACTTCCTAATCTGTGTGCTGACTAAAAGAAAGAGAAGTCAGTCCTCTGTAACACACTTCCAGTGCTTATAACAGAAGTTTTTACCACCCTCAGTACATGCTAACAATTTTAATCCTGTATGCTTCATTTTGTGAATAGTGAGGAACATCTTCTGAAGGAAGCTTTTACCACTCTCAGCAAATGTGAATGGTTTTACTCCTGTGTGTATTCTTTGGTGCTTTCTGTGATTTATGAATAAAGCTTTTTCTACATTCAGAGCATGTAAACTGTTTCTTCCCTGAAGGAATTCTATGCTGCTTTGACAATAATTTTTGGCAACTGAAACTTTTCTTACACTGCATACTTGAAACTGACCTCTCTCCTGTGTGGAAATTTTGCATTTCTTGTGGAGCTTTCTTCCTGGTTGAAGCTAGTGTCATAACCAGGAAGAAACCAGTGTTTTTCTGATATTCTGTAACGTTTGCTTTATTGATACAGCTTTCCCCATATTCTATACTTTCATAAAGTCCAGTTTCTTTACTATTTTTCAGGTGTTGCATTAGCAACTTTTTCGCACTGAAATCTTTCTCATACTTAGAGCATGTAACATGTACCTCTTTTATACATGTTTCCATTTGTTCTAGTTCCCCCTTTTGACTGAAAGTGTTTTTACAGTCTGTACGTTTAAACAATCTCCTTCAGGGTCAAACTCCTCTGGTAATGTCTCTACTAGGAGGTCAGGTATGGGCTCACTAGCCTGACACACTTCTGGTAGGCTGCACACAGCTAGCACCATAGCTATATGATTTGCATAGTCCTATAACATATTTACGTGAAAAGTACGATGCTTTCTGTCTTGAGAGTCCATAGATATAACATAGTTTGTATCATTCAGGTGCCTTACGACCCTGTAAGGTTCTGCCTAATTAGCTTGAAGTTTATTCTGATGAACTGGGACTAAAACAAGTACCTGCTGGTCCTCATAAAATTCTCTATTTCGGGCCTTATGATCAAACCAGGTCTTTTGCTTATCTTGACAAAGCTCACAAGTTCTTCTAATCTCTGCATCATGTTAACTACATATTCAGTTACAGGGGTGTCAAAGGTATCATCTTTCCACTCCCAATGTTATCTTACTAGGTCAAGGTGCCTTCTCACCCTCCAGCCATAAAACAACTGAAATGGGGAGAAACCTGTAGACTCCTGAGGTACTTCTCTGTGTGCAAACAGTAGGTAGGGCAAGTATTTCTCACAGTCATGGTCTCCTGCTTCTACGAAAGTCTTTAACATGTGCTTTAATGTACCATTAAATCTCTCCACTAACCCATTAGTTTCAGGGTGATATGGTGTGGTACATAAAGATTTCACTCCACATTGTGCCCACAGATTCTAGATCAACTCAGACATAAACTATATCCTTTGGCCTGAGAGAATTTCTCATGGATATCCTATCCGGGAAAATATTTCTAGCAGGGCAGTGGTAATTTTCTCTGATTCTATGAAGATCTGGTAGCAAAGTCCACCACTGTCAATATAATAATTATCTTTACCCAGTCTGGCTATGGAGATTTAGAGGCCCCACTATATCCACAGCTATTCTCTCAAAGATCTCACTGATAATTGGTAAAGGTTTCAGAGGAGCTCGGGGGTGATCTTGGGCCTTACTCACTCTTTGGCACGCATCATAGGTTCGCCAATAGTCGCTACTGCTCGAGATACTCCCAGCTAATAGAAGTTCTGGGTGAATCTAGTGCGTGTGTGTGTCACCCTCTGATGTCCTGCTAGTGGAATGTCATGTGCAATCTGTAAAAGTTGTTCCCTGTATGCCCTGGGCATTATAAGCTGCTTGCCTGTTGTCTAGGTCCTATTTGGATCAGCAGTATCAGTCTCGCTGTACAACAAGCCCCCTTCCCCCCAGTGTCCTGTTTGGTTTTTACAAAAATACTGAAAGACCTGACTCATGATTTAAACTGTTTCGTGTTACTGTATCATATCTGATTATAAATCTCTGCACTCCTGTAATAACAATTGATTAATATCCCCTCCTCTCCAATATGGTCCAATTCTTCATAATACAATAAAATGCAGGTCATCAAATCTATATGGTCTATAAGAAGTTTCTCAGTTGCTTTTTTTTATGTCACTCCTATGTTCAATGATGCGTTTGCTTAAAGCACTCATAGTTTTACCAATGTATAATAGCTTGCATGGACAAATAACTACATAACTTGTTCAGTTTTACAGTTTGAATAATGTCTTAGTTCATAAGGACAACGAAAATGATAAAGGGGTTGGGACTACTTCCCTATGAGGAAAAGCTAAAGCAGCTAGGGCTCTTCAGCTTGGAGAAAAGACGGCTGAGGGGAGATGTGATAGAGGTCTTTTGGGATCTTGCTAGGTATTTGTGACCTGGATTGGCCATTGTTGGAAACAGGATGCTGGGCTTGATGGACCTTTGGTCTTTCCCAGTATGGCAATACTTATGTACTTATGTCTATAAAATATTGAGTGGAGTGGAACAGGTAGATGTGAATCGCTTGTTTACTCTAAAAATACTAGGACTAGGGGGCATACAATGAAGCTAGAAAGTAGTACATTTAAAATGAATCAGAGAAAATATTTCTTCACTCAACGTGTAATTAAACTCTGGAATTCTTTGCCAGAGAATGTATTAAAAGCGGTTAGCTTAGCAGGGTTTAAAAAAGGTTTGGGTGGCTTCCTAAAATGGACTTGGGGAAAATCCACTGCTTATTTCTAGAATAAGTAGAATAAAATGTTTTGTACTATTTTGGGATCTTGCCAGGTACTTGTGACCTGGCTTGACCACTGTTGGAAACAGGACACAGGGCTTGATTGACCTTCGGTCTGTCCCAGTATGGCAATACTTATGTACGGTCTCCAGAGACTGGGTATATGAAAACGTTGATGTGACAATATGTCCCCAAACCATATTCTTCTTTTCTTTCTGAGGCATTGGAAGAACTGATGATGCAAGATTGTCTTCTAGGTTCCTATGTCTCTTGAAAGCTACTAATATATTTTTATCTGCAAAATGTGGTATGGATTGAATGATGAGTATAAAGCAAATTTCGCTTGAGTGCAATGCTGTGTCAACTCTTAAAATGCATTTTATGAGTTGCCACAGCATAGCACTCAAGTGAAATGTGATGCTCCATACAAAAAGATGCTGAATGCCAGGCTAGAATGATATCCGTTACATTCTAGATAAGGGATTACCCTGCAAGATACATAAGTGAAGGTCTTGCAAGGGCAGAAAAAACAAGATAGGAGTTCTCTTCTGACAGTTCAGCTTAAAAAGGCTTAGGACAAAGAGGTTTGTATGTTGTTCTTTGACCATCTCTCTTATGACAGAAAATACTGGCCCATCATTCAATGCATACCACATTTTACAGATATATATTAGTAGCTTTCAAGAGATACAGGAACCAATGCTTCAGAAAGAAAAGGGGAACATGGTTTGGGGGCATTTCCCCTGCTGTAATTGTTCTATTTGTCAGGTCAATCTTAAAACCAAAGTTTTTGTACTCCTGGTCTCTGGAGACCGGTACGAACTAAGACATTATTTAAACTGTAAAACTGAACAGGTTATTTATGTAGTTATATGTCCATGCAAATTATTATACATATGAGAGCTTTAACCTAATGCATCATTGAACATAGGAGTGCCATAAAAAGAAAAGCAACTGAGAAACATCTTGTAGAACAGGCCTCAACAAAATAGGGGCCAGCCCAAAAACCTAGGAGCCAGTATCTAAGATCATTTCACTTTTTTTTCCCCACCTTTCCAAAATTGTACGGAGTGAAATTGAGGGGGAGGTAGTGGGTGGTTGGAATCCCCTCCCTGATTAGCAGTAGCTCCTTTAGAAATTGACTTACTAATATTTTTCCCATATTTTGTGCCTGTGGGCAAAGAAACTCTATTAAATCAGTTAATTAAGGCACCTCTGCTAATTAACAACACAGTTAATAGATTCCCTTCCCAAAGCATATTGTCAGCTGTCACTCTCTAGATAGGTGAAGAAAAGGGACAATTGCCTCTTTGTTTCGCTTATCACCATAGTCTGAGTCCCCATCAGTTTTTCTCTCATACCCCTTCCCACAGCCTTCACCCAGTCTGTCTGCCTCTCTCTCTCATACCCCCCAAAAGGATTTACCCTGTCTCTCTCACTTACCCTGCCTCCAGCCTTCAGACAGTCTCAATCTCTCTCACACTCTCTCTCTCTCTCATACCCCCTCTCCCACAGCCTTCACCCAGTATGTCTGTCTTTCTCTCTCATACTCTCCACCACAGCCTTCACCCAGTTTTTGTGTGTCTCTCTCATACCCCCCCCCCCCCAATATCTGTCTCTCTTATGCTCCTATCCAGCCTTCCAACAATCTCTCTCATGCCCCTCTCTAGCCTTCTCCCAGTCTCTCTCTCTTGCCCCTCTCCAGCCTTTTCCCAGTCTCTCTCATACCCCTCTCCAGCCTTCCCTGTCTCTCTTGTGGTCCCTTTCAGCCTTCCCCAAGTCTCTCTTGTACCTCCCTCCAGCTTTCCCCCAATCTCTCTGGTGGCCCCCTCCAGCCTTCCCCTAGTATCTCTCATGCTCCTCTCCAGCCTTTCCCCAGTCTCTCTCGTGTTCCTCTCCAGCCTTTCCCCATTCTCTCTGATGACCCTCTCCAGCCTTCTCTCAGCACTGCATGGTGATTTGACTCTGCATATACTTGAGCCATACAGTGCAGGAAGTTGGAGAAGTCTCGTGGTTTCAAGTCCTGCAACCCCAGCACTATGCAGCTCAAGTATATTTAGAGCCTTTTTGCTCCAGCAATTTATAGCGGAGCTTAATTGAAATCCACAACTGTTTGACCCTAATGCAGCTATAACAAAACGCTGGCCACCGTTGGTCACGATCTGAGTTGGAGAAAGACACTATCCTGCTTATAATCAAACGAGAAAAACGCCCAAGTTCCGACCTAAATCGGGAGATGGACGTTTATCTCACAAAAACGAATAACGCGGTATAATCGAAAGCCGAACTTGGACGTTTTCAATTGCACTCCATCGCGGAAGCGTACAAAGTTGACGGGGGCGTGTCGGAGGCGTTGTGAAGGCGGGACCGGGGCATGGTTATCACCCGAACAGAGATGGGCGCCCTTCGCCGATAATGGAAAAAAGTATGCGTTTGTAGCTAGAATTTAGGGCACTTTTCCTGGACCCTGTTTTTTCACGAATAAGGCCCCAAAAAGTGCTCTAAATGACCAGATTACCCCCAGAGGGAATCGGGGATGACCTCCCCTGACTCCCCCAGTGGTCACTAACCCCCTCCCACCACAAGTTTCACAACTTTTTATTTTCACCCTCAAATGTCATACCCACCTCCCTGGCAGCAGTATGCAGGTCCCTGGAGCAGTTGTTAGGGGGTGCAGTGGACTTCAGGCAGGTGGACCCAGGCCCATCCCCCCTACCTGTTACAATTGTGCTGCTTAATGCTTATTAGTCGTCCAACCCCCCAAACCCACTGTACCCACATGTAAGTGCCCCCCTTCACCCCTTAGGGCTATAGTAATGGTGTAGACTTGTGGGCAGTGGGTTTTGAGGGGCTCAACACACAAGGGAAGGGTGCAATGCACCTGGGAGCTCTTTTACCTTTTTTTTTGTTTTTGTAAAAGTGCCCCCTAGGGTGCCCGGTTGGTGTCCTGGCATGTGAGGGGGACCAGTGCACTACGACTCCTGGCCCCTCCCACGAACAAATGCCTTGGATTTATTCGTTTATGAGCTGGGCGCTTTCATTTTCCATTATCGCTGAAAAACAAAAATGCCCAGCTCACAAATTGTCGAATAACACATGGACGTCTATTTTTTGCGAAAATACGGTTCGGTCCGCCCCTTCACGGACCCGTTCTCGGAGATAAATGCCCATGGAGATAGACGTTTTTGTTCGATTATGCCCCTCCACGTAGCTAAGTATTTCTAAATGTGGATAAAGATTGAAATTTATTTAAAAATTTATATAGCATCGGGAGGTTTTTTATGCCAATGATGAGGAAGTCCTGCTTGACCAGCTAATTGTTTAATGCTGGGAGCTTCTTGTGGCTTTTTCCTCCCTTGCTTTTTCATATGCTTACTTTTCTTTATGAGAACTATTTATAACATTATTACTTTTGGTTAAAATTGGTTCTCAGCCATAAGTGTGTTATTTTGTAGTTACATAGAATTAGACCACATTGGAGAGGACTGGATATTAATAAATTGTAATTACAAGAGCAGAGATGTATATTCAGATATGATACTGTAATGCCAAACAGTTTAAATCAGGAGTCAGGTCTTTCAGTAATTTTGTAAAGACCAAAAAGGACACTGCTTTTTAAGTTTTAATTAGGTTTCCCTTTTACACAGTTTTCACATTTTAATCTATTAGTATCACCAGTTTTATTTATTTTTACATATATTTTTATAAAATCATTGCTGTTTAGTATTTATTTAGATGTGTTATTATTTATGATAATTATTATTTTTATTTTATTGTATGTAGGTATTCATTTGACTAAATTTATTGAAATGTCAGGTTTTATGTAGTTATTTGAATATATTTAGCTTTACTGAGTATTCCTCTGAGGTTTTTATCTTGTGGATAGTGAGTCCCAGTCATTTTGAGCACTTTCTGGTTCCAATGACGTAAGTTTGGGCATTGGAAATGTATCCAAGGTGACCACTGGAATGCATAAGATTTTTAACTTCTTTTTACATTTTGTTTAGCATTTGTTTTTTTTTAGCTTTTATTTATTTATTTTTAAGTAGCAATTCCAGGTCAGCAGACTGAGCTATTTCAGATTCTATTATCAGTTTTTAAATTTTGTTGTTAGCAAAAAGATTGATGTAATTGGATCATTTGTTGTGCTTGGAGTTTCACAGCTATAAAAGTATTTTTACAACCCCCTCTAATTCTATAAAAGTCGCCAAAAATTGCATGTGAAAATGTAGGCGTGTGCCCAATTTGTGCTGGCAATTTAATTGAATGAGCTAATTAGTGCCAACTAGCTTTTTAACAAGCAATTATTGGTACTAATTAGCTTTTTAACAAGCAATTATTGGTACTAATTAGATTTAATTGGAATTTATGTATGTAAATTTAGGCACGGGATCCACACCTAAAATGTATGCATTATCTTAAAAAGGGGGTGCAGAAATGGGAGGGTCATGGGCGTAACTGGAACATTTCTAAAATTAACACTTGTTGTTATAGAATAATGTGGATACATGTCTAATGCAGGCATGTACATTTGCACGTTTCAGTTGGTGCAAATGGCAGAACCTAAAGTTGGGTTCAATTCCTGGGTGTTAGCGCTATTCTATAAACCGCTCCTAAAGTATGGTTTATAGAATAGCGCGTTTTTTGGTGCCATATATTGAATCTAGACCAATATGGCCATCAAATCTTGTGTTTTGATGCAGTTTTTGAATATTAGTTTTTGTATTTAACAGCTTTTTAAACTACTTGTAATGGCAACCTTTGACCTCTGCTGCACACATTTAAGCAACAACTTTTCACAGCAAGGCAAATTCTCTAGTTCTGCCTGTGGAGGTGAAGTGATGCTGCTACAAATTGAAAGTGCTGTTTTGTATAAGCCCGGTAGCTGTATCTTTTGAAACATATTATCCATATGCTTTTTGATCACAGTACTAATAATGTTTTTTTTTTATGTGGCTCAGTCAATAAGAATTTTTTCATATTCATTTTCAGACTGTATTGGTTTCACATTTGAGAGTAAGGGGAAGGTTTGCTTCAATTCCCCTTTAGGTATGTGTCCTTTTTGATGGTTTTTCTGAAATGATGATGGTTTGCTAGGTCATTGGTATCACCTTTGCCTGATGGTATTTGCACTTTTAGTCAATATGATCAGTTGATGCACATTTTACACACTTATTAATGTGGTTTGTGCTTTTGCTTTTATTTCTCTCCATGTTATTACGATTCATTGTACCTTTATATCATAATAATTTCTGTTTGACTATTTTTATTGATGTTATATTGAAGTTTATTTTTGAAATAGTTTATTTGCATGTCTTAAATGAAAACAGTGGCAGTTGCACATTCCTTTCATCTCAAGTATCACCACCCAACTTAACAAACAACTCAGGACTCCTGTCTAAACCAAAACATTGGGCAAACACTGGTTGCAGCCTTATTAACACAGTAACTTAACAATACTCAATTGTTCAACCTTAACATTTACAGTCATGTCCCCTCCCCCAACCCCCTCAGCTAGTTGGTGATGAACTAGCTGTCAAAATTTACCAATTGTCAACTTCCCATTTACTCCCCACGCAAGACCTGTGGTGCCGCGGGGTTGGCCTCCATCTCTTAGCGGTGCTGCACATGAGACCTAACCTACATATGCCTGCATTAATCCTAAATTATGTTCCTGCACCTTTCCCTCCATACATTCCTGTTTTTCCATGCCTAGCTGCAACAGACCCCCCCCCCCATCCCATCCCTTTGCCCCCAGACAGCACCATAAAACTAAGAGCTCCCAAACCAACTCCCACACCACATACCACAGGGAGGGCTGGGAGGAACAACCTCACCCTAATCCATAACCTCCCAGCCTTCTCTTTTCCCCACAACCCTCTTCCTGCCAACTGCCTCAATAATTTACCTTTACCCATCCTAACCCCAGCGCCCAACAGCACTCTCTGATCCTGTCTATCCTTCCCTGCATATCCAATGATTCATCTAGTCCAACCTTGCTCCTCTCACCCTTCCCCGACCACTTTTCCCTTCCCCAGCTCCAGGCAGCTTTGACACTATTATCCGCCCCCTCCCCATGTCCAGTCACAATGGGGAGGGGGGCTTCCTTATTATTTATGTGCTTGTTTGTAATCAATTTGCTGTGAGTGGATTAACAGCTTTACCTCTGATGCAGCCTTTTAAGTGAAACATGGCCACGATGGGTGTTTGTTTTAATAAATTACCTACTTCTATGCCTATTGGTCTGCTTCTTGTTGTTTTCTGCTCTACCTGTTTGCACATCATTGCCTCTTTTGTGTGTTTGTGAACTACCAAGTGTGTGCACACTAACTGCACACAAAATGTTTCTGGAAGAGGAGTCAGGAGGGTGGAAAATGGGCACTTGTGTGCTAACCAATTAGTGCAGTTATATTACCACGCTCTAACTTGTTAGCACACGGATAGCATGTGAGACTTTACTGCCTACAAAATGGGTGATAGTTAAGTGCACATGCAGTAATTTGACAAAATGGCCGCACGTTAATGGCCCAGAAAAAACACAAAAGTGGAACGAACACCAGTATCCCACAGGGAGTCCAAGAGAAGACGGAGAGTGGTGAAAGAAGACTGAAGACACTGAATACGAATCACAAATTTAATAAAAGAAGACTCAACATGGTACCATGGTTTGAAAAATAATGTCATGGTCTTTATAAAGACCGTTATGAGTTGTTGCGAGAGATATCGTTTCCAGACGCTGCTGCAAGGTTACATTAAAGCATTTGGAATTTCAGAAAGATAAGTGAGCCTTCACTTGCCTTTTTTGTTTGAAAGCAATAGAAGACTGAATGGAAATTGTTGAAAATATTAAAAATTAAAAAAAAATAAATACGCATGAAAGTCTAAATAAATCAAGAACTAATATGGAGGTTGTCAGCCAGTGATGAAGTTGATATCTGTTAAGTACTAAGATTTGATGTATTAATATTGAGTTAAAACATCAAATCCTTCCCTGCATATCCAATGATTTATCTAGTCCAACCTAGATGAATGATTTAGAATTGTTGTAGCACCTGTTTGTATTATCCACAGTAGTGTTGGTTGAACATTAATGCATGGCCATTAATACAAAAAAATAGGAAAAAAGCTATTTTTATAGCTGCAGTAAAAATGGCTTTAGTGCACTGGAAAACCTGCATAAGGGCAAGCTAAGGCCACTTTTCACTGCAGCTTAGTAAAAGGACCCCTGAACAGGATAAGGGATAGCTGGCCACACAAATCTGGATATTCAATGCCAGAACCCAGACATAGCCTGACATTGAATATTTGAGCATAACATCACTGGCAGCTAAAAATACGCTGACCACAGCCAGCTGAATATTTACCTTATATTGCCTATGTCAAATAATAACAGGATAGCACTTTACATAGTATTAAAACACAGGGTATTCTTATTATTTTTTTTGTTACATTTCTACCCCGCGCTTTCCCACTCATGGCAGGCTCAATGCGGCAGGCAATGGAGGATTAAATGACTTGCCCAGAGTCACAAGGAGCTGCCTGTGCCGGGAATCAAACTCAGTTCCTCAGGACCAAAGTCCAACCATCCTAACCTCTAGGCCACTCCTCCAATATTAGGCACATTATTCACTATTTCTGGATATTTTTATAAGAAAAGATCAGCATAGAGCAGTGGTTCCCAAACCTGGTCCTGGAGGCATCCACCACATGCAAATCTATCTCACAAATATTCATTGTGGATATACTGAAAACCTGACTGGCTGGGGACTACGTTTAGGAACCACTGGCATAGAGACACTTACAGAAGAGTCACTTTTCTACACTTTCATAGAGAACAATTCTTCTGGTTCATCAACTGGATGATGGAAATCACATGAAGTTCACAATAAGAGCTACAATCCTAAAGGAAGATAGCCATTAATATTAACTGCATTTGTAGCTGAAAACATATCTGTGTCTCTTTACCCTGATGCCCTTTTTAGGCATTTTTTTTCTTGTATGAGTAAAATATGTATTTCACTGCCATCTAGTGATAAGTTCAAAAATTTTCCTCCAAATGACAAAAGGACTTCAGACAATATGTAAGATTCAAACTTATCTATTACAATTAAGTAGAATATAGATTACAGTAGAAGACCAACCCCCCTATTTACTAAGCTGCGCTAGAGGCTGCTGTGCACTAATGCCGACATAGCCCATTCAAAGTGAATGGGCTGTGTTGGCATTGCTGTGTGTCTTAGTAAACGGGGGGGGGGGGGGGGGGGGGGGGGGATCCAGACTGCTCTGGGATCAGGTCATATTTTTCAGATTTTCTGGATTCTCAGGCAGTACTTTTAAAATTCAAATTTAAGGAAGAATAAAGAGCTGAACAGGCAAATTTTGCTGATCTTGTTGATTTATTCAATGTGGTTGACTTCATATTATAATAAAGGAATTTTTTCACAAATACAGAAAACAGGAAAAACATACTGACAAATCTAAAAAATAATGGGTATAATACACAGTGTTTATTCGCTCATTTCCGTGACTTCTGCTGCACTGCTCGTTGATGGAACACTGGTTTGATCTGCTTTCCTTAAATCTTTCGTTTATGCTTGCTTACGGCATTGTAATTTCTTTGTGATAAGATTATTCTGCACCATGTGCACATATATGATGTCTTGAAGACTAAAGTTATGGCATCCAGTGGTCCATGTTGTTGCTTGTGGCTGCTGAGTGTTCGATGCCATCTGGCATCCATGTGGCCTATGTACTGTATCTGCAGAGCTGCAAAGAGGGAGATTTTAATACAGTACACCTTCCTCTTTCTCTTCATGCAGTGTCTCTCTATACCTTCCAGGATCACCCCTCTCCATATAGAATCTCTCTTCCCTATCCAGCTTCAATATGTAGCACCCCTCTAACTCTTCCAGCGTCACCCCTCCCCATACAGTGTCTTTCTTCTCCTTCCAGTCTCTCCCTTCCCCATGCAGCATCTCTCTAGCTCTTCCAGCTTCTCCACTCCCCATGTAGTGTCTCACTTCCCCTTTCAGCCTCTCCGCTCACCATGCAGCATCTCCTTCACTTTCCAGCATCTTCAGTTTGCAAAGGAGGAGCCCAAGCCTCCAAGACACCCCCTCCTCGTTGCTAAGCCTCCCCCTCCCTCCCCACACGTTCCGGCATCTCTCTCCCCACACCCAGCCCTGTCCGCAGCTTTGTCTTACTCTCACCTTTCCTGAAGTCTTTGGTGCTGCAGTGGCAGCCTTACCAACAGGCTTGCCTCTTGGCATGCACTGTGCCTTTCCCCTATGACCTGTCCCGCCCCTTCCGATGCAACTTCCTGTTGTTGAAAGAACAGGGCAGGTCAGAGGGGAAAGGCACATTACGTGCTGGGAGGCAGACTGTGAGTAAGGCTGCCGTTGCAGCACCAAAGACTTCAGGAAAGTTGAGAGTGAGATAGAACCGCTTGCAGGAAAGGATGTGGAAAGATGCCAGACTGTGCAGGGATGGAGGGAAGGAAGGGGGAGGCATAGCTACAGGGGGAGGACCTTGGGAGAGCAAGAAAAAACAAGCAAGCAGGCAGGGCAGGAAATGTGTGTGTGTATGTATGGGGAGGGGGGGGGGGGTAATGGGAGGAAGTCCGGAATCTCACACAGTCTGAAAATTGCAATTTTTGGAGGTCCAGACTTCTGACATCTGGATTTGTTGGACTTGTAGGGGCCCTTTTACAAGTGACAGTAAGCCCAGCACGGGCTTACTACTCACTCTTCTGGGACTACTGCTGGCCAAATGCGGCTGCCGGCGGTAGTCCCACCCCAAGCGTGCACCATTTCCAGTGGAAAAAGAAAACCCCCTGAAATGGCTTGCATGGCAGTAACTTGGCAGTAATCGGACATCGCCACAAGCTGCCCGGTTACTGCCGGGTTAGCACAGGAGCCCTTATCTCCTCAATGGGTGGCGGTAAGGGCTCCCTGCTGCATGGCCGTGCGATAAGAGTTCTCTTACCGCATGACAATGTGTGTCTGGGGGCTTTTTTAATCGCTGCGCTACAAAGAGCCCTGGTGCGCAGGAAAAACAGATCCCGCCGCTAAGCGCAGGGCCCTTTTTCTCGCAGCTTGGTAAAAGGACCCCTTAGTGTATTAATGCTTTATTCTAGACATTATTATGTATAGCGAAGACACATACCTGTAGCAGGTATTCTCCGAGGACAGCAGGCTGATTGTTCTCACATGTGGGTGCAAGTGCGGCCGTCTTCCTGCCTGTTGTGTGAGTGTTCCCGCTCAGTTAAATCAAAAAGCAAATAAACAACAACTCCAAAGGGGAGGTGGGCGGGTTTGTGAGAACAATCAGCCTGCTGTCCTCTGAGAATACCTGCTACAGGCTGCTTGTCCTCACACGTGGGGTATCCCTAGCACCAAGGCTCACTCAAAACAATGAACATTGGTCAATTGGGCCTTGCAACGGCGAGAACGTAAGATAGATTGACCTGAAACCATAAATAACTAAGTGAGAGTGCAGTATGGAACAGAACAAAAATGGGCCTAGGGTGGTGGAGTTGGATTCTAAACCCCGAACAGATTCTGCAGCACCAATGTCGAAAGACTGGACTGAGTCCCAAAAAGCTTCTCTCGTTGGGCCTCTCGAGACGCTTGGGTCCGTTTCTTCATGCGAAGACACAGACTACAAGTGACTGGGCTGTGGTTGGGCTCAAGGCACTGGATACACCAAGCATGGGTATTGGTACCTGAGATAGTCCGGTTGCACCGAGTACAACGTTTGAAGCCGCTGGGTGTCTTCGATGACATGGAAGAAAAAACAGCTTTGGTGAAATTAAAAGACGCGATCGTGCCTGTTAAAAGAAAAAAGGGCACAAAAAGAAGAGAGCAAGCTGGCTGCGACAAAAAACAAAGGAAACTTAAAAAGGGGCAAAAAAGTAAAGAAAAACTAGGGGTAGTTATTTTTAAATGTAAATTCTACTAAAAAATAAGAAAAAAGACAAAAAATCAAAGTCTACTGCCAGACAACTCTTTTCCAAGGCCTGCGAGGAGCGGGGAAAAACTCGACCGCACCTCACCATGGAGAAAAAATAATTGAGTAGGAACGCTCACGCGACGGGCGGGAAGACAGCCACGCTTGTGCAGTGCGCACTGCTCACACACCAGAAGACTCTAGAAAGATTTTTTCATATTTTGGTTGCAAAATAGCCGTCCGATTCCCGAGCCGACGCGAACGTTGACCCACATGTGAGAACAAGCAGCCTACTTGTCCTCGGAAAAAAAGAAATTATCACCTATTTCTCAAAAAAAACAAACATTTCTCACTACAAGTGTTTTCATACTAGACTATTTTAGTTAGACTACACAGTGTGCACTGTCATCAGGAACATTAAGCACCTGCCATAATTTTCATTTATAAATGTGGGAGAAAATGTTTCTTAATATATTGAGTCATTGAAACATCTGTTTCTTTCTAGAATGTGCTATCTTGTCTGTAAAAAAAATGAAGAGATGTCATATACAGTGGTGGAAATAAGTATTTGATCCCTTGCTGATTTTGTAAGTTTGCCCACTGACAAAGACATGAGCAGCCCATAATTGAAGGGTAGGTTATTGGTAACAGTGAGAGATAGCACATCACAAATTAAATCCGGAAAATCACATTGTGGAAAGTATATGAATTTATTTGCATTCTGCAGAGGGAAATAAGTATTTAATCCCTCTGGCAAACAAGACCTAATACTTGGTGGCAAAACCCTTGTTGGCAAGCACAGCGGTCAGACGTCTTCTGTAGTTGATGATGAGGTTTGCACACATGTCAGGAGGAATTTTGGTCCACTCCTCTTTGCAGATCATCTCTAAATCATTAAGAGTTCTGGGCTGTCGCTTGGCAACTCGCAGCTTCAGCTCCCTCCATAAGTTTTCAATGGGATTAAGGTCTGGTGACTGGCTAGGCCACTCCATGACCCTAATGTGCTTCTTCCTGAGCCACTCCTTTGTTGCCTTGGCTGTATGTTTTGGGTCATTGTCGTGCTGGAAGACCCAGCCACGACCCATTTTTAAGGCCCTGGCGGAGGGAAGGAGGTTGTCACTCAGAATTGTACGGTACATGGCCCCATCCATTCTCCCATTGATGCGGTGAAGTAGTCCTGTGCCCTTAGCAGAGAAACACCCCCAAAACATAACATTTCCACCTCCATGCTTGACAGTGGGGACGGTGTTCTTTGGGTCATAGGCAGCATTTCTCTTCCTCCAAACACGGCGAGTTGAGTTCATGCCAAAGAGCTCAATTTTTGTCTCATCTGACCACAGCACCTTCTCCCAATCACTCTCGGCATCATCCAGGTGTTCACTGGCAAACTTCAGACGGGCCGTCACATGTGCCTTCCGGAGCAGGGGGACCTTGCGGGCACTGCAGGATTGCAATCCGTTATGTCGTAATGTGTTACCAATGGTTTTCGTGGTGACAGTGGGCCCAGCTGCCTTGAGATCATTGACAAGTTCCCCCCTTGTAGTTGTAGGCTGATTTCTAACCTTCCTCATGATCAAGGATACCCCACGAGGTGAGATTTTGCGTGGAGCCCCAGATCTTTGTCGATTGACAGTCATTTTGTACTTCTTCCATTTTCTTACTATGGCACCAACAGTTGTCTCCTTCTCGCCCAGCGTCTTACTGATGGTTTTGTAGCCCATTCCAGCCTTGTGCAGGTGTATGATCTTGTCCCTGACATCCTTAGACAGCTCCTTGCTCTTGGCCATTTTGTAGAGGTTAGAGTCTGACTGATTCACTGAGTCTGTGGACAGGTGTCTTTCATACAGGTGACCATTGCCGACAGCTGTCTGTCATGCAGGTAACGAGTTGATTTGGAGCATCTACCTGGTCTGTAGGGGCCAGATCTCTTACTGGTTGGTGGGGGATCAAATACTTATTTCCCTCTGCAGAATGCAAATAAATTCATATACTTTCCACAATGTGATTTTCCGGATTTAATTTGTGATGTGCTATCTCTCACTGCTACCAATAACCTACCCTTCAATTATGGGCTGCTCATGTCTTTGTCAGTGGGCAAACTTACAAAATCAGCAAGGGATCAAATACTTATTTCCACCACTGTATATAAAAATTCAGGGACTCAGATTCTTTCCTCCTCTGAAGCCCTTAGGACAGCTATTGTGAAGCTGGGTTATTTTACCACAATTTGTGGCATTAAGGTATAGGAGGTGAGCCTTTTTCAAATGAAGTAAACCTCTAGAATGAGAGGGCATAGGATGAAGTTAAGTGGAAATAGGCATAGGAGGAATCTAAGAAAATACTCTTTCAGGAAAAGGGTGGTGGATGCTTGGAATGGCCACCTGGTGGATGTCGTGGAGATGAGAAATATGTTAGCATTCAAGAAAATGTGGGACAGGCACGTGGGATCCCTTAGGAAAAGGAGTAGTTAATGGTTACCGAGGATGGGCAGACTGGATGGGAACTTATCTGCCATCATGTTTCTAACCCATCTTCATAGTAGCCTATGTTGATAACTTTCCCCTTAGAATGAAGGCAGATTATTAAACAATTTGAGAGTAATTTTATATTGTACAGAGTTCCCATTTTTAGGCTAATTCTATAACAGGACACCTTCTAGGAGCCTATTCTATAAAGGAAAGCAGGCATCTATTTTCTTTTATAGAATACTAGTTTATCTGGGTAAGAAAATAAGAATAGCCATACTGCATCAGACCAATGGTCCATCTAGCCCAGTATTCTGATTCCAACAGTGGTCAATCCAGGTCACAAATACCTGGAGAAACCCAAATAGTAGCAACATTCCATGCTACCAATCCCGGGGCACGTAGTGGCTTCCCCCATGTCCATCTCAATAACAGACTATGGACTTTTCCTCCAGGAACTTTTCCAAACTTTTTAAAACCCAGATATGCTAACTTCTGTTACCACATTCTCCAACAGCGAGTTGAAGAGCTTAACTATTCCATTATGGCAGAAAAATGTCCACATTTCGGGAATGCCACTATCCTGCCCCAACATGCCCTCTTGTGATTTGGATGCACTGCATAAGAACTGCATAGAAAACAGTCTTAAAGACAGGTTTCGAAAATAACAATTTGGATATTTTGGTTAAAAAAAAGTTCATCTGCTACTCTGAGCTGCTTTTTGGATGTTTTTCTATTTTGAAAATGAGCCCCATAGTCCCTAAGGAGAAGAATTTTGGCTTAAAAATATTTGCCTTAAGCTTAGGAAATAGAAACGCACACTTTTCTTTTAACCACAAGGTCTACACCTAACTCAAGAATACCTCTACTTCAGGAAGCAGGTGGACGCCTTCCTCTTCTTCCAAACATTTGCTGGGTAATTCTATAAACAAAGCACCTAGAATTAGGCAGCCAGAGGGTGTCTTTTATGAGTCTATTCTATAAAACAGTGATTTTCTACCTTTTTCATCTTGTGATATTCTGGCAAGGCACACAAATTATCAAGGCACACCATCAGTTATTTAAGGATATATATTTTATTAGTTAACAAACGAGTATTAAGATTATGTTTAAAATTTTTAATCATTGTGTTATCATTATAGTTGAATATTTTTACTGAAGACACAAGTTGGCAAAAGGGCAACAATACACTTCAAAGATAACGAAATGAGATACAAATAGCATGCACATACAAAATATTCTGATTCTCATGTTATCTGAGCTATAGCAAAAAAATAAGGCTCACCACTAAGCACATTGTGAAATAGAAAGCCTGAAAAAAAATTAACATTCATGTACAAATATGTCATACAGCAGTAGCACTAATTCCTATGGTTCAAATAGCAAGAACCCTGCATATGAATAGGCAGTACTACAAATATTATACCTCTTCCTACTGGTAAAACAAAACAAGTGGGACAGCTACAGATCTTTGCACAGAAGCTACATGCCCACAGAATACTGTACCTCACTCACACACAAAACACAGTCCTTCACTAAATAGAGAACGGGCTCACAAATTAGAAATAGAGATATAAAGACAAAAATTGAACTGGGAACCCCAAGAATTAAAACATGGTGGAAATAAATCCTCTTATACTGAAGATAAGAAGACATCCACGATGTACACTTCCCAAATTAACATAGAGGGTCTTTTACTAAGCCACAGTAGTGTTTTTAGCTCGCGGTATAAATCAGCTTGTGGTAAACATTGATACACCCATTATATTCCTATGGGCATCTCAGCGTTTACTGCCAGCTGATTTCTATCATGAGCTAAAAATGCCATATCCGGACTGCCTCCTGAAACAGAGAGCATGATCCGGTGCCCTCCCTGCTTGATGGTGTAATACATTTCAACCTGGTTGTCTGTTTGAATGAGTACAATTTGATGAGACAGCCTATATCTGAAAGCCTTTAGAGTGTTCCAGATCGCCCGGAGGTCCAGGAGATTGATCTGAAGATTCATTTTCTGGGTGTACCAAACACCTTGGGTGTGAAGCCCATCTATATGACCCCCCCCACACACACACCATCCCAGCAAAGATCCATCTGTCATCAGCACTTTTTGTGGGTAAGGAATTTGGAATGGAAGTACCAGAGTCAAATTGGATCAACTTATTCACCACTGAAGAGAGCATACAAGCTCTGGGGACATTTGGATGACATCTTCCAGGCTCCCCGTTGCTTGATAGTATTGAGAAGCTAGGGTCCATTGAGTTGATTTCATGTGAAGATGTGTCATGAGTGTAACATACATTGTGCAAGCCATATGGCCCAACAATCTCAACATCTGCTGAGCTGTGACCTGCTGAGAGGTTTGAATCTTGGAAACAAGTGTGACAAGTGTGTCCGCTCTCATCTCCGGAAGGTAGGCTTGAACTTTCTGTGTATGGAGCAGGGCTCCTATGAATTCCAATCACTGGACAGGGCGAAGATAAACTTGGGGTCGTTTAAAATGAACTATAGTAAATCTAGTAAATACACCTTAATGTAATGCCTTTTGTAGTCAGTTATTCAGAAATGGCGCCCACCATTACGGCAAATGTAAGCCACATTGAGCCTGCAAATCTGTGGGAAAATGTGGGATACAAATGCTACAAATAATAATAATAATAATAAAAAGCACCCAGTCATTCGTATGGAGTCCTGAGCTCCCTCCGGAGAGGTGCTCTTTACCAGCCAATCACTGAGATATGGGAACACATGAAGGGGCATAATCGAATGGGGCACCAAAGTTTTTCTGAGGACATCCCTGCAGGACGTCCTAGCGAAAAGGAGGGGAAAATCGTATTATCGAAACAAGATGGGCGTCCATCTTTCATTTCGATAATACTGTCAGGGACGCCCAAATCTCAACTTTTAGGTCGACCTTAGAGTTGGTCGTCCCCGGTTTTCGGCGATAATGGAAACTGAGGACGCCCATCTCAGAAACTACCAAATCCAAGCCCTTTGGTTGTGGAAGGAGCCAGCATTCCTAGTGTACTGGTCCCCCTCACATGCCAGGACACCAACCGGGCACCCTAGGGGGCACTGCAGTGGACTTCAGAAATTGCTCCCAGATGAACAGCTCCCTTACCTTGTGTGCTGAGCCCCCCAAAACCCACTCCCCACAACTGTACAACACTACCATAGCCCTAAGGGGTGAAGGGGGGCACCTAGGTGTGGGTACAAGTGGGTTTCTGGTGGGTTTTGAAGGGCTCACATTTACCACAACAAGTGTAACAGGTAGGGGGGATAAGCCTGGGTCCACCTGCCTGAAGTGCACTGCACCCACTAAAACTGCTCCAGGGACCTGCATTCTACTGTCAGGGAGCTGGGTATGACATTTGAGGCTGGCATAGAGGCTGGTAAAAAATATTTTTTAAATTTTTTTTGAGGGTGGGAGGGGGTTAGTGACCACTGGGGGAGAGTAAGGGGAGGTCATCCCAGATTCCCTCTGGTGGTCATCTGGTCAGTTCAGGCTTCTTTTTGAGGCTTGGTCGTAAGAAAAAATGGACCAAGTAAAGTCGTCCAAGTGCTTGTCAGGGACGCCCTTCTTTTTTACATTATCGGCCAAGGACGCCCATGTGTTAAGCATGCCCCAGTCTTGCCTTCGCTATGCTTCCGACACGCCCCGGGAACTTTGGTCGTCCCCACAACGGAAAGCAGTTGAGGATGCCCAAAATCGGCTTTCGGTTATGCTGATTTGGGCGACCTTGGGAGAAGGACGCCCATCTCCCGATTTGTGTCGAAAGATGGGCGCCCTTCTCTTTCAAAAATAAGCCTGATGGACTCCTAGTCTGTGTAGCAATGCTGCAACTACCACTAGATATTGGGTGAAGACCCTGGGAGCTGACAAGAGGACAAAAGGCAACATGTGGTACTGAAAGTGATGTGTTCCCAGACGAAATCGAAGATATTTCCAGTGGGATGGAAGTATCGGGATGTGTGTCTATGTATCCTTTAAGTCCAGAGAGCATAGTCAATCATCTTTCTGAATCATTGGGAGAAGGGTGCCCATGGAAACCATCCTGAACTTTTCTCAGACTAGGAATTTGTTTAGGGCCCTTAGGACTAGGATGGGACGCATCTCCCCCTGTTTTCTGCTGCACAAGAAAGTACCTGGATAAAATCCCTGCCCTTCTTCCCCTGGTGGAATAGGTTCAACCGCACAAGCCTTCAGAAGCGTGGAGATTTCCTCTACAAGTACATGCCTGTGCTGACAGCTGAATGAATGAGCTCTCGGTTGACAACTTGAAGGTCTTTGAAACCAATTGAGTGTGTATCTGAAATGGACTATTTGAAGTTATAAGGGACCACCTTTCATGGAAAAACTTCAGCCTCCCCCCCAACCAGCAAATCATCCAGGACGGACACTTTTATTGCATCTATGCTCTGCTGGAGCCAGTCAAAAGCTTGTCCATTGCTTTGACTGGGGGCAGAAGAGGCCTTAGGTGCACACTGTTGATGTGAATGAGCACGCTGAAGCTGAGCTTGAACAGGCAGGCGAGCCGAGGGGTTACACCTATGCCTCTGATAGTAATAGGTACTCCTCCTTGGTTTGTGGGCACCCAAGTGGGAGACAGAAGAAATGGTATCAGTATGTTTTTTTGATTTGGTCAGTAACCTCCTCAACCTTCTCCCCAAAAAGGTTATCCTCCTAGCATGGAGCATCTGCCAACCTCTGCTGAACAGAATGTTCCAAGTTGGAAACACGCAGCCATGAGAGCCTGCACATTGCTATATACTCTGAGCAGAGATTCTGGATGACACATCAAAAGTGTCGCGAGTGTCACTGGCCAAGAACTTTCGACAAGCCTTCTGCTGCTTGACCAACTGGTGAAGTGACTCGGCTTGCTCTGGAGGGAGCACCTCAGTCAGGTCTGAAAACTTGTACACCGAGTTTCACAAGTGGATGCGCATGAACAGCTGGAACGATTGTATATTGGAGATGAGCATTGAACCCTGATACATCTTCCTCCCTTAAAGAATCCAGGGTTCTAGATTTTCTACCTGAGGGCACAGAGGCATAGTCCCTGGAGCTCCTGGCCTTTTTGCAAGTGGATTCCACCACCATGGAATTGTGAGGCAACTGAAGCATATCAAAATGAGGTGGGCTGTGGATCTGATACTGGGTGTCGATATTCTTGGGCATGACCGGGACCGACAGAGGGGACTCCCAGTTCTTAACGAAGACTTCCTGGAGTACCTTGTGGAGAGGGACAGTCACAGCATCCCTAGTAGGTAAGATATAGTTGAAGGACCTTGAGCATCTTGGCCCTGGGCTCGTCCTCCACTTCGAAAGGAAAGGGAATAGCATTAGCCACTTCCTTATCAAAAGAAGGGAAAGGCTCTCCGGAGGAGATTTTCTCCTTTCAGGTGAAAAGGAGGGTTCAAAAGGAATTCCATAGGACTCATCAGAGGAAAAGTACCTTGTATCCTCCTCTGAATCCCATGAGTGCTCCTCTTCAGTATCAGATAATACCTCCAGATGGGAGTGTCAAGACCGAACCTGCCTCGATGTGGAGGAACCGTGTCTTTGAGAATGGCATTGAGAAGTCAGCTCCTGCCTCAACTCCAACAAAGCTTCTTCCATTGACATCGAGGGAGTACTGGCTTAGTTGGTAATCAACACTGTAGCCACACCGCAGGCTGAGGGCCAAGCAGGGATACAATGGTAGGCACAAGCATGATGCAACCCGTTGCATGAGGCCATCCGGCAGCTCAGGGAGCAAGGCCCAGATGTGCTCGAGGGCTGACACCGAGAAAGACTCGGGTGCCGGCTCAGGCGCAGGTTGCAGAACCACTGGTATCAATGCGGGAGCAGGGTCTTGGCTGCTGAGACACCAGTGCATTGGCCCTCCCAGCATCGACGCTTCACGGGTGCTGAATTTTTCGATGCCCTGGAGCACCATGCATCGAGGATGACCAATGACAATGCTTCTTGGCCTTCGCTTGAAGCATGTCGCATTGGGATCAGATCCGACAATGGACGGTCCCTGCACAGCAGGTGGCCTTGAGGTAGGTGGAGACCCACTCGATGCTTCACTGCTTGCGGCGGGGAATTTTTCCAAGCATAAATTTAAAAATCTCTGAAGAACGCTCCGTCGCGCGGGCAGAGCGCACCCTGCATGTGCAAACGACTTCCCGCCCACGGCACGAGCGTGACTCCCTCAGTTTAATAAAAAGCAAACCAGAGACTAGAACAACTCCAAAGGGGAGGAGGGTGAGTTTGTGAGAACAATCAGCCTGCTGTCCTCAGAGAATACCTGCTACAGGTATGTATCTTCACTTTCTCCGAGGACAAGCAGGCTGCTTGTTCTCACGATTGGGGTATCCCTAGCACCCAGGCTCACTCAAAACAAAGAACATTGGTCAATTGGGACTCGCAACGGCGAGGACATAACAGAGATTGGCCTGAAAAGAAACACAACTAAGTGAGAGTGCAGCCTGAAACAGAACAGAAATGGGCCTAGGAGGGTGGAGTTGGATTCTAAACCCTGAACAGATTCTGCAGCACCAACTGCCCAAACCGACTGCTGCATCAGGTATCCTGCTGAAGGCGATAGTGAGATGTGAATGTGTGGACTGAAGACCACGTTGCAGCCTTGCAAATCTCTTCAATAGAAGCTGACTTCAAGTGGACCACTGATGCAGCCATGGCTCTGAGATTATGAGCCGTGACATGGCCCTCTAGAGTCAGCCCAGCTTGGGCATAAGTAAAGGATACGCAATCCGCTAGCCAATTAGAGATTGTGTGTTTTCCGATGGCAACTCCCCTCCTGTTGGGATCAAAAGACACAAATAACTGGGCGGACTGTCTATAAGGCTTTGTCCGCTCCACGTAAAAGGCCAATGCTCTCTTACAGTCCTGACACAGAGGGCGAGATCTGGTGCCCCCCTGCTTGTTGGTGTAATACATAGCAACCTGATTGTCTGTCTGAATCAGAATGGTTTGGTTGGACAGCCGATCTCTGAAAGCCTTTAGAGCGTTTCAGATCGCTCGTAATGCCAGGAGGTTGATTTGAAGACCCTTTTCCTGAAAGGACCAGGCTCCTTGAGTGTGAAGTCCATCTACATGAACTCCCCACCCCAGGAGGGATGCATCCATCATTAACACTTTTTGTGGTTGAGGAATTTGGAATGGACGTCCCAAGGTCAAATTGGATCGAACGGTCCACCACTGAAGGGAACTGCAAACGTCGGTGGAGAGATGGATCACATCCTCTAGATCCCCTGTGGCCTGGCACCACTGGGAAGCTAGAATCCAATGAGGTGATCTCATATGTAGGCGTGCCATGGGAGTTACATGAACTGTGGAAGCCATGTGTCCTAAGAGTCTCAACATCTGCCGAGCTGTGATCTGTTGAGACGCTCGAGCCTTGGAAACTAGGACCAGGAGATTGCCCTTGCCTGGGGAAGATAAGCTCAAGACATCTGTGTGTCCAACAGAGCTCCAATGAACTCCAATTTTTGAACCTGGACAAGATGGCACCTGAATAGTCATCCGCATGGATTAGAGCGCCTGCCTCCGAGGTGCTCTTCACCAGCCAATCGTTGAGATAAGGGAACACATGCACTCCCAGTCTGCTTATCGATGCTGTGACAACTGCCAGGCACTTTGTGAAAACCCTGGGCGCAGACGCAAGGCCAAAGGGCAGTACACAGTACTGAAAGTGCTGAGTTCCCAACCGAAATCGAAGATACTTCCTGTGAGCTGGGAGTATCGAGATGTGGGTATAGGCATCCTTTAAGTCCAGACAGCATAGCCAATCGCTTTCCTGAATCATGGGAAGAAGGGTACCGAGGGAAAACATCCTGAACTTTTCTCGGACTAGGAATTTGTTCAGGGCCCTTAGGTCTAGGATGGGACACATCCCCCCTGTTTTCTTTTGTACAAGGAAGTACCTGGAATAGAATCCCAGCCCTTCTTCCCCTGGTGGAACGGCCTTTAGAAGGGTGGAGAGTTCTTCTGCAAGTACATGCTTGTGCTGGGAGCTGTAAGAATGAGCTTCTGGTGGGCAATTCGGAGGTTTGGATTCCAGATTGAGGGTGTATCCTGACTGGACTATTTGAAGAACCCACCAATCAGAGGTTAAGAGAGGCCACGTTCGGTGAAAAAATATCAACGTCCCTCCGACCGGCAAGTCGTCCGGCAAGGACACATTTTCTGAGGCTATGCTGCACTGGAGCCAGTCAAAAGCACGTCCCTTGCTTTTTATGGGGAGCCGCAGGGGCCTTAGGCGTACGCTGTTGACGGGAACGAGCGTGCTGGGACTGAGCCTGGACAGGCTGCCGAGAAGCAGGAGTGTACCTATGCCTATTGTAGGAATAGGGAGCACTCCCCTTCTCTCCAAAACACCTCCTAGATGAGGAGGTGGTAGCAGAAGATGCCCGGTGGGAGAGAGAATCCATTGCATCATGGTGCTTCTTGATCTGATCGACCATGTCCTCTACTTTTTCGCCAAAAAGGTTATCCCTCCGGCAAGGAACATCCGCCATTTGCTGCTGGGTCTTATGATCCAGGTCAAAGACACGCAGCCATGAGAGTCTGCGCATCACTATACCTTGAGCAGCTACTCGGGATGCCACATCAAAAGGGTCGTAAGACCCCTGGCCACGAATTTGCGACACGCCTTCTGCTGCCTGACCACCTGGTGAAAAGGTTTGGCGAGCTCTGGAGAAAGTGCTTCGACCAAACTGGACTGTTGCCTCACCAAGTTCCGCAAGTGGATGCTCGTGTAGAGCTGGTATGTTTGAATCTTGGCTGCAAGCATTGCAGCCTGATACGTCTTTCTCCCAAAAGAATCCAAGGTCCTAGACTCTCTGCCTGGGGGCACCGAGGCATAGTCTCTAGTATTCCTGGCTCTTCTGAGAGCAGAATCCACCACCATGGAATCGTGAGGTAGTTGAGACTTCGGCATTACCAGCTCTCCATGGACTCTGTACTGGGACTCAGCTTTCTTGGGGACCACTGGATTAGAGAGAGGGAACAACCAGATTTGCATAAGAACTTCCCTGAGTGTGTTATGCAAGTGAGCCTTTGCAACCTCTGTAGGTGGAGTAGGATAATCCAAGACCTTGAGCATCTCGGCCCTGGGCTCATCCACAACCTCCATAGAGAAGGTAATGTCCTTAGACATTTCCCGAACAAAGGAGGAAAAAGAAAGACGCTCAGGTGGAGACAACCTTCTTTCAATTGGCGAAGTATGATCAGAGGGGACCCCATAAGACTCTTCTTCAGAAAAGTATCTGGGATCTTCCTCTTCCTCCCACGAGCGCTCATCATCGGTATTGGACAAAAGTTCTCTAAGAGCAGCCCGAACCTGAGCCTGTCTTGACATCAAGGAACGACGACCTTGAGGGGGATGTTGAGAAGTTGATCCCTGCCTGGACTGCGGCGAAGCTTACCGACATCGTGGGAGAATCCACCCGGGTGGCGGCTGACGCCGATGCCGCAAGCGGCACTGAGGACGGGGACCTCACCATAGGCGAAGGACCGAATTTCACTTCCATAGTCGATGCAGAAGGCACAAGCACCCCTGGCACCGAGTAGACTGGCGCAGCAGTCCCTCCAGAAGCTCTGGAAGAAGGGCCCTGATACGCTCGTCAACAGCTTCCATTGGAAAAGGCTAAGGGGCTGGTGCATGAGTCGGTGGCAGAATCTGAGGGGGCTCGAGAGCCAGTACCAGGCTTCCAGAAGACAGATGCGTCGGCACCTCCTGTATAGAGGGTGAGCGGTCCTCCCGGCGCCGACGCTTCGCAGGTGCTGAATCCCTTGGCTCCCCAGCGCTCTCGGTACTGCGCATGGAAGGAGAACGATGACGGTGCTTCTTAGCCTTCGCTTGACGCCTGTCATCGAGACTCCTCAGTACCGAAGAGGAGGACATGGAATCCTCACGCCTCCTTGGGGCTGGGTCCGACGAAGTTCGGTCCCGGGGGGCCTGTATAGCAGTAGGCCTCGAGACAGGTGGAGATCCACTCGATGCCTCGCTGCTTCCAGCGCGATGTGGTCATTCGGCAGCCATTACCTGCGCTCTCGAAGTCGATGCTTCCCTCGATGTTGATGCTGCCGTCGAAGGACCAGACCGATCCGTAAAAGGTTTTTCCCGTTGAGCCTCCCGAGACACTTGGGTCCATTTTTTCATTAAAGGACACAGCTTTCAAGCAGCTAGTAGATGATCGGGCCCAAGGCACTGGAGACATCACACGTGGGGGTCGGTACCTGAGATGGTCTGGTTGCACCGAGTACAAAGCTTGAAGCCACTGGGTGTCCTCGATGACATGGATGGGTGAACGGTGGCTGAAAAATTTAATGACTCAATTTTGCCAAAGAAAAAAGGCACAAAAAGGGAATACAAAGCCCGACCACGCGGCCTAAAAGAGGGCCGCGACGAAAAGAAAGAAAACTTAAACTCAGTGACTAAAAAACCAAGGAAATAAAAGTAAATATGAAAATACTCAATAAAAATAATAACTTTGAAAAGAAGTTGAAAAAGAGAAAGCGGTCTTGTCAAAAATCTCCTGGGCCGAGGGTAACAGCGAAGAAAAAACTGCGTGTCACCTCAGTCGCGGAAAAAAATGAAACTGAAGGAGTCACGCTCGTGCCGCAGGCAGGAAGTCATTTGCGCATGCGCAGTGCGCTCTGCCTACGCGACGGAGCGTTCTTCAGAGACTTTTTAATTTTTGCTTGGAAAAATTTCCCGGTCTCCTGGGCTGCCGCGGGCATCGACCCAATCATGAGAACAAGCAGCCTGCTTGTCCTCGGAGAATCTCTGGTTTCAATTTTTGTCTGCATGTTTGTTTGTGGTCACCTATTTTGTATCAGGTGAGAGTCATGTTCTGCATTTGCAAATGAAGTGAAGGATTCTGCTAGCATATAGTGTCTGTAGGAATCTGTAACGCTCCAGTATTTTTGCAGGGTTTTGTGTTATTTTGTAAGTGTTTCTGTCCTGTTTGAAAATTAAAAGTGCTCAGGGCTAGTGGTTTCCACATCTCGTAGAGTCACCACACAAACAAAAGCTCATCTGCTTTAAAGTATCTGGCAGTGGTAATTTATTGAGGGCTATATTTATATATTTGTTTAAATATCCTAGAGACAATCTTGATCAGGAGATGGCAACTGAGCTGGAACTGTAGATTGAACAAGATCAAACAGTGGTCAGACCAGTAGAGTGGATTTTGTCACCAGGGAGTACATTGACCAAATAAGATGGTTTGCCAGGATGTAAATCCTGAAATATGAGTTGACGAAGGACTCTAAGAAAATGAAAAATTCACCAGTGAAGAAGAGGTGCAAGTTTAAATGTACAGTACAAAGAAACATGAATATTATAACCTTCTCCTACTTGAGCACGCAGCTGTGGAATGCTCTACCTACAGACCTGAAAGCTACTGAAGAAATAACTAACTTCTGCAAATCTCTGAAGACACATCTCTTCCAAAAGGCCTACAAAGAAAACACTTAGCCTACAAAACTACCTCAACAATCCACACAGTTATTACAGTTCACCTACAGTGGGGGAAATAAGTATTTGATCCCTTGCTGATTTTGTAAGTTTGCCCACTGACAAAGACATGAGCAGCCCATAATTGAAGGGTAGGTTATTGGTAACAGTGAGAGATAGCACATCACAAATTAAATCCGGAAAATCACATTGTGGAAAGTATATGAATTTATTTGCATTCTGCAGAGGGAAATAAGTATTTGATCCCCCACCAACCAGTAAGAGATCTGGCCCCTACAGACCAGGTAGATGCTCCAAATCAACTCGTTACCTGCATGACAGACAGCTGTCGGCAATGGTCACCTGTATGAAAGACACCTGTCCACAGACTCAGTGAATCAGTCAGACTCTAACCTCTACAAAATGGCCAAGAGCAAGGAGCTGTCTAAGGATGTCAGGGACAAGATCATACACCTGCACAAGGCTGGAATGGGCTACAAAACCATCAGTAAGACGCTGGGCGAGAAGGAGACAACTGTTGGTGCCATAGTAAGAAAATGGAAGAAGTACAAAATGACTGTCAATCGACAAAGATCTGGGGCTCCACGCAAAATCTCACCTCGTGGGGTATCCTTGATCATGAGGAAGGTTAGAAATCAGCCTACAACTACAAGGGGGGAACTTGTCAATGATCTCAAGGCAGCTGGGACCACTGTCACCACGAAAACCATTGGTAACACATTACGACATAACGGATTGCAATCCTGCAGTGCCCGCAAGGTCCCCCTGCTCCGGAAGGCACATGTGACAGCCCGTCTGAAGTTTGCCAGTGAACACCTGGATGATGCCGAGAGTGATTGGGAGAAGGTGCTGTGGTCAGATGAGACAAAAATTGAGCTCTTTGGCATGAACTCAACTCGCCGTGTTTGGAGGAAGAGAAATGCTGCCTATGACCCAAAGAACACCGTCCCCACTGTCAAGCATGGAGGTGGAAATGTTATGTTTTGGGGGTGTTTCTCTGCTAAGGGCACAGGACTACTTCACCGCATCAATGGGAGAATGGATGGGGCCATGTACCGTACAATTCTGAGTGACAACCTCCTTCCCTCCGCCAGGGCCTTAAAAATGGGTCGTGGCTGGGTCTTCCAGCACGACAATGACCCAAAACATACAGCCAAGGCAACAAAGGAGTGGCTCAGGAAGAAGCACATTAGGGTCATGGAGTGGCCTAGCCAGTCACCAGACCTTAATCCCATTGAAAACTTATGGAGGGAGCTGAAGATGCGAGTTGCCAAGCGACAGCCCAGAACTCTTAATGATTTAGAGATGATCTGCAAAGAGGAGTGGACCAAAATTCCTCCTGACATGTGTGCAAACCTCATCATCAACTACAGAAGACGTCTGACCGCTGTGCTTGCCAACAAGGGTTTTGCCACCAAGTATTAGGTCTTGTTTGCCAGAGGGATTAAATACTTATTTCCCTCTGCAGAATGCAAATAAATTCATATACTTTCCACAATGTGATTTTCCGGATTTAATTTGTGATGTGCTATCTCTCACTGTTACCAATAACCTACCCTTCAATTATGGGCTGCTCATGTCTTTGTCAGTGGGCAAACTTACAAAATCAGCAAGGGATCAAATACTTATTTCCCCCACTGTATATCCTACCTAACACCTTCCGTCTATCTCCCCTTACCTAATCTTCAAACGCTAAGAATTGTACCTGTTATCACGAGATGATTATGTCATAACCATACTCTGTAAGCCACATTGAGCCTGCAAATAGGTGGGAAAATGTGGGATACAAATGCAATAAATAATAATAATAATAATAAATGTAGAACACACTGAAGAAGGTCTTGAAGATAAGGAGGAATGTAAACAACTGCTTTCCTGTTTGATACTTTTACAATGAATGTTCATTTTAGATTCACTCTCCCACAAAATATCTATTTTGATATTAGTCTGACTTTTTAATAAAGTTATTCCAAAGAGAAGTTTTCACCAAATATATAGCAAATTTTCATTGTAGCATCTTTAGCCAAAAAGGGTTCCTTCGTTTTTTGGTGGGTTTTTTTTTGGCTATGCCATAATACTATTATAAATACAATCCGTTAAGTGTAATTATTGAACTAAACATGCATGACATTAAGCAACGACTACCAAATCAGCAACTTTTCTCAGTTTTTGTACTTGTATTCCTAGCTTTTCTTTTTGACAGCTTTTAGCACACAATCCCAGTTGCTCTCCTTGCGAAATAACATCTCTTTCTTGGGTTTTCTGGTTTGGAACAAGTCATGCTCATCTTCATCAACGGCCTCTGAACAAATCTCCATTTTCTCTATGATCAACTTAAGGAGTTCATGTTGTTTTTGCAGCACCATAGAAATGTCCTTGAGCCTAAAATAAATGTGCACGCATAAGAACGGTACATATTTACACAGTGCTTTACATTTCCATACAGAAGTACACAACTTAACACAGTGTTGTTGTTGAGCAGGGCCTTACTTACTACTTAACATTTCTAAAGTGCCATCAGGGTCACGCAGCGCTGTACAATTTAACAAGGAAGGACAGTCCCTGCTAAAGGAGCTTACTTTTATACTCTGAAATAATTTAAAAAGTTTTTTCATTACTTGCAAGCTACATAAGCTTCAATTACTTTCTAACACTGTATGGAAATAATGGATTAAAATATTTAGGGAGTCATTTTCAAACAGCATGGGCTAACACAATTAATGCACATTACACACCGCAGGACCCACTGTTAGTAAATGGCTCTCTAATTTTTAAAAGCATATGCTAAGAATGATATGGACAAGTATGGAAACTGTTCCTTCCTCCTACATAGTTCAAGAAAAGTATATTCCTGGAAAAAAAATGTATCTGAGAATGTAAATCAAGTATTTTATCCCAGTTAAGGTGGTGAAATGGAATTTTGAGGGTCTGCCTGGATAAGATAGAGAGGTTTTAGACACAGATTGCAAGACTCTTTCAAAGTGTCTACTACATGATACAGTTTGTCTAGCAGCTTACATCTGATTTGGATGGGAATACGCTCTGTACGCTACTACCATTGTTGGTGTTTATAGTACTAAATTAATATAATGTACTTTATGTTGAGCTGCTAGATTCCCCTCTGAGGAGATTACAAATTAACCCCCCTATTTACTCCACTACAGAGTGAATGGGCTGTGTCGGCATTAGCGCATGGCAGCTGCTAGCGCAGCTTAGTAAATAGGGCGGAAAGTTTGGTTTAGTGTATTTCACTTGATATACCACCATATGGGGAACCCGTCATATTGGTCTACAACACAATATTACAAAATAAACAAATAAAATAAAATATATAATAACATACAATAGTGCAAAATAAAAGGTAGGGGAAATACATAATATAAAATATTAAAAATATTGTATGTCTCACAATTCAATTGGCCAATCCACTGAAACTGGCTGCTCCAATTGTCAAACATCAAAGGTGTCCTCAAAAAGGAAAGCCTTCAGTTTTTTTTTTCTAAAATAATAATAATATGATATTTCTGTCCACAAATATGTTGGGAGGTGGTTCCAGAGTAAAGGGAGCGCCACTGAGTAAGCCTCTAATGTGATGAGATTAGTGTCATGATTTGTACAGAAACAACTGTCACAAATAGTCTGTGCAGAGGTAATGCGTCAAAATTACACTCTGCACTGTTCACCAAAACACTTATAGAATAGCATGAGGTACACTTAGGAGCTTTTTTCAAAAGAAAAGAATGTGCAAAAAATGGCACAAGGGGCAGATGAATGTGTTTCTCACAGGAAAATGTTTAAACCATATTAATTAAAAAAAAAAAGTCTGATATTTGCCGAAAGAAAAATGTTTTGAGAGTGAGCGTTTCGGGGACGTGAAATGGGCATTGTTACATAATGTACGTGGGTTTTTTTTGCCATAACAGATAGCAAAACAATTTCTTTGTGTAGAAAGAAAAATGCTGTGAATTAGACCTGCTTTGTGATTTTGCTGAGTTGGAGAGTAGAGAGGGGAAATTGTTGGTTTGTGAATAAAGGGTTCTAAAGTCAGTTCCCACCTGGATGGTACCCACCTACAATTTCCCATGTGGACAATTCCCACCACGGGCAATTGCCCATAACCCCAAAAATGCAAAACACATTAGGACAAGTAATCTCCCTCCCTTTCCTCTTCCAGACATAGAGTTTATGTGGAGCCCCCACACCCCCCAAACTAGGTTTCAATCTAATTCATGTTTAATCCGGGATCTAAATGTTATAAATAAGTAAATAAATAAATAAATAAATAGATTAATACAAACTGTAGTTCATGAGGGGGGCAATGCCCCCCCTCACACACCAAACTACATTTCAACCTAATTCAGCCCCTCAAAATGACACACTGATTACGATTTATAACAAATTACCAGGAAATATGGGACAAGAAAGAAGCTACGGTCAGTAAAAAAAAAGGCTAGGGAGAGTGGAAAAAGACCGGGGGAGGGGGGGAGGGGGAATGTCCTTGGTGGGAATTGTCCCAGGGGGTATTGTCCTAGGTGGGAATTGTCTCGAGGGGAATTGGTGGGTAGGAACTGTCCACGTGGGAATTCACCTCTTATGGGAATTGATATAAGAAAGAAGCTACAGTCAGTAAAAAAAGGCTAGGGAGGGTGGGAAGTGACTGGGGGAGAAATGTCCTTGGTGGGAACTGTTCCCCTTAAGTGGGAAGCGGGAATTGTCCTGGGGGAATTGGTGGGTAGGAACTTTCCAGTGGGAACTCACCTGATACTGTGAAAAAGAGTGGTCTGTTACTTTTGTTTCTGTGACCCCGTCTGAACTTTTGAATCTTCACATTTCCTCCCTCACCTCCGCTGTACCTCCCCTCTTAAAGTCCTTGCCCACACTTGCCAGCCCTCAGCTACACCCAACCCTTGCTCTGTATTGGCTCCCTTGCCCCACCAACCCCTCGCTGTCCTCAACCCCCTTATCTGCTTGTCTTCTATATCTTGTTGTTCCTCTGTTTTCCCACTCCCAGTTTGTCATTGTGCTTTGTGTTGCAGTTGTTTGTGTCAGGACTGTGTGCTGGTGCTGGGAGAGACTGTGCTGTGTATTGCTGACTTTTGTGTGAGGACTGTTTGCTGGTGCTGGAAGAGTGAGTGATGGGTCTCACTGGGTGCAGTAGGTGGAAGAGTGCACAGCAGTGTTATTGGGCTTAGTGGGTTGCACCTATGGTGGTAAGACACCTGCACATCAATCATGGATGCACTGAATGCTATTGTGGCTGACACTTTGCTGGAGGTGAAAGAGAGTTTGGAGAGCAGGCCCAGGAGGACATATACCAATCTAAGAGTATTAAGGCCTAGGACCCGCTTCATGGACCTCACTGCCTTACTAAATACCACTTTGACAGGGCTGATATACAGAAGCTCTGTGAACAGCTACAGCCCTCTTCCAGGCCAGAGCATGCAGGAATAATCCAGTGTCAGTCCACCTTAAGTTTATTGCCTCTCTCACCTTTCTTGCCACTGGCACTTTTCAGTTAGTGCTAGCAGTCAATGCAGGCCTCAGTCAGCCTGCCATCTTCAACTGCCTAGCCCAGTTCATTGATGCCCTCCAGAACAAAATGGCTAGGTTCTACACTATAGACCACTTCCCCTTAGTCACCGACATCATGGACTGCATACACATCGCACTCAGAACCCCCCACCCCTAGGCATACGAGGAGACCTATAGGAACAGAAAATCATGCATGTCTTGTGTGATGCCCAGGGAGAGATTATGGGCATGTGTGCACGCTACCCGTGGTCTATCCACGATTCTGGAATCTATTGTAGGTTGGATCAAGGGGAAATCACCAGCGGCTGGCTCCTAGATAAGCGGTACTGGGATTCCTAACCCCGGTACCCACTCCCACCCCTTACATCACCACCCTACCTCACTCAATATGCCCCCAGAACCCACATCCATGATCCGCACTCCACAAGGGCCATATACAAATACACGCCCGTGTCTATGAATCCTGCTTCAGCCATAGGTGACAGAGGCTACACCTAGCAAACCTGGTTCTTAACTAACATTTTCCACCCCAAAAATGAGGTGGAGGAGGAATATAACATGTCACAAGAACACATGCATCATCACTGAGTGAATCTTTGGCTGCTTGAAAAACAGATTCAAATGTCTCAACTGTTCCAGAGGAGAGCTCCTTTACAGCCCAGAAAAGGTTGAGAAAGATATTATTGGCCTGCTGTATGCTGTACAACTTTACACTGCAATGAAGATAGCCCTGCCAGAGGACACACAGCAGCAGCAGGCATACCAAAAGAATGATGATCTCTCCCCCCCCCCCCCCACCACCACCACAGAGCTGACCAGAGACCAGCAGGGGATCCCTGCCAAAGACTCATACAGACCAATCTCCAGTAAAGGTCAGTGCAGTATTTATGTGCTCACCATATCTTATTCTATTCCCCACCACCACCCTTCTCTTTCTTTTCCCCAGCACACACCATCACAGCATGGTATTTGCGTCACAACCCTGCCTCATCCTCCCCTCCCTCTGCAGTCCACCTCTCTCACCCCTCCTTGTAGCTGCAGGGATTGTCCAGGCCTTGTAGAAGCAAACACAGTGTACGAGTCCTCCCCTGTGGAGTTGCTACTGCCCTCAGAGGTGTCAGGAGATGCAGCTGCTTTTGCTGCCCATGGAAATTGGGCCACCTGGTTGATCCTGTGGTTGAGTTGCTGCTGGGCACAACACCTGGCAAGGCAGTGTGTGCTGCCCTAGAGGCACCTGGCTACAAGGTAGACCCACTGGCTTGGGATCGTATGAGTCCCACCTGAATCTGCTTGGAGGCTGGTTACTTGGCTGGAGCTGAGGAAGTTGATGTGAAGCTGAGTGGTGTGGGCACTGATGGCACTTGTGACTGGTGTGGAAGGTGGTACTGCTGGAATGCAGGCCTCAATAGTTCCCTTGAAAGGGTCAGGTGCCTGCTGGGTGGGCAATGTGCTGGACAAGACCACTTGTCTCCAGGATTTGTATTCCCTTGGTCAAACATCCCACTCTCACATACTTGTGTTTTCCCATGGGGCGTTCGAGTTCTCTGCTTGGTTGCGGATTCTTCTGAACAAGACCACTGTGTAATCATGCAGATCTTCTTGGATCCCCTGAAGATGCAGCTTCCCTGCTCTTCTGCTGCATGGTATGCTTCACCTGCAGGCAGTCATCCTGGACTTGGAGCCTCTGCTGCTGAACCCTCTCACACAACAGCTGTAGTTTCTGGTGCCGGTAATCAGCCAGCTTCACCTTTTGGGCCAGGAGTTTGTTGGTCAGCTGCACAATCTGCTGCCTGTGGTGGGACGGTCCCCTATGGGCCAACTGTGGCTCCTCTTCTAGCTCCTCAGCCTCTACAGGGGTATCTGGCATATCTGGGCTTGCACAGTGGTGCAGCTGGCTATTGGAAGGCAGGGCAAGGGACAACTGGGGCTAGCTGGTTGTTACCTGGGGGAAATCTCTAATCTGTGGCACCAATGAGATAACATAGCAGAGAACCCCCAGAGCCAAGGATATGATATATGCTTGTCCCCTGAGTGGGCTGTCTCCCTACAGGCATGCAAGAAGGGTCTTGGCCCTGGCTGAGAGGCAATATGACACTGTGTTGTTGCCTAGCTGGTGCCATTGTTACAGCTCTTGTCAAGGATGTGGGTGGGTGGGTGTGTCCCCATGCCCATGTGGCCTACAGCTGGCTGGGGACGCTGTTTGATCCTCCCATCCTTCTGGCCATCTCTGCTGGGACCCCCTTGATAATAGCATTTTACATTCTGCAAGATGGGAAACCTAGGTTTGGGGACATATATTTGTGATGTAATCAGGCTAGCTGGCTTGGGGACCTCACAGATGCCAGTGGCTGCACATTACCCCATGACTCATGGGCATGCTCTTGAGGTAAGCGGGAGGAGGGATATGTATAGGTGGCAATTTCCCTAAGGAGGGGGTTTGTGTGCCACTATCATGTAGAGTTTTGAAGCATCCCCAGCTTGAGCCTTAAGGGATGTTTCACAGGGCAGTATAGCTAACTTTGCACCTCACAACGTTATATACAATTGATGTGGGGTGTGGCCCCAGTGAGGCTATCCATTTGGATAGCAACTTGTGTTCTGACAGCCCTGTGTGGTGCAGGGGTTAGGGCTGTGGGCCCTCAATGCAGGGGACATGGGTTTGATTCTCACTGTGGGTCCTTCTGGTTAGTTTCATTTACCCTGCCATAGTTGTTGCAATTTCCTTGGTAGCTGTGTGTGAAAGCTGGCTACTTTTCCTTGGGTCAAAGGAAAGTGCTGTCCAACATTCTTCCCCCTCCCCCTTTCTTTCCATGTCATCTCATAGGTTTGGGTTTGGCTGTAGCACATTCTAGTGGATATGGAGGTTGGGGAAACACTGTAATAAGGGTAGCTGCATACTCATGCCTTGATCTAGGACAGAGCTGTTATAGGGGTTCAACGTCAATGAGGCTTACATCGGGCCCTGAGGCAGTTCCTCATGCACTGGATGAGGCCAGGGTCTTTGCACTGTATCTTCCTGTACTGGCAACCTGAACCTGTGAATGCTGAATCATCTACAAAACACAAGTTGATGGAGCCAGGGTTCAGGTAATAGGCCTTCTTGGTGTCCCATACAGAAATTTTTTTGGACATATTGTGCAGTGCTCCTCACATAGCCTGTGACAGATGGCCACAGCCAGATTTTTTTTGGGGGGGGAGGGGGGCCTGTGGGGGTGGGTATGAAGTATACAGGCATAGGTACTGTGTGAGCTGAGGTGGCCAGTGGATGGCATGGTTGTCTTTCTGTGGAGTATGTGCACTGTTGCTGGGAGATGGGGATGGGCAGTGGGGTAAAGCAGGTGTGCTGTTGGGTGGCTCAATGTATTTTAATGTGCTGCTGCCACCACTTTGATTGGTTGGTTGTGAAAGGCTGTATATCAAGTCTCCAATAAACATTCACACCAGTTTGTAGGCATGGGACAGGAAACTGGTGGGGAGAAGGGGGTCCAAATATGTGCAGCCCCTCATTTCAGCATTGGTTAGTGGAGGGGGACACATGATTACTTGTCACTGGATATTCTGAACATTCTGATTTACCAATGTTTGTTATTCTTTCTTAAGAAAAATCAACAACATGTATTGCAACAACAAAGGAATGCCACTGCATGCCTATGTATGTTGTTTGCACATGAGTAGTGCTGTGATCCTGGGGGCACTGCTTTACGCTCACTTTCCCAGGCTACCTCTAATTGAGCTCCATGCCCTCATGGAGATGTTGTGGAGTGGCAGGTGGTGAAGGTGCTTTAAAATTTGTCTCCTGTGCCTCAGGCATAGGAGAACCAAGAGCTCTGTCTCTGACACACTGAAATTAGACTCCCTCCAAAGAGACATGACTGTCTACACTGAGAAACATTTCTCCAGTGCAGGAGGTATATATACACGTTTTGCATGTGGAGAAAACTTACTGCCATTGCCAGTGGACATTTTCTTGACGCAGGGACCAATATCGCTGCTGCACGTTTTACATAGTGTGTTTCCAGTTGGTGGAGACATTTATCTCAGAACGTCTATGACGTCTGCAGTGTATCCTCTTTCTAAACATTTGTGTGTGTGTGTATGTGTTTTCGAATATCTGAACACATTTATTTATTTCTTCCATTATGGACTTATGTTTTTAAACATGTTCCGGTAAACGTTTATTTTGCCATTTGAACATCATATTTCATGAAAGTGCTACTTTTCTGTGGACTTGTACATGCACAGTACAGAACAACAACAACAACAACAACAACAACACAGGTATCTCTATTACCTTAGAAACAGGCACCCAGAACCAGCCTGAGTAGCACACAAATCATCATACACAGTTTACACCTGCTCTGAAAGAGAATTAAATGTGACCATGTACTCTATGCTTGTACTCAGATTTTATGAAATACTAGTAAAAAAGGCTCATTTCAGTATGAAAGGCAATGGGCGCTAGCAAGGTTTTCCTCCCCCTCCCTCCCTCTCTCCCTCTGCCCCCCCAAGTCCCACGGCCCCCTTTCCTCCCCTCCGTTTTCCATGGCTTCCTCCCTCCGTCACTCTCCTTCACTCTGTTCTCCCTCCGAGTTGCAGGCCCACCTCCCTCCCTCCCTCTGTCATTCTCCTTCGCTCTGTCCTCCCTCCGATTGCCAGTCCCTCCCTCTAAAATCGCCAACCCCCCTCTCTTACCGGGGTCCCATCGGCAGCAGTGAAGAGCGAACAGACTCAGCGAGTGTACTGCCTTTCCTTCTCTTCGCTCTGACTTTGGTCCCGCCCTCATTTCCTGTTTGCGCAAGGGTGGGACCAGAGTCAGAGCGAAGAGAAGGGAAAGCAGCATACTCGAAGGGATGTATGACGTCAGTGTTATCTACCACAGGTAGAACACCATATCCGAGGGAGCCACGGTCCCAGGCAGCGTCAGAACGTTGGAGGTGAGAATTATTATATAGGATGCAGGTATATCACAATTTTGTCCCAATTCCATCTAAATTATACCCCTGGAATGCTTATCCATGGTCTATTTATAAGTAGGCACCCTCTTTCTGAGGGCCTAATTTTTATGCCTGTATCCTCTTGTGTTATAAAACAGCATCCCTTTTCTACATGCAAACATGCTTTATATGTTGGAAAAGCTTTTTTAAAATTACCGCCAGAGTACTAGGTTTACTAAAGTGCAGCATCACATTAGTATGAACTAATGCCATCAATATGCGATATTAAACAGTTTTACTGCATAAAATGAGCTCTGAGGTAAAGAGCATAGTAGCATAATTAATAAATGTATCTATAAATGCTGATAATACACAAAAAGGGGCATAATCGAACGGAAACGTCTATCTCCATGGGCGTTTATCTCCGTGAAGGGGCAGACCGAACTGTATTTTCGCAAAAAATAGACGTCCATGTTTTATTCGACAATTTGTGAGGTGGGCGTTTTTGTTTTTCAGCGATAACGGAAAATGAAAGCGCCCAGCTCAAAAACGAATAACTCCAAGACATTTATTCGTGGGAGGGGCCAGGAGTCGTAGTGCACTGGTCCCCCTCACATGCCAGGACACCAACTGGGCACCCTAGGGGGCACTTCTACAAAAACAAAAAAAAAGGTAAAAGAGCTCCCAGGTGCATAGCACCCTTCCCTTGTGTGTTGAGCCCCCCAAATCCCCCTCAAAACCCACTGCCCACAAGTCTACACCATTATTATAGCCCTAAGGGGTGAAGGGGGGCACCTACATGTGGGTACAGTGGGTTTGGGGGGGGCGGTTTGGAGGGCTCCCATTTACCAGCACAAGTGTAACAGGTGGGGGGGGGATGGGCCTGGGTCCACCTGCCTGAAGTCCACTGCACCCCCTAATAACTGCTCCAGTGACCTGCATACTGCTGCCAGGGAGGTGGGTATGACATTTGAGGGTGAAAATAAAAAGTTGTGAAATGGCATATTTTGTGGTGGGAGGGGGTTTGTGACCACTGGGGGAGTCAGGGGAGGTCATCCCAGATTCCCTCCAGTGGTCATTTGGTCATTTAGGGCACTTATTGGGGCCTTATTCGTGGAAAAACAGGGTCCAGGAAAAGTGCCCTAAATTCTCGCTACAAACGCATATTTTTTTCCATTATCGGCGAAAGGCGCCCATCTCTGATCGGCCGATAACCACGCCCCAGTTCCGCCTTCACCACGCCTTTGACATGCCCCCATCAACTTTGTCCGCATCCGTGACGGAGTGCAGTTGAAAACGTCCAAATTCGGCTTTCGATTATACCGCTTTATTCGTTTTTGTGAGATAAACGTCTATCTCCCGATTTGGGTCACAATATAGGCGTTTTTCTATTTCGATTATAAGCAGGAAAATGTTTCACAAACTAATTTCTAATAAATGCTTTAAGAATCAATCTTTTACTCGTTAGTTTCCATGTCAGTGTTTTTGGACAGTAACCATACCTTTATCAAAATTGATATATATGAAATCACAGTACATGGATAATGTAAATAAACACCTGTTCTTTTGCTTCCAAAGTTCAAGCTCCATTTTATCAGAACTGTTTACTTCCATTGTTGGTTCTTCAGCACAAAATATAGTGCGGATAATACCCTTAAAAAAAAAGGAAAGAAAGAAAAAGAATTTAGCATCCCATAAACTCCTTGCAATAAGTTATTTTAAAATTAGATTTTCAAAAGTATATTTTCAAAGGCCCATTGGGACACGTGCAGGGCAATTCTATAAATTGGTGCTATCATTTACTCATCCATTATGCACTTAGGGGATCTTTTACTAAGGTGCTCTAGCATTTTTTGCTGGCGCTAAACACCAAGACACCCATTATATTCCTATGAGCATCTCAGCGTTTAGCACCAGTTGATATTTAGTGTGAGCTAAAAACTTTAGCACACCTTGGTAAAAGACCCCCTTAAATGCTTAGAATGCTAGCACTTATGAGAGTTATGTGCACACATGCATGTGCAAGTGCTAGCAGGACACCTGCAACCAATCACTTAACTTACATAACATGTATCTTTAAGTGAGGTATACACAGGAGCGAAGCATAGATGGGACATACGTAGGGCTCCCACTGATGCATATAACTCACAAAATAAGTTATACATGACCCTGCCATATTTAGGTGCCCACACTTAAACCAGTTCTAGTGCTAGTGTTAGTGTTGGCACCTAAATCTTAGGCACACCATTATCAGGTTACACTAGTATTCAATAACAGAATCTAGGTTAAATGGTTGGATTTAATCCCCGGTTGTATGCACATGGGAGTAATTCTGTAAAGTAGGCTCTAACATATATGTACTGGTTACAAGTGTATATAATTAGAATACTAGCACATACATTTGTGAATGCTGGTAATCTCCCTAAGTGCTGTATTGTAACTATGTGCATATCTTCAATAGCATGTAGTTTGCAGGTGGGTGTACACATGGAGGGGCATAATCGAATGATGCCGGCCATCTCCATGGCCAGCTCAGTAAATGGGCGGAGCCGGCCATCTTTCCTTTCGATAATACGGTTGGGGCTGACTAAATCTCAACATTTAGGTCAAATGTTGAGATTGCTGGGTTTAGAGATGGCCGGCTTCGGTTTTCGGCCATAATGGAAACCGGGCCTGGCCATCTCAAACCCGGCGAAATGCAAGGTATTTGGTTGTGGGAGGAGCCAGCATTTGTAGTGCTCTGGTCCCCCTCACATGCCAGGACACCAACCGGGCACCCTAGGGGGCACTTCTAAAAAAAAAAAAAAAATTAAAAATTGCTTCCAGGTGCATAGCTCCCTTCCCTTGGGTGCTGAGCCCCCCAAATCTCACTCCCCACAACTCTAGACCACTACTATAGCCCTAAGGGGTGAAGGGGGGCACCTACATGTAGGTACAGTGGGTTTTGGGGGGGGGGGGTTGGAGGGCTCCCATTTACCACCACAAGTGTTACAGGTGGGGGGGGGGATGGGCCTGGGTCCACCTGCCTGAAGTGCACTGCACCCACAAAAAACTGCTCCAGGTACCTGCATACTGCTGTCAGGGAGCTGGGTATGACATTTGAGGCTGGCATAGAGGCTGGTAAAAAAAAATGTGTAAAATTTTTTTGGGGGGTGGGAAGGGGTTGGTGACCACTGGGGGAGTAAGGGGAGGTCATCCCCAATTCCCTCCGGTGGTCATCTGGTCAATTGGGGCACTTTTTGGGTGGGTGTAGGGTAGTGGGCTCTGTGATTCCACTAGCTTGTGTTAAATGCTCACGATGTTGGTAGTTGGTAGGCTCTACTCCCATGGTGCTTTTCCCTCTGCTTACTGGGTCAGAGTGTGCCCTGTTTTGTTTCCGGAAGTCCATGAGGTAGTGGCCATTTGTGTAAAACACTTTTAGATCCCTTTCATGTGTTAGCCACGTTACAGCACTTAGTTCTTACCTTGAATGTTGCTGAAAGAGGGCATTGTACACCATTCTGCCAGCTCGGACCTACTGCTAATCTCAGTACCAGGGAGACTCGTTGCTAGTGGGGCACAACCTCTGATCTGCAGTTAACTGTGAGTAAATGTGCTTATTCAAATAAAGGACGTTTTCAGCGAGATTAGTCTTCAGGTGTGAACTGCTGTGCCAAGGTTATACACCAGCAACAAGTCCTGTCCCTGGAGCACTTTTAGTGGGTACTGCAGTGCACTTCAGGCAGGCAGACCCAGGCCCATCCCCCCCCCCCATCTGTAACACTTGTGATGGTAAATGGGAGGCCTCTAAAACCCACTGTACCCACATGTAGTTGCCCCCTTCACCAGGCCGGTCCTAGGGTCTCTGGTGCCCCCTTGCAGATTATCAGTTGGCGCCCCCCCCCCCCCCCCCCCCCGTCTAGCATCTTTTTTCTCTCTTCTCCCTCCCTCTTCTCCCACCCTGCCCCCTTTCTCTGCCCCTTTCCATCCAGCCACACATGGGTCTGCCCGTTCTCTCCCTGCCTTCTCCGTATACCCCCCTCTCTCTGCCCCTTTCCATCCAGCATCTGCCCCCTCTCTCTGCCCCTTTCCATCCAGCCGCATATGTGTCTGCCTGTTCTCTCCCTGCCCTCCGCGTATACCCTCCTCTCTCTCTGCCCCTTTCCATCCAGCATCTGCCTCCTTTCTTTGCCCCTTTCCATCCAGTGTCTGGTCTGCCCTTTCTTCTCATTTCCAGTGCCGTCCACCCCTCTGTCTGTCCCCGCAATGCTCCATCCATCATCATTCATCATGCCCTCTTTCTCTCCCAACCACCAGAGTAGTGTTCTTGCCCCCCCCCCCCCATCCTGACCTTTTCACATTATGACCCGTCAACAGCATTATGGGAACTGTCTCTGGAAGCGGGAAGGCCGTCGAACAGCTGGGTGGGCGGACCGCGAGAGGGAGGTGCATGCAGCGCCCTTGAAGGCAGGCACCCCCCTGTGGTGCTTACCCCACTTACCGGGTTGGACCGGCCCTGCCCTTCACCCCTAAGAGCCATGGTAGTGTTGTACATTTGTCCCTCCGACGACCAAATGGCTTGGATTAGGACGTTGCTGAACTGGGCGTTTTTAGTTTCCATTATCTCTAAAAAAAAAAAAAAACGCCCATCTCAGAAAGGACCAAATCCATGGCATTTGGTCCGTCCAAACCGTATTTTCGAAACGAAAGATGGATGCCCATCTTTTTCGAAAATACGGTCTGTCCTGCCTCTTCACATACCCGTTTTCGGACATAGACGCCCATGGAGATGGGCGTTCGCGTTCGATTATGCCCCTCAACATGGCACTTAGAACTTCTTAGCATTTAAAGCCCAACAAGGTATTCCGAATGGTCAATATAGGTTTTCCTGACAAATGAGCTTCTAACTGAATTAGGCCATGGCATTTTCAAATTAAATAAAGAGAAAGACTGTTGTTACTGTACTTACCATCAATCCACATCTCTTTTGTTTGTTTGGATATACACGGACGTATATCTGGTCCACTCTTTTTAAGAACCAATATGGTAATTTCTTCTCTAAGCTGGTATGGAGACTGACCTATTTATGTGGATTTAAAAAAAGTTAGTATAATATTGCTTTCTCAGCATAAAATGAGAATAATCCCCCAGATTCTACAAAGGTCGACCAAACTTGGATGCTCAAAATTGGGTGCAGATCCCAGATCCATGCACAAAATAATTAGTGAGCTCTAATGATTTAATTATTGAGTTAACAAGCATTTAATTGGCACTAATGATGATTTGTTTTTTAATTTTTAATTTATTCATTTTATTTCATTTAACAAGTATCCCACTTGACAGGAAATACAGAGAAATGTCAAATTATACATAGAAAAAAATAACTTTCTATTAACAATGGTTACTCTTCTTTATCCTAAATCAGTATAATAATCATCTTTAGGAGCCGACAATCAACGAATTTTCTTCATATTTATGAATGTTTTTAACTGCTCAGGTTGATAAAAAATATATTTTAGACCCACATGTTTAATTACACACTTACAGGGGCAATTTAAATAAAAAGAAGTCCCCAAAGCTACTGTTTCTGTTTTCATTGAAAGAAACAATTTCCTCCTTTCTTGAGTCTGTTTGGTAATGTCCGGGTACATCCAAACTTTTTTCCCCAGAACAAGAGTTGCATTTTTTTGAAGTGCATGCATTTAACTGCCTCAATATCTTGTTGAAATATGAGACTACGAACATCGCTCTCTCCGAGTCCTCATTTAATGTTGTTTCTAATATTTCAGAAATGTTCAGTTCTTCTTCTCTTTCTTTTTCTTGAGGAGTAGCTTCCAGAAGACTTTCCTTAGGTTTTTTATTCTGTATATAATAAATCTCATTTAACAGGGGAATAGTTTCAGGGGTAAAATTTAACACTTCCTGTAGGTATAATTTGACAGCTTCAAGGGGGTTAATCCCCATAGCCTTAGGAAAGTTCAAGAAACGCAAGTTTAATCTCCGATTGTAGTTTTCCAACTGCTCAATTTTACGTTGAGTAGAATGTTTATCTTTTATAACTGCTGTGGAAACAGCTTGCAATTGCGTAACATCTTGTTTAAGAGTACTTATTTGCTCATTCATCTCTTGCTTAGTTGTATTCAGTAATGTTGAAATGTTATCCACCGTACTCACTAGTTCGGAGATCTCTTTTGCTGATTTGGTGACTGTCACATCCACCTTCTGGAGAGCGTCCCAAATGCTCTCCAGGGTTACCATCTCCAGTCCCTATAATTGAGCAATCCGCTCAGCCTGGAGCTTAACTCATTCCAGGCCTCCTTCTGGACTCGTCTCGCTAGGTCCTCGATCCAGGACCACACCCTCGCCGACTTCCGAATCGGGCGGGATTCGCCTGGAGAGACGGCCTTCTGGGAGAGGCGGCGGATGATTCTCTGGAGGGGAGAGTGCTACTTCAAGCCCCAAGTTTACGAGGGCTTCTTCACCCGTCGAGACAGCAGGGCCCCTCTCAGTAGGTAGAATAGATGGTTTTGTAGCGAACCTCTCTATTGATTGTTGGTGCGGGGAGGACGTCCTAGCTGTCGAGGAAACAGCTTTGACTACCCCCTTACACTCTGTATGGGGCATTTTAGAAATACAGGCAAAAGAAAGCAAAGTGCTTCCGCAAATCTTCGAGAAAGCTCTGCCTGCGAACCTCAGCGTAGCACCATCTTGACACGCCCCCGGCACTAATGATGATTTGCATGCAGATCTGACTATGCGCTATTGTATAATACTGGGCACCTAAATTGGATCATGCACAACTCAAAAGGGGGCATGGCCATGGGAGGGGCATAGGTGGGTAAGGCATCCACAAAATTTATTTGTATTTATTTATTAGCCACCGCAGCACACTGAGCAAAAGGTTTCAAGGTATCATCAACAACAACACCTAGATCCCTTTCTTGGTCGGTGACACCTAACGTGGAATCTTGCATGACGTAGCTAAAATTCGGGTTCCTCTTTCCCACATGCATCACTTTGCACTTGCTCACATTAAACATCATCTGACATTTAGACGTCCAGTCTACCAGTCTCGTAAGGTCCTCTTGTAATTTTTCACAATCCTCCCGCGATTTAACGACTTTGAATAACTTTGTGTCATCAGCAAATTTAATTACCTCACTAGTTACTCCCATGTCTAGGTCATTTATAAATATGTTAAAAAGCAGTGGTCCCGGCACAGACCCCTGGGGAACCCCACTAGCTACCCTTCTCCATTGAGAATACTGATCATGTAACCCTACTCTCTGTTTTCTATCTTTTAACCAGTTTTTAATCCACAATAGAAGACTATCTGCTATCCCATGTCTCTCCAATTTCCTCTGGAGTCTTTCATGAGGTACTTTGTCAAACGCCTTCTGAAAATCCAGATACACAATATCAACCAGCTCACCTTTATCCACATGTTTGTTCACCCCTTCAAAGAAATGTAATAGATTGGTGAGGAAAGATTTCCCTTCACTAAATCCATGTTGGACCATTCCCATTTGTATTCCTTAGGGCAACATTGTCTGACTACCACGAGGTCTGATTTTAAAAGCCATGATCCCGTCAGGCAGAACACAACAGAATTACTACTACCACTACTACTTCTAATCATTTCTATAGTGCTACTAGACGTATGCAGTGCTGTACACATTATATGCAGGTACTTTGTCTCTAGAGAGCTCACAAACTAAGTTTTTGTTCCTGGGGTAATGGAAGGTTAAGTGACTTGCCCAGGGTCACAAGGAGCTGCAGTGGGAATCAAATCCAGGTTGCCAGGGTCAAAGCCTGCTGCACTAACCATTAGGAACTAACTGTCTGCAAATAGCAATACCTTTAGTTTTTCTCCTTACACATTGTTTAATTATGCATATTCAGATTGTGATATATTCTTATACTTATATAAGGGAACCCTCGGAAGATACCACTTATAAGGACAATATCATTGATTCTTTTGCCTAGTGGCATAGCATCTCTTCATTGGGCTATCCCTTAATTCATTTTTTATAGTGCTATTGCAAACACGTAAAAGTGCTCAAACTACATGTGCTCTAAATAATAACAAACTTATCTTGTCTTTAAGCCGTGTCCGTGTCTCTTAATGCTGAAATCCACTTGGGCTTCCCCTGATTGCACCTGACACCGTGGGTTTCAGTGCTTTCGTCAGGGACTCGGGTTAATTGCCCTCAACAGATACACAATGACCTGTAAGCTGAGACATCGGCGCTGAATGCTTGTACTGCACTCATAAGTTCTTTATAGGCGCTATTTAAAGGCTACCAACAGCTGTCGCTTCAACATGACGTCACTGTGGAAACTAGGCAAAAGAATCAATGATATTGTCCTTATAAGTGGTATCTTCCGAGGGTTCCCTTATATAAGTATAAGAATATATCACAATCTGAATATGCATAATTAAACAATGTGTAAGGAGAAAAACTAAAGGTATTGCTATTTGCAGACAGTTAGTTCCTATCTTTGGTTTTGTAGTTTATTTGGTTGCATCTACCAAAGAGCATTTCATTGGGGAGATTTAGTGTGGTACTAACCATTAGGCCACTCCTCCCTGAACAATTAGATCGTGTATCAGTATGATCTTGTTGCATACAGACCTTGCATTTAGTAGGCCTATTTTCAGGTTCAAGGTTGTGTCTACGTGCATGTGCATGGTTTTCAGAGATGACACCGGTATCTTTTTTTTTACATTTAAGTGAATTCGCGAGAGGTCCATGTCGTCCTCTGTTTATATCAGTTGGTCTATATAAGCACATCTCTCTCTCCTCTATGCCACAAGTGTATTAAAGTTTGGCTACTCTGTTGTGCAGATTGGCTGGACCACGCAGCTCTTTTATCTACTGACCGTGTCTTACCAACATGACTTGTTTCATCCCTTAGTCTTTGTCTTGTGATTTCATATAATCACTCTATTCAGTTCAAGTTAAGTCTGTGTCTTAGGGTTTTTATATGTGGAAGTATGCACTTACACACACACACACACACACACACACACACACACAGTATTCTTTAAATTTAATGCACACAAATGGTGCTTAAGTTCAGTCAACCTGTTATAGTTTTTTTTTTTTTTTTGGGGGGGGGGGCAGGAGAACAAATGTGCAAGTTGCTCAAATCCACTCATGCATAGTTTTTGGATATTTCAATTACCTGCATAGCCATCCTCTTCAGTACAGCGTTCCTTTGTACTTCTGCAATGTCTCCAACAGCCAAACCAATCTAGAATTTCGCAAACGTTCAAACACAGGACTGTTAGTACGAGAGGACTTGCACTGTTCTTTTCCAAAGCTTAAAAAAAATCACCTTAAAAGCAAGTCCAAATGAAGAGGGAGTTTAACATTGTTAAACATTTTCTGCTCCTCTAGTATCATCATGACCCAATTATCTGGTTGAGTTTCTTTACTATTTGTCTTTTGCTGTTCTTAATAGAGATGTGCAGAGCCATTAAAAAAAAAAAACAAAGAAATTAATACATTTTAACTATTTTTGGTTTGTTTCATAATTTGTTTTTTGTGTTCAATAATTGTGTGCAATAATTGTTTAGGTATGCAAATCAGTTGTATGCATATTTAAATCATAGGTATATGTAAAGATAAGCGATGTCCGCTCACTTAAAAGTTTTAGTTACCCAAATGAAACAAAAGAATGCTCATGAGTGCACATCTCAAATGGTTCTAGCTTCTTTCTTATATCTGCCTAACTTTCTAGTTAAAATCATTTTCTCTTCCCAATTATTAAATGGTAATGGGCTTGATTGAATTGTTACCAGTCCATTGTTTGATGATATAATTAATTCACACATTTTCTCTAAGCAGTAAAAATGACTTCCAATTGAAAATAAAACAAAAATAATGTAGAGAGATTGATGCTTTAGTACTGTATATATCACCTACCTAAGGATAAAGCACCTGTATAGCATATAATTCTGTTAAATCTCTACAGAATAAAATGCTGCAAGATGCTGCTCAACAGGGCAGTAAGAGGGTAATTTTCTAACAGGGCACCTAGTTTAAGGAAGCAAAAATGCATGGACTGCAAGAAAAATAATTACCTACTTTTCTTAATAAAATGCTTATGTACTGTAAAATAGCCAAAAACATACTTTCATTTAAGATGCGCTCACCACACCAGCCCTATAGCTGGCATAAATGACAGTGTCTTCATTTTGCAAACTACCCACTATCTCATTTAGACACCATTTTGCAAAATAGTGCATAGCTGGAATACTGGCATTTATGCATGTATAAGCGTGCATATGCAGGTAATGATGATTCTTGCAGCCTAAATCTTGGTGCACTCCCTATAGCATTACCCCATCTGACTGCATTGTCACTAGTTATAATCTCAGTATGTAAATTGTCTTGGTTGTATCACAGAAAGGCAGTAGTTCTTGAATTAATACAAAACAAGGTGTGATAAGCTACAATAAATATAAATAAATAGCATGTTTTTGGTTTGAATTTGGCCATGCTTTCTCTTTTTCTTCACCAAGCATGCAATGCCATCCTATTGAAATTATCATGCTTTAAAAGGGGTAATTTTTTAAAGCTTTTTCTAACCCTAGCAGCACTATAGAAATGCTAAGTAGTAGTAGTAGTAGTAGTAGTAGTAGTAGTATAAGTAAAGCCTTTAACAAACAAAAAGGGCTTCTATAAGATTGCATGATTGTACACATATATAGGGCTAGAATTTATATAGGGCGCCAAAATTGGCTCTGGAAAAGTGCTATTCTATAGACCGTGCAGTCTAGAATAACGTTATTCAGTCTAGAATAATGCTTATGCCCGGTAATCACATCTAACTTTAGCGTGGCCATTTGCACCAAGTGAAACATGGGGCAAATTCTGCGCCTAACATAGGCGTGTATCCCTTTGATTCTATAACAATGCATTTGCATGCAACTAAGCGGTATAGCAAGTTTAATAAATGATAATTTTAGGAATTTCCTCCATTATGCCTCTGACCCTCCCATTGCCATGCCACCTTTTTCAGATCGCACTTAAATTTGTGTGCATAAATCTAATTAGTGCCAATAACTGCTTGTTAAAAAGCCAATTATTGATACAGATTAGCTCGTTATTCAATTAAATTGCATGTGTATAATTGGGTGCATGCTAAAATTTGTGCATGCAGTTTTTGGTGACTTTTATAGAAGTAGAGGGAGAAAGTACATAAGGGGTAAATTCAGTAAATGGTGCCCAAATTTTGGTGTTGAAAAAAATAAGCACCAAGAGTTATTCTATATACGGCATTGTGAGTTGGGCACTGTTTTTATAGAATAGCACCAGGATCCACACCCAATTTTGGGTGCAAGGATTTACACCAACTGAAACCTGGTGTAAATCTTCGTACCTAAATTTGGTGTGGATCTGTGCAAATTCTAGGAATGCTCCTCACCCAGCCATGCCCCTGCCCTGGACACACCAACTTTTTGGATCCACATGTAATTTACATGCACATCTTTATAAAATTGGAAGATGCATGTGTAAATTCAAATTGGTGCCAATTAACGCCAATAACTGTTAGCACCCAATTATTGGTGCAAATTGGCTCATTATTCAATTAAATTATGCACATGCCCAAATATACACACACAATTTTGAGCGCCATGTATAGAATTTGGGGGAAAATTTACTTCTACACTATAGGGGAATTGTGTATCATTGGGCACCTTCTTTAGGTACTCCGATGGCACACTGAAAGAGCTTATACTGTAACAGCCCTGGGTGCCCTGATTCAGTTATAGAATACTAGTGTAACCCAGCATTGACAAAGCCAACATTTACATACCCACAGTTTCACCAGCCATAAACCCGGTGAAACGCTAGACACCTAAATGCAGCAAGGATGCATGCATATAATTTACAGTATTCTGTAAATTATATGTGTAACTGTCAACTCTGCCTCCTTGCAGTTGGATGCTATAGCCATTATGCATGCACTTACTGAATAACCTTAGGGCACTCACATGCATAAGGAGGGATGTTATCAACATGAGATACCATTGAGATGTGTTATTTTACTGTTAACCCTAGTTATCAGTAACTAGATCTCACTGCATAAAATAGGATCAGTGCTAAAATAGCATGAGTTGGTTGTATAAATAACATGTCTAACATCAGCCCGTGTGGATAACTATGCCCCTAAGTGCTACTTCTATCTGCGTTTACAAGAGCAAGGGGAGCATAACCATAAGTACCTAGCTATAGAATTGCCCTTTTTGTGTGTAGACATTCCCAAGTTTGAGCAGCAGCAGAACTGCAATGTATATATGTATTTTATTAAATATGAATGTATATGCATCGAGTACCGTATTATCGAAACAAAAGATGGATGCCCATCTTTTTCGAAAATATGGTCTGGCCCGCCCCTTTACATACCCGTCCTCGGAGATAGACGCCCATGGAGATGGGTGTTCGCGTTCAATTATGCCCCTCTATATAGCACATTATATTCAGTGCATAAATATGAATACCAAGCTTTATGGCCCAGGTCCTTTATAGAAACAAGCTAGACAAATTATGCACTACATAAGTACATAAGTAATGCCATACTGGGAAAAGACCAAGGGTCCATCGAGCCCAGCATCCTGTCCACGACAGCGGCCAATCCAGGCCAAGGGCACCTGGCAAGCTTCCCAAACGTACAAACATTCTATACATGTTATTCCTGGAATTTTGGAGTTTTCCAAGTCCGTTTAGTAGCGGTTTATGGACTTGTCCTTTAGGAAACCGTCCAACCCCTTTTTAAACTCTGCTAAGCTAACCGCCTTCACCACTTTCTCCGGCAACGAATTCCAGAGTTTAATTACATGTTGGGTGAAGAAATATTTTCTCCGATTTGTTTTAAATTTACTACACTGTAGTTTCATCGCATGCCCCCTAGTCCTAGTATTTTTGGAAAGCGTGAACAGACGCTTCACATCCACCTGTTCCACTCCACTCATTATTTTATATACTTCTATCATGTCTCCCCTCAGCCGTCTCTTTTCCAAGCTGTATAGCCCTAGCCTCCTTAGTCTTTCTTCATAGGGAAGTCGTCCCATCCCCGCTATCATTTTAGTCGCCCTTCGCTGCACCTTTTCCAATTCCACTATATCTTTCTTGAGATGCGGCGACCAGAATTGAACACAATACTCAAGGTGCAGTCGCACCATGGAGCGATACAACGGCATTATAACATCCTGACACCTGTTTTCCATACCTTTCCTGATAATACCCAACATTCTATTCGCTTTCTTAGCCGCAGCAGCACACTGAGCAGAAGGTTTCAGTGTGTTATCGACGACGACACCCAGATCCCTTTCTTGGTCCGTAACTCCTAACGTGGAACCTTGCATGACGTAGCTATAATTCGGGTTCTTTTTTCCCACATGCATCACCTTGCACTTGCTCACATTAAACATCATCTGCCATTTAGCCGCCCAGTCTCCCAGTCTCGTAAGGTCCTCTTGTAATTTTTCACAATCCTGTCGCGAGTTAACGACTTTGAATAACTTTGTGTCATCAGCAAATTTAATTACCTCGCTAGTTACTCCCATCTCTAAATCATTTATAAATATATTAAAAAGCAGCGGTCCTAGCACGGACCCCTGAGGAACCCCACGAACTACCCTTCTCCATTGTGAATACTGCCCATTTAACCCCACTCTCTGTTTCCTATCATTCAACCAGTTTTTAATCCACAATAGGACATTTCCTCCTATCCCATGATCCTCCAATTTCCTCTGTAGCCTTTCATGAGGTACCTTGTCAAACGCCTTTTGAAAATCCAGATACACAATATCAACCGACTCCCCTTTGTCCACATGTTTGTTCACTCCTTCAAAGAATTGAAGTAAATTGGTCAGGCAAGATTTCCCCACACAAAAGCCATGCTGACTTGGTCTCAGTAATCCATGTCCTCGGATGTGCTCTGTAATTTTGTTTTTGATAATAGCCTCTACCATTTTCCCCGGCACCGACGTCAGACTCACCGGTCTATAATTTCCAGGATCTCCCCTGGAGCCTTTTTTAAAAATGGGCTACATTGGCCACCCTCCAATCTTCCGGTACCACGCTCGATTTTAAGGATAAGTTGCATATCACTAGCAGTAGCTCCGCAAGCTCATTTTTCAGTTCTATCAGTACTCTAGGATGAATACCATCCGGTCCAGGAGATTTGCTACTCTTCAGTTTGCCGAACTGCCCCATTACGTCCTCCAGGTTTACCGTGAAGTCAGTAAGTTTCTCCGACTCGTCTGCTTGAAATACCATTTCCGACACAGGTATCCCACCCAAATCTTCCTCGGTGAAGACCGAAGCAAAGAATTCATTCAGTCTCTCCGCTACGTCTTTGTCTTCCTTGATCGCCCCTTTTACCCCTCGGTCATCCAGCGGCCCAACCGATTCTTTTGCCGGCTTCCTGCTTTTAATATACCGAAAAAAAATTTTACTATGTTTTTTTGCCTCTAATGCTATCTTTTTTTCATACTCCCTCTTGGCCTTCTTAATCTGCGCCTTGCATTTGCTTTGACACTCCTTATGCTGTTTCTTGTTATTTTCAGACGGTTCCTTCTTCCATTTTCTGAAGGCGTTTCTTTTAGCCCTAATAGCTTCCTTCACCTCACTTTTCAACCAGGCCGGGTGTCTTTTGGACTTCCGTCTTTCTTTTCTAATTCGCGGAATATGTATGGCCTGGGCCTAGAGGAAGGTATTTTTGAACAGCGTCCACGCCTGTTGTACATTTTTTACCCTCTCAGTTGCCCCCCTAAGTTTTTTTTTTACCGTTCTTCTCATTTTATCATAGTCTCCTTTTTTAAAGTTAAACGCTAACGTATTTGACTTTCTGTGTACAGTTACTTCAAGGTTGATGTCAAAACTGATCATATTATGGTCACTGTTATCAAGCGGCCCCAGTACCATAACGTCCCTCACCAGATCATGCGCTCCACTAAGGACCAAGTCTAGAATTTTTCCTTCTCTCGTTGGCTCCTGCACCAGTTGCTCCATAAAGCTGTCCTTGATTTCATCAAGGAATTGTATCTCTGTAGCGTGTCCCGATGTTACATTTACCCAGTCTATATTTGGATAATTGAAGTCACCCATTATTATCACATTGCCCATTTTGTTCGCGTCTCTGATTTCTTTTATCATTTCTGTGTCTACCTGCTCATCCTGGCGAGGTGGATGGTAGTACACTCCTATCACCATTTTTTTCCCTTTTATACATGGAATTTCAACCCACAGTGATTCAAAGGTGTGATTTGTGTCCTGCTGAATTTGTAATCTATCTGAGTCAAGGCTCTCTTTAATATACAATGCTACCCCTCCACCAGTCCGGTCTACCCTATCATTACGATATACTTTGTACCCCGGTATGACAGTGTCCCACTGGTTATCCTCCTTCCACCAGGTCTCAGTAATGCCTATTATATCCAATTTTTCATTTAGTGCAATATATTCCAACTCTCCCATCTTATTTCTTAGACTCCTAGCATTTGCATATAGACATTTCAGAGTATGTTTGTTGTTCTTATTTGCATGATGCTTAGTACCTGACACTATTGATTTGACATCTTTTGTCTGATCTTTAGTTGTATTTAAGGGCACCTGGCCTACCACGGTCTGTTGTGCAACTTCACTATCCAGAAACCCTATCTTCCCTGTTTGTGAGGTATCTTTGCAAGATACCTTTTCCCGAACCATGCGCTTTTGAGCGACTGTCGGCCTTCCCCCCATTTCTAGTTTAAAAGCTGCTCTATCTCCTTTTTAAATGCCGACGCCAGCAGCCTGGTCCCACCCTGGTTAAGGTGGAGCCCATCCTTTCGGAATAGGCTCCCCCTTCCCCAGAATGTTGCCCAGTTCCTAACAAATCTAAAACCCTCCTCCCTGCACCATCGTCTCATCCACGCATTGAGACTCTGGAGCTCTGCCTGTCTCTTGGGCCCTGCACGTGGAACAGGTAGCATTTCAGAAAATGCTACCCTAGAGGATCTGGATTTGAGCTTTCTACCTAAGAGCCTAAATTTGGCTTCCAGAACCTCTCTCCCACATTTTCCTATGTCATTGGTACCCACATGTACCAAGACAGCGGACTCCTCCCCAGCACTATCTAAAATCCTATCTAGGTGACGCGTGAGGTCCGCCACCTTCGCACCAGGCAGGCAAGTCACCAGGCGATCCTCACGTCCACCAGCCACCCAGCTATCTATATGCCTAATGATCGAATCACCAACTACAACAGCTGTCCTAACCTTTCCCTCCCGGGCAGCACTTGGAGACATATCCTCAGTGCGAGAGGATAGTACATCCCCTGGTGAGCAGGTCCTGGCTAAAGGAGTACTTCCTACTTCACCAGGGTGATGCTCTCCTTCTAGGAGACCTCCCTCCTCCAAGGTAGCACAAGGGCTACTAGACTGGAGGTGGGACCTCTCTACAACATCCCTGTAGGTCTCCTCTATGTACCTCTCTGTCTCCCTCAGCTCCACCAAGTCTGCTACTCTAGCCTCAAGAGAACGGACATGTTCTCTAAGAGCTAGGAGCTCTTTGCATCGGGCGCAAACATATGACATCTCACCAACTGGGAGATAATCATACATGTGACACTCAATGCAAAAGACTGGATAGCACCCCTCTCGCTGCTGGACTGCTGACTCCATCTTAGTGTTTTTGAGTTTTCCAATATTTTAAAACTTGCTACAGTATTAAGGATATTAGCCTAATATAAAAGTGTCTTTTACTTTATATAGTGTATTGTATGATTTTAGTATTTCCTTCTTAGATGGTAATGAAATGTATTTAAAACTCTATAAGAGCACTCCTTGCTTGTTACCCTAATTACAATAACTGACTATAAATGAGGAGTTGTCCTAGGGGTGGGTGGGAATACTAAATTAGATCCTGCAGTGGCTGTTAGATTCTATCTGTTAATGCTGTGGTACAAGGCTTTTAAAACTAAGTGGAAAAGACTATGGAGATTAGCTGTTTTCTGTTAGCTGTTGAAATTTGCTTTTTAAGTTTGCCTAACACTAACCTACAATTCCTCCTTTAAACCCCAATCTTTAAGTTCCCAAAGCACTAAATCAACTTGTTACTGCTAACGGAGGGTTAAAGTCTTCAAGATATAGAATAATGCATGTACTGGTATCTTTACACAATGATGACAGTATTAAAATAGCCAATTTTTTTGGATAGGAAGGTTTAATGATGGAAATGACTTTCAAAATTGTCCTTGAAATACTTTAAAAAAGTAAACACATTAGGGGCATTGGATCTGATCGCTGTGTTGTTCATGCAATAATGAAAAAACAGCTACATAAAGCTATTTGAAATGATCTATCATGGTTTCCCCTGTCAACCAGTCATGCTTGCTTGTCCTATAGCAGCCAGGAACTAGTATTTTTTATGTGAACTGTGACACAGTTCCCATATGACCGAAGGGTGAAAAATGCACCCACAAATTATGATATCATATATCTTCTTTTGCTTTCAATTTTAAAAATAGTGAAGCTCTGTTTAAGGCCAGAGCTACTGTATTTGCTGCACCTATTAAAACCAATCCAATAATACAAACATTGCAAGTCAGTGCAGAATATTTTACTATTACTTCATTTTTATACCTCAGCTACTTACAAGTAGGTTCATAAGAAGAATTGGAATAAGCAGGGTGAACAGAATGAGCAGTAGAAAAGCCATAAACGGATACTCTATTTCATTATGAATCAGTGGCAGAAGGAAACCTTCCTGATAATTAATATCGCCCAGCATCATGGCAAATGTCTGCATTATGGAGAAGTATGGACTGCTGAAGGTTACCTAAAAAGAATAAGAAACATTAGGTGTGTTTTTATTAAAAGGGGCAAGTGAAAAATTCAAAATGCTTTCCTCTTGTTCTGTAAATGCATAGGTAAAAATAGGTACTGAATGGGACAGGCCTTCCTAGATGCATAATCCAATGATTCCCAAGGCAGGGTATAAGGGGGAGGGAGGACCAGAGCCCATGTGACATGCAGGGTTTGTCTATTCTCCCCATCCCCTTTACACTGTCCTCCAGTCACCAGAAGTCGGCACACAAAACCTCTTACCTGCTGCTTGTTCCACTGCCTCTAATCCGCTGATGTCAAAAATCAAACAGGGCCCCAATTGTGGGAGTTGTAAAATCTATGGGAGCCCAATGCTATTGTTTGCCTAGGGCCCACTAAAGAGTTACTCCTGATCTGAATTTTTATATTCAGTGACATTAAACATATGTCACTGTCAAAGATTCTACCTGTATAATTTAGGTCCGCTATTGAGGTCTAAATTAATGTAATGTATAAATTATCCGCATATCAGACGAATATCACCACTGTACAGAAAGGTTTTTGGTCCTACTCTTCCTAGACCCCTCCACTATCCCCCGATTCTATATATGGTGACTAAAGTTGAGCGCACAACTTAATTGATTAATGAGCCAATCAGCATCAATTGGCTGCTAACAACCAATTATTGCATTTAATTGGGAGTTATATGTACATCATATTCTATAAAGCTGTGCACAGAACTATAGTGTGTAATTTCAAGGGGACATTTTGGAGGGGGGGAGGGGGGGAAGGGGGGGGGGGTCCAGAATTTTTGCACATTGTACAGAATAGACTCGATTGGCACCTAATTTAGGCGCCAGAATTTACACCTCCTTTCAGCAGGCAAAGTTTGTTGTGTTTAGCCCATTCTTGAGTTGATGTTAGACAGGTAATCAGTTTATTCAGGGCTATAGGTAAGTCAGGTTCAATGGGTATGAATAGCTCCACATCATCTGTGTAGATGTAGAACTGAGTGTCCATTGACCGAATCAGATTGGCTAGTTGCTTGAGGTAGATATTGAACAGAATACGTGACAGTATCAATCCTATAGAATTAGTTTTACAGATGTTTTGATCTTTATGTGGAAAAAGTCTCTAAGATACTTGGTGTTCTTTTGGACACCTATTTGTCAATGAAACCTTAGGTCAATGTTGTGGTTAAGTCTGTATTTGTTAAAACTACATCAACTTAGGGGTATTAATGCTCTGTTGACAGAGAAACATTTCTGCATTTTGGCTCAATCAATTATTCTTTCTTCTTTAGATTACTGCAATGGTATATACTATTTTATATCAGCTCAACTAATTTTAAGATTGCAGGTTTTGCAAAACACTGCTGCTAAGACAGTTTTCAGGAAGAAAAGATTTGATCATGCCATCCCATGTCTGGTTAAGTTATATTGGCTACCAAAGGATGCTCAAATTTCATTTAAGTTAGCCTGCTGGGTTTACAAGATGTTTGATTGCCTGTGTCCAGAGATCATAGTCTTTATTTTCCATCATTTGGTGGTGTAAAATATAAAAGATCTTTGCAACTAACTTTTCCTTATCAAGCTATTCATTTTCAGTGTTCTTTACCTATTATGTTAAGGACAATCACGTATTCTTCTTTTCTAAAAAAAAAATATGAAGACCTATTTATTTCAGAAATCTTATTTGTAATGTCCTGCTAATTTTTGCATTTGTGTTTCGAATCCACTTTGAACCTAACTGTTAGGAGTTGGCGGAATAGAAATACTATATCATATCTTTTTTATCAGTGCTTTTGGAGTTTATCACTGCTTGTAAATGCTGCATTTATCTGAATTTGTTATCACTGCTGTTTATGTCTTGTTTTAGTTTTTTGGTTTTTGTGATGTTTTGGAAATGTCTTATAGAGATTGATTTTTATTATGCATGCTTTTATGTGAACCTCAAAGAATCATTATGGAATTCTTGTAAACAAAAACATTATCTAGTTATTAATCATAATCTCTAGTGTATATAATCATTTACCATTCTCTCGTTCAGTTGCCGCTCATGCTAACATTTAACAAATAGATGCTGTGGATTTTTCGGTTAAATCTGGGACTAAGGGATCCTTTCACTAAGGTGTGCTGAAAAATGTGATATGGTAGTGTAGGCACGTGTTTTGGGCGCAGGCAGAATCATTTTTCAGCGCACCTGTAAAAAAATGCCTTTGGGGGGGGGGGGTGAAAATGGACGTGCGGAAAAATGAAAATTGGCATGCGTCCATTTTGGGTCTCAGACCTTACCGCCAGCCATTGACTTAGTGGTACAGACTCATGAAGTAACCAGGCTGTAATGGTCTATGTGTGTCCAAATGCCGATTACCGCCTGTGCACCAGAAAATAAAAATATTTTCTGATGAACGTATCGGACGCGCTGCAAAAGTGAAATTACCACATAGGCCACGAGGTAACCGGGCGGTAACTCAGAATTGGCACACGTTGGGCACATGTAGGCGCTTATGCAGCTTAGTAAAAGGGCCCCTAAATGTTTCCTTACCTAAAAACATTAAAGGCCCTGTTTACTAACGCCTCACTAAGGGCACGCTAGCATTTTTAACACGCGCTGATTAGCGTGCGCTAAACATTGTCACCCATAGAAACATATGGATGACTCTAGCATTTAGCACACACTAAAAACGCTAGTGCACCTTAGTAAACAGGGCCCTTAGTATATAAATGTCACATTTAAATTTTTCATAGAATGATATTTTATTTCATTTTATCATAGAAAGTAGAATATGATGGCAGAAAAATTACCATTCTGCCCATTCATGCCAAATGTTCACCTCAACAATTCCTTCCTCTCATTCAGAGATATTGTACGGTTGTTTCATGGTTTTTTGAATTCAGGTATTGTCCTTGTTTCTATCACCACCACCAGGAGGCTGTTCTACATCTACCACCTTTTATGTTAAAAAAATATTCCCTTACATAATTCCTGAGTTTACATCATTTCACCCCCATCGTATGGCCCTTTGTTCCATAGTTCAAATCCATGGATAGAGACTTGACTCCTGTGCCTTTATACCTCAGAACTATTTAAATACCTATATAATATTGCCCCATTTCACCTTTCCTCTAGAGCATACATTTTTAGATCTTGAATTGTGTTCTCATACAGTTTATGAAGAAGACCAATAACCATTTTTCAGCTGCCCTCTGGACCTACTCAAGGTACCTGATATGATGTTTAAAAAAACCAAAACTATCATCATCTTTGGTGATACTATTTATAACATAGGCAGGCTGCATTCCCTCTCACTCCTGCCCTCGCATTTCCCCTAGCGTACTCACTGACCAAACATGAGACAACTCCCGCGCCGCTCGCTGCCAACAAGAGGCTCCCTAGCCCTCGTTGGCAGCTTTTATGCTTTCCCCTGTAGCCCTGCCCCTTCCGGCTTCCCAATGTCTTGTGCGGAGATCCTGTGAACCCTTAGGTCCAGCTGGAGGGCAGAAGTGACGGTAGACACCAGCCCTCCAAGGGACAGCCGAGCAACCCCAAGTCTTCACCTGCGGCAACCGCCGTTCCCCAGGAGTTGAGCCCCCAGGTGCGGGCGGCCAACAGGGCTTCAGGAACCGCAGGGGTTGACGGACTGACCACGAATGACAGAAAAGTCCAGGAGGCCGGTTCGGACTACAGGTAGTGTGGGAACGGGAACCAGCAGAGATCCAGGCAGGCTGTAAGCAGAGAAAAGTCAGGGACCAGCAGAAGTCCTGGCAAGCAGCAGGTAGAGAGTTGTCAGGAACCAGCAGAAGTCAGGGCAGGCAGCGAGCAGAGAGTTGTCAGGAACCAGCAGAAATCAGGGCAGGCAACGAGCAGAGAGTTGTCAGGAACCAGCAGAAATCAGGACCAGGCAATAATCAGAAGAAACATCAGAAGCACTGCCACTACTCAGGGAACCGAATAGAAGCCGAAGCAAAGAAGAACAGGTGGCAGGGCTTTAAGTAGTGCAGGCATTAGGCTCAAGCATGTGCTGCTGTCACAAGATGGCTGCCCCCATCAGAGGAGCCGCCCTGTGTCCAAATATGGGCTTCCTTCCTGATCTTGTTACCTTAAGATGGCTTCCTAGGAGATGCTGTATCCAAGATGGCAGATCCCCCTTGAGCTACTCAAGATGGCCACGACCATTGCTCCAACCAGGATGACGGCTGCCAGAAAATAGGAAACCGCAACTGACCTTTCCTAAGACTGATCCTTGTCCCTTTCAGATGATACTGCGGGATGACCTAGTCGGGAAGAGCGTCGAGCAGGCGAGGGACGTGACAGTACCCTCCCCGGAAGCCCCCCTCTTCGTCCGGGTCCTGGTTTCGAGGGGTACCGGGAGTGGAATTCCTGGACTAGCTCTGGAGCATGTATATTGCTAGCCGGTTCCCAGGAGTTGTCCTCAGGTCCGTAGTGTTTCCAGGAGAGCAGGTAAAATAGTCTCCCTCGCTGAACCTTAGAGTCCAAGATCTCCTCCACTTCATACTCTGGATCGGCTTCAGACTCGGGGATTTTCTTTCTCTTCTCCTGCGGATGCCATTGGGACCTCAAGAATGGTTTCAAGAGGGACACATAGAAGGCATTATGTATGCGGAGAGTCCGGGGCAGACATAGGCGATAAGTGACCGCGCCTATCCGAGACTGCACAGCAAATGGCCCGATGAATCCCGGGGCAAACTTTTGAGACGGCAGCCGAAGTCTTAAATATTTGGTGTTCAACCAGACCTTCTGACCGGGTTGGAACACCGGCGCGGTTCGTCGTTGCTGGTCAGCAAAATGCTTGTACCTGACGGCCGCCTGCTGTAACTGTTCTTGGACCCTCCTCCAAGTCTCTCGCATATCGGAAAGGATCTGCTGCAGCTGAGGAATGGTCTGGTCCGTGGGAAGTGGTGGAGGAAGTCGTGGGTGCCGGCCATACACCACAAAGAAGGGTGACATCTTAGAGGCCGAGTGCAGGCTATTATTGTAGGCAAATTCTGCCCAGAGGAGGAGTGGAGACCAATTGTCCTGCCGATCATTGGTGAAAGCTCGTAGGAAAGCTTTGAGGGTCTGGTTGATCCATTCCACCATCCCATTGGTCTGGGGATGGTAGGCAGAAGAAAAATGGGTAGTGACCCCCAGAGCAGAACACAAGGCCCTCCAGAACCTAGAGGTGAATTGTGACCCTCGGTCACTGATAATCCGGGTTGGTAGTCCATGGAGTCGGAAGATGTGCTGAATGAATTGAGATGCCAACGTGGCGGCTGAGGGTAGAGCCTTCAGGGGGAATGAAATGCGCCATTCGCGAAAAGCGGTCTACCACCACCCAGATCACAGTATGTCCATGGGAGCGGGGAAGATCTGTGATAAAATCCATAGAGAGTTCCTCCCATGGGTGTTCGGGCACCGGCAGTGGCTGTAGCTTCCCCCACGGTCTCCCTACCGCCGATTTGACCCGGGCACAGGTGGGACAAGATGAAACATAATGTAGCACATCCTGGGCCATCCGAGGCCATTGATACTGACGAGAAATCAGGTGCAGAGTTTTATGGAAGCCAAAGTGTCTTCTGGTGTTTCAAACGCCCGTGAGAGAGCATCGGCCTGTGTATTTTTTTCCGCGGGCCGAAACACCAAACGAACTGAGCAAAGAACAGCAACCAGCGTGCCTGGCGAGGATTCAGCCTCTTGGCATCTTGCAGATAGAGCAAGTTCTTGTGATCGGTGATCATGGTAAACATGTGTTCCGCGCCCTCCAACAAGTATCTCCATTCCTGGAGGGCGAGTTTTAAGGCTAGCAGTTCTCAGTCCCCCACCGTGTAGTTCCGCTCTGTGGGAGTGAACTTCTTGGAGAAGAAGAAGCAAGGGAGTCGCTTACCGGTGGGAGAGACTTGAGATAGGACCGCACCGGCCCCCAACGAGGATGCATCTACTTCCACGAAGAATGATTTACTGGGATCAGGGCTGTGGAGAATAGAAGCGGAGACAAATGCTTTCTTCAAGGTGGAGAAGGCCTCATACGCTTCAGGTGACCAATTTCGGACATCGGCGCCTTTCCTGGTGAGCGCGGTCAAGGGGGCAGTGACCTGAGAGTAGTGCAGGATAAATTGCTGATAATAATTTGCAAACCCCAGGAACCGCTGCAGCGCCTTGAGCCCCTGAGGTACGGGCCAGTCCCGAATAGCCTGCAACTTGTCGGGATCCATCTGGAGTCCCTCCGGAGAAATGATATAGCCAAGGAAGGGAATCATTTGCTGGTGGAAGGTGCATTTGCTCAATTTAGCAAACAGCCGGTGTTGTCTTAAACGTTGGAGCACCGTGCGAACATGGGTCACGTGCTCTTGGGGTGAGGTAGAGAAGATCAGGATGTCATCAAAATAGACTATCACAGAAGAGTATAACAGATCCTGCAGTACGAAGTTGATAAAGTCCTGGAAGACCGCAGGGGCATTACACAGTCCGAAAGGCATTACAAGATACTCGAAGTGCCCCTCATGAGTGTTGAATGCGGTCTTCCACTTGTCCCCCTGGCGGATGCGGATCAAATTGTAGGCCCCCCGCAGATCCAATTTTGTAAAAATCTTGGGTCCCTGGAGTCTGTCAAAGAGTTCAGAAATCAGTGGCAAGGGATACCGATTCTTGACTGTGATAGCATTCAGGCCTCGGTAGTCAATACATGGCCTCAGGGACCCATCCTTCTTGCCCACAAAAAAGAATCCGGCCACAGCAGGGGACGAAGACGGTCGAATGAATCCTTTCTGTAGGTTCTCCCGAATGTAGGCTCTCATGGTCTTAGACTCCTCCCGGGAGAGTGTGTACAGTCTGCCCCTGGGAGGCATCTTGCCGGGAAGCAAGTTGATGGTGCAATCAAACGGCCGGTGAGGAGGTAAAGTGTCTGCTTCCACCGGGTTGAACACGTCGGCGAAGTCCTGGTACTCTTCAGGTAACGAGGCCTTACGTGGATGCAGAACCCCTGGCATGGTTGTAAGAACTGGACGGCGAGATTCCGCATCCCTCAGACAGGTGTTGGCACAGTGACAACCCCAGCTGCGAATCCTCCCGTGAACCCAGTCGATGCTGGGGGAGTGGAGGCGTAGCCAGGGAAGTCCTAGGACGAGTGGATGAATGGATCTGGGTAGACTCAGAAGCTGAATCTCCTCCTGGTGACAGTCTCCCACCTGCATTCCTACCGGTGGAGTGATCTGAATAATAGGCTGTGGTAGGGTCGTACCTTGGATGGATGTTACCTGTAGAGTAGGTCGACACGGGCCCATGGGTTGTCCCAATTGTTCTAGGAGTTCGGCACTAATAAAGTTTCCCCCTGCTCCGGAGTCCTGCAGGGCCTTGGTGTGCACCACAAACTCCTGCCATCGCAGGAGGACTGGAATGGTGATCATCTTCTCAGGGAGGGGCGAGGAGTGACCCAAGACCATTCCCCTCACTGGGTCTTGGGACCGGCGTTTCCCGGTCGAATGGAGCAGGCTTGAATAAAGTGTCCGGCCTCGCCGCAATACAGACATAGCTTATTGCATCGCCGGCGGGCTCTCTCCGCCTCAGTAAGGCGTTGTTGTCCAATCATGGGTATGGGTTCTTCGGGGGACCCGGCCCGAGTACCAGTTGCCGCCTTAGGCGATGGAATTCGTCTGGCCCGCAAGGCAGACCTGGGAGGCGTCCGCTGCGCGGACCGCTCCCGTGCCCTCTCCTGAAGATGAGTATCCACCCGAAGGCACAGGGCGATCAAGGCGTCCAGTGAGTCAGGCAGCTCCCGCCCTGCCAGTTCATCTTTAATCCGCCCCTGTAGCCCCTGCCAAAAAATGGCAGAGAGGGCCTCCTGATTCCAGCGGACCTCGGTGGCTAGAGTTCGAAACCGGACAACATATGTCCCTACAGGTCCATCTCCCTGCTGGATCCGCAGTAATTCAGCCGCGGCTGAGGAGGGCCTTCCCGGAACATCGAATACCAGCCGAAACTGGCGAAGGAACTCCCCTAGATTGGAGAGGAGAGGATCCAACTGTTCGCAGAGAGGTGACACCCAAGCCAGGGCAGGACCTGTAAGCAAAGAAATAATATATGCAACCTTCACCCTCTCCGAGGGAAATGCCCCTGGTTGCATATCAAAGTACATAATACACTGGTTCAAGAACCCCCTGCAATTAGCAGGGGTGCCATCAAACCGAGATGGCTCCGGGAACCGGGGTCCCGCAAAAGATTCCACAGGCCTGGCAGCCACGGGGGCGAGATGCCGTTGCGCCTGGAACGTAGCTAGCTGGGAACAAACATCCCAGAGCGTCCCAGACAGGCTATTTAACTGTTCTTGTTGCTGCTGCAAAACCTGTGCTAAGTCCATCATCTCGGGCTGCTTCGGTGAGCTCATGGCTTCGGCTTACTGTCTTGTGTGGAGATCCTGTGAGCCCTTAGGTCCAGCTGGAGGGCAGAAGTGACGGTAGACACCAGCCCTCCAAGGGACAGCCGAGCAACCCCAAGTCTTCACCTGCGGCGACCGCCGTTTCCCAGGAGTTGAGCCCCCAGGTGCGGGCGGCCAACAGGGCTTCAGGAACGCAGGGGTTGACGGACTGACCATGAATGATAGAAAAGTCCAGGAGGCCGGGTCGGACTACAGGTAGTGCGGGAAAAGGAACCAGCAGAGATCCAGGCAGGCTGTAAGCAGAGAATAGTCAGGGACCAGCAGAAGTCCTGGCAAGCAGCAGGTAGAGAGTAGTCAGGAACCAGCAGACGTTGGGGCAGGCGCCGAGCAGAGAGTTGTCAGGAACCAGCAGAAGTCAGGGCAGGCAGCGAGCAGAGAGTTCTCAGGAACCAGCAGAAATCAGGACCAGGTAATAATCAGAAGCACTGCCACTACTCAGGGAACTGAATAGAAGCCGAAGCAAAGAAGAACAGGTGGCAGGGCTTTAAGTAGTGCAGGCATTAGGCTCAAGCATGTGCAGCTGTCACAAGATGGCTGCCCCCATCAGAGGAGCCGCCCTGTGCCCAAATATGGGCTTCCTTCCTGATCTTGTTCCTTAAGATGGCTTCCTGGGAGATGCTGTATCCAAGATGGCAGATCCCCCTTGAGCTACTCAAGATGGCCACGACCATTGCTCCAACCAGGATGACGGCTGCCAGAAAATAAGAAACCGCAACCGACCTTTCCTAAGACTGATCCTTGTGTCTTTCAGATGATACTGCGGGATGACCTAGTCGGGAAGAGCGTCGAGCAGGCGAGGGACGTGACACCCAACCAACGGCAAGGGGGTCTCTTGCCGCATCATCTCAATCGCTGATGTGGAAGCCGGAAAGGAAGGGTCGCTCTGACGCAGGAGCTGTCGGGCAGCAGCCGCCATGTTATGTGCGGCTGCTCGGCATGCCCCTCGCCGGCCTACCTAAATGATTGTACTTTTCACCAACATGATTTTAGTCAACACACAATGTTTTATTAAGAGAAAAAAGGTAGGTACTATCGAATCCACAATCCTGCATTGAAACAATCAGGAATCCAAATAAATAATAATGAATGAGTGCGAAACTATAGCATTTACCCATATAGTGCCAGATTCTATATTTGGAACCCAAAAAATCAGTGAGGATGGAAAACACGACTATGCGTATTCTATAAACCACACATCAATTTAGGCGTGGTTACAGAATATGCGTAGCGCCGTCCACACAACTAAATACCCAAGCTTAACTTTAGGTGCGGAATGGGTTATTCTATTATTTATTTATTTATGTATAACCATTAACATTTTTACAAGCGATAAAACAACTTGCTGGAAATACAGAGAAAGTAATATGTAGGAATTATTTCAGTCAGGTAATTCTATTCTCTTCCTTAGACCACTAAATAGGGAGAGTGAAACAAGATAAGGTGATCAATTAAACAGTAAACAGAATAAAAACGTGGTATTAACCTGATTATCCCCCAGATATTACTCGTCTAATTCATTATTCCACATTGATCATCTGGTTGGCTTCTTCAAGGCCAATACGGTGTATAGTCAAATCATTTCATTGAAAACATACTTATTGTCCAATATTAGTTAGAAATAATACATCTGATTAAATTCTCTCTCTTTTAAAAACCAGAAGTTATTTAACAATACATATACTTAAGTCTCTAATTCAAATCCCACTGATTAAAGTAATCCCAGTCTTCACAGGCTTCACTCCTTTTAAAGTAATAATTTGAGGAAATATTTCTGAGGAAAACTTTAGGAGTCATACCCGGAACGCTGGGAAAAACAATAATCTCGATATTAATCATCTATAATAACATTCATTTTATTATTCAAAATTTCTGGTCTATTATCATTTTCAAAATCATAACCACTTCTTGCTCAGGGTTATTCTATAACACTAGGTGTAAATGCCCATGACCCGCTCATGGCCACTCCTCCTTTTTTAGAGTTGCACAGTAGAATTTATGTGGGCTACTTTCTAAAATACGTTCACCCCTGGATTCTATATAGCGCTCCCAGACCCTGGATTCTATATAGCGCTCCCAGCATTCTGCGCTGAAATCCAAGCGTATTCTATAAGAATGCATGTAACTTAATTGGTTTAACAAGCCATCAGCATTGATGACAGTGCTTAACAAGCAATTATGAGCACTAATTGGGAATAATTAGAATTTACACACATAACTCGCTAAGTGTATTCTGTAATTCACTGTGCCTAAATTCCAATGTGCACATCCAAAAAGGGGCATAGCTATGGGTGGGGAAATGGGCTTGTCGTGGGCATTCCAAAAAACTATGCGCATGGTTATAGAATATATATGCTCCGTGTATAATTTAGGTGCTGGCATTTACACCAGTTTTACTTGGCATAAATGGCCACAACTAAATTTGGTTGTGTGGAAAGGTGCTCAGCGTATTCTATATATCATGTAGAAATTTAAACCTATAAAATTGAGGCATACTTTAGAGAATATGCCTATGCGTAATTTTATTCCATATGGATTTTTGAAGCACCATATATAGAATCTCCCCCCTTAGCGAGTAATGTGTGTAAATTCTAATTAGTGCCGATAATTGTTAACATCCAATTATCAGAGCTGGAATTGTGCGTGCAGATCAGAATATGCTCAGATTTGCGCGAGCAACTCAAGTCACACTATATACAATTTGGGGGATAAGGGCAAGCATCTCTCTGTGTATCTATTCATTGCTTGTATAATAAAAATATAATTAAGATATGTGGACTGCCAACTAACCTGGTGGTACAAAAGAATGTAGAAGCTGAGTCCAAAAGCGAAAATAATGAAGAAGAACAGGAGAATAATACGCAGCAAGGTCCTCAGAATTTCCCAGAACATTACTATATAGATACCATAATTTTCAAATCTAAGGCAGAAATAAGATGACAATGCTTTATTTCCCTAATTTTCAGGTTATTCATTTGATAATGTAATGTCTAATTTTTTTTCTCCACCGTTGGATGTACAGCCACCATACTAGCTGATAAATACTGGATAAACAACATACAGTGTAACTGATACAGTTTAAAAGCCTGGAAGAGAGTTAAAACTTTTTTATTATCAGAACATTTTGCATTATTTTGTAGAATAAAGATGGGAAAAAGTAGCTCTCTCTTCTTTTAGGCATGACCTAAGGACTCCTGTTGGTTCTTTGTGCCCCTGCTCTTGAAGAAGGAATGAAGCCCGACACACCTGTTTGTTTTCACGTGAGCTTACAGATAGACAATGAATGGATCTTGTCCAAGAGGCACTATTGCTTATGTGAAGCACACCTTTAAAAGGTGAATATTAGTGTAGCTATATTTCTTAATAATTCATATTTAATATTTTATTGTATTAAACTACTGAAGAAATATTGTTCACTTATTGACATGCAAGCAAATCCAAATTTTACCTTTGAAGATAAAGCAAGAAGTTCACCCAGGACAAAAACACAGAAAGTGAACCAAACTGCCACTGCCAAGTTGAGACGCTTGTGATATCAACCAGCAAATGTGAAACAAAACAGAGACTTGAAATGTAGATTGTCCAGTCTAATAAATTAGTAGCATCCATCAAATATTTAAGTCGCTGAAAATTCAATAAATAGGAATAAAATCAGTAATACCACAATAAGTAACTTTTTTTTTGGTAATCCAGATCATCTTATTCACTTTGAGGTTCATTAACCCATATTCAGAATTTAGAAAAATTTTCAGCAGAAACATATTTATTGATTTTGATGAGCAAAAAAGACCATATCCTGTCATATCCCTGGACATCTTGAGAAAATTAAATCAACTCTCACAGGTTTTAAAGTGGATCCCTGCTCTTAATTGGGTAACATGATATCAATATCTATATAATACACATAATGGTCATATTGGGGGGAATTCTATAAATTGCATTCAAAAATGGGCATCAGAAAAAGTCAGTGCTAAGGGGTCCTTTTTGTAAAATATTTACCACCGGGAATGATCCCCTCCCCTCCACACACACCCGGCAGTTGAAAATAGAAAAATATTTAAAATATTTTCTGCCGTGGGAAACAGCGCATACCAACTTCAAAATGACCACCGGGTGGATGCGCTAACCAGGCAGTAGTGTCAATCTGGCTTGCACTACTCGTGCAGTAGCACGACTGCCTCTGTCAGGATTCTTGTGGAACCACTCGGTTAGTGAGCCCTTAGACCACTGCCGAGGAGTGGCAGCGGCAGGAGAATCACCCAAACACAAGACAAGGCAGAACAGACGTACCGGCAAACCCAGACTGGAACTACCAGACGGAAACTGCAGCCGAGGCAACGCAAGCTGGAGCAAGCAGGACAGGAAATCAGCCAAACTTCACCTGCACTTGACTGCCGTTCCTCAGGAGTGAGCCCCTGGGTGCAGGCGGCCGGCAGGACTTACCGGACAGGGCAGGAAGTCAGAACTGCAGGGTACAGCAGCCGGCCAACAAACAGCAGATCACTCCAGAAACCACACCGGGGTCCCAGACAGCAGCAAGCAGAGAAATATTCCAGGAACCAGACAGGGTCAAAGGCAGGCAGCAAGCAGTAGAATAAACCAGGAAGCAAGCAGAGTCTTAGGCAGGCAGCAGACAGTAGAACAAACCAGGAAACAAGCAGAGTCTTGGGCAGGCAGCAGAAATAAACCAGAAAACCAGCAAGGTCAAAAACAGGCAAAACAAGCTTTCAGGGCAGGAATCGCAACAGACCAACAAGGACAAGAACAGGACTGAAGACCTCCGTTGCCAAGGCAAACTAGAAAGTTTCCAGGTGATTAATAAAGGCAAAATACAAGGCAGTTCACCAAGTACGGGTACTGCTTAGTTCCAAAAAACTCCCAAAACAGTCTGGAAGGCTGGAAGATCCGGACCGGACCGGAATATCTTCTGGAACATGGGAAACAGCAAGCAGTCAGTCCATAGCAGCCACCAGGTCTGACCACTGGGTGGTGAGATGAATGAGAGCATGAAACAGGGGCACAACCGTGACAGCCTCTTTGTAAAAGGGCCCTTTTAGTGCTTAGCACCAATTCCTGTACCCAGCTCTGGATGCCAAACTTATACCTGCTGAAACCTGGTGTAACTCCTGGAGCCCAAGTGGGGTGCAGAGACCAATTATTTTGCAAGAGTAAACTGGAATAAACTGCGAATATAGGAGAGCAGAAAATACAAGGTGTAATCTGATACATCTGTGGTAGTTAGGCAATTATTGTATCCAGATTAGAGAGGACAGTAGGGGCAGCACATGATTTCACTATTATTTGCACACATAAAGATAACTTTCATATGTGATGGTTAAGAATGTACATATTAAAATATACATATTATATGGAGGTGGCAGGAAAGCGTTCAATGGAGGACAGAGAAACACAATCATCCAGATTCATTCAGTTATACTTGATAATTTAATAATGCTTTAATAATTTAAGACTATTATATAGAAGCATTGCACTGAGGTTGAGTGCTGCCTTTTTCAACAAAGCAACAGATGTAGCTACAATTTTGGTGCTAAAAATTTTCAACTTATTATTCAGTGTTTTTAAAATTTTGTTTTGAATCACAGCCATCTCAAAATACCCCTCTATGCAGCTTACAGTAGCAAAATGCAGCTTGCATCAAGGGAGTACATTGTAAATTCATTTCTGATTAAAGGATTATTTAGTTGTTTTTTTTTTTTTTAATTTCTTGTGATTTTGGCAGTATCCATTTGAGTATGGGCAGCCAGTTTTGATATTAAACAGAATGCTGTGGCAAGATCAATTGTGGGAGCCTCTAAGTCTGATCACAGTACACTGTGCTAAAAAACAACAACAACGAATCAACACTGTATTGTTTGTCAGAAAAATATAGGATATAATACATCAAATCCTGTAAGCTAAGATACCATGGTATTTGAAGACTGCCATTAGCTTGTCTTTTTCTAATAGAGCACTAAGATCCCATACATCTTCACCTCAGTTCTTCCCTATATGACCAGAATCTGATAACTTGCACACATAACCACTCTCCCCCACAGTCTTGTCCAGTCACCATCAACACATTTATGAATCTTCAGCTATTGACCCCTGCACTTTCTCCATCATTGTCTCATCTCTCCTCTCTCACCTGTCAATGAGGCAATTAGCAGTCTGTTTCCATAACACTATTACCTCCTTTGCTTTGGACACTCTCACTCCTCCCATTCTTTGACCTGTAAAGAGTACCCAAAACCCAGCCTTGGCTGACCTCCAGAATCTATCACCTATGCTCCTGTGCCCATTCTGCAGAGTGACTTTGGCTAAAATCCCAGGCCCATGCTGACTTCATACATTTCAGATTATGGATGACCAATTTCCAGCCTGCTATTGCTCTTGTCAAACAAGAACGTTATGTCCACTTAACAAACTCTCCTGCTTCCAACCCTTACTGTCTCTTTGCCACACTGAACTCTCTCTTCTAAGTGCCTCCACCTCCATCTCCCTTCACTTTCTGTCCAGACTACAGCTGAGTACTTCCATGACAAGTTTCGCAAGGTGTTTTCTGATGGAGTAAAATAATGTTGTTATGCCCATCTTTTCTGATGTAATTGACAGCATGAAAAAGTTACAATTCCATCAAGAATCAAGTGGTCGCATACCAGCCTAAACTTACATCTTGTTTGAGTTGAACCAAGTATACTGTATTATGGTCTGAGAACTCGCAGAATAAATATAAGACATAAAATATGAATAAGGATTCTGAGCAAATTTGTGAGCAGAGAGGAGGTACTAATAAAGACTTTACTGTGGGCTTTTCTTCTAGTATGATTTTAAAAATATATATCAAATTCTACAACAGTTGCTGTTAGGATTTTTTCATTATATGCTGTTTAGTACCCCCCCCCCCCAAAAAAAAAAAATATATATATATATATATATATATATCTGTGTAAAACAAGCCCACAATTAATCCATACTGATATATTAATTCTTGTATTATCAGATTTTTGTTTTTACATAAAAATGAAATAAAAGAATATTTTGAACCACCATGAAGGATACTGAATTACATGACAAACTGGTATAGTAGAGAAATATATTAGAATATAATACCTGCTGGACGATCTGTACTATCTCTTTGAAGATTCCAAACATACTCATGATAAATACCAGACTCATACACACTCTTGAAAAATGGGAATTCTGTCAGAAAAATTACATGGACAGCTAAATATTGTATTTAAAGTAAGTAAAACAATTATCAAGATGCTTATACAGTCGCATATCTAACACCAATTATAAAATATGAAGAAATTATGCATAATTATACAGCAAACAGTCTTAACTTTTATGTGCTGAAGTTAACTGGGCACTGGTCTGAAATTGGCCGGTGCCTGGTTAACTTCCGGGTGCCTACTGATATTCAGATATTCATTGCTAGGACCCATGCATGCCCAGCATTGAACATCAGGGGTCAGTTCAGTGACTCAGGTGTTTGGTTACTGCTGCAGGCTGAATATTGGGCTGACTGTTTTTGTGCTGGTGTTTAGAAGACTGCTTGAAGTGGAAATTGTGTTCATCTGTTTGAGGTTGAAAACCATCTCCTCTCTCCCAAAGTTTTGAAGCTCTGCTTGTTAATCAGCTACCTACAAATATGCGGTTCTATAAAACCCAGCACTTATATGTGAAAGTGGCACTATGTGCAAATGCAGGTAGTAAAATTGTGACATGTGTGTATGTAGTGCTACTTGTATGAATAAACCCTATAGAAAACCCACTCTTTTTGAAAATGTGTTCTTTTATAAGTATGTGCTTTCATTTATTTAGTTTTAAAAAGGCATCATTTTGAAAGCAAGGACATAAATGTCAATTTGCCTACCTAGATGACCTATACAAATACTATAAACAGCGACTAAATCTTCATGCACAAATCATCCCGCGTAGCCAATTTATACGCCCAACTTAATTGCTTAACAAGCCAATCAGCGCCAATAATTTGTTGCTAACAAGCAAATTATTGGCATTAATTGGCCTTAATTAGAATTTATGTACAGATTGTATTCCATAACAATCTATGCGTAAATCCTAACGTGTGGAATTTTTGAAGGGCATGGCTGAGGGTGTTTAGAGACGTTCCAAATGTATTCCAAAACTTTACACATGTGCATACAGAATTCAGCCGAACGGCACCTAATTTAGATGCCGGCATTTATACTTGCTTTTAGCAGGTGTAATCGCCAGCACCTAAAATTAGGCGTGGTTTATGCCCTAAGCGCTATTCTATAAGGGATGCTTACCCTGTATAGAATAGCACTCAGTGTGTGAAATTTTTGGTTACAATTTTTAGACACCACTTATAGAATTAACCCCTACGTGCATTACATTTACTTGTTGTAAGGTATAATACTGTAAATATACCTTGACTCGTAGGGATCTTCCTTCATGATAGACTGTTCCATTTACATAAGAAGGCTGCACAGTGTTCAAAATCAGAAGTGTCAAGGGTATGAGACCAAGTGAATAAACAGCTAGGTTAAGAATGTGGGCCTTCAATCCATAAGCCAGCCTGTAAGCATAAAAACAATTTTAGCGATCATATCTAATCCTAGCATTGTCCTGTTCTGATTATCACTTCAGAAAGGAACTATAATACATATGCACCCTCACCCTTCAATAATTTCATCTTCCTGTGTTAGAATCTGACCTAATTAACAGTTGAAATGCAATTAACAAGAACCTTTATTAATAGCTTGGAAACTCAAGCCAAAACAGCAAATATAACAAGCAGCAATCAAAGAGTAATCAAGAACTTTAATTTGAGTCCTTTTAACTCTAGCAAATTCCTCCCTTTTATTTTCAAATTCCTTTCTATAAACCAAGAAAAGGAAGTAGAATTTTTTTAAAAATGAGAAGATGTCAGAATTATAAATTTGGTATTTATTCAATTTATTTGTTACATATCCAAACTTTTCTTGGTGTATCCAAAGTGGAATACAATTGGGCCTTTAATTTTAAATATATTGTGAAATTAAATTTTTCATCCTCAGAGAAATGTACTGAATGTGTTATGCTGAAAAATATTCTATATGTGGATGTTCTGAGCATCTAAGTTCTTCACGGATATATATAGATCCATCACTAGAGGCCTAGGGCTGGGGTTAGTTTACCATGCTGGAAGCATCGGGACAGAAAGCACCAATACAGATAGATTTATTTATTTAATCCTTCTACATTGCCTGCAAGCCATTGAAGTGATGTACAATCAGGTACAGTAGGTATTTTTCTGTCCCAGGAGGCCTCACAATCTAAGTTTGTACTTGAGGCAATGGAGGGTTAAGTGACCTGCCCAAGATCACAAGGAACCACACAATTCTTAGCCCACTGCTCTAACCGTTAGCCTACTCCTAGTGTGCTATCCAGCAAATTTTGGTGGCACTATCCAGACAGCGCCACTGAAAATTCTTACAGATCACTCCAGCACTATCCTGACAGTGCTGTAGCGAAACATAGGTGGACCACTTAGCTCTCCAGGTAGTCAGTGATATTCAGTCCAGGCCCCCTCCCTGCCCATCTTCAAATCCTTGCTCAAAGCCCATCTCTTCAATGTCGCCTTTGGCACCTAACCACTATTCAAGAAATTTAGACTGCCCCAACTTGTCATTTCATCCTTTAGATTGTAAGCTCCTTTGAGCAGGGACTGTCCTTTTTGTTAAACTGTACAGCGCTGCGTAAACCTAGTAGCGCTATAGAAATGTCAAGTAGTAGTAGTAGTAGTAATTTAAGCCAGGAAAAAGGCTGTCCCAACTTTAACTGAACAGCTATACAGATAGAAGCTGAATATCACAATATCAAAAGAAACAGCAGCAGTCACTGCTCTCCATGTATATTCAGTGACACTCGCTATTTGAATAGCAGTGCTGAAAATATAGAAGAGATTTAAACTCCTTGGATTGCTAAAAAAAAACTGCTGACTGAAGCTTTTGAATATTGATTGACCTGTAAGAGAATGAAACATACAATCACCCAACTTCTATCTGAAATAATTAAATAAGAATCCAAGGAGGGACTACAAAGTCTAAGGAACACGTGGAGGGGCATAATCGAACGCAAACACCTATCTCTATGGGCGTCTATGTCCGAAAACGGGTACGTGAAGAGGCAGGACAGACCGTATAAATAAGAATCCAAGGAGGGACTACAAAGTCTAAGGAACATGTGGAAGGGCATAATCGAATGCGAACGCCTATCTCTATGGGCGTCTATGTCCGAAAACGGGTACGTGAAGAGGCAGGACAGACCGTATTTTCAAAAAAATGGACGTTTTTCAGCTGGGCGTTTGTTTTTTTTAGCGATAATGGAAACTAAAAACGCCAGCTCAAAAGCGTCCTAATCCGAGCCATTTGGTCATGGGAGGGGCCACGATTCATAGTACACTCGCCCCCCTGACATGCCCGGACACCAACTGGGCACCCTAGAGGTCAGTGCGGTGGACTTCAGACAACGCTCCCACATGCATAGCTCCCTTACCACAGGTGCTGAGCACCCAAACTCCCTCCCCCAAAACCCACTACCCACAAATGTACAACACTACCATAGCTCTTAGGGGTGAAGGGGGCACCTACATGTGGGTACAGTGGGTTTTGGAGGCCTCCCATTTACCAGCACAAGTGTTACAGGTAGGGGGGTGGGCCTAGGTCCGCCTGGCTGAAGTGCACTGCGGTACCCACTAAAAGTGCTCCAGGGACCTGCATATACGCAGGCCTCTAAGACTTGTTGCTGCTATATAACATTGGCACACCAGTTGACACCTGAAGACTAATCTCTCCGAAAACGTCCTTTAATGGAATAAGCACGCTTACTCACAGTTAACTGCAGATCAGAGGTTGTGCCCCACTGGCAACGAGTCTCCCTGGTACTGAGATGAGCAGTAGGTCAGAGCTGGCAGAATGCTGTACAATGCCCTCTTTCAGCCACATTCAAGGGAAGAACTAAGTTCTGTAACGTGGCTAACACATGAAAGGGATCTAAAACTGGCTTACAAAAATGGCCACTACCTCATGGACTACCGGAAACAAAACAGGGCACACTCTGACCCAGTAAGCAGGGGAAAAGCACCATGGGAGTACAGCCTACCAACTACCAACATCGTGAGCATTTGCCACAAGCTAGTGGAATCACGGAGCCCAATACCCTACACCCATCACAATGCATTGCTGATGTGACTCTGCAGTGCGCATAACAGAAAGGGTGTCACACTCACCCGAGAGCCACATCAGAACCAGGGAAAGGCTGTCACAGGATAGAACACATTCTGTTGTCATGGAGGTGGGTACTGCATTTGAGGCTGGCATAGAGGCTGGAAAAAAAGTTTTTAAAGTGGGTTTTTTTTGGTGGGAGGGGGTTAGTGACCACTGGGGGAGTCCAGGGAGGTCACCCCCGATTCCCTCCAGTGGTCATCTGGTCAGTTGGGGCACTTTTTTGGGACCTGTTCGTGAAAAAAAGGGTCCAAAAAAAGTGACCCAAAATCGCGGTAAACACACCTTTTTTTTCCGATTATCAACTAAAGATGCCCATCTCTCCTCGGCCGATAACCACGCCCCAGTTCCGCCTTCACCACGCCTCCAAAATGTCCCCGTCAAGTTTACCCGTTTCCGCGGCGAATTGCAGTTGAAACGCCCAAAATCGGCATTCGATTTTACTGATTTGGGCGCCCACGGGAGAAAGACGCCCATCTCCCGATTTGGGTCGCAATATAGGCATTTTTCTCTTTCGATTATAAGCAGGATAGCAGACCAAGGATGAATTCTGCATCAAAGTTTATGGTATATTTCCACAAATGTATATATATACATCAGGGAGAGAGAGAGCGAGAGAAAGAGAGAGAGATTGAAATGGAATGTATGTCTTTATAAGTAGACATTAACTACCCGTGTTTTATCTTAGTAAATACCTGTACACCAAATATGGAGCAAGGCTCCAAGTTGTTTTGGGAGAAACTGGGGTTCTTTGCAAAGGGATTGGTGATAACACTGAAAAACATAATTTTTCTTTCCATAATGAGACTAGGTGTTTCTTATAGATTTTTAGATTAGATGCTGATCACAGAAATTATATCAACATTTTTTCTATAGCATACAGTTTTACAGAAATTTACAGAAATTTATTACAACACATGAGTGTCAACACATCACTAGTAAATGATTGCCATTCAGTTGAAATATATCATGACATCATTTAACCTTGTTTTTATGTTTTTCTACCAGGAAAAGTTGATAGCTTGTTATGCATGACCTGATGCTGAATTAAACTGAAAATGTCAAGGAAATGTATTAATTATGTTGACATTTTTTTTGCTACATTTGCAGTGAGTTCTACCTGAAGGTAAAAAGAAGAACTATGACTCCTTTGTTGAATTAAGCCTATAACTGTATTTTGGAGGTAAAGCTGGCAATCAAGACAAAAGCTGGGATCCAAATATTTGCTGGGATCCAAACTGAGAACCTAGATCAAAGGTTCAAAGCCAACAATGCCCTTTGCTGTCCCAATGATATGGAGAGAAGATCATGCTACAGACTGTTATTTATGTTTAACAAATGTTTCAGGCTTTTCTTCCAAAAACAAAAAGTCAATTTCATATCCTAACTGCCTCGGCTTTAAGGCCAGTGTCACATGATGGCAGGTTTCCTGTGCTGAATCCACCAATCAAGTTTATTGTAGACATTGATGTTGACAAAGGGGCAGATGAGACACTGGATAGTGAAAATGACCCAGATTTTCAAGCATCATAATCAAACCTCAATAACTAAATTTGAATTTAAAAAGGCAGAATTACTTGGTTCAAGACTTCAAGAATAGAATCTACTTGCACCTGGTACAAAAATCTCTGTTTTCTAAGCAGCAAGAAAATGTGACCCAGTTTATTTTGAGAACGATGAAGATCTGGGTTTCTGCAACAACGTAACTGGACTGAGGCTCTTGGCAGTGAATATGACCCAGAAGAATGGTGCTTATTCATCAATTCATCCAAGGTAAGCCTCAAGGCTGTCTTGTTATGTAATAGAAATATTTATCCTTCAATACAAATTGGACTTGCTGTTCACATGAGAGATATGAAAATTTGACATTTTTGTTGAAATCCATAGAGTACTTCAAGTATAATGAACATATGTGGTGATCTGAAAGTTGCTGCACTTCTTTTTGGAAATACTAAGTGCAGTTGTTTCACTTGTGAGTGGAGCAGAAGCAAACAGGAGACAGTCTACTGCAGAAGCAGAACAGACAACCAAACAGCAGCAGCAATCCAAGGAAAGGCAAACACTGAGTTTATCCAAATGTCAACTTTAATGGAAACAGGACCCAACCTGGCTAAGTTTCGGAAAAAACCTTTGTCAGGGGTCACATCGGCTTCCACAATACATTCCCAGATTCAATGCACGTACTGCAGTACCTGCACAGAAAACGCTCTGGTCCAGTTCCAAAAGTCAGTTACCATCATGTGGACATGATGGAAATTAAATCACTATACACATCAAATCTGCAACAAGCAGCTTAGGAGATGATTTGGATGGCTTTAAAAGCAAGACCTAGACCTGTGGAAGTGCCCTCTGAGTTTTTGCTCAAATTGGCCCTGTACAAAAATCTCTCTCTTTTTCAGGATTATTTTTTTCTACAGACAGCAGGGGCGGTGAAAGGTGCACCTTTGCGCCCACCATAGCCAATTTATTTATAAGAAATTTTGAAAAAAAAAAGTGGCTGTATGATTCATTGTTTAAAGACAACATCATAATTTGGAAACAATATATTGATGATGTTGTTTTTGTTATGGACAGGTGATTTACAGTAATTACAGAATTTTGTATGCAGGAGTAGCCTAGTGGTTAGTATCAGATGTGCACCAAGTGGCATTTGGCGTGGGTAGGTTATTACCGCCCGGTTACTGTGCGAGACTTTACCACTAGGTCAATGGCTAGCAGTAAGGTCTCAGACCCAAAATGGATGCGTGGCAATTTTCATTTTACCACACGTCCATTTTTGGCAAAAATTTTCAAAAGGCCTTTTTTACAGGTGCACAGAAAAATTATTCTGTGCATGCTCAAAACCCATGCCTACACTACCGTAGGCCATTTTTCAGTGCACCTTAGTAAAAGGACCCCTATATGAGTGGCACATTTTGAAAAGACCATTTTTGGACACTATCCAGCTTATAATCGAAAAAGAAAAACACCTATATTTCGACCCAAATCGGGAGATTGGCGTTTGTCTTGCAAAGGCGCCCAAATCGGTATAATCGAAAGCCAATTTTGGGCGTTTCTAACTGCACTCTGTCGTGGAAACGAATAAAGTTGATGGGGGCGTGTCGGAGGCGTGGTGGAGGTGGGACTGGGGCGTGGTTATCAGCTGAGGAGAGATGGGAGTCTTTAGCTGATAATCGAAAAAAAAAGGCGTTTTGACCGCGATTTTGGGTCACTTTTTGTGGACCCTTTTTTCTCACGAACAAGTCCCAAAAAATTGCCCCAACTGCCCAGATGACCACTGGAGGGAATCAGGGATGACCTCTCCGGACTCCCCCAGTGGTCACTAACACCCTCCCACCAAAAAAAAAACCCACTTTAAAAACTTTTTTCCAGCCTGTATGCCAGCCTCAAATGCCGTACCCACCTCCATGACAGCAAAATTTGTTCTATCCTGTCACAGCCTTTCCCTGGGTCAGATGTGGCTCTCGGGTGCAGTACAGGGTCACATCAGCATTGCATTGTGGTGGGTGTAGGGTATTGGGCTCTGTGATTTCATTAGCTTGTTACAGTCTCACGATGTTGGTAGTTGGTAGGCTCTTCTCCCATGGTGCTTTTCCCCCTGCCTACTGGGTCAGAGTATGCCCCATTGTGTTTCCTGTTGTAGTCCATGCGGTAGTGGCCATTTTTGTAAGCCAGTTTTAGTTCCCTTTCCTGTGATAGCCACTTTAGAGAACTTAGTTCTTACCTTGAATGTGGCTGAAAGACGGCATTGTACAGCATTCTGCCAGCTCTGACCTACTGCTAATCTCAGTACCAGGGAGACTCGTTGCCAGTGGGGCACAACCTCTGATCTGCAGTTAACTGTGAGTAAACGCAGTTATTCCAATAAAGGACGTTTTCGGAGAGATTAGTCTTCAGGTGTCAACTGCTGTGCCAATGTTATACAGCAGCAACAAGTCCTAGAGGCCTGCATGTTTGCAAGTCCCTGGAGCACTTTTAGTGGGTACCGCAGTGCACTTCAGCCAGGTGGCCCCAGGCCCATCCCCCCACACCTGTAACACTTGTGCTGGTAAATGGGAGGCCTCCAAAACCCACTGTACCCACATGTAGGTGCCCCCTTCACCCCGAAGAGCTATGGTAGTGTTGTACATTTGTGGGTAGTGGGTTTGGGGGGAGGAGGGTTGGGAGCTCAGCACCCATGGTAAGGGAGCTATGCATGTGGGAGCTTTTCTGAAGTCCACCGCACTGACCTAGGGTGGCCAGTTGGTGTCCTGGCATATCAGGGGGGCGAGTGTACTACGAATCCTGGCCCCTCCCACGACCAAATGGCTCGGATTAGGACATTTTTGAGCTGGGCGTTTTTAGTTTCCATTATCGCTAAAGAAAACAAACGCCCAGCTCAAAACGTCCATTTTTTTGAAAATACGGTTCAGTCCGCCCCTTCACGGACCCATTCTCGGAGATAAACGCCCATGGAGATAGGTGTTTGCATTCGATTATGCCCCTCCACTTCATTCTAAGGAGATTTTAGACCTATGATTACTGTTTTAACTGTGGAAATGTGTGAACACTGAAAAAGTGTTTCATGATATCTATTGTGATGGCTGCAATAGTTTTATGAGGTCTTTTCTTCCTTTATAATATAAACGTTTCAAGAACTTTCACTGTTTTGGTTTAGGATTGTTTAACCTATATTTTGGAGTGAATTAGATCCCATTTTTGTGTTTTAACATCATGCATTAGCAATGACAAAATTAGGAAGGCATTTTTGTTGGTTATCAGATCAGGAAAGTTGTGAAGGACAGTGAATTTGAAATGGTCTTAGACAACATTGAGCTGGTGGCATGGAAGTCTATGAAGAATATCTGCCAGGTGCTTCTGATCTGGATTAGCCACTGTTGGAAGCAGGATACTGGGCTAGATGGACCATTGGTCTGACATAGTATGGCTAGTCTTATGTTCTGAAACTTTCTGGGTAACAAGGCACCAAATTACACTATACTCATTAACAACATGCTCACAGCCTTTCAGATGATGAAGTACAATATGTAACTAAAGATAAAATTCTTCCCTGCCAATCTCAGAGACGTCAGTGATGAACATGATGAGAGGTTTCATGATGACATTGCAACAATGGAAAAATGGTGTCAGGCAAAGTGGAGTCTAAGCATGCTGGCTGATTATTATAGGGCTTTAATCAGAGAAGCTTCCTACTCTAAATATAAACTCAAGTCACCCACAAAACAATTTTGACATTGCTGAATTGACAGTCTTATCACAGGGAATATTGTGAAATAATTACACTTATTTGCATTGGTTCTATGTGGACAGTGAAGTACACATTCAGCAAAACCCTGTGTGACAGAAATATTGCAAGGTTATATTCTGATTCAATGTTGTAAATTCTATTAGATTAACCCAAATTTGTTGAACAAATATTTTCCTCAACTTTGTTCTCCAGTGTTTGGGGTGATTTTATTATAATTGTCAATCCAAGCTTAGGTAATTCAAGAGGGAGCGCTTCAGCTACAGAGACTGGTACCTTTCCATAAAAGGTACCCAAACGACCAAGGACCTGATGGCCCCACATCTAACTCAGAAGTTCCAGCTAGCCACCAGTAACACTCCTCTCTCTCCCACTGGTTCAATAAGGGACTCATTTTAAAAGCACTTAGACTTACAAAGTTATGTGGAGGGGCATTTTCAATATGATGTCTAAGTCTGACTTAGGAAAGAAGGTCATTTTCAAAAATACTGTTCCGAACAACATTTTGTGATCTGGATGTTTTGTTTTTTGATCCATTTTCGGAAAGAAAACTTCCAAGTGCAAAATGCACAAAATCAAGCCATTGGGATGTCAGAGGAGCCAGCATTTTTAGTGCACTGGTCCCCCTGACATCCTAGGAAAGCAATAGGGTGGTAAAGGTGGTTAGCTTAGCGGGGTTTAAAAAGGGTCTGGATGGCTTCCTAAAGGAAAAGTCCACAGACCATTATTAAATTGACTTGGGAAAATCCACTGCTTATTTCTGGGATAAGCATCATAAAATGTATTGAGCTTTTCTGGGAACTTGCCAGGCATTTGTGACTTGGATTGGCCACTGTTGGAAACACGATACTGGGCTTGATGGACCTTTGGTCTGTCCCAGTGTGGCAACACTTATGTACTTATGAGATAGAGAAATACTTAGTACTCTAGAGCTGCACAATATACTTAAGGGGTGAATCAAGAATAACTACTTTCTCTCTCTCTCTCTGTTGGTCAATGGACATAATCCTCAAGTTCTGGACTTGTCAGATTGGACCCTAAGGAAATACAAGTTAAATCTGAAGTGGGAGCAGAATAACATGTCAGCCACAAGGCTTTGAACTTTCCAGGGTTAAGAAGCATCTGGTGGAAGAGTAGCCATGCAATACCTTAGTGCGGCAGTCATTAAGTGGAATTAGCTCAGGCAATTTACTATCAGTGTAACTGAGTATTTGTACATTGTCTGTAAAAAAATATGAACTCAGACCAAGAGATTCAATAAGTGTTTCAAGCGGACTCAGGAATATGTTAAATAGAACAGATGCAAGAACAGATCTTTGAGGACTCCCAAAGTCAGAGGATGCAGAGCAGAAAGATTATTATTGGCTGTTACCCAAAAAGAACAACCAGAGAAGACTGATGTAAACCAATCCAGGACAGTACCACCTAGTCATAAAAGTTTAATCCAGATAGCAGAAGATAATGATTAACAAGGTCACATGCTGCTGAAAAGTCAAGAGAAAGCAGCAAGACATTATCTTGAATCCAGATGCCCCAGGTTTCATTTAGAAGAGACAGCAGACACATTTCTGTGTTATGGTATTGATGAAACCCAAATTGTGAGTAAAGAGCTTGTTTTGGCAAAGAAAATTTGAAGTTGGAGCAAGACAAGTTTTTTGGTGACCTTAAATATAGCAGAATTAAAATAGGACAATAACTTGAAGGATCTTCTGGATCAAGACCTGGCTCCTTGACTAATGGATGGGCTAATGCCTGCTTTCCACTGGATGGGAACTGACCAGGTTGTAGACTATGATTTAGCATGGTATGGAATTAGAAAGTTTAGTACAGGGTCCTTTAGTAGCACAACTTGCATGGGTCTACGGATGAGGCGGAAGAAGTCAGAGATACAAAGGCTTAAGCCAGAAAGAGAGAAGACTTAAGACTGAATGATGTCCAGGAGGACGTAAAAGAAATATCTTCTGGTATGCTTGTCACTGAGGTTGAGTGAGATTCAGGTATGGTAGAGGTACCACTAACTTGGGTGGAGAAGCAAGGAGTGGAGGGAACTACCTGGATAATAAGAGCATCAGTTTTTCTTACAAAGAAAGTGGATATAATATATCTTCTGTGCAGTACTATATCCTTATATATTAGCAAGAAATAGTAATATACCCACTCACTTCTATTTCCGAGCTTTGAATTAGATCCCAATACATCAGAGATCATATTAAACTTATATAATTTGTAAAGTAATTAATGCTATAAAGTAAAGCATCAATCCTATAAAGCCAATTATTACATACCATTTCATAAGCAAGTACTTTTTACATACAGGATGAGAAAGGAGTTCCACGCGATTATTGCGTACCATGGCCTACAAATCAAAAGAAATTGATTATAAAATTATGTTTCACAACTACTGTCATATAAGCACCTAGCACCTAGCACCTTGAAGGTAATTCTGTAACAGGGTGGCTGGTAGGAGCCTACTTTCCTTTATAGAATAGCAGTATAACAACTTAAAAACACAAGTAACAGTTAGGTATGAGCACTTATGCCAGCCATAGAGCTGGTGTTATCTCAATATCAGAGATGCAGATGTAACTTACAGTATTCTATATGTCACAAGTGTGAGTCCCATCCAGACCATATGATAGCCCCTTTTCTAAATCATGCTAAGTATAATGGGTATTTACAAAATAGTGCTTGGATAGAATTTGTGTATTTACACACATTTGTACATATACTTATGTAAATGCCATTATACTAAACAAGCACAATTAGAATGTAAATGTTGTTAGCATCATTGTTATAGAATTGCCCCCACCCTCTCATGAATATGCTTTCCATTAAAAAAATGAAAAAGCAAGCATCCCAGATTACACAATGGATGAGAGCAGGGCACAGAATAATACGATGTTTTTCTTAATGTTGTATACATATCAAATAAAATAGGCCTGCAACGTTCAAATTCAGTAGTCAAAGCCAGTATGGTTGGGGTTGAGGGCAGTGAAGATAAAGTCATCTTAAAGCATCATAATCCTTTGAGTTGGCACTGCCCTGGGATATTTGGTACTATTATCTGGATGATGCCACTGAATACTCTTATAGACTGCATTGGCATTATCTGGAAACTGCTAGGAAAGTGTGTAGTTAAAGCATGGGCATGTCGTGTATATGTGTGTGTGCGTTGGGGGGCACCATGGGATTGGTTGGGCCAAATCACTGTTAAAGCCCCAGACTTCCATGAGGCGTTAAGAAGCTGGAGAATTGATGGGTCTTAATCCCTGATGCAGCTATTCAATGCTGGCCATTGTCAATAGGATCATTGACACCTTTCATTTGTTGGTGGAGCACAGATAAGTTTAAAAAAAGTTTTTTCATGTGTTTTTTAAAAATAAAATTAAAGTTTTTTGGAAGGTTTTTTTTAGCCATTGAGGTGATTGTCTATTAAGTCAATAAGTTGTGGTTTGCATTATTGACCGGGAATCTGAGGCCTTCCGTATTTAAGTAAGAACAAGGGTGTTGTACAATGTGCAACATGAACTTTATTATTTGAATATTAGAATTCTGGTTTCTCCATTGTTTTTAAACAGAGCATGGGTAGTCCCAGAGTAATCCAGTTAGTAGCAATATTCAAAATGCTATCTAAATAGCTATCAGGATAAATTTAAGGCAGAAAAATTGCTGTCCTAACTTTATCCAGAGAGCTATTCAGAGAGCACTTCTATTATGTTATACTTAATTTCCTACTTTACATAACAAAATTCTGTGTTACTATTACTATGTAAGCTGCATTGAGCCTGCTTTTAGTGGGAAGTGTGGGATACAAATATAATAAATAAATAAATAAATAAATTATTGCCACTTTCTGGAGAATGGCAGTATTCTGTGCTCTGCAAGAACATTCAGAACTGCTTACTATCCAGATAGCTGTACTGAATATCCATCAATAATTTAAAATGAGCAAATAGACCATGGAGTTTAAATACTGACTTACACGATTTTACTCTAGCAAAACAACTGCTTCAGGTTTGCTTTGGAATTTTTTCCATTGAAATACTGGGACATTTTCATTGATAAACCTAAAGCAATTTATGAACTGGAAGATACTATTTATTAAATTTGTGTCAGTGTGTGTGAACTTCTTCTGCTATTGTTATATCATACAGGAAAAGGCTTTAGAAAAAAATCTTTCACAGAAAATTAAGCATTAGGAGATAGCAAAACAGAATCTTTGTGCATGAATTTATTACTAAAGTCTCCCTCCCCCCCAACTCCCTGATATTCAGACCATGGCTGACACAAGTTTTTATGCCTGAATATTCAGCACTGGGTCATACCCAGATACTGGTGATAATTCAGGTGTTTTGCTGTCCTCATTATCTGGATAGTTACTCAGGTCGAGATAATTGGTGGGAACACACAAATTATTTACACTAAAGGCTCATTTTCAAAGCACATAGACTTACAAAGATACATAGAGGTGTATTCTTAAAGCACTTAGACTTACAAAGTTACGTGGAGGGGAATTTTTGATATGACGTCCAAGTCGACTTTAGACGTTTTGCAAAAAAACGTCCAAAATCTGAATACGTGTCAGACCTGTGAGTTCTTGTACCAAGTACAGTGCTGCCGAGCCCGTTACTCGGACCAGGTTCTGCTTGACGGCCGGACAACCCCGGGTTTCACCTGCGCTGACCGCCGTTCCCCAGAGGTTGAGCCCCTAGGTGCGGGCGGCCTGCAGGGCTTACGAGATGGAGCATGAAGCGGGGTGATAAGCGTGGCGGCCAGACAGGCAGCAGGCAAGAGAGTGATCCAGGTACAGGCAGAGTCAGTAAGCAGGCAGCAGACACAAGAGTAATCCAGGTACAGGCAGAGTCAGTAACGAAGAACAAAGTAGAGGAGATGCACACTACTGAGCAAGTAACACCTACCAAAGTAGAAGGCAAAGCATGGAGCCCAAGGATAGATCAGCAGATAAAGTGCTGGCGTCTGTCATCAGCAGGAGCCTAGCAGGATGAGAGAGAGCAGCCATAGGGAGAGAGCAGGAAGATGGCACAAGCAGTAGCCAATAGGAAAGAAGCAAGGGAATGGAAGCACCCTGAAAAGCCACACGGGATGATAGGGGCGGAGCTAAGCAAATGTGCAGTGCATCACGACGCAGAGACGCCAAGCAGGCAAAGGGCAGCACTGTCCGAGGAGGCTGGAAGCGCACCATGCTGGTTACGATGGCACTGCAGTGGAGCCCCGCGCCGCTCGAGGACGTCGAGGTAGGGGATGTAACAGTAGGAGAGTTCATTTTCAAAAAAGAAAAAACATCTATCTTTTCAAAAATATTGTTTCTATCAAGGTTTTGTGCTTTGGACGTTTTTTTTTTTTTTTTGGTACATTTAAAAAAAAAAAAAACACGTCCAAGTAAAAAACTTAAAAAATTGAACCATTGGGATGTAGGAAGGGCCAGCATTTTCAGTAGACTGGCCTCCTAGGAGGATAATAGGGCACCCTAGGGGGCACTGCAGTGGACTTCAAAAACATGCTCCCAGGTACACATCTCACCATTGCTCTCTTATCTTGTCTGCTGAGCCCCCCAAAACCCACCGCTCACAACTGCACACCACTACAATAGACCTTATGGGTGAAGGGTGCACCTATATGTGGGTACAGTGGGTTTCTGGTGAGTTTTGGAGAGCTCACATTTTCCCCCACAAATGTGACAGGTAGAGGGAGATTAGTCCCCCACTCCATGCTGCACTGCACTGACCACTACACTACTCCAAGGGAACTGCATGCTGCTCTAATAGACCTGGCTCTAACATCTGAAGCTGTCATACAGGCTGCTAAATCATATTTGTAGTCATATTTGTAGGGGGTGGGGGTATTGGGGGGGGGGTCACCCCGATTCCTTCCAGTGGTCATCTGGTCATTTAGGGTACCCTTTTGTGCCTTATTCGTTATAAAAACAGGTCTAGCTCAAAACGTCTTAGTTTTAGACTCTTTTGTTCTATTATTGCTGAAAAACGTCCAAGTGTTATGAACGCCCAGATCCCGCCCTTAACACACCCCTGGCATGCCCCCTTGTGATTTGAATGCACTTCTGATGGACTTCACAGAAAAACATCTAAAATTTGGTTTTGAAAATACCAATTTGGACGTTTTTGTGAGAAAAACGTCCAAATTCAGATTTATGACTCTTTTTGGACATTTGAGCTCCAAAGTAACCTATGTAACTTCGTAAGTCTATCTGCTTTGAAAATGAGTCTCCACATATCACTGCTAATCAGGTAACTCTCAGCTCCAACTTAGCTCTGCTCCTAGACCATCCTGGCACTATCCAGATATATTTGGGGCACTCGGTGTCATGTCCATAGCATTATCTGGAATCTTGCCAGGTACTTATGACCTGGATTGGCCACTGTTGGGCATAGGATACTGAGCTTGATGGATCTTCAGTCTGTCCCAAAACAGCAATGCTCATGTTCTTATGGATAATGCCACTGAAAATTATTGGCTGTCTCAGTGAGCAGTACTTATTCAGGTAGGAACCGGCTTCAGGTATTTTTGCTTCCTCAATTTGCATCTTTTGTTCTATCCCTCCAGTGCCATTTATAGTCTTATTTAAAAAGGAGAAAGGTAAAACTATGCCTTACGTTTTTCCTTTAGCACTACCAGACCAATCCAGAACCAGTGGGTTGGGTCCATCGACCAAAGGATGGAGACAGAGAAAAATAGTTCTTTGTGACTCACCCCTTAAGGGTATCGTGCAGCCTGGAGTGTTCAGTATTTCAAATAGTATCGATCAATACGGAAGAGGCAACAAAAAATGTCACACCACTTAATATGTACAGTAACAATGGAGGCATATATTCTCTTTTGGCATATATTCTACTGACATACAGATATTTCAATCAGTCGGAGGTGTGTAAAACTGTTCACATTGAAGAATGTTGAAAAACAGGAGGCGTGAAAGCTGGAAGAAAAAAAAAGAGAAATAGGAAAAGTTACCTCATTAGGGGAAATAAAATCAATCAAGGTGTGTTTCTGGACTAGTCTGGTAGGACTACAGGAAAGAAAATGATCAGGTATGACATTATTTTACTTTCATTTTCATCCATACTATTCCAGTCCAGAACTGGTGGAATGCAGCAAAGCAGTATACAAAAAGCGTGGGACCAGAAGATCGAAACAAGAAAGAGGGCAAGCAAAGGCTAAAGCTGGAATTCCTGGAAAGATTTCATAGTATACTAATCCCACCAAGGGAGATATAGAAACCGAATGTCCATGAAGAAAAAGGCAAAAAGAAATACTAAATTACTGGAGGGCAAGAGGTAGAATCCCCAAGATTATTATACATTAGAATTGTGCTGACAGAGATCCAAGATGGCGGTGTAGTGTGTTAACTGCTCCAGATGCGCCAAGACTTTTGACCCGAGTACTGCTGAGGAAGGCTCCAGATCACCGTGAAAATGGGGAAAAGGATAGGAAAGGTTCAAGAGACTCCCTCAACCCCTACTGGGACCAACCTTTAACATCAGACGACTCTGGATCAATTCGGGGCATCGTCTGGTCCCAGACAGGCTTCTACCCCTGCTATCGGTGCTGGTGCATTGGCGTTAGCCAGCAGTGTAGACGGGGTTTCTCTGAGCCCCGTCAAACATGCGGCTCCCCCTCAACCAGGAAGTAACAGCGTGGAAACAAGTCCAGCGGTTCAGGCTCCGAAGGGAGGGGACCTGAACACACAGGCAGGAAACTTGCCCGCGCTGGGAGAGACAACTAGCAATAACAGACTGGAGGAACAGCTTGCAACACGTTTTACCATTGCAGATTGTGAGTACCCTGGAACAGTCTATTAATGCTCCTCTTCCTGTTTTTTTCTGTGGGGTATATGATAAAACCTGCCGTAGTGACAATGGAGTCACTCTGGGACTTGACGTTCAATATACAGTCTTCTTTACAAGTGTTGATAAATAAAAATACTAAAGATATTAAGCTATTATCTGAGGCAGTCCTTATCCAGGCACAGGCCACTGCACAACAATTCTCTGAAGTGGAAAATTTAAAAGGAAAAATTCAAGAATTGGAACTTGTGGGACAAACTTCAATTAAAGAGAAAAATTGTACATTTCAGCGTCTGGAATACCTAGAAAATCAATCTAGGAGACTTAATTTGAGGATAACAAATTTTCCTAGGTCTCCTTTAATTACACCGATACAAATGTTTAAAAGTACTTGGTTGAAGTTTTAGGTATGTCAGGGGATTCATTGCCTCCTATAACATGGGCGCAATATATACAGAGTAATGTTAACATTTTGCCTGGTATTTCTCAACCCCAAGGAAAAGAAGCTATGAATCTAACATCTTTTTTTGGAATCCTCATTAGAGGTGATCACCCAGAGAACTACTGTGGTGGTCTCTTTTGCACTGGAGAATTACCTCTCGCCTTGACTACTGCAACCTACTCCTCACTGGTCTCCCACTTAGCCATCTATCCCCCCTTCAGTCCGTTCAGAACTCAGCTGCACGCCTTATCTTCCGCCTGGACCGATACACTCATATCACCCCTCTCCTCAAGTCACTTCACTGGCTTCCGATCAGGTACTGCATTCAGTTCAAGCTTCTGCTACTAACCTACAAATGCACTCGATCTGCAGCCCCTCCTTACCTCTCAACCCTCATCTCCCCTTACGTTCCTACCCGTAACCTCCGCTCTCAGGACAAATTCCTTCTTTCAGTACCCTTCTCCACCACCGCCAACTCCAGGCTCCGCCCTTTCTGCCTTGCTTCACCCCATGCGTGGAACGGACTCCCTGAGCCCATACGCCAGGCCCCCTCCCTGCCCATCTTCAAATCATTGCTCAAAGCCCACCTCTTCAATGTCGCCTTCGGCACCTAACCACTACACCTCTACTCAGGAAATCTAGACTGCCCCAACTTGACATTTCATTCTTTAGATTGTAAGCTCCTTTGAGCAGGGACCGTCCTTCTTTGTTAACTTGTACAGCGCTGCGTAACCCTAGTAGCGCTCTAGAAATGTTAAGTAGTAGTAGTAGTCTCTTTTGCACTGGAGATGGACCAAGATGCAGTACTAAAACTTTCCTTTCGTCATTTGGATTCTTTATTCTTGGGATCTAAAATAAGAATTTACCCAGACTTGTCTAGAGAGACACAGAAACGGCATAAAGACTTTTTGGCCCTACGCCCAAGGACTTTGGCATCAGGTGCAAATTTTTTACTTAAATTTCCTTATATATGTAGGATATTATTTCAATCTAAACAATTTCAATTCTTTGACCCCAAGCATTTAGAAGATTTTTTGTTAGTGAAAGAAGAGGTTAATGTAATAGTCCAGTCACAGATGTAACACTGCGTGATAGATTGGAGTAAGCTATCTGTGAGGCATTAATATATTATTTAATTTTCCAGATTACTGGCTGAGTTGGGATTCCGCTCCAGCCGTGCTATGATTTTTCTTTCTCTTGGTTCTAATTTACCTGTAATAATAATGGACGATAGTAGAGATAAAAATTTCTGTATACGAGTACTTTATATATTTTTTTTTCTCTCTTATTTTTATTCTTGTATGAATTTTCTAATTTTCCGTATTGTCACTTTAAAGAGTTGTATAATACAAAATTTAATAAAAATGTTAAACATTTAGAATTGTGCTAACAGACAGCGGTTCTGTTGGAATTCCTCACAGCTGATTTCCCTTTGGTCGTGGGAGGAGCCAGCATTCATAGTGCACTGGTCCCCTTGACATGCCAGGACACCAACCGGGCACCCTAGGGGGCACTGCAGTGGACTTAAGAAATTGCTCCCAGGAACATAGCTCTCTTACCTTGTGTGCTGAGCCCCCCCCAACCCCCCCCCAAAACCCACTACCCACCACTACCATAGTCCTTATGGGTGAAAGGGGGTACCTAGATGTGGGTACAGTGGGATTGTGGTGGGTTTTGGAGGGCTCACATTTACCACCACAAGTATAACAGGTAGGGGGGTATGGGTCTGGGTCCATCTGCCTGAAGTGCACTGCACCCACTAAAACTGCTCCAGGGACCTGCATACTGCTGTGATGGACCTGAGTATGACATTCATCCATCTCCTTTCTAACTGAGTACATCTCGCCTTCGTCGCTGTCGTCGTACTTCTCCTACTCTTCTCCGTACTCTCTTGCTGCTTCTCCTGCTCTCCGCTGGGGACATTAATCCCAATCCTGGTCCTCCACATCAGCTCTCATCCTATTTGTGCAGGTCTCACCGTGATATCTCCAATCTAATTTCTGTTCCTCTCCTCCCCCCTCCTTCCCTGCCTTTCTCTTGCACTCTGTGGAATGCCCGCTCTGTCTGTAACAAACTTTCCTACATCCATGGCCTCTTTATCTCTCGTACTCTCCATCTGCTTGCCCTAACTGAAACTTGGCTTTACCCTGAAGACTCTGCTTCAGTCGCGGCCCTATGCCATGGAGGTTATCTTTTCTCCAATACTCCTCGCCCGGTTGGCCACGTAGGTAGTGTTGGGCTACTACTTTCACCCTCTTGTAGATTTCAACCTCTTCTTCTACCTCAGTCTCACAGTTTTTCTTCCTTCGAAGTCCACTCCATCCGTCTATTTGCTACTCTGCCTCTCCGAGTAGCAGTCATTTATCGACCCCCTGATAAGTCCCTTTCTTCCTTTCTCACTGCCTTTGATGCTTGGATTTCCTTCTTTCTCAAACCTTCATCTCCTTCCCTCATTCTTGGGGATTTTAACATTCATGCTAATGATCCCTCTGACTCTTATGCTTCACAGTTCCTTGCTTTAACATCCTCTTTCAATCTTCAACTGTGCTCCACTGCCCCCACTCACCAGAATGGCCACGGTCTTGATCTTACCTTCTTCTCAAACTGCTCACGCTCCAGTTTCTGTGCCTCAACTCTTCCCCTCTCTGACCATCATTTGATAACTTTCACACTTAAACACCCTCCTCCCCAGTCCCATCCAATCTTAACCAATACATTTAGGAATCTTCAGGCTATTGACCCTTCTACTTTGTCCTCTAACATTTCAAATCTCCTCTCTACCACTATGTTATCCAAGTCTGTCAATGAGGCTGTCTCTTCCTATAATACTATTCTGTCCTCTGCTCTGGATACTCTCGCTCCTCTCATTCCCCGTTCTGTAAAATGTACCAAACCACAGCCTTTGCTGACCTCTAGAATCCGCTACCTACGTTCCTGTGCCCGCTTTGCAGAACACCTTTGGCTGAAATCCCGTGCCCATGCTGACTTCATACATTTCAAATTCTTGCTGATCTCCTTCCAGTCTGCTCTTTTACTTGCCAAACAGGACTATTATATCCAGTTGACAAATTCTCTTGGCTCAAACCCTCAATGTCTCTTTGCCACACTGAACTCTCTCCTCAAAGTGCCTTCACCCCCAACTCCCCCTTCACTTTCTCCCCAGATTCTGACTGAGTTCTTTCATCATAAGGTTCACAAGATTAAACTTGAATTCTCAACCAGGTCACTTCCAACTCTCCTTCCCTTAGTCCATTCTCTCAACTCTCCAACCCCTGCCCTTAGTCCATGCTCTCAACCCTCCAACCCCTGCCTCCTTTTCTTCCTTTTCTGAAATCACTGAAGAGGAAACTACACATCTTCTTTCCTCCTCAAAACTAACTACCTGTTCCTTTGATCCTATTCCCTCTCTCCTACTGTCATCCCTTTTATCTGTCATATCCTTAATCTTTCAGTGTCCACTGTGACTGCTCCTGATGCCTTCAAACATGCTGTAGTCACACCACTCCTTAAAAAACCTTCATTAGACCCTACCTGTCCTTCCAACTATTGCCCCATCTCCCTCCTCCCTTTCCTATCCAAGATACTTGAATGTGCTGTTCATCGCCGTTGCCTTGACTTTCTTTCATCTCAAGCTATTCTTGATCCACTTCAATCTGGCTTTCACCCCCTTCATTCAACTGAAACAGTGCTTGCTAAAGTCTCCAATGATCTGTTCCTGGCCAGATCCAAAGGTCTATATTCTATCCTCATCCTTCTCGATCTATCTGCTGCTTTTGACACTGTTGATCACTGCCTACTCCTTGATACGCTAGATTTCAGGACTCTGTTCTTTCCTGGTTTTCTTCTTATCTCTCCCAGCGTACCTTTAGTGTATACTCTAGTGGATCCTCCTCTACTTCTATCCCACTTTCGGTTGGTGTACCTCAGGGATCCGTCCTGGGACCTCTTCTTTTCTCCATCTATACTTCTTCCCTTGGTACTCTGATCTCATCCCATGACTTTCAATATCATCTTTACGCTGATGACTCCCAGATCTACCTCTCCACACCAGAAATCTCAGCAGGAATCCAGGCCAAAGTATCAGCCTGCCTGTTTGACATTGCTGCCTGGATGTCTCAGTGCCATCTGAAACTAAACATGACCAAGACTGAGTTTCTCATCTTTCCCCCTAAACCAACCTCTCCTCCTCCCCCATTCTCTATTTCTGTGGATAACAATCTCATCCTTCCTGTCTCATCAGCTCGTAACCTTGGGGTCATCTTCGACTCCTCCCTCTCCTTCTCTGCACATATTCAGCAGACTGCTAAAACCTGTTGTTTCTTTCTCTATACATAAGTACATAAGTAGTGCCATACTGGGAAAGACCAAAGGTCCATCTAGCCCAGCATCCTGTCACCGACAGTGGCCAATCCAGGTCAAGGGCACCTGGCACGCTCCCCAAACGTAAAAACATTCCAGACAAGTTATACCTAAAAATGAGGAATTTTTCCAGTCCATTTAATAGCGGTCTATGGACTTGTCCTTTAGGAATCTATCTAACCCCTTTTTAAACTCCGTCAAGCTAACCGCCCGTACCACGTTCTCCGGCAATGAATTCCAGAATATCAGAAAAATTCACCATTTCCTTTCTGAGCACACTACCAGAACCCTCATCCACACTCTTATCACCTCTCGCTTAGACTATTGCAACTTGCTTCTCACAGGTCTCCCACTTAGCCATCTCTCTCCTCTTCAATCTGTTCAAAATTCTGCTGCACGACTAATATTCCGCCAGTGTCGTTATGCTCATATTAGCCCTCTCCTCAAGTCACTTCACTGGCTTCCTATCCGTTTCCGCATACAGTTCAAACTCCTCTTATTGACCTATAAGTGCATTCACTCTGCAGCTCCTCAGTATCTCTCCACTCTCATCTCTCCCTACATTCCTCCCCGGGAACTCCGTTCACTGGGTAAATCTCTCTTATCTGCATCATTCTCCTCCACTGCTAACTCCAGACTCCGTTCCTTTTTATCTTGCTGCACCATATGCCTGGAATAGACTTCCTGAGCTGGTACGTCAAGCTCCATCTCTGGCAGTCTTCAAATCTAAGCTAAAAACCCACCTTTTTGATGCAGCTTTTAACTCCTAACCCTTATTCACTTGTTCAGAACCCTTATTTTATCATCCTCACTTTAATATTCCCTTATCTCTTGTTTGTCCTGTTTGTCTGTCCTAATTAGATTGTGAGCTCTGTCGAGCAGGGACTGTCTCTTCATGTTCAAGTGTACAGCGCTGCGTACGTCTAATAGCGCTTTAGAAATGATAAGTAGTAGTAGTAGAGGCTGGCATAGAGGCTGGCACAAAATATTTTTAAATATTTTTTTGAGGGTGGGAGGGGGTTAGAGACCACTGGGAGAGTAAGGGTTCCCCGATTCTCTCCTGTGGTCATTTGGTCAGTTTGGGCACCTTTTTGTGGCTTGGTCGTAAGAAAAACAGGACCAGGTAAAGTCGTCCAAGTGCTCGTCAGGGACGCCCTTTTTTTCCATTATGGGTCGAGGACACCCATGTCCCACCTTTGCTATGCCTCCGACACGCCCCCGTGAACTTTGGTCATCCCCGCGACGGAAAGCAGTCGGGTATGCCCAAAATCAGCTTTCGATTATGACGATTTGGGTGACCCTGTGAGAAGGACGCCCATCTTCCGATTTCTGTCGAAAGATGGGCGTCCTTCTCTTTCGAAAATAAGCCTGATGGCTGACATTCCCAGCTAAGACCGCAACTCATTTTTAATTTAGAATGAGTTGCATAGCACAGACGTGCATTAAGAACAGCATATCTGGTTAGCCAAACAGCAGACTACTAAAGAGCTAACATACTTCCAGAAAGGACTGCTCTGAGCAGAATTGTAAATGAAATATTGCATAACTTGTAGTTAGTTCTTTAAAATACACAAACTAAAAAAAAAAAAAGGAAAAACAAAGTGGCTGAAGGCAAGAATTTTTCCACCCTTCGTGCCAACTGTTGACCCCAAAAGCACAGGAGAGTGAATATGTTTTTCCAGAGAAAAGTAGAAGAAAGTCTGAACTTACCTCATGAGATAGAACAGTACCTCAAGTAACAGTGCAAACAGTATGTCACATACAGAAGGCAGTATGAAAGCCTTTAGCCTCTTTGACTCTTTAAACTGAGGACCAGAGACGGAATGGTGGGTAGGGGGAGGTGACAGCACCACTGAATGTCACCCTGGCTCCAGACAAGATTTCAACATATCAAAAGGAGCATAAACTGCCCATTATGAACCCCCTGTTCTACTGACATACAGTTACCTACTGATGTGTGAGCTCTGTCATAAGCACCAAGGAGGAACTGCATGGAGACAGAGAAAAATATTGAATATTCTATGGCTGCATGATACCCCTAAGAGGCAAGTCACAAAGAACTAATTTTTTTCTACGTCTCCATCTGCTGGTCGATGAACACAACCCATTTGTTGTAGACTGGTCCAGTATAGACAAAAGGGAATAGGAGTTCTAATACAATAACTACTGCTCAAGTGCTCAAAATCTGAAGAGCTCTGCTTAAATTCTACTATCATTTTTCACTAGGTGGGCTCTTTTACAAAGCACAGTTTATTTTTTGGGCAAAGGCAACTGGACTTTTGTTAGGAATTGCTTGATTTACATGAAGAAAACTCCTCAAGATCTAGACAAGTTAAGCATGATGGGACTAAAGGAGCCCTTCTATGTGTGATACATGGAAATCTGAGAGCAGAATGTTGTCCACAGCACATAAACAGAAATAATTTAGAACATGAGATCCTAAATGTCTATTCACAATTGCAGGATTATTTTACTATTAAAATAAAGACAAGACTTACATTAAGAGAAAAAAGTGGTTCATAATGTATTTCCGAATCTTCTTTTGCTATCTTTTTAAGTTTCAGTGGACACTGGAGATATTTGAAGTTGAATTCAATCTGTGAAGTCAATATGAGCATAATTTTTAATTTCTAGAAATGAGTTGATTATTAGCAAAACTGGATTTCTTTTTAATGTTTATATTCATTATGTTTATTATGTATGTTTTATTGTAAACCGCTTAGACATTTTAGATGCAGCAGTATATAAATAAAAATGAAGTTACTTATCTGGTAAACAGCAATTTACCTAACATATTTTTAGCTGGATTAAAAAAGGTGTTCTGGGCATGTTTAGGACCTCGGGTCAGGGAAGTAAAATAGCATGCACACATTCAATTTTTAGAAAAAAGAAAAGTTATATTTTGTTCCCTTTTGGCTGCTGTACAAATAGCAGTACCAACCTATCTGACTGCTTTTAGCATGAATACTCTATAACTGTTAATTTTCAAAGGGAAACAACATGGATAGTATCCCTTTGGAAAATGGCTGCAATGTACACAGGCTAAAAGCACCTGTGTACATTGTAAACAATGTGGGTTAATCAAAATTGCCTCAAGTGAAGACGGTTGATGATATTAAGAGGATTACAGGATATTGCAGTTGAACTCTGATGACACAACAGTACTTGCAATTGCTAAATTAATGGTAAAAAAGGAAGCCTGATTGATTTTTCTATACTCTGTTACAAACAAGCATGCATAATTAATTTATTATCACAGAAAAGTAATTAAAAAAAGGCGTCTTTTATGAAGTGGCGGTAAGCCCAAGGCAGGCTTACCGCATGCTACAATGGAACTACCGTCGACCCAACATGGCTGGTGGTGGTAGTTCTGGCTGGAGCAAGCACCATTTCCGGCACTCCAGGAAACATTTTTCCCTAGCGCGGTGCTAACCCAGTGGTAATTGGGCATCAGGTTACCGCGAAAGCTCTTATCACCACCTCAGTGTGTGGCGGTAAATGCTCCCCACCGCATGGCCATGCAGTAAGAGTTATCTTACCATGTGGCCATTATTTTTTTTTGGGGGGGGGGGGGCATTTTACCGCCTGCAGTAAAAAGGGCCCCTGCCACTACCACAGGGCCATTTTTCCCCGCAGCTTAGTAAAAGAACCCCTGAGTTAATGTATATAGAAAGTCCAAGAAATCAGAAGTGGAATGTAATGTACTGAGTTAATTCTATTTTTGTAAACTCCATTAATACTTTTTGTACAAGGCAGGATACCAAGTATTAAAATCAAATCAAATGAATCCACAAAGTCTACTTTTCACAAGGTAATGTTCTGCAGTATAAAGAGTATATTTAAAAGGAATTTCCTTACATAAAACAGGATTTCATGCATAAAATGGGATTTTTGAAAGTTGCCCATCACATCTGTGGATATAATTATGTACATACAGCCAATGCATGTATAAACATGCCCATATATTCCTGTGCACAGTACTATTGCATTACCCAAAGAAATTAAAATAGCTACTGTACTTAAATGTACTTGTGTTGAAGTGGGATTTGAACCTGGGTCCCTTAGTTCTCAGCCCACTACAGTAAACATCAGGCTACTCTTCAGCTCTGCATGGTGGTCTATTAAGAAGTTAATTTTTAAAAGATTTTAGTACCATAAACATATATAGTGTCTGAAGCTGTCATAGACCCCATTATCCCTTGTTAGTTTCACATTTGGGAGAGGGAGGGAGGGAGGCAGCAACCACTGGGAGATTAAAGAAGTGACTTGCCTTAATCACTCTAATGGACAGCTGCTCAATCAAAGCATCTTTCCGTAACCTCAACATGCCAAGCTCCAGGTCTAAATAACACCATCCATCTTTTTGGACACAGACATCCCTTTCCCTTCTGAAATTGAAGTTGGATGCCCCTATTTTGGTCCCTCCCTAGTTTCATCCAAAACATACCGAGACCACGAACTGCACTTGTAGATGTCCATATTCTGGCTTTATAAAATCGGGATTTGGACACCAATGCAATATTGATGAGTAAATGCCAGTTTTCAGACGTCCAGAATACAAAGAGAGTTTCTAAAAGAAGGGCCTCCTTATCCCACAACTCTATGAGTGTTGCAATAATTTAGTTAAGCTCAATTTAAAATGTATCAATACAATGACATAAACATTGTCCACTTACAGAGAAGTCTTGACTTTTCTTGTCCCCTGGAGACTCAACCATACATTTGTCTAGGAGGAACTTGGGAAGTCAAAATAACAAGATTAATATGTATATATGAATAAAGGTAACTATTTCAAGTTGATGAAATTGAATAAATATTGCTGAAACAGAGGTTTGTGTTGTTACCTTGCTAAAAATAAAAGAAGCTAAGACAGCAAATACAGTAGCTAACTGGAGATGGTTCCTCTACAAGAAAGAGAAATTAGGTCTTACCTGCTAATTTTCTTTCCTTGTGGCTCTCCAGACCCATCCCAATGAGTAAGTACATACTCTCCTACCAGCAGATGAAGACTGAGAACTACAGGATCTATGATATTACCCTATAGGGGTCCTGTGCAGCCAGCATTTCTATTGAACAAGCAAGAAGTATCCACCCAAAAGCCTTTGATAAGCCAGACAGCCCACCCGCTAAAATAGAAACAAGCTACAAGCATAGCAGGGGATATATTCTCAACACATTCCTTCCACTGGGGCTTCTCAATACAGATGAAATAAGAGGAGGGACAACCAATTTATTAAAAAAAATTATAATCCACTATATTCTAAATATTCAATGCAGGTAACAACTAACATGCATGATCAAAAGAAACAGTAAACAAGCTATTAAAACTATACGTAAAAATCATAAGTACATACGTTAATAAGCATTGCCATACTGGGACAGACTGAAGGTCCATCAAGCTAAGTATCCTATTTCCAACAGTGACTGATCCAGTTCACAAGAACATGCCAAGATTCCAAAATGGTAAAAGATTTTATACTGTTTATCCCAGGAATAAGCAGTGGATTTTCCCAAGTCTATGTTAATAACAGTTTATGGACTTTTCTTTTAGGAACTTGTCCAAACCTTTTTTAAACCCTGCTAAGCTAACTGCCTTTACCACATTCTCAGGCAACAAATTTCAGAGTTTAATTACCCATTGAGGGGGTCCTCTTACAAAGGCACGCTAGCATTTTTAATCCTCTAGGTGTCTCTAGCGTTTAATGATGGGCCCTTTTACAGAGCAGCGGTAAGCTCAATGCAGGCAGACCGCTTGCTCTTCCGGGACTATCGCTGGACCAACGTGGCTGCCGGAGGTAGTCCCGCCCTGAGCACGTGCCATTTCTGTGAGAAAAAGAAAACCCCTGGAAATGGCTTGCGTGGCAATAAACCGGTGGTAATCGGGCATCGCTACGTGCTGCCCAGTTACCGTTGGGTTAGAGCGGGAGCCACCACAATGGATGACAGTAAGGGCTCCCTGTCGCATGGCCATGCGGTAACAGTTCTCTCATCGCATGGCCATGTGCTGGGGGCTTTTTTATCCGTTTGGTAAAAAATACCCTGGCGCGCAAGGAAAAAAAAGGACCCCTGAGTGAAGAAATACCTTTTCCAATTTGTTTTACATTTACTATTTAATAGATTCATTGCATTCCCCTAGTGCTTGTGGTTTTGGAAACAGTACACAAGCAGTTACCATCTACCTGTTCCACTTCACTCGGTATTTTATAGAGCTCTATCATATCCCTCCTCAGCTATCTCTTCTCCAAGTTGAAGAGCCGTAGCCTCTTTAGCCTTTCCTCATAGAAGTTGTCCCATCCCCTTTACCATTTCTGTCTCCCTTCACTGTACCTTTTCTAATTCTCCTATACTTTTTTTTAAATGCGGTTACCAGAATTACATAGCATTCATGATGCAGTCGCACCATAGAGTGATACATAGTAACACAGTAAATGATGGCAGATAAAATCCTGTACGGTCCATCTAGTCTGCCCAACAAGATAAACTTATTTTACATGGTATGTGATACTTTATATTGTATGTATACCCGAGTTTGATTTGTCCTTGCCATTCTCAGGGCACAGACCATAGAAGTCTAACCAGCACTGTTCTTGTACTAAACGTTCTGAAGCTAATGTCGAAGCCCCTTAAAAGTTACACTCCCGCGAAGGGGCGGAGCCAACCGTATTTTCGAAAAAGATAGTCGTCCATCTTTTCTTTCGATAATACGGTTGGGGCCGCCCAAATGTCAGAGATGGCCAGGTTTGAGATGGCTGGCATCGGTTTTTGCCCATAATGGAAACCGATGGCGCCCATCTCAAAAACGAACAAATCCAAGGCATTGGGTTGTGGGAGGAGCCAGCATTTGTAGTGCATTGGTCCCCCTCACATGCCAGGACACAAACCGGGCACCCTAGGAGGCACTTCTAAAAAGTAAAAAAAAAATTTAAATAGCTCCCAGGTGCATAGCTCCCTTACTTTGGGTGCTAAGCCCCCCAACCCCCCCCCCCCCCAAACCTACTCCCCACAACTATACACCACTACCATAGCCCTACATGTGGGTACAGTGGGTTTGTGGTGGGTTTTGAAGGGCTCCCATTTTTCACCACAAGTGTAACAGGTAGGGGGGGTTTGGCCTGGGTCCGCCTGCCTGAAGTCCACTGCACCCACTAAAACTGCTCCAGGGACCTGTATACTGCTGTGATGGACCTGAGTATGACATTTGAGGCTGGCATAGAGGGTGGCAAAAAAAGATTTTAAAGGTTTTTTTGATGGTGGGAGGGGAGTTAGTTACCACTGGGGGAGTCAGGGGAGGTGATCCCCGATTCCCTCCGGTGGTCATCTGGTCAGTTCGGGCACTTTTTTGGGACTTGGACCTGAAAAAAAAGAGACCAAATAAAGTGGACCAAATTCTCCTCAAGGCCGGCTTTCTTTTTTCCATTATCGGGAGAAGCCGGCCATCTCAACGCACGCCCCGTCCCGCTTTCGCTACCATGCCGACACGCCCCCTTGAACTTTCACCGGCCCCGCAATGGAACGCAGTTGAAGCTGGCCAAAATCGGCTTTCGATTATTCCAATTTGGCCGGATTCAGGAGATCACCGGCCATTTCCCGATTTGTGTCGGAAGATGGCCAGCGATCTCTTTCAAAAATAAGCTGGATAGTTTACCAGCAGTACCACGAGACTGGACACTGGACATTACATATGGACCTGCTATAAGATAAGTAATGCAACACCTTGCAGCTGATAATTTTAAATGAACAGTGACTGGCACTTGTTGTAAGCTGAATACAGCTGGTTTTTGGCAGTTGGGAAAGGAAGGGTCCAGTGCTATGATGGAATGAAGATTGTTGTGCTATATGCTGGTTCTGTGACAAACGGAGGTGTTTGGCTCTTCAATATACACTGAGCACTACAATAATTTTTTAAAAATTAAAAAATGTTTTAAATAATTTAAAATATTAGTAGTGAATAATTAGTAATTGAATAACTGGTATGCAATTGTAAATAACTTCATTTTAAGTTAATACCAGATAGAAAGATTAGAACCCTAAGAAGTTAAATTAAATTTTAACTGCCAGACACTCAACCATTCTTCTAACTTTTAGAGATCCCTTCTCATTGTTTCTATTCTCTCCAGGGTATCCATTCTATTGGCTATCTTCGTGTCATTTGCGAAAAGGCAAACCTTTCCTTCCAACCCTTCAGCAATATCTCCCACAAATATATTAAACAGAATCAGCCCCAGCATTGACCTCTGTGGAACTCTACTGCTCACCTTCCTTTCCTCCGAGCGGATTCCATTTACCACCACCCTCTGCCACCTGTCGGTCAACCAGATTCCTATCCAGTTCACCAGTTTTGGTCCTAAGTTCAGCCCTTTCAGCTTATTCACGAGTATTCTGTGGGGGTTGGATCAAAGGCTTTGCTGAAATCCAAGTATATTACATCTAGCACACGTCCTTCATCCAGTTCTTTGGTCACCCAGTCAAAAAAGACAATAAGATTTGTTTGCAAAGATTTTCCTTTGGTAAAGCCATGTTGCCTCTGGTCCTGTAACCCGTTGGTTCTTTCAGCAGTGACTCCATTATTTTTCCTACCACCGACGTGAGACTTACAGTTCTATACTTTCCCACTTCTTCTCTTTCTCCAATTTTGTGAAGAGGGACCACATCCGCTCATCTCCAATCTCGCAGAACCTCTCCCATCTCTAAAGATCTATTAAATAAATCTTTAAGAGGTCCCACCAGGACCTCTCTGAGCTCCCTCAGTATCCTGGGATGTATCCCATCCGACCCCATAGCTTTGTCCAGATTCTCAAGCTGTTTATAAACTCTTTCTTCCGTAAACGGTGCAGTATCCACTCCATTCACAGATATTTCCTCGGCAACCAACCGCGATCCTTCTCCAGAATTTTTCTCCATGAACACCGAAGAGAAGTAATTATTTAGCACATTCGCTTTATCCTCATCACTCTCCACATAGCCATTCTCATTATCTTTCAGTCTTGCAATCCCATTCCTATCTTTTCTCCTTTCTCCAATATATCTGAAAAAAGTCGTTAACTCTCTATAAATCTATACCCATTTTTTCTTCCACTTGCGCTTTCGCTAGCCATATTTCCACTTCACTTCTTTGAGCTTAATCTGACAATCTTTCCTATGATCCTCTCGTTGTGTTCTTTTGTATTTCTTGAACAAAGCCTTTTTGTATTTCTTGAACAAAGCAGTGGGACCGGATGGGATCCACTCTAGGATATTGAGGGAGCTCAGAGAGGTTCTGGCGGGTCCTCTTAAAGATTTGTTTATTAAATCCTTGCAGACGGGAGAGGTTCCGTGAGATTGGAGAACAGCGGAGGTGGTCCCTCTTCACAAAAGTGGTGATAGGGAAGAAGCTGGAAACTACAGGCCGGTAAGCCTCACTTCAATTATTGGAAAAGTAATGGAAGCGATGCTGAAGGAAAGGATAGTGAATTTCTTGGAAGCAAATAAGTTGCAAGATCCACTACAACATGGTTTTACCAAAGGGAAATCGTGCCAAATGAATCTCATTGAATTCTTTGACTGGGTGACCAGAGCAGGTGGAGGGAAGAGGGGTTGGTGGTTCGGAGGCGAGAATAGGGGAGGGCAGACTTGTATGGTCTGTGCCAGAGCCGGTGATGGGAAGCGGGACAGGTGGTTGGGAGGCGGGAAAAACTGCTGGGCAGACTTGTACAGTCTGGGCCCTGGGAGAGACAGGTGCAAATCAAGGTAAGGTATACACATGAGTTTGTCTTGGGCAGACTGGATGGACCATGCAGGTCTTTTTCTGCCGTCATCTACTATGTTACTATGTTACTATCAAGGACGTGCTATGGACGTAATCTACTTAGATTTCAGTAAAGCTTTTGACATGGTTCCCCACAGGAGGCTCTTGAATAAACTAGACGGGCTGAAGATAGGACCCGAAGTGGTGAACTGGATTAGGAACTGGTTGACGGGCAGACGCCAGAGGGTGGTGATAAATGGAGTTCGCTTGGAGGAGAGAAAGGTGAGTAGTGGAGTGCCTCAGGGATCGGTGCTGGGGCCGATTCTATTCAATATATTTGTGAGTGATATTGCCGAAGGGTTAGAAGGTAAAGTTTGCCTATTTGCTGATGACACCAAGATTTGCAACAGAGTGGACACTCCGGAGGGAGTGGAAAGCATGAAAAAAGATCTGCGGAAGCTAGAAGAATGGTCTAACGTTTGGCAATTAAAATTCAATGCGAAGAAATGCAAAGTGATGCACTTAGGGAGTAGAAATCCACGGGAGACGTATGTGTTAGGTGGTGAGAGTCTGATAGGTACGGATGGGGAGAGGGATCTTGGGGTGATAGTATCTGAGGACCTGAAGGCGACGAAACAGTGTGACAAGAGGGTGGCCGTAGCTAAAAGATTGCTAGGCTGTATAGAGAGAGGTGTGACCAGCAGAAGAAAAGAGGTTTTAATACCCCTGTATAAGACATTGGTGAGGCCCCACCTAGAGTATTGTGTTCAGTTTTGGAGGCTGTATCTTGTGAAGGATGTAAAAAAAATGGAAGCAGTGCAAAGTAAAAGCTACGAGAATGGTATGGGATTTGCGTTACAAGACGTATGAGGAGAGACTTGTTGACCCGAACATGTATACCCTGGAGGAAAGAAGAAACAGGGGTGATATGATACAGACGTTCAAATATTTGAAAGGTATGAATCCGCAAACGAACCTTTTCCGGAGATGGGAAGGCGGTAGAACGAGAGGACATGAAATGAGATTGAAGGGGGGCAGACTCAAGAAAAATGTCAGGAAGTATTTTTTTCACAGAGAGAGTGGTGGATGCATGGAATGCCCTCCCGCGGGAGGTGGTGGAGAGGAAAACGGTAACGGAAGTCAAACATGCGTGGAATAAACATAAAGGAATCCTGCTCAGGAAGGAATCCCCAGAAGCTTAGCCGGTGGTGGGAGGCAGGGCTGGTTGTTGGGAGGTGGGGATAGTGCTGGGCAGACTTATACGGTCTGTGCCCTGAAAAAGACAGGTACAAATCAAGGTAAGGTATACACAAAAAATGGCACATGTGAGTTTATCTTGTTGGGCAGACTGGGTGGACCGTGCAGGTCTTTTTCTGCCGTCATCTACTATGTTACTATGTTTCTTTTTTTTAAACAAAGCCTCTTTTGCTCTTATTTTTTCAGCTACTTGTTTTGAGAACCATATAGGCTTCCTGTTTCTCTTGTTTTTGTTTACTTTTCTTGTATAAAGATCAGTTGCCATATTTATAGCAGCCTTTAGCTTTGACCACTGATTTTCCACTTCTCCTATGCCTTCCCATGCCAACAGCTCCTTCTTCAGGTATTCCCCCATTTTATCAAAATCAGTACGTCTGAAATCCAGTACTTTGAGTTTTGTGCATCTACATATGGTGTGTTGATCACTATTACATAGGTGGGCACCCACTCAGATATTGGAAACACTTCCTCCATTCATGAGCACTAGATCCAGCATTGACCCTTCCCTCGTGGGTTCCGTCATCATTTATCTGAGCAAGCCACTTTGATAGGCATCCATAATCTCCATACTTCTTTCTAATTCTGCAGACAGGACATTCCAGTTCACATCAGACAAGTTGAAATCTCCTAACCTTCCCTTTCATACCAATCTATTGAATATCTTCTATCAGATGCTTGTCTAGCTTCTCCATTTGTGCTGGAGGTCTGCAGATAACCCCTGTGTGGATACAGGTTCCATCCTCTCTTTCCAGGATGATCCATAAAGCTTCTTCCTTTCCCCAGGTTCCCTGCATTTCAGCCACTCTGATATTGCCTCTCACATACAGAGCCACTTCTCCACCTCTTCGGCCCTATCTTTCCTAAAAGGATTATAGCCCGGTATGGTCACATCCCATGCACGGGAATCATTAAACCATGTCTTGAACTTTTTTACCTAGACTACGAGCATTTGTGCTCATTGCTTTCCATGTGCTTAGTGAGTTTAGATGGGTTTCTATATTTAGATGGCCTTTCCCTCTGCCATCATGTTTATTCTGGGGGTGACTTTCTGAATTCCCTTGTTTCCTTTTGTCACCCCACCCTCTAGTTTAAATGTCTAGAAGCATATCGTCTGAATTTCTCCCCAAGGATCCTTTTTCCTGTCACAGAAAGATGTAGCCCATCAGTACAGTAGAGCCTGCTATTTTTCCACATATTATCCCATGCTCCTATGTATCTAAAACCTTCTTCTTTACACCAAGACTCTCAAGCCACTTATTGAATTCCACTGTTTTGCATAGTCTTTCCTCTCCCTTCCCCCATGTAGGAATTACTTCAGAAAAAGCCACAGTCCAAACCAAAGATTTCAGTCCCTACCCAAGTTTCTGGAATGCTCTCTATGATATAAATTTGCTATTGTTGGCCAGGTCATTTGTCCCCAGGTGAATTACAACATCAGTATTTGAAGCCTTGCTCTCTTCTCGGAACACTGTCAGTATTTGGTCAGTACATCTGGTAGCTGAAGATTCTGGAAGGCATTTCACTAGATTGGTACCCTTGAACTGTGTTCCTAAATGAATCCCTCTGATAATGGAGTCTCCGAGCAGTAAGAATTTTAGGTAGGCCGGCGAGGGGCATGCCGAGCAGCCGCACATAACATGGCGGCTGCTGCCCAGCAGCTCCAGCGTCAGAGCGACCCTTCCTTTCCGGCTTCCCCATCGGCGATTGAGATGACGCGGCAGGAGACCCCCTTGCCGTTGGTTGGGAAGCTGGAAGGGGCAGGGCTACAGGGGAAAGCATAAAAGCTGCCAACGAGGGCTAGGGAGCCTCTTGTTGGCAGTGAGCGGCGCGGGAGTTTCAATCGTGGTATTGGCCGGCTATCAGATCAGCTGATTTCCCTCCCTTTTTTTTATTTTCTCCGTTTCTCACAAAAGCTAGTCATTTCTCTTTCCTTGTTCGCGATCGCGGTGTAGTGGTGTCGTGCCTTTTTTAAAATTTTGTTTTTTCCACAGAGCCGGCCATCTCGCAATCATCACGGGCAGAGAGCGGCGCGGGTAAAACTTTTCTGCTTTTCACCAATCTTTTATTATTTGGGGGATGTTTCTGGGTTGTGCTACATTCATTGCCTCTGGTTCCACCACAGTATTTCTTTTTTCAGCATCATAATGATGCAATGCAGCAAAAAAATTTGATAGGGGCAAAGGTTGGGAGGGCGGGTGCTTCTGTGTCACAGATCTTAGGGGTCCTTTTGCTAAGCCGTGTAGGCACCTACGGGTGCCAAATACGCACCAATTTGGAGTTACCTTCCAGCTGGCCCGGGTGGTAATTTCATTTTTTACGTGCATCCGAAAAATTATTTTTATTTTCTGATGTGCTGCAAAAACGGTCAGTAATCGACATTTGGCGCGTGTAGATCATTACCGCCCTCTTACCGTGTGAGACCTTACCACTAAGTCAATGGGTGGCGGTAAGGTCTCAGACCCAAAATAGACATGTGCCAATTTTTTATTTTGCAGCACATCTATTTTCAGCAAACATTTTTAAAAAGGCATTTTTTACAGGCACACTGAAAAATGGATCTGCGCATGCCCAAAACACACGCCTACACTAGTGCAGGCCATTTTTCAGCGTACCTTTGTAAAAGGACCCCATGGAGGGGCATAATCAAACGCGAACGCCTATCTCCATGGGCGTCTATGTCCAAAAACGGGTACATGAAGAGGCGGGACAGACCGTATTTTCGAAAAAAATGGACGTCTATCTTTTTTTCGATAATACGGTTTGTATGGACCAAATGCCATGGATTTGTTCGTTTCTGAGCTGGACATTTGTTTTTTTTTAGCGATAATGGAAACTAAAAACGCCCAGCTCAAAAATGTCCTAATCCGAGCCATTTGGTCATGGGAGGGGCCAGGATTCGTAGTACACTGGCCCCCCTGATATGCCAGGACACCAACTGGGCACCCTAAAGGTCAGTGCGGTGGACTTCAGAAAAAGCTCCCACATGTATAGCTCCCTTACCACAGGTGCTGAGTACCCAACCTCCCTCCCCCAAAACCCACTACCCACAAATGTACAACACTACCATAGCTCTTAGGGGTGAAGGGGGCACCTACATTTGCGTACAGTGGGTTTTGGAGGGCTCCCATTTATCAACACAAGTGTTACAGGTAGGGGGGGATGGGCCTAGGTCCACCTGCCTAAAGTGCACTGCGGTACCCACTAAAAGTGCTCCAGGGACCTGCATACACGTAGGCCTCTAGGACTTGCTGCTGCTATATAACATTGGCACACCAGTTGACACCTGAAGGTTAATCTCTCCGAAAACGTCCTTTATTTGAATAAGCACGCTTACTCACAGTTAACTGCAGATCAGAGGTTGTGCCCCACTGGCAACGAGTCTCCCTGGTAATGAGATGAGCAGTAGGTCAGAGCTGGCAGAATGCTGTACAATGCCCTCTTTCAGCCACATTCAAGGGAAGAACTAAGTTCTATAACGTGGCTAACACGTGAAAGGGATCTAAAACTGGCTTACAAAAATGGCCACTACCTCATGGACTATCGGAAACAAAACTGGACACACTCTGACCCAGTTAGCAGGGGGAAAAGCACCATTGGAGTACAGCCTACCAACTACCAACATCGTGAGCATTTGCCACAAGCTAGTGGAATCACGGATCCCAATACCCTACACCCATCACAATGCATTGCTGATGTGACTCTGCAGTGCGCATAACAGAAAAGGTGTCACACTCACCCGAGAGCCACATCAGAACCAGGGAAAGGCTGTCACAGGATAGAACACATTCTGCTGTCATGGAGGTGGGTACGGCATTTGAAGCTGGCATAGAGGCTGGAAAAAAAGTTTTTAAAGTGGCATTTTTTTTGGCGGGAGAGGGTTAGTGACCACTGGGGGAGTCCGGGGAGGTCATCCCCAATTCCCTCCAGTGGTCATCTGGGCAGTTGGGGCACTTTTTTGGGACTTGTTCGTGAAAAAAAAGGGTCCAAAAAAACCGCCTTTTTTCGATTATCAGCTAAAGACGCCCATCTCTCCTCGGCTGATAACCACGCCCCAGTCCCGCCTTCACCACGCCCCCGTCAACTTTACCCGTTTCCGCGACGGATTGCCATTGGAAACGCCCAAAATCGGCTTTTGATTATACCGATTTGGGCGCCCACGGGAGAAAGACGCCCATCTCCCAATTTGGGTCGAAATATAGGCGTTTTTCTCTTTCGAAAATAAGCAGGTTAGTCTACCAGAGCCTACTGTGACCCATCTATTCCTCTGTTGCTTAATTCTCTGTAGCAGTGGTAGCGGTAAATTGACTGGGAATTGAGTAATTCTGGATGCTTCTTTAATTGTAACTAATTCCTTCTTGAGTTTGTTGATCTCATCTTTCAAAGCTGATATTTGGAGATAGATAGGACAAGCTCTAAGGTTCCAGACAGTTTGCCTTATGATTAAAGCAGAATATGTATTGCACTGAATTCAGTTTTCTTCTCCATTCCTTTCCTAATAATTCCTCTTTGCTTTCTTAGCTGCTGATGCACACTGAGCAGAAGGCTTCAATGTATCACAAATGACACCTTAACCCTTTTAATGGGCAGTGGCTCCTAATGTGGAGCCTTGCATCATCTAGCTATAGTTTAGGTTCCTTTTCCCTTCACTTTGCACTTTATCATATTAAATGTCATCTGCCATTTGGATGCCCAGTCTTAAGATCCTTTTGTGATTTTTCATAATCCTCCTGTGATTTAACAACTTTGAATAACTTTATGTTGTCCGCAAATTTTGATTATCTCACTCAATATTCCTGTTTCTAGATCATTTATAAATATGTTATAAAGCAGCAGTCACAGCACAGATCCCTGGGGAACCCCCGACATTTACCCTTATCCATTGAGAATGTTGGCCATATTTTTTTTAATATTTGTACCCTGCGCTTTCTCACTCATGGCAGGCTCAATGCAGCAGGCAATGGAGGGTTAAGTGACTTGCCCAGAGTCACAAGGAGCTGCCTGTGCCGGGAATCGAACTCAGTTCCTCAGTTCCCCAGGACCAAAGTCCACCACCCTAACCACTAGGGCCCAATATTCAGACTATGGGAGGGAGCTCGACAAACTCCAGCTGTCGGTAGTCAGCCCAAGTATTTAATGCCAGGTTGTTTCCGGTGACTGGCATTGAATATTCTGACGTGTTTTGGCTGGTTTAAATTTAATCGGCCAAGTTGATACTTAGCACCAGATGGTTAAGTTTAAACCGGTCAAAGATAGGCCTGCTATTTTGGCGGGTTTAATTGCCCAGCGATGCGCTGAATATTAGCGGATAGCTGGTTATATCACACAATACAACCAGTTATCCACTAAGCGCTACCCAGCAATATTCAGCAGGAGATAGCCAGCTATCTCTTGCTAAATAGTGCCAGATAGCCGGTTAAGTGTCATTTAACCAGCCAGAAGCAAAATACAGATGATTGGCAAGTTGCATTAAACAGATAAAGGAGATAAAATGTGGAAAGGGAAAGAAATGGCAGCCCTCATCAGTGCAGTGAATGAATTCACATAGAAAGCACAAGGTCAGAAGGCTAGTCAGCAACAAGGCACTTATGTTATGATAAGTTATGATGAAGTGGGCAGGCAATAATGGAATAATATGCTATTTAGTAGACTTCCTGTTTGTAGGACCAGATGACGCAGTGGACTGTCTTAATTTCAAGACATGTCTGAAAGTTCACTAGACAGAGGGGCCCAGCACTAATATTCCTTTGGATTCAAAGCTAGCGTTACTAACAAAAGCTACCATATTAGCACACATTAATTTTGTTAACACAATTTATTTTACTGCAGATCCATTTTATGCAATGGGACCTAGTTATTAACATTTATTAACGACATTAGTGCACATTAGTAAATCTAGTTGTTGGCCTTGTGAGGACTATGGGGGCTGTACTTCATTTGCAGCACAGAACCAAATTCAGCAATGAAGATGCATTTCTGAATATGAGGGTTCACTGCCACAGCCCCAGTATACGAGATAAAGGTGAATTGAGATAGTGTGCTCCATAGACGCACGCCAAAAATGAAATTACCGCCCGGGCCATGTGGTAGCCAGGCAATACCTCAGAACTGGAGCACATTGGGCATGCATAAGCACTTATGTGGCTTAGCAAGAGGACCCCTTAGAGAGGAAACAGAGATTGGAGGTGGGACGATAGTGCTCGGGGCAATACCGAACCATTGCCCCTTAGGAAAATAGGGGTTTGGTTGCAGGTTTACCTATGTTTCTAAAAAAAAACCATGGATAGCAAATAATAGACTCTGGAGTTAGGGGTTTAAGTTCCTGCTCTGGAAAACCATATAGGATTGGTACTGTGCAACTCACCCCCTGGACGCTTGGTGGCTATTCCCAGAAGCAAATGTCAAAACAAGAAAAGCAAAAGTGAAAGCAAAGAAGGCTGTTTTGAAACATGCATATCAGTGAATACATCAATAATGCGGCGTGAATAGTGGTCAGCACTTCACCGCGGATAATTAAAATTGCAATGACTGAACGCGCGAATAGCAAGAACACACTGTAAGTAGCAATGAACATGGATGTGCAGCAGGTAGAAAATAATCTCTTTCACTTCACATTGTTATCAATAGAAATCAAACAAAATAAAACATGGAAAAGAAAATAAGATGATACCTTTTTTATTGGACATAACTTAATACATTTCTTGATTAGCTTTCGAAGGTTGCCCTTCTTCGTCAGATCGGAAATAAGCAAATGTGCTAGCTGACAGTGTATATAAGTGAAAACATTCAAGCATTACTATGACAGTCTGACAGGGTGGGAGGATGGGGGTGGGTCGGAGGTATGCATGGGGACATCAAAGCATATCATTGATATTCTAACAGGATGGGTGTGGATAGGTGAGGGGAGGGTGATCAACAGAGACATACAGCTTTATGGTTTATAATGGGCTAGGAACCCCAGATCCTTGTTAAGTCCTTTCTGTTGGGTGTTAAAATATTCAATCATTCTGACTTCAAAGGTCTTACGTTCTTGTATGGTTTTAAAGTTACCTTTCCTGTTAGAATATCAATGATATGCTTTGATGTCCCCATGCATACCTCCTACCCACCCCCATCCTTCCACCCTGTCAGACTGTCATAGTAATGCTTGAATGTTTTCACTTATATACACTGTCAGCTAGCACATTTGCTTATTTCCGATCTGACGAAGAAGGGCAACCTTCGAAAGCTAATCAAGAAATGTATTAAGTTATGTCCAATAAAAAAGGTATCATCTTATTTTCTTTTCCATGTTTTATTTTGTTTGATTTCTATTGATAACCTTAAGAGTGGACTAACACGGCTACCACACTCCTCTACTTCACATTGTGAAATACAGAGCACTAAGGAAAAACTAATTTACCTTAAAACCTTCAGGAAGGTGATCAATCATCTCCAGCAGAGGGCATCTATAGGAAGAACTGTGTGAAAATGCCTTCATGGCTTCATCCCACCTGTAAGCAAAGATAAACCACTGACATCAAATTCTCAGCCTACCGAGAAAAAAGAAACTGCTACAAAAAAACATGCCCACATGATACTTCATTTTCCTTCTAAAACATGATTCCTTCAAAGACTTCGCTATTTTGGCCTTGTATTAGCTGTCATATAAAAACATATATTGATCTACACGCCACTGAATTGGTAGTTACATAACAACATGTGGGTTGATATTCAAGTGATTTAAACAGACAGGAGAGCCTCCTGCCCACTTAAATTGCCTTGGCCTGTCCAGCCGCGGCACTCAACTAGACAATACCACTAAATATCGGCATTCTCCAGCCATGTCCCAAGTGGCAGGTCAGGGGTGTACAGGGGGTGGAGCCAGGAGTTATGTGGGTGCTGCTGCCTAATTTCATACTGCCCATGCCAGGAGGAGAAGACCGCAGCCTCAAGGAGCCCAAATTTGCGTGGAGAGGAAAAGTGGAAGAATGCAACTTACTTTTGCTACAGGGACCCTGAGGCTCCTGACAAAATAAAAGAAAAAGAGTACTGGGGAAGAACATGGCTAAAAATGATCAACAGATGCCAGGTTTTGAAGAGGAGAAAACCCATGCTGCTGCCAGCTCCTTCATTACCCGCTCCACATCAGACTATGAAGACTGAACCTGAAATATGCTCCTTATTTAATCCTTTCTAACACATCCCTCTTCCTACCCCTTCCTATACATTCTCCCACACTAATCCCAATATACACCCTCCCCCCTATCTTCACCATCCTCCTTTCTTGCCCATCTTACCTATCCACATCTAAACGACCACCTCTTTACTTACTTTATTACAGCTGCATCCACTCTATGTTACTTTGTTAACCTGATATACTATGTAAGCCGCACTGAACCTGCTAGTGAGTGGGAAAGTGTGGGGTATAAGCATTACAAATAAATAAATACATAAATATAATTGGAGGAAGCAAGCAGAGCATCCACATATAAAATAAGTAGTAGTTTTCTATCATCTGAATGGAACATGCTCAAGTATGTTTAAGGCATGGTCTGGAAGTTGGCTCTAGTCATGCATGAAAACACTATGTACATTGGTTGCCAGAGGTGCGCTGGTGAGTGTGTTGGTGTTGATTCGAAGGCAGCTCAATTTGCCAAAACCCCTCAGAACAATGGCATATAGTCTAGACCTGGAAAAGTCTTACTGCAATTATTTAAACCAGAAGTCAGATTGAAAAATAGTCAAACCTCAAAAAGCTGGTGCAGGAAGTCCGGACTGAAAGGTGAGCTCTAGCCAAAGGGAACCAAGATGGTGCTGAGTTGAGACGCTACACCAGACGCGTTTAGAGTTTTCTGCCTGAGGAACCATGAGAGGAGTCCGAATTCCCTATTATGGGGAAACGGAGAGGAAAGGTGAGGGAGGTTCCTATTACCTCGACCGATATCCCCCTCTCAAGGCAACCGACGCTCGAAAACTTCGGAGTAACTCTGGGACCCCGGGCAACCTCTTCTCCTGCTATCAGACCGGCTTCCATCGACTCGGTCAGCAGTGTAGACAGGGCTTCTCTCAGCCCCGACGCCCGTGCGGCACCTCCCCAACCAGGAAGTGAGCGAGCGGTTTGTGACTCGGTTGGACCTATCCCTGTAATTGTGAGGAACTCTGAAGAAGGGAGCCTACCCGCTCACAATGGCGAAGGAGATCTGGTAGGACAATCTTTACAGACTTTCCCGTTGGTTGTGAGTGTTGGATTAAGACAGATCTCCAATGCCCCCCTTCCTGATATGAAAGTTGAGGGTATAAAATCTGCCGTAGTGACTATAGATTCACTGTGGGATCTAACCTTTTCGATGTATTCTTCACTACAATCAGTGCCTCTTAAAAATGCTGGTGAAATAAAAATTCTATCAGACGCCCTACTATCCCAGGAGCAGATTAATGCCCGACAGTTGTCTGATACACAAGCGCTTCAGGGTAAAATTCAAAAGCTGGAGAACTTGAATAAAGCTACAATTAAGGAGAGTATGTTTGTTAAACGAAAGATGGAACATCTTGAAAATCAACAGAGAAGACTTAATTTGCACCTTATCAATTTCCCCAGGTCTCCAATTATTTCAGCGATTGAAATGTTCAAAAAATACCTGAAGGAAGTCTCAGAAATGCCGAGTGAGACCTTTCCACCTATAACAAGGGTGATATATCTCCAGACTTTTACACCATCTAAATCTGGAAGTGACCCTGGAGTTAGGGAGGGAGGATTGAACTTGACGTCCTTTTTAGAATCCTCTTTGGAGATAGTTACCCAAAGGACAACAGCAGTGGTAACATTTGCACTAGAGATAGATAGGGAAATGGTATTGACGTTATTATTTAGACATTTAGACTCAATGTTTTTTGGCTCTAAAGTTAGAATTTTCCCGGATCTCGCAAGAGAGACCCAGTATAGACGTAAGGCCTTTTTGGCGCTTCGTCAATGAACTTTAAATTTGGGTGCAACATTCACCCTTAAATTTCCTTGCATTTGTCATTTCCTTTATCAACAACATAGTTACCAATTTTTTGATCCAAAACAACTCGAGGATTTTTTGATTTCTAAGGAAGTTGAGAATGCAGTAGTGAAGGTTTAGATACTCATATGGACACTGTATGATAAATTGAGAATGTAACCGGAGTCAGTATTGTTTGATGTTTAACTTTATATAGATAAATACATATTTGAATACTTGGTTCTCATTAAGAATTTCCTGTTTAATGGATGATGATTTTATTAATGTTTTCCTAATTGGGACAAGATTTTTGACTCAATGTGTACTGTGATTATGATTTGATTATTTCTTATTTCAGTATGCTTCTTTGATAAGATGTATAAAGTGAAATTATAAATAAATAATTTAAAAAAAAACCTAAAAAAACCAATCTGAAATTGCAGTTGCATTATAATCAACATATAGCTGGATAGGAGAAAAAGACCTCAGAAGCATTAGCAAAGATTAACATTGAACTATCTCAGCAGATTAGACTGAACGTTTCTTTCATTGGGAGGAGGCTGCTCATGGGTTTGAAAATCTAAGATGCTTTGTTTTGGAAACGGAAACTAAAAGAAAGAGTTAAGAAAACTACACTAAAGAGTGTTAAGATAGGTTTATAGACTTACAGTCTCAATAGTTCTATGGAATGGACATATATTTATGTAGAAAAATGAATAGAAAATATAGCTATTCCAAGCAAGTAATAGTGGTGAAAGTGTTAAGGCACTTCCCATAAGCAGCTATGTGATATCAAGCAGGAAAGTATGAAGAGGACAAAGAGAAGGACTAAGCTCCTCATGTAGAAGGCAAGAAGAACAAACACAGTGAGGAGATGCAGTCAACTTCCAGAGTCTTTATTCCAAATGCAAAGCACAATTTGAGCAAAATGAACTGACATGGCAATGTTTCAGCAATAGTGATGCCTCTGTCAGGGTCGATAAACCAAACCAGCAACCAAACACAATGAAAATAAATAAATAAATAAATATTTAAACAACAATAAATCATGCAGCAATCAAACAAGACATGTGAACATCAATAATATGCTATGTGGAAAGTCAACAATTGAAGAGTCTGTCAGCACATACTGTACCTCAGAGTGGATTGCTGCTATATGAGATCAAAACCATTGATCATAGACACTCAAACAATGAGCTTTAGCACTGAGGAGAAAACAAGATCAAAGCGCATATTTGATCTTATTTTCTTCTCTGTGCTAAGGCTTGTTGTCCAAGTGTCTATGATCAATGGTTTTGGTCTCATATACTAGTAATCTACTGTGAGGTATGTTATTTTGTTGACTTTCTACATAGCACATTATTGATGTTCATATGTACTGTATTTTATTATTGACCCTGGTTTCCATTTTTTTACTTGTTATTTATTCTGGAACTTTTTAAAGATGTTTAAATGTTTTTATTTACATTTGGTATGTGTCCACCCTCCAGTTTTTATTATGTACTTCATATATTTTAATTATTTATTCATTTAGATGTATTTATTGCTATTGTTTGATTGTTGCATGATTTATTGCTATTTAAGTATGTATTTATTTATTTTCATTACATGCTTAGTTGCTGTTTAACATTTTTATTGATGTTAAGTATTTTTATATATTTTAGAGTTTATTGATCCCTGACACAGACATCACTGTTGCCGAAACACAGCTGTGGTCATTTTGCTCAAATTGTGCTTTGCTGGTTGTAATAAAGACTACTTGACTCTGGAAGTTGACTATCCACCTTATAATTGAAAGAGAAAAACGCCTAGATTTCGACCCAAATCGGGAGATAGACGTTTATCTCACAAAAACGAATAAATCGGTATAATGGAAAGTCGATTTTGGACATTTTCAACTGCACTCCATCACGGAAGCGTACAAAGTTGACGGGGGCGTGTCGTAGGCGTGGCGAAGGTGGAACTGGGGCGTGGTTATCGGCCGAGGAGAGATGGACGCCTTTCGCCGATAATGGAATAAAAGTATGCGTTTGTAGCTAGAATTTAGGGCACTTTTTCTGGACCCTGTTTTTTCCACGAATAAGGCCCCAAAAAGTGCCCTAAATGACCAGACTACCCCCAGAGGGAATCGGGGATGACCTCCCCTGACTCCCCCAGTGGTCACTAACCCCCTCCCACCACAAAAAATGATGTTTCACAACTTTTTATTTTCACCCTCAAATGTCATACCCACCTGCCTGGCAGCAGTATGCAGGTCCCTGGAGCAGTTGTTAGGGGGTGCAGTGGACTTCAGGCAGGTGGACCCGGGCCCATCCCCCCTTACCTGTTACAATTGTGCTGCTTAATGCTTAGTCGTCCAACCCCCCCAAACCCACTGTACCCACATGTAGGTGCCCCCCCTTCACACCTTAGGGCTATAGTAATGGTGTAGACTTGTGGGCAGTGGGTGTTGAGGGGGATTTGGGGGGGCTCAACACACAAGGGAAGGGTGCTATGCACCTGGGAGCTCTTTTACCTTTTTTCTAGTTTTTGTAAAAGTGCCCCCTAGGGTGCCCGGTTGGTGTCCTGGCATGTGAGGGGGACCAGTGCACTACGAATCCTGGCCCCTCCCACGAACAAATGCCTTGGATTTATTTGTTTTTGAGCTGGGCGCTTTCATTTTCCATTATCACTGAAAAACAAAAACGCCCAGCTCACAAATTGTTGAATAAAACATGGACGTCTATTTTTTTTTTCGAAAATATGGTTCGGTCCGGCCCTTCACGGACCCGTTCTCGGAGATAAACGCCCATGGAGATAGACGTTTTCGTTCAATTATGCCCCTCTGTATCTCCTCACTGTGTATCTTCTTATAACACAGGGAAGTCCCATGGCTATTCATAATGGTGATGGAATCTCTTTAGCAGTTAGAACCATGGCGATTGCACAGAACAAATAAGTGAAGCTGGTTTCTGGGAACAGTAAGTTTATAAGTATACTTATGATTGATATAGGATAGATATCATGAAAATGCTAATTCCAGTTTTTTTGTATAGAAAATATGCTAGTTTAATGAAAAAATAAAATAAAATAAAGGAGTAGGGCTTATACCACTGAAGAAGCCTGAATGCTGTTGGGTGAAACAGCAGCCTTGCAGGGTCTAAAGTTAAGTAACTGTTTCTGCACCTAGTATTGATCATATAATTGGAAAAGTTTTGGACTGGAAATAGTTTTTATAGCCAGCACTGCTCATGTGTTTATATGATTAGAAAAGTTTTGAACTAGAATCAGAAGTTTGGAAATGGAGTTAAGATTTAAAGTACACTTAGTAGGAATATAAATTGTGTACAGGAATTAGAGCACTTGAAAGATTATAAAAATATGGCTCTGGGAGTTTTTTTTTTTTATGACTAATAAAAGAAGCATTCAGCCTAATCTTCTGAGATATTTCAATGTTAATCTCTGCAAAGGCTTCTGAGGTATTTTTCTCTCATCCAGCTAGATTATAATGCAACTGCAATTTCAGATTGTTTTTTGAAGTTTTAGGAAAGTCTTACTGAAGTGAAGTTTGGAGAGCATGTATGCTTCTTGATGGAATGGACACCAAAGGGACAGATGACTGCTCCTACTGCCTTCTGCATCAGGCCCTGGCAGTTGTGCACCTCAAATGCTCTGTATGCAAACAATTTGTATGAGATGGAAGTCAAGCAGATCCCAATTTAAGTCCCTCTGACAGTGCTGCCTACTCAGGACTGAGATGATGGCCTCCAAACAGCTGCCGAAAGCAGCCCACCAGTAAGCTCACATCCTATGCCATGGACAACATCCCCCAAATTCTATAAAAATTGCTAAAAATTGTGCATGCACATTTTAATTGAATAATAAGCCAATTAGTGCCGATAATAGAGATTTTAACAAGTGATTATTGGCGATAATTGAATTTAATTAAAATTTATGCATGTAAATTTTACACGTGGGTCTAAAAAGGGGGGCCTTGGGAGGGTCATGGGCAGATTGGGGGCATTCCTTTGTGTGCGGTGTTATAGAATAAAGAGGGTCCATGTCTAATTTAGGTATGGGTTATACACCAAGGTTTTGTTGGTGTAAATGGTTGCACTTAAATAAAGTTGTGGTACCCAGTGCTATTCTATAAATGGCACCTAATTTTAAGTGCTATTTTCAGAATTACACTAAGAGCTATTCTTTTCAGCGCTGAGTTTGTAGGCATCATTTATAGAATTTTGTCCCATATGTACAAAACAAGTTAGGGCTGAAAAAATAGGGAAGGGATTCTCACTGCTGTTTTGCTCTGTAAGACTGATACTAGTACTATTAGCTCTTCTTTGTCATCAATGAGGGCAGTTAAGACGATGATTATTAGAGATCAATCACTTACATTATTGGGCTCATTCTCAAAAGAGAAGGACGTCCATCTTTCAACAGAAATCAGAAGATGGACGTCCTTCTCCCAGGGACGTCCAAATCGGTATAATCGAAACTCGATTTCGGATGTCCCCAACTGCACTCCGTCGCAAGGATGGCCAAAGTTCAAGGGGGCATGTCGGAGGCGCAGTGAAGACGGGCATGCCTAACACTTGGACATCCTTGACCCATAATTTAAAAAAACAAGGACGTCCCTGATGAACACTTGGACGTTTTCAACCGGACATGTTTTTATGACGACTAAGGCACAAAAAGGTGCCCAAAATGATCAGATGACCACCGGAGAGAATTGGGGATGACCTCCTGTTACTCCCCCAGTGGTCACTAACCCCCTCCCACCTTCAAAAAACATCTTTCAAAATATGTTGTGCCAGCCTCTATGCCAGCCTCAGATGTCATACTCAGGTCCATGACAGCGCATCCAGGTCCCTGGAGCAGTTTTAGTAGGTACTGCAGTGCACTTCAGACAGTCGGACCCAGGCCCATACTCCCCTACCTGTTACATTTGTGGAGGAAACAGCCAGCTCTCCAAAACCCACAACAAAACCACTGTACCCATATATAGGTGCCCCCTTTCACCCATAAGGGCTACGGTAGTGGTGTACAGTTGTGGGGAGTGGGTTTTGGGGGGGCTCAGCACACAAGGTAAGGGAGCTATGTTCCTGGGAGCAATTTATGAAGTCCACTACAGTGCCCCTAGGGTGCCCGGTTGGTGTCCTGGCATGTCAGGGGGAACAGTGCACTACAAATGCTGGCTCCTCCCATGACGAAATGGCTTGCATTTGGCCGTTTTTGACATGGACGTCTTTGGTTTCAAAAATCAATGATTCAGAAACGTCCATGTCTAGGGATGACCAAATCTAGGGATGTCTAAATTTAAGGATTTGGACGTCTCTGACGGTATTTTCAAAGCAAAAGATGGACATCCATCTTGTTTCGAAAGTACGGGTTTCCCCGCCCCTGGATTTCGCCGTTTTGCAAGGACATCCAAATCACAACTTGGACGTCCCTTTCGAAAATGCCCCTCCACGTGTACACCATGGAATCCCTGTGAGATGCTAACACCAGAAGTGAGGTGAGTTCTGCACCACTGGAAAAGTTGGAGAAAGAGCCACGAGGAGGAAGGTAAATGGCACCATGCTGGTCCCTTTTGAGCCATATGTCATCCTGGGAATGCTCCTGAAGATGCTCATTTCATCCACTGAGTACAAGAACCGATTCATTCTATTGAGGAGCATGCAAGCCATAGTGACTGGGAAGGGAGTCTACCATAAATTGCCAAGGAGTTGTGCACAACACTATGAGAAATTCAGGTGCACGCTGTTAGGCACCACAGTGAGGTGCATATTTACAGCTGATTACAGATGCTACTACTACTACTACTATTTAGCATTTCTATAGCGCTACAAGGCATACGCAGCGCTGTACAAACATAGAAGTAAGACAGTCCCTGCTCAAAGAGCTTACAATCTAATAGACAAAAAATAAAGTAAGCAAATCAAATCAATTAATATGTACAGGAAGGAGGAGAGGAGGGTAGGTGGAGGCGAGTGGTTACAAGTGGTTACGAGTCAAAAGCAATGTTAAAGAGGTGGGCTTTCAGTCTAGATTTAAAGGTGGCCAAGGATGGGGCAAGACGTAGGGGCTCAGGAAGTTTATTCCAGGCGTAGGGTGCAGCGAGACAGAAGGCGCAAAGTCTGGAGTTGGTAGTAGTGGAGAAGGGAACAGATAAGAAGGATTTATCCATGGAGCGGAGTGCACGGGAAGGGGTGTAGGGAAGGACGAGTGTGGAGAGATACTGGGAAGCAGCAGAGTGAGTACATTTATAGGTTAGTAGAAGAAGTTTGAACAGGATGCGAAAACGGATAGGGAGCCAGTGAAGCGACTTGAGGAGAGGAGTAGTATGAGTAAAGTGACCCTGGTGGAAGACGAGAGGGGCAGCAGAGTTTTGAACCGATTGGAGAGGGGAGAGGTGACTAAGTGGGAGGCCAGCAAGAAGCAGATTGCAGTAGTCTAAATGAGAGGTGACAAGGGTGTGGATGCTTACATGGAAGGTTAAAAATAAGTCCCCCCAAAATAAAGCCCCTAATAATAGGAGAGCTATTGGCTTTCCCTAGTTAAGGAAACAGAGCTGCAAATTGAGTGCTGTTTTTGTAGCTTCATTCTACTAACCTGAGTCTCAACATCCCCTTTGAACATCCTAAACTTAACAGACTTGTGAACATAGGTTTCTAAATGTAGGTGCTCAGGTCACATATTCAATTCTATAGCTGAAGGTTTCTAACTATTAAATTAGTCACATAGCAACATCAAGCTCCACCCCCTTGTTCCAGTACATCTGAGCTACACGTAGAGGTTACAGCTGGAGAAAATGAACTTTGGAGCCGTGAAGTACTGAACGGAGGAAAGACGCTGGTGAAGCACTCCCTAGTGACTGGTGTAACATCAAGCTCCACCCCCTTGCTCTGGTACATCTAAACTACATGCCGTGGTACATGGCCATTGGCGCACAGCTGTTAGTGTGTGCCTGAAGAGGGTTGACCAAAGAGGCACACCCATTTGAAGCATCTTGAAGTATAAGGAAGGTACTTTTGATTTCTTTTTGCTATTTGTTGAAATGGGGAAGCATAAAAGTGTGATGAAGAAGCAGGCAAAATCTACCCCTAAGGCCAAGGGTCCAGTGGAGTCTCTTTAAGCCCTGAGGCACATACCCCCAGTGCAGCCTACAGATAGTTCTATTCAACAAGTGGTAGATACTGAGGTGATGCAGCCTGCTCTTGAATTGGTGGGTCCTAATGGAACAGTCTCGGTTGATCTAGCACCAGTGATTTTTGATCTGGCTTGAAGTTTCTTGACCCTCTATAGATGAGGGAACTATCTCTCTGATTGACATTTGGCAAGTTGTCTCAAGAATGGAAAAAATGTTAAAGGGCAAGATAGCTCAATTATGTACTTTTTCCTCTAAGGTTGTAGAACGTACTTTGGGAAGGCAGGCTAAGGGGTATGTTTGCTAAGGTACGTTAGGATTTTTAATGCACCTGTAAACTTAAGGTGTGTTAAATGCTAACACGCCTATGCATTTCTATGGGCGCATTAGCGTTTAATGCACGTAAACCATTTACTTGTGTTAAAAATGCTAACTCGCCCATAGCGCCACTTAGTAAACATAGGCGTAAGATTGATACTTTGAATGCATCACTGAAAGTAGTGTAATACTTTACAGGCCATGCAAGTCTCGGCATTGAGGCATAGTCTGACGCTGCACCATAAATTAGAGTCTTTAGAAAATCAGTTACATGCTAATTTAAGGGTTTTGAATTTTCTCTTCACTCCTTTGATATCTGCAGAACAATTACTTCATAAATATTTTAAGGAGAATTTAAAAAATTTGAAAATTCTGACTATTTCTATTGTGAAATGTTCCTATATGCCAACTGAAATGAGGAGTTTGGCTAGGAGAACAGTTGAGTTGGTGTAACTGCCTTCCTAGAAGACACTCAGGATATTATTACCTCTAGGGCTTTGCATCCAAATTATTTATATTAAAAACTTATTTTAAGATGAAGAAACAGTTGTTCTGTGGGCAAATCTTTCAAATTTTTCTGGATATGACTAAAGTCACTCAGCAGAACAGGAAGCAGTTTTTGTTTTTCAAGAACAGAGTGGTTTCTCTTGGCACAACCTTTTTCTTTGGTTCTCATGCAGATGTATGATACATCTGGGGAATAGGAAATATATTTTCTATGATCCTGCTCATCTGGAAAAATTTGTTTTGGATTGTGAAAAGAAATAGATCATTTAGGGATAATATTTTATTTTTGGGGGGGTTCAATGGTTAGCATTATTGCTTTATTTTCTTTATATTTCTATATAATGGTGTTTACTTTTTCTCCTTTTTTGGACTATGGACTGTGTAGTTCCTTTTTGATCTCATGGTCTTGTATGATATACTAGTGTCTTTTTCTTTTCTAAAAATGTCCTTTTCTTGTTATACGTATGTGTATATTAAAGTTGAAATTTTCAATAAAAAAAATTAGTCACAGACGTTTTGAAAACTGGTTTAAAGGTTTCATTGCTCCCATTATTATACATGCTGTTTAACATTCATACTTTTAAAATCACAATAGATTCTGAAGAAGATATACCAAGGCAGGAGATAAAACAAAATAACTCTTACTTTGTCATAACACTTAACTTTCATTCTGAACTGTACAGAAAACTACTTCCTTTTTCCCGTTATGTATCGCACTATGTAGAAAGGAAGCCTGGTTTTTGTTCTGTATTATGGCAGCTCCTCTATCAAGAAGAAGTCCTACCACTTTTGCATGGCCTTCTAGTGCAGCTATATGAAGTGGTGTGTCCTTAAAGGAGAAAATAAAGGAAACCGATTATTAAAGAAAAGGTTATAAAACAATGCTAAGAAATTGAACACAGATATTTTACTTGTACTTTTACAAAATGGGGGTAAATATCAATTAATGCAAAAAGGGAATGACTTTATAAAGCCTTTTTCAATTATGTATCACAATATATGACTGTAAAATGCCTCACAAAATTACCCCAAGTATATGGACAATAACCTGTATATTTGTACATGACACTGGTATAGAATATTTGAAGGCAGACTTTGGATGAGGTGTAACCGGGGTCATGAATTATTCACATACTTTATAAAATAAGCACATACATTTGTCTGAGCTAGTGAAAATGTATGTGCATTCAGTATAGGCACAAATTATGCAAGATGTGCTCTAGTATTTTATAAAGAGGAAAAAATATATAGAGGGGCATAATCGAATGCCTATCTCCATGGGCGTTTATCTCCGAAAACGGGTCCGTGAAGGGGCGGACCGAACCGTATTTTTGAAAAAGATGGATGTCTATCTTTAGTTTCGAAAATACGGTTTGTGCCAGGCAAATGCATTGGATGTAGGCGTTTTTTGAGCTGGGCATTTTCGTTTTTCAGCGATAATCGAAACCGAAGCGGCCCAGCTCAAAAACGAACAAATCCAAGGCTTTGGGTCATGGGAGGGGCCAGGATTCGTAGTGCACTGGTCCCCCTCACATGCCAGGACACCAACCAGGCACCCTAGAGGGCACTTTTAAAAATTAAAAAAAACATTAAAATAGCTCCCAGGTGCATAGCTCCCTTACCTTGGGTACTGAGCCCCCCAAATCCCCCCCAAACCCACTCCCCATAACTCTACACCATTACCACAGCCCTTATGGGTGAAGGGGGGCACCTACATGTGGGTATAGTGGGTTTGGGGGGGGGGGGGGTTGGAGGGCTCCCATGTACCACCACAAGTGTAACAGGTAGGGAGGGATGGGCCTGGGTGCACCTGCCTGAAGTCCACTGCACCCACTAAAAACTGCTCCAGGGACCTGCATACTGCTGTGATGGAGCTGGGGATGACGTTTGAGGCTGGCATACAGGCTGGCAAAAAAAGCTTTTAAGTTCTTGTTTTTTGAGGGGGTTAGTGACCACTGGGGGGGTCAGGGGAGATCATCCCCGATTCCCTCCGGTGGTCATCTGGTCATTTAGGGCACTTTTTTGGGACCTGTTCGTGATAAAAAAAGGGGTCCAAAAAAGTTACCTAAATTCTCGCTAAAAACGCCTTTCTTTTTTCCATTATTGGCCGAGCGCGCCCATCTCTGTTCGGCCGATAACCACGCCCCAGTCCCACCTTCACCACGCCTCCGACACGCCCCGTCAACTTTATTCGTTCCCGCAACAGAGTGCAGTTGAAGACGCCCAAAATTGGCTTTCGATTATACCGATTTGGGCACCCATGCGAGAAAGACGCCCATCTTCCGATTTCAGTCGAAATATGGCCGCCTTTCACTTTCGATTATGAGGTGGATAGGCACCTGCAGTGTGCTCATTTTCAAAGCAGATGGATGTCTCAAAATGGCCAAAAAAAAATACATCTGCTGAAAATATCCAAATTGTGATTGTTAAAAGGCAGAAGTTGAACATTTTACACTACAGCTTGTTCAAATAGCAAGAGGGAGTGTTGGAGGTGTATTCTGAGTGGGACCATGGAGAGTCCAAAATAAGGGCAGCTTTTAGCAATAATGGAACAAAAGGAAACATCCAAGGCAAAAAAATAAGGATGCTTTTATCTAGACGTGTTTCAATCATGTCCATGGTTCAAAAGGTGTCCTAATTGAGCAGCTGACCACTGGAAGGATGAAGGCATGACCCCTCCTTCATTTCCCAGTGGTTACTTGACCCCTTCCCCCCCCCTAAAATGTGCAACAGTGGACACAAGGCTTTATGAGCGCTTCAGGTATTACGGCAATTCCTAATACAGCAGCAAGCAATGTAAGGAGTAGCCTAGTGGTCTGTGCAGCGGACTTTGAACAATGCTACCCAGGTGCAACTCCCACTTTAAAATTTATTTCTGTACAAATATTTGAGCCCTCCTGGAACATAGAAATACGAACTTGTAGACCACAGCTGAGAAACTTCAATGGTAAAATATAAAAGAGAGATCATGAACTGAGCAGAACGTCTATGATAGTGTAGCTTAGAATAAAGCCAAATAGACTCAGGGTTTTTTTTTTTTTGGGGGGGGGGGGGAGACTTTTACTGCCTACAGCTGACTGAAAAGGAATGAAATACAGTGCGGTCCTCAGTAGGAAGACAAACCCCAAAATTCTTTAAATGGCGCCTTAAATTGTGCATGCTATTTGGACGCATGGCCAAATTGCACGCACAACTTGATTAACAAGCCAATCAGCATTGATAATTTTTACTTAACCAATTAGTAACACTAATTGGCTTTAATTAGAACTTATGGCCACAACTTTCTAGGCATATCCTAAATATGGTGCATGTAAATTCTAATTCACACAGCCTAAAAGCAGTGGCGTACCAAGGGGGGGGGGGGCAGTGGGGGCGGTCCACCCTGGGTGCACGCCGCTGGGGGGGGGGGGGGTGCCGCGCGCCAGTCAGCTTCGTTAGCTTCCATGCTCCCTCTGCCCCGGAACAGGAAGTAACCTGTTCCGGGGCAGAGGGAGCATGAAAACGAACGAAGCTGACCGGCGCGTGGCACCCCCCCATTGGCGTGCACCCGGGGGGGTTCTTTCGATGGGGTGGGGGGGGCGCTTCACCCGGGTGTCAGCCCCCCCAGGAACGCCACTGCCTAAAAGGGGGCATGGCCATGGCCGTGGAATGGGTGGGTTGTGTGCATTTAAAAAAAAACTATGCGCATTATTATAGAATACACTTGATCTGTGCTTAAATTTTAGTCACAAGAATGACACATGAGCATAGTCTATAAACTACGCCTACATTTAGGCATAGTTTATAGAATCGCGCTAAGCATGTGGTTTTTTGGCACTGATTTTAAAGGTGTCATTTATAGAATTTGGCCCAAAATGAACATCAATGCTGTAAAAAAGAAATGGCTGCTCCATGTCCTTCTCAGCTAAATTATTCATCTAGAAACCAGAAGCAAAACACAACCCGAGTAAGAATGGATGCAAATCGAGGAAAACAAGACCAACAATCCCAGCCCAGAAAAGGAGCAGGAAAGAGGTTTATCAGTGCTGTCAAATACAATTATTTGGTCCAAAAGGGAAACATAGGTAATGTGCTTCCTGCAGTGAATTAGGGATGTTTTTTTTTTTAATTAAAGCAAAACCTTTGAGACTCAGCAAATGTACTGCCCAGCTATAATCGAGGTAAACAGTAGAATTCTCATGAGTCCACCTGATTAAAAATTAGCTAGGAATACAAAGACAGCTGCAGTTTAAAATACAGTTCAGACTTATTTCTACCACCACAAAAAGTTAGAGCAGAATCAGTATTTTTTTGTTTGTTTGTTTTGGGTTTTTTTTAAGTTTCACACATTTTTAACAAGTACATCAAGCACCTTTTCAGGAAACCAATGGGAGAAAAGAAAGGAGGCGGCAATAACAAGAAACAGCAAAAGAAATCAAGACAATAGTCACTACCTAACTAGAGGAAGAGTACTTAAAGCGATCTTATATTAAAGCACATGTGATATTATCAATTAGCCTCCCTTCCTAAAATCAATCTTTTCAACTGATCTGGTTAAAAGAAAGGCCTAACGTGGGCTTACTGCTTGCTCTTTCAGGACTAACGCTGGCGGTAGTCCCATAGTCCCACCCTGAGTGTGCACCATTTCTGGGGGAAAAAGAAAACTCCCGGAAATGGCTTGTGTGCGATAACCCAGCAGTAACTGGGCATCACCGAGAGCTGCCCTGTTACCACCAGGTTAGCAAGGGAGCCCTTATCGCCACCTCAGTGGGTGGCGGTAAGGGCTCCCCGTTACATGGCCATGTGGTAAGAGTTCTCTTACCGCATGGCCATGTGTGCTGGGGGATTTTTACCTGCTGCGGTTAAAAGGACCCTGGCGTGTGGGGAAAGTAGCCCCTGCCGCCAGCGCAGGGCCCTTTTTCCCGCAGCTTGGTAAAAGGGCCCCATAATTAACACCAGATAATGAAATCAAACATTTACAGGAAACTTCAAAAAGAAAGTAGCCCCAAAAGCTAAAGCCCTAGCCTTTAACTGAAGAAATTGTTTACAACTCAATTGGTTGGCTTTAGATACATCCGGAAATATCTGAATTTTCTCTCCACAATAGAGGAAATCTTTCTTTCTAAAATAATTCCACATAATTGAAGTTGTATCCAATTCTGAAGATAAAGACACCAGGAGGGTGGATCATGAGGAACTATCATCCTGAGAAGATTCCAAAAAGGCAGTTAAATTATCCATACCATTATCTCTAATAGCTATTACCTCATTCTCCAAAACCCTCCTGGGCTTCTTTCAGTACTTTCCTAGGTAAATAACAACACAACTGTATCAGCTTAGCAGTATCTCTGGAGACAATAATGGACAAACAGGAAAATTCAAAAATCTCAAATTAGTTGCCCTAAATTGACCTTCTAATATATTAATCTGCCTATACAGATACAAACTATCTTTAATTCCAGATGGCCCAGTTTGCTGCAGAGCCCAATCTGAGATTCAGTCTTTTAAGAAGAATTATCTAATTGCAAAATCTTTAAGTCCAAATCATCCAAGTTCAAGACAACTTGCTGAATAAAAATAGAGTTATTTGCACAATCTCAGTCCTTTTAACCACGTTCCAGACATCAAACAAAGTTATTTGTGAAGCTTCAACATCTTCTGTTTAAGTTTCTATCAGACATTCAACTGGTTCCAAAAGAATATCAGATGCAGAGGACTGTGGTCCAGGATGTTCCAGTGCTAAATTCATCCCATTGGAGGAGAAACCTTCTTGGGACAAACCTCTGATGGGAGATAGATGGGAAGAAATAGGTGGTTGAGGGGACAACCTCTCCCCAGAACTTAGTGAGGCCCCAAACTCATCATAATCCAGTCTTTTATAGGTGAGAAGTTCCCCTAAAGTTTTATTACACTTAAACGCGCAGATTGGATGTTCCAAAAAACAATCATAAATTTGTAACATACGCCAATAAAGATGAATACTAGCGTTAATTTTGGAGCTCAAGGGAGAGTATGGTATCACCACCGTTAACTTATCTTCTTCTTCTTTAGACCGATATTGTAATAATAAATCTCTGAGAAACTTTCGCTCTTAAATAAACTCTTTTCACAATAGACCTCAGATAACCTCTCTCCTGGAAGCGCTTCGCCATTAAAGCTGCTTGGGTCTCAAATGCAGTGCTATTAGAACAGATTCTTTTTAGTCTTAAAAATTGGCAGATGGGCAAGCTAGCTTTCAGATGGTAGGGATGAGAGCTAGAAAAATGCAACAAAGTATTATGTGCGGTAGGTTTCTGATAAAGAGTAGCGTGTACTTGATTCCCTAGCCTAAAAACCCATACATCTAGAAATTCCAAACTTTGAGAAAGATAGTGAAACGTGAACTTCAAATTTTGTTGAAAAAATTCAGATTATCCATAAAATGCAATAAGGATTGAGAAGAACCATTCCAGATGAAAAAAATGTTGCCTAGGTAACGTTTCCAAAAGGAGACACACTGAAATTCAGTAGAGTCATACATAAATTGTTCTTCAAATGTTGCTAGGTAAAGTGTTGCTAGAGATGGAGCTAAGGTTGCCCCCATCGCTATTCCTTGTTTTTGCTCATAATATTCCTTCTGAAAAAAGAAATAGTTTTTACTAATGACACGGTGCGCCAACTTCATAAAAAACTGTGTAGAGATTCTTTGAGGCAAGGGGCGATCGTCAAGTATCTCAGAGATAGTTAATATAGGTTCATCCTGCAGAATAACAGTGTAAAGTGAGGTAACATCAACTGTCATAAAAATGGACTCCTCAAAAAGTTCCACCTCCTGGAGACGTAAAAAATCTGTAGTGTCCTGCAAATATGAATAGAAGTCCCAATAGACTGCAAAAATTGAACTTGAGGCTTCACTGCTATAAAATCCTTGTAGAGAAAATCAATTTGGGGCTAGATATTCAAAAAAAGGCTGAGCCCTTAAATTTATACTCCTAAATTATGTTCATCAATTTATGCCGTACATTTAGCCAGACTTAATTTTTCAGCTGAAAATTCATCTTAATTTAGGAGCTTATAAGTTATTCTTTCAGCCTACCATTCATTTTCCTAGATTTATGAACCTAATTTATGACCATAGTGATGAAAATCAGTGCAAAGCTCATAACTCCCCCCCCCCCCCCCCCAGTCTACCCATGTTGCCACCCACTTTGTATGCTCCTACAGTGTGTTTTAAGCCTGTAAAACTGCCTTAATTCTTGTAGTGGTTTTCTCTAGTTTGGCCAGCAGGTGGTACGTTACAAAGAATTGACCTTTCCTTCTTTAGTTAACACAGATAAAGGAAATGCCTGTAGTGATATAACCAGCTATTTTTAAAACTTGTTGTTCTGGGTTCTGATTGGCCCAGGAGCTCAATTTCATTTGGATTTTACTGACTTTTGCCCCAGTCTTAGCCAGGAAGAAAAGAGAGAGGGATCTCTTTGCTAAAGCCCTACAAACAGTTACATACTACTACTAATCATTTCCATAGTACTACCAGACAGACGCAATGCTGTACACATTATATTCTGTCCCTAGAGGGCTCACAATCTAAGTTTTTGTACCTGGGGAAAAGTGAAGATATTTACCTGTAGCAGGTATTCTCCGAGGACAGCAGGCTGATTGTTCTCACATGTGGGTCGACGTCCGCGTAGGCCCAGGAAATGGCAAATTTTTCTCAGCAAAAATAAAAAGTTTTGCCAGAGTCTTCTGGCACGTGACCAGCGTGCACCGCGCATGCGCGGACGAATTCCTGCCCGTTGCGTGAGCGTGCCTCTTCAGTTAAACCAAAAAGCATATAAACAAACTAACAACAACAACTCCAAAGGGGAGGTGGGCGGGTTTGTGAGAACAATCAGCCTGCTGTCCTCGGAGAATACCTGCTACAGGTAAGTATCTTCGCTTTCTCCGAGGACAAGCAGGCTGCTTGTTCTCACATGTGGGGTATCCCTAGCATCCAGGGTCACTCAAAACAAAGAACATTGGTCAATTGGGCCTCGCAATGGCAAGGTCATAACATAGATTGACCTGAAACCATAAACAACTAACTGAAAGTACAGCCTGGAACAGAGAAAAATGGATCTAGGGGGATTGAGATGGATTGTAAACCCCGAACAGATTCTGTAGCACTGACTGCCCAAACCAACTGTTGCATCGGGTATCCTGCTGAAGACAGTAGTGAGATGTGAATGTGTGGACCGATGACCATGTTGCAGCCTTGCAAATCTCTTCAATGGAGGCTGACTAAGTGAGCCACTGACGCAGCCATGGCTCTAACATTGTGAGCCGTAACATGGCTCTCTAGAGTCAGACCAGCTTGGGCGTAAGAATACAATCTGCCAGCCAATTGGAGATTGTGCATTTTCTGATGGCGACCCCCCTCCTGTTGGAATCAAAAGAAACAAACAACTGGGCGGACTGTCTGAAGGACTTCGTCCACTCCATGTAAAAGGCCAAAGCTCTCTTGCAGTCCAAGGTATGCAAACTGCTTTCACCAGGGCAGGTATGAGGAAGGGGAAAGAATGCTGGCAAGACAATTGACTGGTTGAGATGGAACTCCGACACCACCATCGGCAAGAACTTAGGGTGTGTGTGGAGTACTACTCTGTTGTGATAAAACTTGATATAAGGTGCATACACTACTAAGGCCTGAAGCTCACTGACCCTACGAGCTAAAGTAACAGGCACCAAGAAAATGACCTTCCAGGTCAAGTACTTCAGATGGCAGAAATTCAGTGGCTCAAAAGGAGCTTTCATCGCCTTCGCTCGACGCCCGTCATCGAGACTCCTCGGTACCGATGAGAACGTGGAATCCTCATGTGTTCTCAGGGCTGGGTCCGACGAAGGTCGGTCCCGGGGGGCCTGCATAACAGGAGGCCTCGAGGCAGGTGGAGACCCACTAGACGCCTCGCTGCTCCCAGCGCAAGTTGGTCTCTCAGCAGCCATTACCTCTTCTCCCGACGTCGATGCTCCTTTCGATGTTGACGTCAAAAAACTGGACCGAGCCCCAAAAAGCTTTTCTCGTTGAGCTTCTCAAGACACTTGGGTCCGTTTCTTCATACGAAGAAACAGACTACAAGTGGCTGGGCTATGGTCAGGCCCAAGGCACTGGATACGCCAGGCGTGGGTATTGGTACCTGAGATGGTCCGGTTGCACCGAGTACAACGTTTGAAGCCGCTGGGTGTCTTCTATGACACGGAGGGGAAAACGGCTTTGGCGAAATCAAAAGACGCGATTGTACCTGATAAAAGAAAAAGAGCACAAAAATAAGGGAATAACCCGGCCACGACCAAAAAGAAAGGAAACTTTAAAGGGGACAAAACTAAAAGTAAACTACGGGAACTTTTTTTTTATGACAATAATAATAAAATAAAGAATAATTATGAGAAAAAAAGCGAAAACTCGAAGACTGTTTCCTGGGCCTGAGAGGAGCGCAGAAAAAAACTACTGTACCTCAACGCGGAAAAAAGAAAACTGAAGAGGCACTCTCACGTGACGGATGGGAAGTCATCCGCGCATGCACGTTGCATGCTGTGAACACGCCAGAAGACTCTGGCAAAACTTTTTATTTTTGCTGAGAAAAAATTGCTGTTTCCTGGGCTGACGCGGATGTCGACCCACATGTGAGAACAAGCAGCCTGCTTGTCCTAGGAGAATGTAGGGGTTAAGTGACTTGTCTAAGGTCACAAGGAGCTGCAGTGGGAATTGAACTCAGGTCGCCAAGATCAAAGCCTGCTGCACTATTAGGCTACTCCTCCACTTGTGAGCAGCCACATGTCCTTATCTTTCCAGGTACTTTTTAGAAAGTAAACAAATGTTTAGTTAGTGTTATAATTGATCCATATTTCAGTTACCTGTTATTGTTTGCTGATTGCAGTTTTTATGTTCATTGTTTAATACTTTTTAAGACAATAGACATAAGTACATAAGTACATAAGTAGTGCCATACTGGGAAAGACCAAAGGTCCATCTAGCCCAGCATCCTGTCACCGACAGTGGCCAATCCAGGTCAAGGGCACCTGGCACGCTCTCCAAACGTAAAAACATTCCAGACAAGTTATACCTAAAAATGCGGAATTTTTCCAAGTCCATTTAATAGCGGTCTATGGACTTGTCCTTTAGGAATCTATCTAACCCCTTTTTAAACTCCGTCAAGCTAACCGCCCGTACCACGTTCTCCGGCAACGAATTCCAGAGTCTAATTACACGTTGGGTGAAGAAAAATTTTCTCCGATTCGTTTTAAATTTACCACACTGTAGCTTCAACTCATGCCCTCTAGTCCTAGTATTTTTGGATAGCGTGAACAGTCGCTTCACATCCACCCGATCCATTCCACTCATTATTTTATACACTTCTATCATATCTCCCCTCAGCCGTCTCTTCTCCAAGCTGAAAAGCCCTAGCCTTCTCAGCCTCTCTTCATAGGAAAGTCGTCCCATCCCCACTATCATTTTCGTCGCCCTTCGCTGTACCTTTTCCAATTCTACTATATCTTTTTTGAGATACGGAGACCAGTACTGAACACAATACTCCAGGTGCGGTCGCACCATGAAGCGATACAACGGCATTATAACATCCGCACACCTGGACTCCATACCCTTCCTAATAACACCCAACATTCTATTTGCTTTCCTAGCCGCAGCAGCACACTGAGCAGAAGGTTTCAGCGTATCATCGACACTATTCAGTTTATTGCCTCTGCTGTCTGGAGTGATAAAGAATCCTGGTGGTTTGTGTGTTGGGTCTGTGAGTGCTTTCTGGGAACTGTGAGATTACTGGGAATATGACCCCAGTAACCTAGAAATCACTGGGGATCATTTGAGAGTGGGAGACTCGCCCAGAGGCGGTTGGGGCTCAGTAAGTGGAAGGACGGTGCTAGTGTAGAGCACAAGCAGCAGGTGCAGGCGGACCTGAGCTGTGCTGGGGACAGACCCTCTAAGTGGCCGCAGGGTAATCCCAGGTGGGTGGCTAGGTATTTTGTGACAGTTTGATTTTACCTTGTGCTGCAGATTTTATGATTTTGAAAGCAAGGCCATAACATGTTTCTACTGCACTTGCACTTGAGATTGCCATTAACACATGAAGAACATACCCCATTTTCATCCACCTTATCCATCATGCTTATGTGTGTTTCCAGAAGGATTTCCATTGTGCGTGAATATCCTCCAAAGGCAGCATAATGTAGAGCTGTCCATCCTTTATGGTCACTTTCAGGAAAATAAAGAGAAAATATTGATATTATATTAACATCTTCTTTCCTGCCTTCAGATAAAAAAAATATTGAGGCTAGAGAAGTAAATAAGACAATTATTTAACACTTTAGCAAATATCGGCTGTAAAGATCCCTTGGCTTTCTAAAAAGGAACATTATGTTTCTGTAGTCAAATGAAAATGGGGGCTACAATACCAGGAAGAACACCTGGGAACAATTTGGTTTCTTGGCTTTTCTCTTTTGGGTCAGGTACAACTGGGATTGCTGTAGAAGCAACAGTCACAGTAGCTGGGTGTGGGGTAGAGAATGAAATGGGGACAAAGTTTGTCCCCATCCCCGCGTGCTCTCTCTCTGTCCCCACTAGCTCTGTCCCCATCCCTGCCTGATCCAGGTGGGCTCTGTCTTCATCTGCACAAGCCTCGAATACTTATATATTTAAATCTTATTATCAAACATATAAATGGCAAGTGACCGACTCACCTGCAAATGTGCAGTAGAGACTTCCCTCTCTGTCCCTCCCTCGTGTCAAGACGTGATGACGTCAGAGGGTGGAACAGAGAGGGAAACGGAGTCGGACTGTCGGACGCTGCCGCTGGAGCCTGGAAACGAACATCGCGTGCACCAACCTCCACCGTCCCATCCCCGCCACCGCTCCCCCCCCCTCCGTATCGGGCCCCCTGCACTGACCTGACAGTGCCTCTCACCTCCGTGTGGAAGTGCTGCAGGCAGCAGCAGAGCGATCTGCTGCTGCCTGCAGCGCTTTCACACAGAGTTAAGATGCGCTGTCAGGTCAGTGCAGGGGGCCTGGCACGGAGGGGGGAGGGAGTGGCGGCGAGGAGGATAGCTGGAAATATCGCCCGTTTTAACGGGCTTAACGGCTAGTTAAAGTATAAAAAGGAACAATATTCTGTACAACTGTTATTTATAAATCACAAATATAAAACAAGAACAACAAGAACAGCTACAATAGCCCCCCCCCCCCCCCCGCCACTCTCTATCATTCCAACCTTAATAATAGCTGACTTCTACTACCCCAAGGAACTCTAATCCACCCTTTTAAAATGTCCATGGGTACAAAATACAACCTACTCTGTATGCCCTAGTGGGGAAGAAATATGTCCTATGAAATATTGTTATAAATTTTTTTTTTAATTTTTTTATTTAATTTTACACTAGGAAAAAATGCCCATTTCTGAGCAGAATGAAACTGGCGCTAGCAAGGGGCCCCCTCCCTTAGTCCCTCGAAGCTACTTGCCTTGTTCGCTGTGGGCCGTTTCGGCCCTCGAGTGTCAATAGCTCCGCCCTCGACGTCATGACGTTTTGACGCGAGGGCGGTGCAGACACTCTAGGGCACACCGTATATCTCGGGCGCCTCAACTTCCGTGGAGGCTTCAGAACGTTAGGGTTGCCTTTTATATATATAGATTATTCATCAAGCATTTCAACTTGAACAGAAAAGGTACTTCATCAAAAGAAAAACAAAAACAAATACATCCATATAAATTCAAAATTATAGTTTACCAGATTTAAGTACTCTCAAGTCCTCTATTTTGTGATCCAAGAGTTACACACGTGGAATATTTAAAGAAATATAGTAAGAATTATTAAACCTGTCTAAACAAAGAGTTCCTAATTCAATCATAGCTCTATTTTTGTTAATATTATCCTCAAGATCTTCTGGCAACAAGAAATTCTGTAAGGTGTAGAGATTCATAAAAAACATACTTCACTGACTGGTAACAGATTACACACTTGCAAGGATAATGTAGGTAAAAGGTAGCGCCCAACTGAAGGACACCTGGTTTTAGAAGCAAAAATTGTCTACGTCTTATTTGTGTTTCCTTAGAAACTTCAGGGAATATACGTATTTTTAATCCCATGAATTCTTTGTCTTTATTTTTAAAGAATTGTCTCATAATCCACATTTTGTCTGGAGGAAAAGCAACTGTTACCAGCAATGTCGTTGGAGAAACTAATTCAACTGTTGGAGCCTCTAGTATGGCAGAGGCGTCCAGCAGTTGATCCGAAGAATTTCCAGGCGCCTTAGTTGGTAAATAATAGGCCTGAGTTATAGGAGGAAGAGAATCCTCCGGCATCCCCAGGGACTCTTTGAAATATTTATTCAACAGTTCCCTAGGAGCAATCGTAATTGTCCTAGGGAAATTCAAGAATCTCAAGTTATTGGCCCTCTGGGAGTTCTCCAGAAGTTCAATCTTCCTTCTCATATTAATACAGTCTTTAGTTAAAGTTGTTTGTATCTCTTGTATTTTTTCTATGTGTTCCAGTTGGTTTTTTAATATTTTTTGATATATCTTTCCTTTCATTTTCAGCGGTTACAACTGTTTCTTCTAGTTTCTTTACTCGGGATTCTAATACTTGAACTTGAGGACATAGAACTTTTCCTAAGTTAACTATCAAAAGCCATAAATTTTCCAGGGTCACTTCTGTAGGTTTAACTTCTAGAAACGCAAGAGTGTTCAAAGTCTGTTGCTCTTCAGCAGAAGTACTTACAGATTGCATTCCTGTTGAACTCAGAGGAACTCCTGCAGACAAAGATGTAGACTCCTGGGCTAGAGAAGGGCTAAAACTCCCTTCAACACTTTTATTCTCCGGCGAGTTTATTATGTTCCCCCGTGGCTCCACTGCTAAAACACTTCCTGGTTGCAGAGGAGACGCTGCTGCCGCCGCCGGAGAAAGAACGCCCAGGGGCTGCGGGGGACGAGCACGCAGGTCGGGGTTTAGAGAGATGTCATGCACTAGCGGCGTCTCGGAGCTTCCACCTATTCCAGGCGTCGCAAGCGTGCCATTCTCCGACCTCTGTTGAACTCCGGATCTCCACAGAAAAGTATCTAATGTACCCGAAGACAGAGTAGTAGGTCGGCCTGGGGGAGCAGCGGCTGCCAATTTCCCTCTGCGTTTCGGCATAACGAGGAAACAAACCAAGCCACTCAAGGCTGATCAAGGAACGCAGAGATCAGCATCAGGTTCTTTCTGCCATCTTGGATCGGTACGCCCTGGGACTGTTATAAATTTTTAATCTGTGGATGAATAATAAGTCATCAACAATCTCAGGATTTAATCTAGCTCTTCTATCTTCCACTGCCCTTCCCATAATAGAAAATGTCCTCTCAGCAGATGTGTTGGTAGCAGGAATGCACAGGAACCCCCATGAAAGTTTTGCTGGTTTTGGCCAGCACTTTTGCTTGTTTTTCAAAAAAATCAAAACATTGTCACCTGCATTAAAGAATAACACGAGGACGGAGACAACGTTTGTCCCCATCCCTGTGAGCTCCTTCTCCATTCCCGCCCTGTCCCCATGGGCTCTGGCCCCATCCCCATGGTAACTGTGGTCCCTGTCCCCATGTCATTGTCTAGTATAGGGTGCCTCACAGAAGTGTAGCCAGGTTTTGACATCAGGTGGAGTAGACCTTTTGTAAAACAGGCACTGATGCAAGGCTGAAGGATTGATCTGCAGAGGTACCATTTCATTCAAAATCTGTTTAGGGGAACAGCCACTCCTCTTGCGCTCCCCTAGCTATACCTCTGGTGCCTCAGTCATAGCATCTAGTAGCCAGATTCAAGGCAAATACATACTGTTTTCTAAAGCAGTGCTTCTCAAACCAGTCCTAGGGAACCACCAGTCAGTCAGTTTTTTGGGATATCCCCTAATGAATATGCATAATATTTCAAATGTAATTGACTTAATAAAAATGGGTTTTATTAAACAAACTTAATCAACAATACTTAGTCCAAGATACCATTCATACCAACCACTCACTCAACCATACTTCAAACCAAGCACTAAAATACGGTGTTAGCTGAACAATTCCCATATACATAATTACTAACACTATAAACTGACTAATACATACTATATAATGCAATGTGTCAGCCTATATATGCATTTCTCAATGCTTACAAGTTGTTTATATAAGCAATGCAACGTAATAATTGTCCACTTTCATCAAGCTGTCCCGATGTACAGCAATGCATAAAAATGTATTAGTCTCTCCAAAAGGCAAAGCAAAAAAACGTGTTTTACTTATCCTATAAACTCGAATGTTCAGTTTCTCCACTCGTAAGTGCTTCCTAAACACGGATAGCTGTAGACATCATCAAACTGCGCCAGACGCTCTTGAAAAAATCTCGTCACCAAAGCGCATGTGCGCCTAGGCAAAGAAACAAAAGATGAAAAAAACAATCCAACTGCGTCTCAGCTTGCTCCGTGTGAATTTCTCCCCCAATTAGGGGATAACCGTATAAATCTTCAACTGCTGTATCTCTATATTCGCACAATTGCCCAATAGACCATGTGCCCTACGCGTTTCGCCAAATGGCGTCCTCAGGGGCTTGATCTTATTGTGGCATACGCCAGCTTGAACACCTGTTAAGTAAGCAGATGACCCGTCTAGGTTCCTCCCAGACGCCGACCATGCTCAAAACCAAGGTACACTAACTGCTGTTACCATATCCTCTGGCAACGAGTTCCAGAGTTTAAGTATTCATATTATTTTCTCTTGTTTGTTATAAAAGTATTAACAGGTAACTTCATCTTTGTTCCTCTTGAAAAAGAAAACAATTGATTCATGTTTACCCGCCCTATTCCACTCAGAATTTTGTAGACCTTTATCATATCCCCTCTCAGCTGCTCCTTTTCCAAGCTGAAGCAACATAATCTTTACAAGTGATACTGTGGAAGGGCTGTATGGTAAGGTTTGTCTCTTTGCAGATGATACCAACTGTGTAATAGGGTGGACACCTCGGAGGGTGTGGATGGCATGAGGAAGGATCTGGAGAAGCTTGAAGAATTGTCAGACCTGTGAGTTCTTGTACCAAGTAGAGCGCTGCCGAGCCCGGTACTCGGACAAGGTTCTGCTTGGTGGCCGGACAACCCCGGGTTTCACCTGCGCTGACCGCCGTTCCCCAGAGGTTGAGCCCCTAGGTGCAGGCGGCCTGCAGGGCTTACGAGATGGAGCAGGAAGCGGGGTGATGAACGTGACGGCCAGACAGACAGCAGGCAAGAGAGTGTTCCAGGTACAGGCAGAGTCAGTAGGCAGGCAGCAGACACAAAAGTAATCCAGATACAGGCAGAGTCAGCAACGAAGGACAAAGTAGAGGAGAAGCACACTACTGAGCAAGTAACACCTACCAAATTAGAAGCCGAAGCAAGAAGTCTAGGGAGAGCTCAGCTGATAAAGTGCTGGCGTCTGACATCAGCAGCGAGAAGGGGCACAGCCATAGGACAAAAGCAAGGGAAGGAGGAACTGGAAGACCAATAGGAGAGAGGCAAGGGAAGCCAGGCAGAGGAAGAGCAGACCCAGGTGGGTGGAAGCAAAGCAATCAAGGAGCCTGGAAGCCAGGCAGAGAGAGAGCAGAGCCAGATGCATGGAAGCAAGCAATCAAGGAGCCTGCAGCCAGAGAAGAACTACACACACATGGCTCAGGACTGTGCCAGTCAAGTGTGCCTGTCGAAGGGACCCTGCGCAGCCCGAGGACGCCACTTGCATTGAGGTAGGGGACATGACAAGAATGGTCTGAAAATTGGCAACTAAGATCTAATGCTAAGAAATGTAGGGTCATGCACCTGGGATACAATAATCCAAGGAAACGGTAGAGTATAGGGGTGAAATGCTTCTGTGTATGAAAGAAGAGCGGGATTTGGGGGTGATTGTGTCCAAAGACCTTAAGGTGGCCAAACAGGTAGGAAAGGCAATAGTCAAAGCCATAAGGATGCTTGGGTGCATAATGAGAGGGATGACCAGCAGGAAAAAAGAGGTGATAGTGCCCTTGTATAAGTCTCTGGTGAGGCCTCATTTGGAGTACTGCGTGCAATTCTGGAGACAGCACCTACAGAAAGATATAAACAGGATGGAATCAGTCCAAAGGGCGGCTACCAAACTGGTAAACAGTTTCTGTCATAAAACATATAGGAACAGACTTATGAACCTCAACGTGTACACATTGGGTGGGAGAGAGGGATATGATAGATGTGTTTAAATATCTCAGTGGTGTTAACGTACAGGAGGTGAGCCTTTTTTAAATGAAGGAAAACTATGGAATTAGAGGGCATAGGATGAAGTTAAGAGGAAACAGGCTTAGGAGGAATCTGAGAAAATACTATTTCATGGAAAGGGTGGTGGATGTATAGAATGGTCTCCTGGTGGAGGTCATGGAGACGAGGACTGTGTCAGAATTTAAGAAAGTGTGGGATCCCTTAGGAAGAGGAGCTAATGGTTATTGAGAAAGGGCAAACTGGATGGGCAATTTGGCCCTTATCTGCCATCTTGATTCTGTTTCTATGTTTTTGTTTATCCTTGGAAAGCTGTAGTCCATTTCCCACTGTTCCTGACTTGTTGAGAACTGAAGGGGCAGAACAACCCTTCAAAATATATGTTCAAGCAATGGCCTTTTTGATCTACCATGCTATGGTCACCTTTGAAGTTGCTTCTCCCTTTTTCTGTCTCCCAAACAGGTCTGTTCCTTGTTTCCTCTTGCCTCCTCCTAATGCCAAAAGGATTACCTGAACAACAATGCCTGTAGCTTCCAAATTCTCCTGGCAAAATAAATTGCCACCAGAAAAATTGTCAACTTCGCATTCTTTACCTTAGCTTCCCTTGAAGGCTCAAAGGGTGACTGCAAGGTCGATAACACAAGATTTAAATCCAAAGGTGTAACATCAGTTACCACAGGGGACTCAATTTTACACCTCTCAAGAATTGCACCATACCTGAATTTGATACCAGTGCCTTGTCCCAAACTAAATCTTGATAACAAGCCAATGCAGAAACTTGAACTTCAAGGGAGGCTAAAAGCCAAACCCCTGTCTAGATCATCGTGTTAAAATTCCAGAATCTCCACTACTGATGCCTTTATGGGAACCCTGTGAAGCTGCTGACATTAGGCCTCAAAATTCTGCAATACCCTGATGTAAGCCAAGGAGGTGGACCTGCTGCATGGTGGAAATTACCTTACCTGAACAACCTCTCCTTCTCAACCCTGTCCTCTCAAGAGCCAGGCTGTAAGACAGTAAGCAGATGGTTCTGGCATCTATACCAGTTTTTCACTAGATTATCCATCACCATAAACCTCAGCAGTTGCATCACCACCAGACATACCACATCTCCCTACCAGAGCCTCTGCGACCAGTGCGGAATTACCAAAAACATCAGGCTCTGGGCCCTTCTATTTTTTGAATGATCCTGCCTAGCAAGGGCCATAACAGAACATATTACAGCAAACCGCTCATCTTTCCCATCTGCAGCTTAAGAACCTGAGTACATTTAAGGTAGCCCCTGAAGCCATGAGATCCATGACTGGCTGATCCCAGTGCTGCACTACCTCTGCAAAGACTTCCTCTCCTAGACTCAATTCTCCTGATCTAACCAATTTCTTCTTTAAAAATCTGCCTGAATGTTTTCTATTCCAGCTACATGAGAAGATGATAGGTCCGAGAGATGTTTCTCTACCTAATCCATCAAAATTGCTGCTTTTGTCACCACATGGAGACTCTTCACACCTCCTTGTCAATTTACATACACTACCTCCCGTTGCATTGGCAGACAGTACCCAGGTCACCTTGTTCTGAACTAAAAGCTGGAAGGACTGCAATGCACAGTTAATCCCCCTGGTCTATAGACTGTTTATTGACAAAACTGACCTCCTCCTGCGATCAAATAACTTAGTCCACTTATCCCAGATAATGCGCTCCCTAGCCCCTGAGGTTGGCATTTCTTGTAATTACCATCCAGTCCACAGCTTTTTAATTCATTTCCTTCGCTATAGTAGTCCCCTAAAGTCACCAAGTTAGGTTCTCTCTCTCCCCTTCTTGAAGGTGAAGTCTCACCATCAAATCCTGAGTCTACGGAGACCATAGGGACAATAGAGCTTTCTAGAGGGGCCACATGTGGGCCTAAGTCCATGGGACCACCTCCAGTGTTGCTGCCATATACCTCAAGAGCTGAAAATAGCCCCAAGGCTGAGGCCTCTCTCTGCTGCACAGTTGCAAATCTGTAAATATAGCTTTCCCACTCTCTCTTCTGTCAAGAATACTCATCCATGACCAGTATGAAAGCACAGTTCCAGATACTCTTATCATTTACAAGGGGGTCAGCTTGCTCTTGGCTGGGTTGACTAGTGAGCCCTGCTCCTCTAGGATCTAGAAAACCCGAGTTGTGGCTTTTGTGTTCTCCTAGAAGGACTTTGTTCAAATCAACTAATCATCCAGATAGGAGTGTACCAAGATTTCCTCTCCTTTCATAAGGCTGCTGCCCCCACTACTATCATTTTGGTACCCTGCTGATCCAAAGTGTAGGGCACAAAATTGGAAATGCTGTCCTAAAACTGCAAAACAAAAGGTATAACTGGTAAGCCACCCTGAGTGAGGATATACAGGTAAGGCTCCATTAAATCTAGATGTCAGAAAGTCCCCCTGCCAGATTGCCACAATGACCAACCACAGGATTTCCATCTGAAAGTTGGGAATCCTTAAGGCTCTGTTGAGTCTTTTGAGATCTAGGATAGGACAAAAGGTCCCTCCTTTTTGTAGACCATGAGGTAGACAGAATATATCCCTGTACTGCACTCATCCTGTGTAATGGGCACTTTAAGCCTGGAGTTGCAACAAGTTCTGTAGAATCTCCTTGACCATTGCTGCTTTTATTTGGAAGTGACAAGAAAACTCCAGGAAAGCTTCCAGCAAAGAACCAGTGAAATTCAGGGTGTACCCTTCTTAGACTTCTAGGACCCACTCATGTGTAATAATCTGGATCCATCTCAGATAGAAGCTCTTTAACTGAACTGCAAATGCCACCATAAGGCAGGTCCCTCCACCTTCATTATGTCCCCGAGGACTGCCCCAAGGTGATCACCACAGCCTTCCAGTTATCCCTGGAGCCTCCCCGAAAGGACTATTCTCCTCTGGAAAAGCCTATTTCCGAGTTCCACTTCTCCCTAGGTGATAGCAACGAGCTCTCGGAAATGTTCTCTGGTAGCAGAACTGTGCCTGGAGCTCTTTGGCTTACCCTCCAGCAGGTGTGTGACCTTGGATTCCCCCAAACTCTTAACCAGTTGTCCAAGTCTTCCCTGAATAGCAACTTACCCTGGAAGGGAAGCATCCTGAACTTCACCTTGGATGTCACATCCACTGACTGCAAAACCACAGGAACCTATGTGCTACTAAAAGTGCCATCCCTTTCTTTAAGGCTCTTATAAGATCATACAAGGGGTTCACTAGAAAGCAGATCCTAACTCTATCTTGCTTAACTCTAGGTCATCCCAACCAGGCAATTCCCTGAAGATCTGTCCAATCGTACTCCATCCACCAGTTTCTGCATATCACAGGGTAAAGAGCTAAGGCGAGGACCTCGAAGACCAGCTTCAGGAGGGCTTCTATCCAGCAGTTTTTTTGGTTCTTTCAAACCAGCACCTCCCTCCACTGGAATGGTGGTTTTATTGGTAACTGAAGAGACCAAAGTGTGCACCAATCCAATCCAGTCTCTATGGAGGTACATAAGTACTGCCATACTGGGAAAGACTGAAGGTCCATCAAGTCCAGCATCTTGTTTCCAACAGTGGCCAATTCAGGCCACAAGTACCCAGCAAGATCCAAAAAAAAGTAAATACATTTTATGCTGCTTATCCTAGAAATAAGCAGTGGAGTTTGTCAAAGTCCATTTTAATAATGGTCTATGGATATCAGAGATCTTCTTTTGCAACTAACTTGGATTTTCCCTATTATTTTAATAACTTAAAAACAAACAGTTGTTGGTCAGAATCAAAGACTAGGTCTCTGTATGTAACCTAGCATGCCAGCTGCTAAAAGCTCAGCCAGATGGTACAACCCTTGAATGATAGCAGAGACTTTCTTCCCCTCCTATCCTTCCAAAAGCAACAGTACCACTAGCTAGCATGAGAGGCAGAAGCAGGAAGCAAAGTTTAGATTCTTGTGAACTTAGACTCTGCTTTTTTTTGTTTTGTTTTCTTTTTACTATGAAAAAGTACTTTACAGTACTTCAAACTCATGGTTTTGAAGGCAATAAGCAGGGTAGGTCACATAGAAGTCCTTTAAAAAGCGTGGTAGGCCTCACATTGGCCTACCGTGTGGTAAAAGGAAACTACTGCGGGATGCACTGAGGCATCTCAAGGTAGTTTCCTGCTCAGTGCACACTAATCCCACACTGGAAAATATTTTTTATTTTCCAGCACAGGAGGTGTGTCTAAGGACAGAGAGTAGGCATGCCTGCGCTAATCGGGTAGTGCAAGCACATTACCATATGCTACCCGATTAGTGTGGGAGTAGTGTGGGAGCTCTTAATGCCTTAATGGCGGTAAGGGCTTCCGTCAGTAATGGCAACGCACCAATAGGGAAATTAGCATATGTCCGTTAGAGAAAAAAAAACAAATGTGGCCATTCTACTGCTACACTAAAAGTGGCCCAGTGTACAGGAAACCCACGCATCGACAGCAGCACTGGCCACTTTTTAGCACAGCTTAGTAAAAAGACACCACAGTCCATACTTTTTACCAGAAATAAGAGACATTCATGAAATATTTCATTAAAAAATATATATATAATAATTATTATTATTATTAATTTTTTTTTACCTAAGAAGGAGTGCACCTTTCTTCAACAGAAGCCTTACTACCTTTTCATGGCCATTCTGAGCTGCCATATGAAGGGAAGTCATTCCCTTATCATCTCCTTCATTTAAAAGTCTTGCATCCGTCAAATCTCGTAAAAGTCGTAGGCAGGTATTAATACGTCCATAGCTTGAAAAGAGCAGTAAGTGTGTTACTAGAAAGGTTTGAGGGGTCTACAGATATATGCATTGGTTTATTACTCTAACTTTTTACCTTGCTGCAAAGTGCAATGGAGATCTTCTATTTTTACTTTTGGAGTAGACGGAGACATTCAAGCCAAGTAAATTGTTAACTGATCCAGGTACACCCTCTCTGCACGCATAATGTAGAGGAGTGCAGCCATCTTGGTCTTCTTGACTTACCAGCTCTTTAATTTCATCCAGCTAATTAAAAATATTTCAAAAAATATGTCAAATAGTGTATCATCAAAAATGTTTTTTTCTTACAGAAGAAGCAGTAAAAAACAAATGATAGCCATAATCTAGGAAACAGTAGCAGGCAATTATTAGACTCAAAATGACATTATCCTGTGCTTTTAACTACTTGAGGCTAAGGGTAACATGAATAGACCATGGAGAATCTACTCTCCCAAGCACACCCCCACCACACACACTAGCCCTCACAATGAGAAAGTAGCAGTAAATTTGAACTAGCAAAACATTTACCTGAAGAAATTCTTTATTCAAATGCTTCAAACCTCCAGGCTGCAGAACAGTCAAATGCAGGAAATTTCGACCGGCGAGATCTCTTATTTTTACATTTGCTCCTAATAAATTATAGCGAGAAAAAAGTATACCGTTATTGTAAGCTGTTTACTATATTATTCAGCAGTCACACCCCTAAGGATATAAATGGAAAATTTAGTACTGATAAAATATTTTATGGACCAGTTTCTCATAAGAAGGCGGCTCAACTGGTGGTTTGGGAAAACACGGCTCTCCAGGATCTTGCATGTAGCTCTTTCATAGAAAACAGATTTTTAAAATACAGATTAAAATGATAGAGGTTAAAAAAGAACTCATACTCAGTACAGTGTGCAGTATTTCAAAGGCTTATGCTCACTATCAAGTAAAATAATAACTACAAACAGTGTTCCCTCTAAGGTGAGCATGTGAGCAATCGCTCATACAAATTGGGAGCGTCACCCACTTAAGATCAATGTGTGCTCACTTCAGAGGGATGTGGGAACAAAAGTTTTTACCACCACACAGGAATGGTAAAAGGTTTTGTTCTGCAGTAAAGAAATCCTTTCCTCCCTTTCCGTCTTCCTCCCTGCAGGTTTCCCTTACAGGATCCTGCAGCAGGCAGCGATTCACAGTAACAGACTGTCTCTGTGACCTTCCGTCTTCCTCCCTGTAGGTTACCCTTACAGGATCCTGCAGCAGGCAGCGATTCACAGTAACCAACTGTCTCTGTGACCTTCCTCCTACCACATCCTGCCCTCTACTGCAACTTCCTGTTTAGTGTCAAAACAGGAAGTTGCCGTAGAGAGGGCGGGACACGGCAGAAGGAAAGCCACAGAGACGGCCACTGACTGTGAATCATTGCCGGCTGCAGGAACCCAAGGAGGTTGGATATAAACAGGAGACGGGCTGCTGCATCCATGTTGTCATTCTTTATTGCTGGTAACATGAAAGAAAATATGTATTTTTATTATTTTAACTTATGAAAACCACTTGTCCCTGAAACATGCTCAAAACAGAATAATCCATTTGTACAAAAGAGATATGTGATTCCATGTGCCCCAATGAGAGTTTAATTTTACTTCCAATCTTTATAACACCAGGCTTCCGAAGGAAGCTTACAACAGTTAAGATGAGCCCCCATCAGTAAACAGGATATCCTTACTGAAATTTGGCCATGTAATACTGTTTGAAGATGTTTTAATGATATTTAGTTTTTATTTCATGATATTTATATGAAATGGGAAGCTTTCAAATAAATCAAAAAGCTGTTGAATAAATAAAAAAAAATAATTTATTATTTTGTCCTCCACCTTTTAAGGCACTGCCTATCCAACTGGAACAGTTTTTTACTTTTGACACAGATTCCTCCCCCCCCCCCCCCCCCCCCCCGGCTCGGTTTTGGTTGTCGGGCTATTTTCAGCTCCCACTAGAAAAAAAACTTTGCACAGCAGGTCGCTCCTTAGGGGGAACACTGCCTATAAAGTTATTAGTTTGAAGGCATTCTTTATAGTAAGGAACCCCTTATGCATTGGAGAATGAATAGTTTACATGTACAAAATAGCTGTTTGCAGGAAAATGTATATAGCCTTCTGCATAAAAATAGCTGCCTAAAAGCCACAGGTAGAAAATAGGCATGCATAAACTCTCCACTCATGCACAGACTGAAAATGAATGCAGAAAGAACAGCAGGTGGAAGTGGAAACAGCAAACACATAAGTACCCCCAGCATCTCCACTTGTGGCTGAAGCACACATACAACCCCCTCTATGTATACATCCCCTATCCCTTAAAATAACTGCTAGATGTCAAGAATGCCCTTGGAAATTTTGTGTACTCCATAAAGTAAAATTTCCTCTCTTGTTTACTTCTTCAGTTTGCTTCCCCTACAATTTTTCAGTCATTAAGAGTACTCATGCTCTTAACTACTTCACAATTTGACTATTTTTTCCTTAATTCACATGGGTGTGAGTTTTAGATGTTTATAAATAAAGAATTTAAGAAAACAACAATTTGACTACCTTGCAATACAATCTGATTATTTCATTCAATAGCTGACTCAGTTTTGGGCAACATATTGATCACAATATAAAGCAGAGCTTAGTGTTGTCATGTTTTAAAATCATACTATCTAAACACTGCTGAGAACCATGCAAAAAAAAAAAAAAAACTAGTGCTACTGATTAATCATGGTTAATTATTGTGCTTAATCTGGAAATTTTAATGGTGATTAAAATTATTACCAGCACTAACGTGATACTATCTGGGTCCATATTCAGTCCATGCCTGTCAGTGTTGGGGGGTTTTTTCTTGTTTTTTTAAACATAGTAACGTAACATAGTAGATGACGACAGAAAAAGACCTGCACGGTTCATCCAGTCTGCCCAACAAGATAAACTCATATGTGCTACTTTTTGTGCATACCTTACCTTGATTTGTATCTGCCATTTTCAGGGCACAGACCCTAGAAGTCTGCCCAGCACTAGCCCCACCTCCCAACCACCAGCCCCGCCTCCCACCACCGGCTCTGCCACCCAATCTCAGCTAAGCTTCTGAGGATCCATTCCTTCTGAACAGGATTCCTTTCTGTTTATCCCACGCATGTTTGAATTCCGTTACCGTTTTCATCTCCACCACCTCCCGTGGGAGGGCATTCCAAGTATCCACCACTCTCTCCGTGAAAAAATACTTCCTGACATTTTTCTTGAGTCTGCCCCCCTTCAATCTCATTTCATGTCCTCTAGTTCTACCGCCTTCCCATCTACGGAAAAGGTTCATTTGCGGATTAATACCTTTCAAATATTTGAACGTCTGTATCATATCACCCCTGTTTCTCCTTTCCTCCAGGGTATACATGTTCAGGTCAGCAAGTCTCTTCTCATATGTCTTGTAACGCAAATCCCATACCATTTTTGTAGCTTTTCTTTGCACCGCTTCAATTCTTTTTACATCCTTAGCAAGATACTGCCTCCAAAACTGAACTCAATACTCCAGGTGGGGCCTCGCCAATGACTTATACAGGGGCATCAACACCTCCTTTCTTCTGCTGGTCACATCTCTCTCTATACAGCCTAGCAACCTTCTAGCTACGGCCACCGCCCTGTCACACTGTTTCGTCGCCTTCAGATCCACAGATACTATCACCCCAAGATCCCTCTCCCCGTCCGTACATATCAGACTCTCACCACCTAACACATACGCTATCCACTATAGGCTGTTGAGCATCCACCTCCCTCCAGAAGCCACTAAAATAAATCACTCTAGGATCTCTCAGATTACAGATGCTGATGGAGTTACACATTATCCTGATTTAAAAATTGCTCAACAATTTTTGTATTACTATCAGCAACTTTATAATTCTGAAATAACTCCCTCCAAATCCATTTATCATTCATTTTTGGGTAAACTTACTCATTCCTCCCTCTCCCCTGAACAAAAGGCATCCTTAGATGCAAATATCTCACTGACAGAGTAGCGATTAAGGAATTACCTAGAAATAAATCCCCTGGCAATGATGGTTTAACAACTGAATTTTATAATGTTTTAGCAACTGTTCTTAGTCTCAGACTCCTTACATTGTATGAACATATGATTCAGCCTAATGGGGAAATGGGCTCATTTTTGGAATCTAAAATTATAGTTATACCTAAACCAGGGAGAGATCCAGCTAATGTTTCCAATTATCACCCTCTCTCTCTTATAAATGTAGATACTAAAATTTATACCAACATTTTAGCCAATCATTTGCAAGGTTCTATCCTTTCTTATACATCGAGACCAAAATGGTTTTACACTTGGAAGATTGCCATCAGAAAATTCTAGGTTATTCTGGAACATCCTTGCACAATCTATTGATAGCGATCACCCATTGATTGCTTTCTCCCTTGATGCTGAGAAAGCATTTGATCGTATCGAGTGGTCTTATCTCTTTAAAGTTCTTCACTGGTTTGGCTTTAATGACCTTTTTTTTAATATGATTAAGCTTCTTTATAATTCTCCTCAAGCATTCATCTCTGCTAATGGCATTTCCTTTTCAATTTTTTTTCTTAAAAGAAGAACTACACAAGGTTGCCCTCTTTCTCCATTATTATTTAACTAGTAAAAAAGGCCCGTTTCTGGCTCAAATGAAACGGGCGCTAGCAAGGTTTTCCGCGGAGTGTATATGTTTGAGAGAGTGTCTGTGAGAGTGACTGTGTGAGAGAGAGAGTGAATGTGCAAGTGTGTGTGTGTGACAGTGAGAATGGGTATGAGTGTGTCTGTGAGAGTGTGTGCAAGTGCATATGTGAGACAGTGAGTGTCCTCCCCTGTCCCCCATTAGGTCTCAGGACCCCCTCCCCTGTAGTCTGTGGACCCCCCTTCCCCCCTCTCTGTGGTCTTAGGGACCCCCCTCTGTGGTCTTAAGGACCCCCCCTCTCCATATTGGTCATAATTAAGTTTGTATGAACTTGGTTGCTAATAGTGTGTTGAACTGGACAATGCTGGCACATTTAGACTGACTCTGGACAGTCATGAAGGCAGCTCTACCTCAGTATTCAATATATATCTGTGAAATAGTAATATAAAAAAATAAAAGTAAGACCATTTTTATAATAATCACTGCATTCCAAAAAACAAAATGGAGCAAGTTCCCACATACTATCTTTTCCTTTTGATGTAGGCGCAGGAAACAAAACGATGTTAAATGCGCAAGTTTCAACCTAATTAATGTTTTCTTTTTAATTGTACTTATAAACAGTAAGTGTGCTTGTTAAGTACCTGATTCTCATAACATGATTTCTGTTTTGTTTGCCCTTCACTAACTGAAAACATCTGTGGCATGAATACAGGGAGTCCCTATAGCCAACCCCTCCAAATGACACTACACTTCCTATGCTGCACATATAAGTTAGATTAAATAAATATGCCACCAATAATAAAGGATGACAACTTCGATTCAGCAGCCCACAGGCTTGCTTGACTTACCTAAGTGGCCCACCTTCTGCTTGCTTCAATCTTTCGATCTAATCAAGGAGGTTTAATAGACAGGAGTGGAAGTGAGCCTACCTAGCCCACTGTAAGCAAGGAAGCCAATTTGGTTAATCTTTGTTTCCAGTCCCCCACGTCGTCGTCATTGCAACACACTCAAAACAAAGCAAGGAAACCTATCAGCTGCTGCAAGGAGGAAGAAAATTTGGCTAATCTCTGTTTCCACTCCTCAGCGCAGCCGTCATCCAGTACACTCAAAACAAAGCAAGGAAACCTATGAGCGCCCTCGATGTTATCACGTTGTGACGCGAGGGCGGGGCAGACACTTATGTGATCTACAGAGCTTCAATTTAGAACGTCAGAAATTTCTGAGGTTTCATTAGAACATTGGAGGTGCGTTTTATGTAGACAGACTTGGCCTTACTTACAGCCTCTTGCAATTTCTATTCACGCAAACCAAAACATATTAGGTGTTAAATTACGTGATGAATCATTTAAATTATCCATATATGTTGATGACATTTTAATGTTTGTAACTACTGACTCTTTTCCCCACATCCTTAACTGCATTAATGAATTCTCACAAATATCAGAGTATAAAGTCAGTTGGACAAAATCTGCTGTTATGCCAGTTTCTCAATGTGAATTAAGATCTAATGTTACTCAATATCCATTTATTTGGGAATCTAATAATCTAAAATATTTAGGAATAAATTACAGCACGTTTCCAGAAGATACTCTCAAAATTAATGAATCCAATAACCTACAAATTACTAATGATCTCCTAAACTCATGGACCAAGCTCTTTCTAGCTTGATGGGGTAAAACTGAAGCTTTGAAAATGGTATTAGTGCCGAAATTTAATTATGTTTTTAGTATGATTCCCATACTATTTAAAGATTCATTTTATAAAAAGCTTAGGGGCCCTTTTACTAAGCCGCGTAGCCTGCATGCATCAATTTTGAACTGCTGCCCGGCTACCACGTGGCCTGGCCAGTAATTTCATTTTTTACATGCATCCACTAAGCGTGCCAGAAAATTTCCAGTGTGCGGCATAACCGGGTGGTAATCAGAATTCTACAAACATAGACCATTACCACCAGGTTAACGTGTGAGACCTTACCCCTAGATCAATGTGTGGTGGTAGGGTCTCAGACCCCAAATGCATGTGCGCCAATTTTAATTTTGCCGCACATCCTTTTTTGCCCCCCCCCCCAAAGACATTTTTGCAGGTGCGCTGAAAAATGGACTTGCACGCATCCAATACACGTGTCTACACCAGTGCATGCCATTTTTCGGCACACCTTAGTAAAAGGACCCCTTAATGTGTTAATTTCTAAATTTGGTTTTTGGTTTTTTTTGTTACATTTGTACCCCACGCTTTCCCACTCATGGCAGGCTCAATGCGGCCTACATGGGGCAATGGAGTCCTCTGGAAATCCTCCACACCTCGTATTGCCATCATAAAACTTCAACTTCCAAAAATTTGGGGGGGGGGGGGGCTTAATATTCCAGACTTTAAACTTTACAATTTAGCCTTTCAGATTTCTCAGGCCAAACAATGGTACTCACTCTGAGGCCCTTTTATTAAGCTGCATAAGCGTCTATGCGCACCCAACACACGCTAAAATGTAGTTACCACGTGGCTGTTGCAGCAATTTCATTTTTGGCACGTGTCCGATACGTGCGTCTGAAAAATAATTTTTATTTTCCGATGAGAGTATTGGGTGCATGCCACGTGGCATTTGACATGCATAGACCATTACCGCCCGGTCACCATGTGAGTCTTTACCGCTAGGTCAATGGTTGGTAGTAAGGACTCAGACCCAAAATGGACGCGCAGTAATTTTCATTTTGCCACACATCCATTTTCAGCAAAAATATAACAAAAGGCCTTTTTTACAGGTGCACTGAAAAATGATTCAGCGCACGCCCACGTCCACACAGCCCCAGGCCATTTTTCAGTGCGCCTATGTAAAACAGCCCCTCTCTTTCTCATATGACGCTTGTAGATGGGTGATTTTTGAGAAAGAAAAAATATTTCCTTTACCTTTAAACTTACTTCCAGCCATGAGTAAGTTTCGTTATGCTGTACCTGTTTAATATTAAAGAGTACCTCACGTTCAATTAACTTTTTATTTGTTCTCTTTTAAACTTTAAATACTACTACTACTACTACTACTTAACATTTCTAAAGCGCTACTAGAGTTACACAGCGCTGTACAGTTTAACAAAGAAGGACAGTCCCTGCTCAAAGGAGCTTACAATCTAAAGGACGAAATGTCAAGTTGGGGCAGTCTAGATTTCCTGAATAGAGGTATAATGGTTAGGTGCCGAATGCGACATAGAAGAGGTGTGCTTTGAGCAAGGATTTGAAGTTGGGCAGGGAGGGGGCTTGGCATATGGGCTCGGGGAGTTTATTCCAAGCATAGGGTGAGGCGAGGCAGAAAGGGCAGAGCCTGGAGTTGGCGGTGGTGGAGAAGGGTACTGAGAGGAGGGATTTGTCCTGTGAGCGGAGGTTACGGGTAGGATGGTCAGGCTCTATGGATATTTCTTTTTAGTATAACTATTTTCCCAATTAAATTATTTCCTCAGCTTCATAATATATGGTTTCATGCTCAGTTGTTGTCAAACATTAACATTATTCCTTTTTCAGGATTTTTGTACATGTCATAATATCCCTTATACACATAGAGCTTTTCAGGATCATCTTATTCAACTTATCACTCACCCTTTTCCTACATCATTGGCTCGTCAGACTTTGACTTCAAGTTTCAGTAATTTATGTCAAACTCTCATAGTTCCTAAATCTGCATCAACAATATGTAAGCTCCTGCAATTGTCTAAGCTGAATATATGCTCCACTCTTATTTCTGCTCAGGAAAAAGGAATTGGATGTCTCCCTTTCCAAAAAAGAATAGGAACATTTTTGGACCAAAACCATGTGTTCTTCGTTATCCATTTCACTTTTACAATCTACTTACTACATTTTTCACAAATCCTATTGGACACCTACAAAACTTACAAAAATAAATCATAATATATCAAATTTATGCTGGTCATGCCAATCTGCAGTGGGATCTCTAGATCATATGCTATTTCTCTGTCATAACTTACAATCATATTGGAAATCAATATGGGATATTTTTCAAACATTATTCAATATTACAGATGCTTTGTCATTTAAAATTTCAATTTTAAAAGCATCTACCTCTGGTTTACCAATCCCATTAAAACATGCAAAATTATTCAACTTGATGATTTCACTTGCTCTTCAGCTAATTGTTCTGCATCTGAAAAACAATTCACATGTTTCCTTTCATAAATGGTGGAACCTACTTTGTTCGTATAGGCGCGATGATGAAATAGCTGCCATAAAGACTGGTCATATTTTATCTTTTCATAAGACATGGTCACTATCAGACAACTTTGTTAATTGATACATCTATATAATTTTATATGGATTCTTTTTCTCTTTTATGAATATGTATGTTTACTGTTTCATTTCATTTTTGATAACCTACTGATGTTAGGTTTATTATATTGGTTTTGGTTTATTGATTTTACTTTTGTTTTTCTTTTTTATATATATTTGGCAGCTTGCCATTTGTATTGCATTGTACTTACTCATATATTTTGTAAAGATATTTATTACTTATTGTATCTTTTTGCAAAAATTCTAAAGATTAAAAAACTGTTCATATCTAGCACTGAAGGTAAAAGCTGCAGTATTTAAAGGACCAGACAAATAACAGTGGACAGCTGCATTTCACAGTGACTGTAGGAAAATGTTCCATAATAATGATGAAGAACATTGCACTTAATATATCAATAATAATTTGTTTTCCTTTTGCTTTCTATACCCTTTAGAAGTAGTAAGTTGACAACTTTCCAGGCTGCAGAAGCAACAGCCAACAGAAGAGGTGACCGAGACTCATTGTCAAGAATGTTCAGATCTGCTCCCTGTTAAGAAAACAGTACAGTAAAGTTAGCACATAACTTTTTTTTAATTGTTTTCATTTCTGAATCACTCCTCCAACTGTATTGCCCAATGTGATATTTAAGAACAGGTCAACACAGCAAACAACAGGCAGAAAAAAAAGGCACAATGTTGCAAGAATAAAGTCCAATGAAAATCCAATTTAAAAAGAGGAACTTTGAAGCAAAGTTCTGCAAATGAAGTTTGGCTGGAGAGCCATTTATTAAACAAATTTGGAAATGCACTTGTGATATATGTAAAGTTAATAATCTGGAATAAAGAGAATAAACTATAAAAAGGGGGGGTAGATGCTTTTTAATTTGATTTTCATTAAAGACTTTAGAACAAATCTTTGTCTTGCAACAATCTGCCTTTTTAGACCTTTTGTCCACTTAGGTGACTAGTTGAATTTGGTAGACAATAGGTACTTATAAAACTGTCTACATCTATACATGGATAAAAGTACATGCTTCCGATGCACACTGAATATTTTAATGTAGAACACATGTAGGTATTCCAGGGGTGGAACTATGAGATACGTATGAATGCATCCCTGCAAACTTAGGAACAAAAGTTACATCTGTTCTGATGTGACTGTATGGGAGCTTTCAGGGAATCAATTTTATAAAGGTAACATAAGCTCCTAAATGCCTTCACATCCTAGGCACTCTGTTATAAGAGAACAATAATCATCAAGGGGGTTATTTTAGAAGCATCTCCACATGTAAATAGTAGCCTTCTACACATGTAGATTGATGCCTGTGTAAATGACAGTTTCAGAAAGGTGCCATTTACCCACAGAGATCCACACTGCACAGACATGTCAAAAGGGCTTGGTGTGTGAGAAAGACTTGTGCAAGACAAAAATCTACATGTGTATTTTCCCATTTTACAGCGGGATCCAGTATGGCTATTCTTATGTATTCCTCTCTGCTTGTAGCACACAATTATTGTACCTTTATTAGAAAAACCTGCCTTGTACTATCGTCTGGTTGCTAATACTGATTTCCTGGCAAAGCTTACTGGACAGTTCAAACTCAGTTGTCCCTATTTTGGAAGCATCTGGCTTCTTTTTAGGCAGTCTTTTATTCAGGGCACAAGAGTAAAGTCATGCTGTCTATTAAGGACAAGGTTATACTGTACCTATTGTGAGGGTCCAGGTGCTTTTGATATTGCTAGGTATGTCTGTAGTCTACAATCTGGCAGACCATTGATTATGTCTTGGAAGCTTTTCAGTTTTTTAGGCATCAATGAGTTAATATTAGATTGGGTAAATTCTTTTTTGTTCAACTGCCATGCTTCTAATCAGCATTAAAGTGGTTTTGTGAATGTCCTTGAGTGGCCCAATCAAAACCCAAACCTGAACCCAACAGTAAATCTGTAACAAGACTGCACTTTGACTCCACAAACTATACTCAGCCACTGCACTATCCCACTGTGCAAAGTTAGTTATCCTATATAACTTTTACTACTGCAAAATTGGCCTCAACCAAATACAGTCGGAGGTAAGAAGACATAAGAATAAGAAATCAAAAAATCTAGACTGCATAATATTTTCAGTATTTCTATAATTACTGTGTAAATAAGTAAAACAAACTCCTATTGTGATGCATTTAATTGTATGCTATTTTGCACAGCAGCATGTGAAAAATGTACAAGGGTCTTAAGAATATTGTAAGGCACAGTACCTAGTATACAAAGGTGTTTTAGATAGAAGAGTGGATGAATGAATCACTTATTAAACAATATCTATGATCTAGTACAGTGATGCTGCTCAATATTTGCATTCTCCAGATACGTCATATAATATTGTCGCGTTCCTTCTAAAATACACTTCCCCTCAATCAAATAGTCTGTTAAATATGAAAAACTTAAAAAAAGAAAAAAGGTAGCAATAGAAAATCATGTTACTTTATTACAGAAATCATTTAGGCCTAACACATTGTATCTTTTCTTATCTTCATCCATCAGTGCAGTTTGGGTTACTATATTAACACAAAATTTAATTTACTGTTAAGTGGTTTGCAGACAGACATGTCCTCTATCTGTGTTTCCTAAACCTGAAATTCAGGAAATTAAAGAAATGTTAACTGTTTACTTTCCCAATAACTTTTTAAATTGTTTTCCAACCCATGAGAACATTGATGAATTTAAAAATTTACCATTGAAATCAAATATTCTGCCAGCTCACAGTGATCAAACAATGCAGACCTGTAAAAAAAACCAAAAATAGTATCTTTACAAAATGCTATACAGAACAACATTGAAGACAAACTTCAGTAATTAAACTCAGTGATATTAAATCAGATTATACATGTTACAGCTATAAAAAAACAAGAAAATATAGTTTGACTTTTAGGAGACAACTTTATAACGGGGCATCTAGGTGGATAGTCCAAAATGGTGCCTATCTTATAAAGGCTGAAACCCTCAAAATCCCCTATGCATGAAACTGTGTAAAACACAACAACCAAAATCACACGCAATACACACACACAAAAAAGGGAGGGAACCATCAAACAGGAACCCTTCTATTAAATATAGACACTTTTGACTCCTTGCACTTCTGAAATCCTCATTGGTTCATGGTTAATAGAATTTTGAAGCATTTTTGGACACTATATTTAAAATAATGAGGATATTAGGAGTGCATGATACTGTCTATATATTAATAGACGAGTTCCTGTCCTTATCTGATGCCCCCCCCCCCCCCCCAAAAAAAAGGTTTACAGTCTTGCATGAGATTTTGGTTGTTAAATTTTATAAAAAGTAACATAGGTGCCTATCGGCCTTATTTTCGAAAGTGATGGGCGCCCGTATTTCGACCCAAATCGGGAGATGGGCGCCCATCTCGCAAAGACGCCCAAATCGGTATAATCGAAAGCCGATTTTGGGCGTCTTCAACTGCACTCTGTCGTGGGAATGAACAAAGTTGATGGGGCGAGTAGGAGGCATGGTGAAGGCGGGACTGGGGCATGTTTATCGGCCGAGGAGAGACGGGCGCCCTCGGCTGATAATCAAAAACAGGCGTTTTTACCGCAAATTTGGGCCACTTTTTTTTTGGACCCTTTTTTTTTCACGAACAAGTCCCAAAAAAGTGCCCTAAATGACCACATGACCACCGGAAGCAATCGGGGATCACTACCCCTGACTCCCCCAGTGGTCACTAATCCCCTCCCACCAAAAAAAAAAAAAACTTTAACAACTTTTTTTTCCAACCTGTATGTCAGCCTCAAATGCCATACCCAGCTCCATCATAGCAGTATGCAGGTCCCTGGAGCAGTTGTTAGTGGGTGCAGTGGACTTCGCCCAGGTGAACCCAGGCCCATCCCCCCCTACCTGTTACACTTGCGGTGGTAAATATGAGCGCTCCAAACCACCCCCAAAACCTACTGTACCCACATCTAGGTGCCCCCCTTCAGCCATAAGGGCTATGGTAATGGTGTAGAGTTGTGGGCAGTGGGTTTTGGGGGGATTTGGGGGGCTCAGCACCCAAGGCAAGGGAGCTATAGACTTGGGAGGTACTTAACCTTTTTTTTTACTTGTTACATGTGCCCAGTTGGTGTCCTGGCATATGAGGGGGACCAGTGCACTATGAATCCTGGTCCCTCCCACAACCAAATACCTTGGATTTGTTCGTTTTTGAACTGGGCGCCTTTGGTTTCCATTATCGCTGAAAAACGAAATCGCCCAGCTCAAATCCGCACAAATCCGATGCATTTGTCCGGCACAAACCGTATTATCGGAAAAAAAGATGGACGCCCATTTTTTTTTCGAAAATACGGTCTGTCCCACCCCTTCACGTACCCGTTCTCGGAGATAGACGCCCATGGAGATGGGTGTTCACGTTTGATTATGTCCCTCCACGTACCTTTATAAAACAGGCACCCAGAAGCAGCACTAATATATCATATCACACACATAGAATTCACAGCTGTACTAAAGATGGTATATCCCCTTATATCATGAATCCACCTCCACCTCCCAAACTACATTCACAGGAATACATATGCATAGAAATATGCCTGATCTTTCAGAGCCTGTACTTTTTACAACCATATATGAGCATGGAGTTTATAAAAGGTTTTCTCCACATATAAATTATGCTTTCTTTGTCCCCTAGACTTATAAATTGAATGTATTTTCAATGGCAGAACCCATATACCCCCATGTTCTATAAATGGTGCCCAAAATTGTATGTTGAAATTTGGTGTACATTGGGTGTATTCCATAATTGCGCACACAAATTAATGAGCAGTTAATTGGCAATAACTTGGCAACAATTAAAATTTACATGGGCATCTTCCTAATCAGATTCTATAAAGATGCACTTATAAATTTTCCATGCAAATCTGAAAAAGGGGCATATACACATGGGAGGGGCATCAGTGGATCAGGGCATTCATACAAATTATGTGTAGTATTATTGAATATGGCAGATCCAGGTTTCAGTTGGTGTTTATTTATTTATTTGTTATATTTGTATCTAGGTAACAAGCACAAAAAGGGGAAAACTCCGCTTTAGTTTGTGAAATACAACAATAATCAATAAGCGAATCTGTTATAACCAGATGTAGGATATCAAAAAATTAATGTAAGGGGGGAAAAGACCTCAGACAGGTGATAATCAGCCAGAATGCTGAAATTACTCATAGAGAATCACTATACTTCAATCATCAGTCACAATCCAACCTCCTCCGTTATAATGGACAAATATTTTTTAAGAGAATTTTTATAAAAAGAATGCTACATCCACTGTGCAAATCAAAACTTTCAAGACATCAAAATGCGAAAACACTTAGCTTGAAGCAGCGTAAAGAATGGGCTACCCCACACAACAGACCCGTTTTGCCGGTGGGGCTTCTTCAGGGGAAAGGACGTCCAATTAATGATCATTGCTCAAATAGCAATTTGTGATGTCTGCTTGACGGTCTGTCTGGCCTAGTAAGATGGACGTCCTTCGGCAGTTCTGTGAGAAACACGTTCTTGTTACTGTACTTTACACTTATGAATGTTCCTTATATTTCCCCATACCTGGATGTCCGCAACTACATGCACTGTACTTGCGGAACATGCAGCTATGGGAAATATAAGGAACATACAAATTTTATTGTGTATATATGAAGAGGTTCGCACACTTGATAATGATTCAGATAAGGAAGACTCCGCACGTGTGAACATGTACTCATACAGATAAGGCCACATATGCATGACGATGGTCCATGCACGTCATGGACATCTGTGCGTCATGGTCATCCACGTGCTGACCCATCCTATATGGGGCCAGGACGTTCATGTGCTGACCCGTCCATATATGGAACTGTGCATGTAAGGATGTCCATCACGCATGGGCGTCCATATAAGGCAATGCACATTTTCCAACAGTTATTCACTGAGAAACATGGCTCTGAGGCATGAGCCAAATTTCAGCGATGCTGAAAATTTGTGCATAGTGTACCTTTGCATGAAGCACCGGTGCATTCTTTTTAGGCATCACCACCACCTGCCCCCCAGGACTGTCTCGATTCAAGCCTGGTGTCAAATAAGAGAAATTGGTAAGGTAAGTGTTTGCTTCCCCCCACCCCCTCCTGGGTTATCAGGGCCCCCTCCTGTAGCTACACATATAAGAGCTACCTCAGCAATGTAAGCACTAACTGTAGTCTGCATTCAAGGGTAATCAGTGATATGTGCACATGCACATTCATTAATAGAATCTATGTACTAGAAAGCAAAAACATTCAAACATCCCTACAATACTGCACACAAACGGCACTCTCTGTCCTCATGTCCACCTCAATGACATCACCTGTACCAATGTAATGCCCCCCCCCCCCCCAATCAGTGTTGTGTGTTTCTCCTATTTGATTTCCAAATGAATTTGTGTGCTGAAGGCAAGAAGGGCCATCCCCTGACTCCTGGTGTACAAACTTATATCTTGCAGAAGATTTGGCATTCAGAGGGACCTCGAGACACTGAGGCACAGGTTCCGCAGAATAAAGTGGGAGAGCCCTGATATGATCAGAACAGTGCGACGACGCCTCAGGGCTCGACATAAGTAAACAGGGCACCTGTACTCATTTGTAAATGTATTTATTTAATAATGCAAATGTCCTGTACAATATCAGTTTCCATGTGGCTAATAGGCAACTAGCAAGTCATAACACCTCTCTCCCAGATCAAGGCCTGAGGTTGCAGCTACCCTCCCATGAGTGTGGCTTCAACTTCCAACTAATATCTGTTATTATTAGGTTCTGGTCTGTTGACAGTTTGTGTGAGATGAGATCGAGTGTGTGCCCTTTGACGTGGGTTGCTTGCATATGTGGCCATTTGAGATCCCGTAGGTGGAGGAATTCCTTACATTCTTGTGTGTTGATAGAGTTTGGGTCTTCTAGATGAAGGTTAATGTCTCCTAATACTAGTAAATTGGCGTTGGTTACACAAGTGTTTGAAATTAAGTCCATGGAGTTTGTCTGGCCTTCGTTCCAATTACCTGGTGGTCTGTAAAACAAGACACAGTTCAAGTGATTGCGTAGGGTTTTGTTGTGGATTCTGATTGAGGCAATTTCAAGTTGAGGTGTTATGGACTCGGCAGTAGTTTTGGTGGTAAAGTGGGATCGATAGATTAGTGCTATGCCTCCGCCTCTCTAGGATTATGGGGTCCTTTTGATCATGGATCCAGGTTTCATTGATGAAAAGTAGATCAAGGTTTTCTGATATGATCCAGTCTGTTAATATTGTTGTTTTGTTTACAGCGGATCTGGCGTTGATATAACCCACTTGAATTTTTTGGTATGGGTCTTCTATGTTTGGTGTTGCGTGGAATTTTGTTAGTTGTCGTTTCTTTGTTAGTGTGAGTTTGTTAGCACCTTTCTTTCCCTTCTGTTGTGGTTGTCCAAATGTTGGTGTTCTGCCTTTGTTTAGGTTGTTGTCAGTTTGATGAGGTGTGGTGTATCTGATCAGTCTTTGATGATTATGTAGTATGGGTATGATGTTACTTTCTGCGAGTGGGGTGTTTAGTGTTAGGTGGATCAGTGATAAGGAGTAGATTGCTAGGAGTAATTTGACGGTATTCATTTTGGTTTCATTTCACTGTGGGCTACTAGTAGGCCATGTTCAATAAGATGCGTGATAGGACTTTGTTCTTTGGTAAGGAATCTGGTGTTCTGGTCTTGTGTGTTTTTCAGCTTGCCTTTGAGCTGTTGAGATCAGTGTGTCACGTCTGTGGTCATGACCACCCTCAGACTTACCTTGTTTCTGGGGGTCAGCATCTGTGCTGGCTCCTGTCTGTTTCTGTGTTAGTCTTGTCTCTGTCTCTGGGTGCTGATTGCTTCACTAGACCTCACCTGTGTGGGCTATGCCTCTCTGAGGAGCCAGCATCTAAGATGGCTTCCGCCTGCTCTGTTCCAGCTTCCAAGATGGCTCCTGGCTATCCTTCCTATGTGTGTCAAGCCTCTCTCTGGTGTCAGTGGGTTTCCTGCTTCTGCCCTGCTCTAGGTGACCTCATCAGAAGGGCCTTCATAAGGAAGTGCTGTGCTTGCATTCAGGGCCTTTGCATGGTGTTATGCCTGTAGGCCAGGTCAGGTTAGTGAGTGCTCTGCTACTTAGCCTTTCTCTGGGGCTTTGCCCATCTGCTTCTTTGTGTCTGTGGACTGCTAGTCCTTCTGTGGGGGGCTCTGTCCTGCTACTTTGTGTCTGTGGACAGCTAGTCCTTCCGTGGGGGGCTCTGCCCTGCTACTTTGTGTCTGTGGACTGCTACTCCTTCCGTGTGGGGCTTTGCCCAGCTGCTACTGTGTGTCTGTGGACTGCTAGTCCTTCTGGTGCTCCACTCTGTCTTTGGAGCCACTGTTTCTTCCTGCCTTTGTTTGTTCCCTGTCAGTGGTTGTTAGCTCCTGAGCTTCAGCCATTGCCCTGACCTCTGCCAGTGCCTGGTTTATTCTCTGCCTGCTGCCCGTCCCTGACTACAGCCTGTACCCGTATATTATCTGCTTGCTGCCTGTCTCTGACTATTGCCTGAACCCAGATATTCTCTGTTTGCTGCCTGTCTCTGACTATAGCCTGTACCCTGATACTCTCTGTGTGCTTTTGCCAAGCTTGGCTGCATATCCTGAACCCTGCTTCAGCCAAGCTTGTATAAGTACATAAGTACATAAGTAATGCCATACTGGGAAAAGACCAAGGGTCCATCGAGCCCAGCATCCTGTCCATGACAGCGGCCAATCCAGGCCAAGGGCACCTGGCAAGCTTCCCAAACGTACAAACATTCTATACATGTTATTCCTGGAATTTTGGATTTTTCCAAGTCCGTTTAGTAGCGGTTTATGGACTTGTCCTTTAGGAAACCGTCCAACCCTTTTTTAAACTCTGCTAAGCTAACCGTCTTCACCACTTTCTCCGGCAACGAATTCCAGAGTTTAATTACACGTTGGGTGAAGAAAAATTTTCTCCTTTCCCCTGCTTCTGTCCAGCTTGTGTGTATATCCCGAGCCCTGTTTCTGCCAAGCTTGCTTGTATTTCCCGAGTCCTGCTCCTGCCTTGCTAACGTGTTTATCCTGATTGTATATCCTGAATCCTGTCTCTGCTTAGCTAGGGGTTATATCCTAAGTGTATATCCTGAACCCCGTCTGCCTAGTCTTTGTGTACTTCGTGTCTCCTTCGTCTGTCTTGTGTCTCTGGCTTAGTGGCTGCATGCAGATTCCAGTCCTAATCTAGTTTTGTGCCCTGCCTCCCTCGTGTATCCCAGACCCAGGGTGGGTCCTCTGGATCTTTGGTTCCTGCCTGATCCTGCAAGTCCTGCCAGCCACCCGAATTCTGGAGCTCAACTTCGGAGGAACGGTGGCTAAGCGCAGGTGAAGCTGTGCCTGTTCCATATGTTCTAGTTGCCTGCCGTAGTCTACTCCAGTCCAGAGTTCCAGTCCTTCTCTTCTGTGCATCTAGTTCCAGGGTGGTCTTGCCTGCCTCTGCCGCTCCTCGGCAGTGGTCCAAGGGCTCACAAATTCTGGTCCTGCCTCGAGGACCCTACATAGTGATATGTTGGTGAGCAGAGGAGATGAGGGGGGGGAATAGCTCTGAGACAAGGGTACTCCTTTAATTTGTCTCCTATTAGCTAATTGCTTCCACTCTCCTTGCCCATTGAATTTTCAGACTCCTATTTCTTGCTTTGGCTGGAGACAGAGGGGAGGGGGGACCTTCGGAGCACTTTCAAGGTAATTAGCAGGGAGGTGTCACAGATGCAACACTAAGCAATCAAGTTGGGAGATTCTAAATTCAGAGTACCTTAGAGTGATTAGAAGAGGGGTGTCATACATGCCAACAGGGGACTGTGGTCAAGTCACTTAACCCTCCATTGCCCCAGGTACAAATAAGTACCTGTATATGTAAGACGCATTGAGCCTGCCATGAGTGGGAAAGCATGGGGTGCAATGTAACTTTAAAAAAAAACCTCGGGTTGGGGATACTTATTGCTCAGATATACTGCTTCCAGGTTGCTGATCAATTCTACAGCAATCACTTTATGTTACTTTCAGTTCTTAATCTTTCTTATGCTTGCTTAAAATGTTGTGGTGTTCATAGCTTGCCTATGTTAATATAGTGAACAGTTTCTCCTGTTGAGTTTAATGGTTATATTTGATTGCTAACAATTAGACCCAGAGGGGAGGGTGGCTCTTGGTTTGGGAAAGGTATTAGAAAAACAATGGGAAGGTACTTGATTTAATTGGTCTTTGGAATGTGGTCAGCAAGGAATGCTGGTGCATGAAACTGATTTTAAACTTCCATAAGATCTTTTCCTTTTCTCAAGTATCTCTCTTAATATATACACTTCAGCGGTCTCAATTCATTAGCTAAGCTCAATTGTGTGCAGATCAGTCATCATCAGTTTGATTCAATTAAGGTTGCATGCTCAACTATTCCATTCTGGTTAATTAGTTTGGTTTTGATTAACTGGCCTGATCTACTTGCACAAATATGCTCCTTTTGTAAGCTTAGCTTTCCTGGCTTGATAGATGCAGCACCAGAGGCTCCCCTGGAGGTACCCTTGTCCCATTAAGAGTGTCCCCAGCTCCCTCAGTAAACATTTACTTTTACCTTGGTTTCCACTGTCAAGCCTCCCAAGCTTTGCCAGTAATGAGGTCTTAGTATCTCGGGGTATATTAGACAATTTACTCACAGTCTGGTGTTCAGGTGCACTGTCCAGGGCACAGAGACTCCGCAACTCTGGAACTATGTCAGTGGTTGGAGATAGAAGCTAGGAGACAGGCAACAGCCTCGGGTTGCGCTGCCATGCACCAAGTCCCGCGGACCTAGCTCCCGGACTTCTCTGTCGTGCCGTTCCCGTTCCCTGCGCTGCTGCCGCTGCCCTGACCACTCGGATCGCAAGGCGACATAGGCCGAACCCTCGGGTGCCCCAGCAACCTCCTTGAGAGCACCTTTGCGCTTACACGGCTCTCGTTTTCCTGGGGCGACCACGCCGGGCACGGCTCCTCTTCCTCTGCTGCTGTCTAAGGAACCGGCAGTTGGGTGGCGAGGAGGCAGAGCCGGGTGTACTACCACGCGCGACCGTGGCCATGCATGTTTAGCATATTCGCTTTTTCCTCATTGCTCTCCACATAGAAGTCCACAGCACCTCTCAGTCTCACAATTCCACTTTTAACTTCCTCCTTTCACTAATATACCTGAAAAAAAATTGTCTCCCCTCTGTAAATTTCTAGTCATTTGTTCCTCCACCTACACTTTCTCCAGACCTATAACTCTTGACTTCTTTCAGGTTCATCCTGTATTCTTTTCTGTGTTCCTTTTGAGTGTTTTTCTGTATTTCATGAATGACAGCAAATTATGCTTTTATTTTCTCAGCCACTTGTTTGGAGAAGCATAGCAGTAACTTTTTTTTCTTGTTTTATTTACTCTCCTCAAGTAAAGGTCAGTAGCTATTTTTATAACTCTTTTCAGTTTAGACCACTGTATTTCCACTTCTCGTACACCCTCCCATCCCATCAGCTCTTTCTTCAGGTACGCCCCCATTTTACTAAAGTCAACATGTTTGAGTTTTGAGTTGCTGCCCTCCGCTTTAGTTGTTATATTGAACCAAACCGTTAAATTATCACTACTGCCCAGGTGGGCACCCACTCAGATATTAGGCACACTTTCCCCATTTTTGAGCACAAGATCCAGTGTCACTCCTTCCCTCACGGAGAGCAGAGCAGAGCACTTTGAAAGGCATCCTTGATCTCTCTACTTCTTTCTGATTACACAGATGTCCAGTCCATATCCAGCAGGTTGAAATCTCCCAGTAACAGCACTTCCCCTTTCTTTCCCAACTTTTGGACATCTACAACCAGATGTTTATCAAGTCATTTTGAGAGCAGAGCCAGTATAGGCAGGAGCAACTGGGGATCACTCCTGTCCTGACTACACCAACTGCTAGGGATTGTAAGATAAGCTTGAGGGGGGGCATTTGCAGGTGGGCAGGGGGGAAGGCAACTCCTGTTCAGAGGGGAGGGGGAAATAGGGAGGGAGACAAAACAAGACAAAACACAAATTTTCGGCTTCCACTGAATACACATGGTCAGCTTCAGCTAAAAACGAAACCAGGCAGGAAAATTATTTTGGGCCAGTTTCAGCACCATAACAGAAATCCAGTCAGCCTTTACTCTGAAGCCTATTTATGGTTCAGGCAGGAAGCCTCCTGGATCATAAACAAGTTGTGAACCTGGATCATTGGGCTGGCACTACTACACTTCCTCTCTGTAGTGAGGAGAATGGCAGTTTGAGTTCTTTCAGACAACACTATGGCAGTAGCCTGTGTAAACAAGAAGAGGTACTGGCAGTCAGCATGGTGGTATTTCTAAATTTAACAAATTTCTATCCTACAGTAACTATAAAATCTAAGTGTGTTACAATAAAAATACATAAAATAACAACAAACTAAAAGCACATACATATCCTAAACCCATACTAAAAGGAAAAAAATGTCAAATAAAACTGAAATAAAAAAAAAAAAGCCTGGTGGAACAGATAGACTTTCAAGTTGTTTTCTAAAGGAGAGAACCAACATTAATTGCCCCAATTCTTTTTTTTTATTATTATTTTATTTATTAATATAAATCATTATTTCACAACAAATTATGAATATGCAATAGGCATTCACAAAAGGAAATAGAAAAGGAATAACATTTAAGGCCTGTTCGTCCACAAATTAAGAAACATTGGTTCCAAGAATCAAGTAATATAAATAACTAAGGCAATAAAAAAAAAAAAAAAAAACAATCCCCACCAGTTGCTACCTCGGGGTTGCTGATCCCAGCCTGCTATTTTATGAAGGGCATACAACATTCATATCTACTCTAGCATCAAGAAATTCTTTTAACTGTTTAGGGTCAACAAATTGAAACTGTTTGCCCTCAAGCATTAAATTACAAATACAAGGAAATCGTAATACAAAATTTATTCCCAATGCCAACGCTCTAGGACGCAGTTCCAAAAAGGCCCTGCGTCTAGCTTGAATAGGCCTTGAGAGGTCAGGAAAAACACGAACCTTTGAGCCCATAAACAAGTTTTCTAAATGTCTTAAGGAAAGTCTTAATATTGCATTACGGTCAGGCTCCAAGACAAAAGTAACAAGCATAGTAGACCTCTGGGTAATAATCTCCAGTGAGCTCTCGAGGAATGAAGTTAAATTCATTCCATCCCCCACCACTGGGAGGTTTCCATCACCCCCCTGTGGGTTCCAGATGTAATAGGCCCGTGTTATGGGGGGCAACGAATCCTTGTCCATTCCAAGAATGTCCACCATATATTTCTTGACCATTTCAACAGGTGAAATTAGAGGAGACTTAGGGAAATTTAGGAACCTGAGGTTAAGTCTCCGAATCTGATTCTCCAGGTATTCTGTTCGTTTATGAAGAAAAATATTGTTCTTAACCAAAACAGTCTCTAAAGTTCCCATCTCTTGTAATTTAGTATTCAAATTTTCCAATTTCGAGGCCTGCTGCGCAGATACCTGTGCTTGGAGTAGCGCAGCTTCAGAAATAATTCTTATATTTTCAGTGTTCTCTTTTAATGTAGGTTGCATAGAGATTTGAATATTATGTACCATGTCCCATAGTGACTCTAATGTCACAATTGCAGGTCTAACCACGCCAGAAATTCCAGGAAGGGGTTGAATTTGAGCACCAACTTGAGATAGTTTAGAAACAATTTCTAAGGGAAGTACCTGTATAGCTGATTGAAAAAGTGCTTCTTTCGGTTGGGGTTCATATTCTATCGCCGCAGACCTTCCCTCGAGCAGGTTGGGCTGAACGCCTACATTCTCCGTCCCTGCTTGGGCTGCCAGCAATTCCCTTCCGGGTTGAGGCGGAGCAATGCGCTCTACAGGGCTCAAGGAAGCCCCGTTGGCGCTCTCAATCGACGCCGATGCGTCGGGAGCAGCAGAGGGGGTCGAAGCTCCCCGAGGTCCCGGTAGCTGCTTTGGAAACTGGAGAGTCGTCTGCCGTAACGCCGAGGACGTCTCAGGAGCCGAGGAACGCTCCTTAACTTTCCCCCTCCGTTTCCTCATCAAGGAGGCCACAGAAGCAGCGAAACCAGCAGAAAACAACGAAGTCACCTCAGCAGCTGACACAGGTGCGTCCGGTCAATGCGCCATCTTGGAACCCCAATTGCCCCAATTCTAATGGAAGATTATTCCAAGAGTAGGTCCTCCATTGCACAACATAAGCGAGCAATCTTCCTCTGCATGGACTTGGTGAAAAGAAGAATATCTACTAAATACTTTCTCTGAGATTGTAATTTTCAAACTTCATACAGTACTCAAATGTGTGTCACTGAGAGGGGCATTTTCGAAAGAAACGTCTAAATCAGAATTTGGACGTTTTACAAAGACATCCAAATTCCGAACAAAAAGGTGGACGTCTATCTTTTGTGTTCGAAAATACTATGGACGTTTTGTGATTTGGAGGTCCTTTTTTTGGTCCATTTTTGAACAAAAGATGTACAAATGCAAAACAGAGGGGGAGTGGTTTAATGGTTAGTGCAGCAGGCTTTGATCCTGGCAACATGGGTTCAATTCTCACTGCTGCTCCTTGTGACTTTAGGCAAGTCAAATGCACAAGGAGCATTTTTGGATATGACATCTAAGTCTGAATTTGGACGTTTTTTGTAAAACGTCCAAAATCAGAACAGGAAAGGTAATTTTCTACAAAAAAAAGTCTCTTTTCCTTTTGAAAATGCTGTTTGGAAAAATGTTTTGTGATTTGAATGTTTTATTTTTTGGTCCATTTTCAAACAAATACATCCAAATGCAAAATGTACAAAATACACAAAAAATTCACAATTAAGTGAAACCATTCACATGTTCTAAGTGTGGTAAAAGCTTTGGTTGTAATGCAAATCTCAAAGTGCATCAGAAAGTCCACATGGGAGAGAAACCATTTGCATGTATAGAGTCTGGTAAAAGCTTTGGTCAGAAGGTAAACCTCACAATGCACCACAGAATCCACACAGGGATGAAACCATTTACATGCACTGAGGAGGTAAAAGCTTCAGTTGGAAAGAAAGCCTCAGATGGCTTCACAGAATCCACACAGGGATGAAACCATTTACATGCACTGAGGAGGTAAAAGTTTCAGTTGCATTGGGACAGATAATTAGGGAATGTACACTCTTGCTATGAAGTTGACTTCTGTATAACACCAACTGTACTCTCTGCCCTGGTGTGGTGATGCCATAACGGGTCTCTGTAAGCCACATTGAGCCTGCAAATAGGTGGGAAAATGTGGGATACAAGTGCAATAAATAAGTATGGAAAAATAGCACTCTGGTATTTAGATATATGTAATGAGACCTCTTTTTCATCTATACATCTAAATTCAAAGCCCAAATCTAATGATAAATAATAGACACAAAGCTCAGATGTAATAAAAAAATAGAAAGCTTGGCATCAGGTAGAATAGTGGAAAAGTGAAATCCCAGGAAAGCAATAGGGCATCCTTGGGGGCACTGAAGTAGACTTTATAAAATGTTCCCAGGTACACATCTCAGCATTGCTCCCTTACCTTGCCTACTGCGCCACCCAAAACCCACTACCCCCAGCTGTACACCACTACCATAGTCCTTACAGGTGAAGGGAGCACCAATATGTGGGTACAGTGGGTTTCTGGTGGGTTTTGGAGGGCTCACAGTTTCCTCCACAAGTGTAAAAAGTAGGGGGAGGTAGAAGCCTGGGTCCAACTGTCTGCAGTGCACTGCACCACTACTAGACTACTCCAGGGACCTGCATGCTATTCTAATTGACCTGAGTATAACATCTGAGGCTGGCAAGTAATATTTTTAATCACATTTTTGGGGTGGGAGGGGGATAGTGACCACTGGGAGAGTAAGGGGAGGTGATCCCCGAGTCCCTCCCGTGGTCATCTGGTCATTTGGGGCACCTCTTGTGTGGAGTAGAGGAATAGCCTAGTTGTTAGTGCAGCAGAACTTGATCCTGGGGAAGTGGGTTCAATTCCCACTGCAGCTATTCACTATAAAAGCAGGTGTAGCTCAAAACATCTAAATTTTAATAACAGGTCTAGCTCAAAATGTCTAAATTTTAATCTTGGATGCCTTTGTTTTGTTTCATTATTGCTGAAAGACATCCGTGTCTTAGGAACGCCCAAGTCACGCCTTTAACACGCCCCTGACATGCCCCCTTGAGATTTAGATGTCTTTCTGATGGACTTCAGAGAAAAACTTCTAAAAAGAGGTTTTGAAAATACTGATTTGGACATTTTTGTGAGATAAACGTCCAAATGCAGACTTATGTAATTTTTTGGACATTTTTCTCTTTTGAAAATGAGCCCATGTGTGTCTTAAATACCAATATCAACATCTTGAACTCAACAGCTTGAATTGGATACCCAAGTAATGGGTATCCAATGCAGGTCCTGTATTATCGAGGTAATATGAGTGAAACATGAGTCCCCTTGTCTGAACAGCTACGTTCTGAGCTACTTAAAGAGCTTGTAGCAATGTTGGCAGAGGGCAATTATATAATATATTACAATAATACAAATGTTTGTTTCAGTGGATGGAATGGGGAGCAACAAAATCTAGTGGAAGTACAAAACATTTTGAAGGCATCTGGAAGCTCCAGAAGGACTGGCACTGTCATTTCCTTTCTAGCACTACAAAAGGGCTGAGACTTTCCTCAATACCTGTTTTATTGAAAGGGAGAACTGCTGTCCTAATCTGTGGTATTGTCTCTGAAGCAAACATGACTTCTGTTTGGCCTGGAGGCCAACAAGACTCAGTTTTTTTTTTTTTACAGTTTGAGGCTTATCCCCTCCCCTTCCAAATATTTGTTTTAACTTTCCCTTTAAACTCAGGTGTGGCTTAGAAGTTATATCTGCTGCCCAGTTACACAGCCATAATAATACCCTTTACAGTTTGCAGTTTATTTATAAAACTTGATATATCGCTATTTAATATACTGTCACAGCAATTAAAAACAAATCCTTAAGTAAAGCTAGAAAAGAAATGCAATACCTAAAAGAAAAAAAAAAAGATTAAAATATAGTTGTGGTATTTCTTAGTTTCTGAATGTCCCAGATACCCAGTATCCCATTCAAACCACATCTCCAAAGAGCTGTAACAACAGATGCAATGTATTATTTTATTAGGATTTTGCAACATCTGCCAAAAAGGCAGCTCTGGAATTCAAACAAGCAAACTTCAAACTTACTAGCATCTATTTTACCCATCACAGCAAATAGCAGCCTTAGATGGAAGGCTGAATGCCCATCATTGAAGAGATTGTAAGGGGTCTAGGACCTTGTCTATATAGCTGTAATAGAGAGTTTGGCTTGACAACCTCCTGCAAGAACAGAACCCAATTCAGGGTAAATTTTAGCCTGAATTCACTCATCAGTTGGAACTTGATTACTGAGCTCACGTCATGGTTGCACAATCACTGTGCCATGAATATCTTCTACAAAGACCAGCTTGAACCCACCACTCTGGTGCCTGGGTTTGAGGACTATCCTAAATTTCAAGAATTTCATCTTCAGAGATGCAAACTATGGTTTCTAAGGACCAAATATTCAGAACAAAGGGAGCAGCTTGCCCATCTTCAAAGATAAGGCATCCACCAGAATCATACAAAAAAGGAGCTCTGGTAATCAAGAAGTTAGCTGGTGTTACCAGCCAACTTGAATTATCATCATTTCAGGTGTCTACCAGCCTTCTTCTCTGTTGCTGCACTGCATGGACCTGCTGGGGCTCTTCTGAATCCAGCTGTTTGTCTGGTGTCCTGCACTGACATCACCTGCTACCCTCATCTACATCCAGGTTGTATGCCTGTTTTATTATTGCTAAAGGGGTAATAATAGGAGGCCTGATTTAAGGGCCCGAACCAGGGCTTGTGTGCATTCACTGACTAATTCTCTGATAAGAACCTCTGTCTTTTTTCCTCCTGAGCTACCTCCCATTTGCATATAATTCTTAGTGCTTCATTTTCTACTTTTGGTTATTTTACTGGCTTGTAAGTAAATAGTCTTTATTTTTATAATAATTGGCCCATTTCCTTGCTTTCCAGTTCCAGAAGCAATAGAACTTGGATTCATATAATTTGTGGGATGGGGTTTTAGAAATTCATGATAACAGCTACTGTTACACAACTTGCCTGTCCCAATATTATAGTGCATACAGAAAGCACTATACTGTAGCTAGCTCCAACTACAAGGTGAAGAACTGCATCAGAAGAGCTTCAATCCTTCTGTCTTGCAAATCCTCGAGTACTGTGTCCCCATCAACCAGAATAGCTGCCCTATAACCAAGATATCAACTCTTGGAGCATTAAATAGTGTCTCCCTGTCCTCTAGTAAAAGAGGAAAAAAGTTGTCTATGGTAATGCTTCATTTGAGGCCACCCCACTCCAAAAGAAAAAAAATTCAGAGGCCTCCCATTTAGTCAAGATTATGCTTCTGAGCACCTTGTGGAGGGAAACAGCACTGGAAATCTTTCTGATATCCTGCAATATGGGAACTCTCTGAAGAGTCCCTTGGCATTCAACATCTGGAAGAAAGAAATGATCTGGGAAGTTTGAGAAGTTGTTTTTTTTTTTCCCTAAAAGCCCAACCATGCAGGAACTGTCTCTCTTTAAAGAAGAGAAGCTTCCTTCTTCCTAGTTCCCCACAGGATTCCACTTCCTCTTTTCTCAGGGACTCTGGTAAAAGAGGATTCTTTACAAAGACCAGAACCTCCTTGTTTACCTTAAGGCATTTGGGAGCCAAAACCCCATGGGATGCAGAGCCAGGAGATACCGCTGGCCAAGCCATCTTGGATTCCCCCTCCAGGCTTCTATATGGTACAGAAAGTACGATACATGTGACCGTCTCTGGGAAAAAGTGAATAAAGTAGTGGATCTAAAATGTTGAGAATGGCCAATTTTTCACGTCATGGATTGAGAATGGCCAATTTTTCATGTCATGGATCCATAAGCAGTCTGCAAAAATACATGTTTTAACATCTATTTTTTTTTTAAATTTTTAATATAAAAGGATGGGATTTAGACTGTTGTATTACACATTGTTTGCTCTAACAGAATTCAATAAAACATCATTTTTTTGGTTTCTGGTGACTTTAGTCACCTTTCCCAGAGATGATCACCTATAATTAAAAGAAAAAAACAGAAGACTGGAGGCCACAGTGAAGTTCCCAAGTCCCATTTCTGTGGAAAGAACTATAAAGTCAAGAGATTAAGGGGCTCATTTTCAAAGCACACACTTACATAGTGAAATGAGCTTCATAGAGGTGTATTTTCAAAGCACTTGGACTTACAAAGTTCCTTAGAGGGGCATAATGGAAAGGGACCCCTGAGTTTTGTTGAGGACGTCCTCGTAAAACGTGCCGATGGAGGGGCGGGGAAACCTGTATTATTGAAACAAGATGGATGTCCATCTTTCGTTTTGATAATACGGTCGTGGACGCTCAAATCTTGAAATTTAGGTCGTCCTTACAGATGGTCGTCCCTAGATTTGGTCGTTTCTGATTTTCGGCAATAATGGAAATCAAGGACACCCATCTCAGAAACAACCAAATGCAAGCCCTTTGGTCATGGGAGGAGCCAGAATTCGTAGTGCACTTGTCCCCCTGACATGCCAGGACACCAACTGGGCACCCTAGGGGGCACTGCAGTGGACTTCATAAAATGCTCCCAGGAACATAGCTCCCTTACCTTGTGTGCTGAGCCCCCCAACCCCCCCCCTCAAAACCCATTATCCACAACTGTACAGCACTACCATAGCCCTTACAGGTGAAGGGGGCACCTAGATATGGGTACCGTGGGTTTCTGGTGGGTATTGGAGGGCTCGCTGTTTCCTCCACAAACGTAACAGGTAGGGAGACCTGCATACTGCTATGATGGAGCTGAGTATGACATCTGAGGCTGGCGTAGAGGCTGGCACAAAATATTTTTAAAGATGTTCTTTGAGAGTGGGAAGGGGTTAGTGACCACTGGGGGGAGTAAGGGAAGGTCATCCTTAGTGTATGAAACTCTTCTGCCACTGGAAAACGGAAAAGAATAAATCATACTATTAATTCTTACTTGTGAAGTGGTGTCTCATTATTCCCATCCTGAAGATTAACAATAGATTTATCACCAGTGTAAGAAGTCACCATTAATTTGACAATCTCAGTTGCTCCCTGCGTAGCAGCAAAATGAAGTGCTGTGGCATGGTCGTTCTGCACATTATAAACACAAACCAGAAGATTAGTGTTTTATGCAATTCACTCAAACTCCAGGTAAAAAAAAAAAGCATTGGGATAGAAATATATGTTCAAATCCACATTTATTTATAAAACATATAATTCAGAGGAGTGGCCTAGTGGCTAGAGCACCAGTCTTACAATCCAGAGGTGGCCAGTTCAAATCCCACTGCTGCTCCTTGTGATCTTGGGCAAATCACTTAATCCTCCATTGCCTCTGGTACAAACTTAGATTGTGAGCCCTTCTGGGACAGAAAAATATCCAGTGTACTTGAATGTAACTCACCTTGAGCTACTACTGAAAAAGGTGTGAGCAAAATGGAAATTAGAATAAAATTCAGACATAAACAGGTGCTATAGCTGGGTATTTTGTTGATCACTAAAACTACTGTTTAAATATACTTAATTTACACTAAAAACATTTGGCTATTGTTAAGGTCAATAAAATATTGTGAAGCATTATTCATTGATTTAAACAACTACTAGCCGTTAAGCCTGTAACAATGGGCTTGGTTTTTGTTTTCCTATGGCCTCCCCCCGTCCACCAACCCTGCTCTCTCTCCTGCCCTCCCCCCATGTTCTGCAACCCTCCTCTCCCCCCTCCCATCCACTTCATCCATCCATGTCCATCAACTGTTCTCTCCCCTACCCTCCATCCTCGGGCTCCCATCCACCGAGATTGTGATCTCCTGTGCCCTGCCATCCCCGCCGCCGCCATTTTGCCGTCCCCACTGCCACCACCACCTTTGACCCCCCCCTGGTGTCCCCCCCCCCCCCCTCTTTACGCCATCATCGTGTCGTCGGTTCTCTATCGCTGAGTCTGTTTCCCTCAGTTCCGCCCCCTCCTTCCCTCCCTGCTCCCTCCTCCTCCGATTTCCACGCCCAAGTCAAAGCCCTCCTCCCTATTGGGCTGTACTGCTGGTGGAGGCGGGGCTTGGACTTCTACACTCTCAGCGTTCCGACTCTACTGCGCATTTGCAGATGAGTCGGTCACTTGCCTTTTATATGTTTGATGACCTACATTATTACACAGTTGACTATAAAGACGATGCCTCAATTAGGCCTGTGCTAGACTACTTCAGAGTTTTATCAGTTGGACTTGAAAAATAACATAAATGGCCCATAACCCTTTAAATTTAATTTGAAACAACACTTACAACTACCTGTTTTTGATCAATCTTTGCTCCGAAGTCAATACACTTTCTAACAATTTCCAGATCTCCATTCTGGACTGCCAGGTGTAGAGGACTACACTTTCCATTATCGGTAAAATTGATGTGACTCTCGATAGGATAGCCTAGCTCTTCACCTGAAGAACACAGAATTATGAATTTACAGTACAGATGTTTTATAATTATGTACTGAATACCAAAAATATTTATTCTAAATATATTAACCTTTTTTTAAAATGACTTCCAAGCACTTTGTGGAACCACTGTGTGCAGCGACGTGAATAGCGTAGCATCCCAATTTGTTTCTTGTGCATAGCTTTGCTCCATGTTTCAGCTACAAAAAAAATGTTTGAACATTAATTATGCTTTTAGAAAATATAAGAAATACTGTAGGACATGTTCATACAAAATGTGCGACATGACTTGGTGCTCTGAGTGGGAAAGCAATAAGAGTGAATCAGTAATCTTATACTGTAACGTATTATTGCAAAACATATTTTTTATTGTGTTAATGGTTTTATCCTTACAAATAAGCAATGTATTCCCCAAGTCTAACTTAATAATGGCATATGGCTTTTTCTTTTAGAAAAATATCTATACTTTTTTTAAACCTTGCTATGCTAACTGCTTTTACACATTCTCTGGCAATGAATTCCAGAGTTTAATTACTCAGTGAAGAAATATTTTCTCTGATTTTATTTTTAAATATACTACTTATTAACTTTATTGCATGCCCCCTAGTCCTTGAAAAGACTAAACATGTTCAAGTGTACAGCGCTGTGTACGTCTAGTAGCGCTATAGAAATGATAAGTAGTAGTAGTAGTAAAAGACTAAACAAGCAATTCACGTCTACTCATACCACTCTACCTAATAATTTAGAGACCTCATATCTCCCCTCAACTGTCTTTTTCCAAGGTCAGGAGCCCTAACGTCTTTAGCCTTTCCTCAAAGGGAAGTCTTCTCATCCCCTATCATCACCCTTCTCTGTACTTTTTCTAATTCTGCAATGTCTTTTTTGAGATGCAGTGACCAGAACTGCATACAATATTCAAGGTGCAGTCGCACTGTAGAGTAACACAAAGGCATTGTAATATTCTCTTTTTTATTCTCCATTCCTTTCCTAATAATTCCTAATATTCTATTTGCTTTCTTAGCCTTCACTGCACATTGAGCAGAGAATTTTAACATATCATCAACGATGACAGCTAGATCCTTTCCCTGTGTAGCGACTCCTAATATGGAACCTTGCATCACGTAGCTATAGTTTTGGTTCTGCTTCCCTACATGCAACACTTTGCACATGCTCACATTAAGGGCCCCTTTTATTAAGCCACGCTAGAGATTCCATATGCGGGCAGCCTATTCAATTCGAATGGGCTTTGTCACATTTGTTGCACAGCTTAGTAAAAGGGGCTCTTACTGTGAGCATGTGTGCAAAGCGTCACCTTCCATTTGGATGCCCAGTCTCCTAAAGTCCTCTTGCAATTTTTCATAATCCTTTTGTGATTTAACAACTTAATACCTTTGTGTCATCAGCAAATGTAATTACCTTACTTGTTATTTCCGTTTCTAGATTAGACTGCTTTTTCATTTGCAGCTGAAACTGAAACAGTCTGAAAGCTTTCGACTGAAACAAACCGCAACCAAAATTCATCAGCCAAAACCAAAAAAAGCTATTTGGTTTTGTGAACATGAACCACTGAGGGCAGCTGGGTATTGTTAGAGCTTGCAGTCTACGTCCCTCTGCTAAACTCACAGTATCCAAGCCAGAATATAATAATTTAAACAATAAAAGACTATTTTATCTCCAAACAAAATAGCCTCCACATACATGGACCGCAGCTAATGAAAACTGAAACTAAAAGCCACGGTGCTTCTACATTGACTTTGCACCACACCCAGAGTCATAACTCTACAGTGAGGCTTATACCTAAGGAGCTTGCCAACCCACATTTACAGACTTAAAATTCCTGCTAAAATTATTTATCAAAAGCATTTATTTGGAGCATTCTATTTACTATATAAGCTATTGTGCAAGATCATAAATGCATTACTTGCAATCGGAGTACAAAAAAAGCAAAAGAAAAAGAATACAAAGAATAGCCGCCCTCCCTCAGACTACTTTACAATCCCTGGTGGTCTAGTGGTGTAACCAATTCAGGAGTGAAGCCTCAGTCACAGCAACCTTTTTGAGAGCAGAGCTAGAATGGGCAGGAGTAAATGGAGATTGCTCCTGCCTCAATCATACCTCTAGACCACCAGGGACTGTAAAATAGGCCCAGGAAAGGAAATCACATATGGGGTCTGGGAGGAGGGACAACTCCTGTTTTGGGAGGGGAGGGAGGGAGACAAAAGGGACAAAGCACAAATTTTTGGCTTCCACCAAAAATACATGGTCATTTTCAACTGAAACTGAAAACATGGCGGCAAATTAAAATAACCTTTCCATTGAAGCCGAAACTGGGCAGAAAAAGAATTTGGGGCCAATTTTTGCCTCCTATCCCACACTTCCGAATTTACTCATCAGTCATGTTTGTGCAGCGCTGTGTATGCCTTGTAGCGCTATAGAAATGCTAAATAGTAGTAGTAGTAGTAGTCTTTCATAAAGTCAAATTTGTCAAATGCCTTATGATACACAGTATCAGTTGGCTCACATCCTATATAATAAAACGCACCTCCAACGTTCTGAAGCCGAGAAAGTGAAGCCTTCAAGCCTTGAAGCATTCCTGCAACATTCCGGAACTACGTGTCGTCAATTGAGGAGATGGAGCCTTACAGAGCACACAAATGCTTCAAGGCTTGAAGGCTTGACTTTCTCGGCTTCAGAACATTGGAGGTGTGTTTTATTATATAGGATGTGCTCGGTGCTTTTGTGTAGCACATGGGGGGAATTTAATATATGCTGATTAAAGTAGAGGAGTGGTTGGAAGGGGGGCACTGGAGATAGGACAATCACTGGGTGGCTGGAGGGGGGCAGGGGAGAGAGGAGATTCACTGGGTGGCTGGAGGGGGCAGGGGAGAGAGGAGATTCGCTGGGTGGCTGGAGGGGGGACCAGGGAAAAAGTAGAATCGCTGGGTGGCTGGAGGGGGGGCAGGGGAGAGAGGAGAATTGCTGGGTGGCTGGAGGGGGGCAGGGGAGATAGGAGAATCGCTGGGTGGCTGGAGGGGGTAGGGGAAAGAGGAGATTCGCTGGGTGGCTGGAGGGGGGCAAGGGAAAAAGGAGAATCGCTAGGTGGCTGGAGGGGGCAGGGGATATAGGACAATCGCTGGGTGGCTGGAGGGGGGGCAGGGAACAGAGGAGACTTGCTAGATGGCTGGAGGGGGGGCAGGGGAGAGAAGAGCATCAGTGGGTGGCTGGAGGGGAGCAAGGGAAAACGTAGAATCGCTGGGTGGCTGGAGGGGGAGCAGGGGAGAGAGGAGAATCGCTGGGTGGCTGGAGGGGGGACAGAGGAGACACACTCACACCCAGCAGTCTCACTTTTTCTCTGTCACACACACACACTCGCACATTCACTCTCTCTGTCTCACACACAGTCAATCTCACACACACTCTCTCAAACATATACACTCTGAGGAAAACCTTGCTAGCGCCCGTTTCATTTGTGTCAGAAATGGGCCTGTTTTACTAGTTTATACATAAGGGTGAGCCAGTTGATGTAGTGTATCTAGATTTTCAGAAAGCTTTTGACAAAGTTCTTCATGAGAAGCTCCTGAGAAAATTAAAGAGTCATGGGATAGGAGGCAATGATCTGTTGCAAATTAGGAATTGGTTGACAGAAAACAGAGGGTGGGGTTAAATGGCCATTTTTCTCAATGAAGGAAGGTGAATAGTTGAGTGCCGCAGAGAGTTGTACTGGAACCGGTGCTGTTCAACATATTTATAAATGATCTGGAAATCGGAACGCGTGAGGTGATTAAATTTGCGGATGGCACAAAACTATTCAAAGTTGTCAAAACACATGTGGATTGTGAAGAATTGCAGGAAGACCTTAGGAAACTGGAAGACTAGGCATCCAAATGGCAGATGAAATTTAATGTGGACAAATGCAAAGTGATGCACATTGGGAAGAATAATCTGAATCATAGTTATTTAATAGTAGGGTCCACTTTAAGAGCCAGAACTCAAGAAAAAGACCTAGGTGTCATTGTAGACAATACGCTGAAATCTTCTGCCCAGTGTGAGGTGGCAGCCAAAAAAGCAAACAGGAGGCTAGGAATTATTTTGAGAGGGATGCAAAATAAGACCAAAATATTATAATGCCTCTGTATTGCTCCACAGTGTGACGTCATCTCCAGTATTGTATTTAAGTCTGGTCACCGTATCTCAAAAAAGATATAGAAGAATTAGAAAAAGGTTCAAAGAAAAGTGACCAAAATAATAGAGGGCATGGAACTGCTACCATATAAGGAAAGGCTTAAGAGGTTAGAGCTCTTTACCTTGGAAAATAGATGGCTGAGGGGGGATATGATGGAGGTCTATAAAATCCTGTGAGAAGTGGAACGGGTAGAGGTGGATCGTTTTTTTTCTCTCATTCAAAAAGTACAAGGATCAGGAACACTCAATGAAATTGCATGGAAATACTTTTAAAACAAATAGTACTCTGGATAATATAGATACCAGAGTACAGATAGAATTGAAAAGTGAACTTGCAGAGCTATTGTTAGTAATATGTAATTTATATTTAAAATCAATTATGGTAAAGAAAGATTGGAGGGTGGCAAATGTAATGCTAATTTTTAAAAAGGGTTCCAGAGGTGATCCAGAAAATTATAGACCAGTGAGCCTGACGTTGGTGCAGGGCAAAACGGTAGAGAAGAAAATTACAGAGCATATACATAAGCATGGATTAATGAGACAAAGCCAACAAGGATTTCATCAAAGGAAATCTTGCCTCATCAATCTACTATTTTTTTGAAGAAGAAGTGAACAAACATGTGGATAAAGGTGAGCCGGTCAATATTGTGTATCAGGATTTTAAAAAGGCATTTGACAAAAGTACCTCATGAAAGATTCCTGAGGAAATTAGAAAGTCATGGGATATCGTGTTAAGCCTTTATTGAAATATTTCTTCTTTAAATCTCATCTTCTGAGTTTATAACGGGTTCCTCCCCCTATACTTTGTGGTCTAATACAAGATGTATTACTTTTGATCTTGATGTTTTTAGATTATGCCTGTCTGTTTTTCCTGTTCAAGATGTAAAGGCTTGTAAAGAATATAAATTTATAAATAAAAATTAAAAAAAAAAAAAAGAAAGTCATGGGATAGGAGGTAATGTCCTGTTGTGGATTAAAAACTGCTAGGGTAGTCAACTTAAGACTCCTTAATTTTTCAGTGACTTATCTTTCCCGAGAGAACTTCGTAAAATGTACTTGAGAGATATCTTACAGCTGACCCTGGAAGATAGTGAGATAGTGAATGTCTATTATATTCCTAGAGGTACCAGGGCAGTTAATAAAAAAAAGGGGGAAATGGATACTATAAATTCTCCTGATAGTCTTGATCTTACAAAATATTTGGAAACTTGTCAGGACATTATTGCCAAAAGAGCAACTCTGTTGGTTACCTTGTCATTTGTGGAAAATAAAAAAAGGGGGCAGTTGGAGACATCCTAAATCGGGTTTAGATTATACCAATTTGGACATCCCTGGGAGAAAGACGTCCATCTTCCGATTTATGTCGAAAGATGGACGTCCTTCTCTTTCAAAAATGAGCCCCAAAGTTATTCAAAGTTGTTAAATCGCAACAGGATTGTAAAAAAGAGTAACCCAAAACTATAGGTACGTGATGCAAGGTTCCACATTAGGAGTCACTGGCCAGGGAAAGGATCTAGGTATCATCCTTAATGATATGTTCAAACCCTCTGCTTAGTATGCAGCAGTGGCTAAAAAAGCAAATAGAATGTTAGAAATTATTGGGAAAAGAATGGAAAACAAAAATGAGAATGTTATAATGCCTTTCTCTCGCTCCATGGTGTGGCCGCACCTCAAATACTTGTGCAATTCTGCTCTCAGCATCTCAAAAATTATATAGCAGAATTAGAAAAGGTACAGAGAAGAGCTACAAAAATGAAAAAGGGGATAGGATGACTGCCCTGTGAGGAAAGGTATCATGTTTCAGGATGAGTGAGCCCTTGGCCCATAGTGGAACAGTGTGCCCAGGAGACAGACTGTAGCAAGGTACACCAACTGATAGTGGGATAGAAGTGGAGGAGGATACACCAGAGTATTTATTTATTTTATTTATTAGGATTTATTTAACGCCTTTTTGAAGAAATTCACTGAAGGCAGAGTACAGTAAGAATAGATCAAACATGAGCAATAGGCAATTACAGCAGTAAAAATATTCAAATAATACAAAGTATAGCATAGTATACTACTTACAATGTCAACACAATACGTAATAGTACATAGTGAAGGGTAAAGCAAAGATGGAACATAGTAACATAGTAAATGACGGCAGATAAAGATCTCTATTGTCCATCCAGTCTGCCCAACACGATAAACTCATTTTACATGGTATGTGATACTTTATATGTATACCCGAGTTTGATTTGTCATTGCCTTTTTCAGGGCACAGACTGTAGAAGTCTGCCCAGTACTGTTCTTGTACTAAGTTCTAAAGCTAACCTCAGTTACCATCAAACCAAGTCTGAAAATGACTAGCGCAGCTCCAAGCTCATAAGGTAAACTTAGGTTCTACTACCCAGCTCAAAACAAAATTGCCCCTCCTCCAGAGCTATGAGTCACCAGATGCTATGTAAACAAAATTGATTGAATTAAGTCTCTGGCAGTGTAGATTCAACACACAATTCTAATGAAAACAGATACCAGATTCAATGTAACCAGATTAAGTCACAGGTTTAAAACACTTGGCACAGGTTAAAACACAGTTCCAGTGAAAACACCTTTAAGACAATTCCAGCATAAAAAGATGAAATCACTAGCACAGATATTCAAAACTCAAAACACAATTCTCTAAATCCCTTTAAGACAATACCAGCATAAAAATATAAAATCACAGTGCAATATAGGCAATAGAATAGAGACAGATAAGGAACTTATAGAGGTCAGACCCTCTGCAAGTGAAAGAACAGGGTTTTTTTTTGTTTCATTTGTACCCCGTGCTTTCCCACTCATGGCAGGCTCAATGCTGCTTACATGGGGCAATGGAGGGTTAAGTGACTTGCCCAGAGTCACAAGGAGCTGCCTGTGCCTGAAGTGGGAATTGAACTCAGTTCCTCAGGACCAAAGTCCACCACCCTAACCACTAGGCCACTCCTAGTTAATAGGATAGAATAAAAAGGGGGTGAAATAGAATAAAGGAGTCAATAGTTTATCAGGAAGATATTAAGAGATATTAAGAGCAGGACACAGGTGGCCAAATTGGGATACGAAGATACGTCTCCTTGAGACCTAACGAGATGGGAAACTCCCTGGGCTGCACTGCCGCTATCACAGACCGCAGCGTCTCCATGCGGAAGTGCTGAACCCTCAGAGACTCGTTCACCTTCCGTAAGTCGAGAACTGGCTGAAAAGACCCCCCTTTCTGGGGCACCATGAAATAAATGGAATAGCGACCTTCCCAAAGCTCGGACTGAGGCACAGGAACCACCGCTCCTAACTCCAACAGAGACCGCAATGTTTCTGCCACCGCTTCCCGCTTTCCGACTGTGGCGCAGCGGGACTCCAAAAAGGCGTCCTTGACGGGTGCCATCAACTCCAACTTGTATCCATGCTCTATCAGATCGAGTACCCAAAGGTCCGTCGTGATCTTGGCCCACTCCTCCATGAACCGGGTCAAACAGCCCCCAATGCAAGGAATGGAAGAGTGGACCGGAACTTCGTCATTGGGAAGCTCGGTTAGTGCTTCCCTGTCGCTGAGCAGAACCAGCGGCCTTTTTTTCCGAACGAAAGGAATGCTGCTGCAATCTGGAACGTTAAAAAAGGAGCAGAGGCCCGACCAGGTAGATAATGCCGCGCCTCCCGAAACCTCGGTCTCGCCAAAGAAGTTCGAGGCTCGGATTTGGGTCTGTCCTCCGGCAGACGCTGAGACTTGGAATCTCCGAAATCCTTAACAATCTTTTCCAAATCCTCCCCAAACAGCATCTTACCCCAAAGGGCAACTTCGTGAGCCGCTGATTTGAAGCCATATCAGCCACCCAGTGGCGCAGCCATAGCAGCCACCGAGCAGAAACCGCCAGAGACATCTGCTTAGCTGAGGCCCGAATCAAATCATAGAGAGCATCAGCCAAATATGCAAGCCCCGACTCCATAAGAGGGGCAACCTCCGCCAATGGAGCCGAGACCTCCAACTCATGCTGCACCGCCTGCTGAAGCCAAGACAGACAGGCTCAAGCTGCATACGAACTACAAATTGAGGCCTGCAGAGTCAAGGCCGACACCTCGAAAGCGCGCTTTAAAGAGGCCTCAAAACTGTGATCCTGTATGTCCTTGAGGGCAACGCCTCCCTCAACTGGAAGAGTGGTCTTCTTGGTGACCGCCGCCACCAGGGAATCTACCTTCGGAAAGGCGAAAAGACTCAAATGAGACTCCTCCACCGGATAAAGGCGAGCCATAGTGCGAGCTACCTTTAGGTTCCCCTCAGGCTCCAACCACTGATCTGAAATGAGCTCCTGAATAGCTTCATGGACAGGAAAATATTGTGACGGCTTCCTAGTGCTAGCCATCTTAACATTTATGGCTGCCGCAGCCACAGCTTCAGAATCTTGAATATTCAGCGCCTGCAAGGACTCTGAAATGAGGGAAGGCAATTCGTCCTTCACACCGCCTTAGTGTCATCCTGTTCTTCGTGAACAAGTTCACCTTCTTCCACATCTCCGAGTCCCGAGTTCTGTGACCCTCGGGTGGATCCTCCGGCTCCCTCAATCAGAGATGGCTGCGGCCCAAGCGAAGCCACCGAGCCCGTCTCAGACTCTGACCCCAGCCTCCTGCTCTTCAGTGACGGTGGTGCCACCGGAATTGAGGGCGATGCTCCAACTCCCAAATCCGACCCCACCTGGCATGATGGGAGCGAAGACTGCAGGTGGAACGCCAAATCACCCGGAGAGGCCTTTTTTAATAAAAATGCCTGGTGCATAAGTAAAATAAACTCGGGGGAAAATGGGTCCCCCTGCCCCTGAGCTGCCACAGTACATAAGTACATAAGCACTGCCACGCTGGGAAAAGAGCAAAGGTCCATCAAGCCCAGCACTCTGTCTCCGACAGCGGCCAATCCAGGCCCCCAAGAACCTGGCAAAACCCCCAAATTCAATAATGATCAATGGACTTTTCCTTCAGGAATCTGTCCAGACCCCCTTTAAACTCAGCAAGGCCAGCTGCTGTCACTACCTTCTCCGGCAATGAGTTCCAGAGTCTAACTACGCGCTGAGTAAAGAAAACCTTTCTCCGATTTGTTTTAAACCTACCACATTCTAATTTCATCTTGTGTCCCCTGGTTCTATTATTGTTAGAAAGTGTAAACAAACGCTTCACATCAGTCCGCTCTACCCCACTCATTATTTTGTACACCTCTATCATATCACCCCTCAGCCGCCTTTTCTCCAGGCTAAAGAGTCCTAGCCATCTTAACCTCTCCTCATAGGGTAGTTGTCCCATCCCTTTTATCATTTTTGTCGCCCTTCTCTGCACCTTCTCCAATTCCTTTATATCTTTTTTGAGATGAGGCGACCAGAACTGAGCACAATACTCCAGGTGCGGTCGCACCATGGAGCGATATAACAGCATTATATCATCCTCATGCTTGTTTTCCATCCCTTTTCTAATAATACTCAACATTCTGTTCGCCTTCTTAGCCTCCGCAGCACATTGAGCTGAAGATTTCAAGTTCCTATCCACGATGACTCCCAGATCCCTTTCTTGGTCCGTAACTCCTAAAGCGGAACCTTGCATGACATAGTTCAGGGGTAGGCAACTTCGGTCCTCGAGAGCCGCAGGCAGGTCAGGTTTTCAGGATATCCACAATGAATATGCTTGAACTTGATTTGCATACACTGCCTCCATGGTATGCAAATCTATCTCTTGCATATTCATTGTGGATATCCTGAAAACCTGACCTGCCTGCGGCTCTCGAGGACCAGAGTTGCCTACCCCTGACATAGCTGTAATTTGGGTTCCTCCTTCCCACATGCATCACTTTGCACTTGTCAACGTTGAACTTCATCTGCCATTTGGACACCCAATCCCCCAGTCTCATGAGGTCTTCTTGTAATCTTTCACACTCCTCCTGCAACGAGACGACCCTGGATAACTTTGTGTCATCTGCGAATTTAATTACCTCACTAGTTACTCCCATCTCAAGGTCATTTATAAATATGTTAAAAAGCAGCGGTCCCAGCACAGACCCCTGAGGGACCCCACTAACTACCCTTTCTCCATCGAGAATAATGACCATTCAACCGTACTCTCTGCTTCCTATCTTTTAACCAGCTCTTAATCCATAATAAAACACTGCCTCAGATCCAATGACTCTCCACTTTCCTTTGGAGTCTTTCATGAGGCACTTTGTCAAACACCTTCTGAAAATCTAGATACACAATATCCACCGGCTTCCCTCTGTCCACATGTTTGTTCACCCCCTCGAAAAAATGCAGTAGATTTGTGAGGCAAGACTTCCCTTCTCCAATGCTACTGGCCCCCAAGACTCCCGTGACAACTGACTGCCCTCTGCTAGCCTCTTCACCAGTACCGTGTGCTCCTCTGCCTCCAGGGCCGCGCTGGAAGCATCCCCTGATGAATCAAAAATGGCACCCTCCACGAGCTGCGGAGCGCAGGAAATCCCCTCGGAGACCGCCACTGCCCCCGATTCCTCCATGCAGCCAGTGCTGCAGAGTCCCGCTACACTGTGTTTCCACAGCGAGAACAGCGCTTGGCAGTCTCAGGCGAACGCGGGGATCAGCAGAAAAAAGGAACAGCACTCACCCTACAAATGAGAGTGGCAAAGCCCGTCCCCAAAGGAGCTGCAACACGGCGTCCCAATTCTCCAGCACCCGGTCCAACAGAGGTTCGGGTCTGGGAACGTGCTGCCTGTGTGCCAATTTTTTTTTCACTGTGAGCCCAAAATCAGACAGACACAGAAGCCACAGCACCAGCAAACGACTGGGAGCAGGGGATTGAAGGGTAAGGCAGGGACCTGAACATAAGTATGCCTTTAAAGTGGGCACCACCAGCCACACACCCCTGTTCAACTGGCACCCCAGGAGCCCCCTAACAATAGACAATCCAGAAGCTGGCAAGCTCCGTCCACCACCTGCTGGAGATAGTTATACTAAAGGGAGAAGGTCCAGTACACAGAAGGTTACTGCCTGTTTTTATCTCCACCTGCTGATAGACAGATACAATCCACCAGTTCATGGATTCATCTGCTGCTGAAGCTAAGGAAGTGAAAGTTATCAGATGATGGTCAGAGCTGAGGCACAGAAACTGGAGAGTGAGCAGTTGGAGAAGAAAATAAGATCAAGACAGTGGCCATTCTGGTGAGTGGGGGGTAGTGGAGCACAGTTGAAGATTGAAAGAGGATGTTAAAATGAGAAACTGAGAAGCATAATAGTCATAGGGATCATTAGTATGAATGTTAAAATCCCCAAGAATGAGAGAAGGAGATGAAGGTTCAAAAAAGAAGGAAAAACAGGCATCAAAGTCAATGAGAAAGGAAGAAAGGGACTTATCAGGGGGTCGATAAATGACTGCTACTTGGAGAGGTAGAGGAGTGAATAGATGGTTGCAGTAGACTTTGAAGGAAGAAAAGCAGCGACACTGAGGTGGAAGAAGAGGTTGAAATCTACAGGAGGGTGAAAGTAGTAGCCCAACATCACCTCCACAGTCAACCAGGTGGGGAGTATGGGAGAAAAGGTAACCTCCATGACATAGGGCTGCGGCTGAAGTAGAGTCTTCAGGGCAAAGCCAAGTCTCAGTTAGGGCAAGCAGATGGAGAGTACTAGAGATAAAAGAGGTTGTGGATGTAGGAAAGTTTGTTGCAGACAGAGTGGGCATACCACAAAGCACATGAGAAAGGCAGGGAAGAAGTGGGGAGGGAAGAACAGAAATTAGATTGGAGACATCACGGTGTGACCTACATAAATAGGATGAGAGCTGATGTGGAGGACCAAGATTGGGACTGATATCCCCAGTGGAGAGCAGGAGAAGCAGCAAGAGAGTATGGAGAAAAGTAGCATAGGCATGATGATAGCAACAAAGGCAAGATGTACTCAGATAGAATGAAGATGGTTGAATGGAAGGAAGGAAATGTTGAAGGTTGAGAGCTGAGAAGAAGGGAGAAGACAAAAGACATGGTGAGATGATGAAAGAAGAAGAAGGGCAATATGTTTCTGTAGTATACAATGGTTTCAGATGGAGAAAGATTGGGAAGGGACAATACCAAGAAGAGAAAGTGTACTGGAGTCATAAGTAGTAACTGGGAGAAAATACAAAGTGTATAGAGAAAATGCTTCGGCAACTAGAACAAAGGCCCTGGGAGGATCAGGGTGAACCTGGGAGTCACTCCAGAGAAGGATGAGAGGATATGCCAATGGGCTGCAAGTCCTCCACAGAACCTGGAAGGCAGCTGGTGGGTTTGCTGAGCACCTCCACCTCGCACCTCCTGGCCAAAAAAAGGCTTACCAGAGGTTAGGCCGAACTCAGCATTCCCCCCCCCCCCCCCCCCTTATGGTCACCTGATGAAAGAGGTTTATAAAATACTGAGTGGAGTGGAACAGTTAGATGTGATTTACTTCCAAAAATACCAGGAATATGGGGCATGCAAAGAAGCTATTAAGTAGTAAATTTTAAAAGAATTGGAGAAAATCTCTCTCACTCAATGGGTAATTGAACTCTGGAATTTGTTGCCAGAGATTGTGGTAAAAGCAGTTAGCTTAGCAGGGTTTATAAAGGGATTGGATAATTACCTAAAATTAAAGCTCATAAGCCATTATTAAGGTGGACTTGGGAAAATCCACTGTATATTCTAGGATAAGCAGCATAAAATCTGTTTTGCTGTTCTGGGATCTTGCTTTTAATTCCTAACACTTATTCACTTGTTCAGAAAACTTATTTTATCACCCTCACTTTAATATTCCCTTATCTCTTGTTTGTCCTGTTTGTCTGTCCTAATTAGATTGTAAGCTCTGATGAGCAGGGACTGTCTCTTCATGTTCAAGTGTACAACGCTGCGTACATCTAGTAGCACTATAGAAATGATAAGAAGTAGTAGTAGTGACCTGCTGGATTGGCCACCATTGGAAACAGGATATTGGGGTTGATGGATCTTCAGTCTGTCCCAGTATTGCAATGCTTATGTTCTTATGCTATTTTACTTTACTATTAATGTAAAACCATATTTTTGTTTAGCTCACTTGTTTATACTACTGAAAACTTTGCATGTATTTACCTTTATGTATCAAAACTAAAGACTTTTCAGCACAGTAGTGTTTGTGCTTTTCGTGCCACGCCTCCAGAGTCTCTAATCACGGCTGGGCACTACTCACACAAATACAATCCCCTTGACCGGTACCTTAAAAGAACCAGACAGTAGCAAAGAAAATATGCACTACATACTACCATATAGGGGATAATTCTTTAAAGTAGGCATGACTATTTAATGTGCTGATGTCATGCATAAATGATAGAATAATGGCACATATGTTCTTATGTGTGCCCATATGCATGTAAATGGTACCATTCTACTTAAGCATTATCCTGCAACTATGTTACATAGTGGGTATGTGACAGGTGGGTGTACACACATAGGTGGCATCTGGGTGGAACTAATCCTTACACATGTTTAAGTCCAAGTTATGTATGACCAACATGTGAGTGTAACAGTATATTTGCCTGGTTACACCAGGGGCGTAGCTAGGTTGGGCCATGGGCCCCTATAGATTTAGTCCTGGCCCCCTCCACTTTCAACCCCCCCCCTGCACCGCCACTGCAAGGTACCTTTGCTGGTGGGGGTCCCCAACCCCAGCCAGCCTTAATCTTCTTCAGCGCCGGTCTCCGGCACATTCGCTGATCTGTGCTGTGAGTCCTGACATCCAGCAAGTCCTGCACATTCCTTTAAGTGAAACTGAGCATGCTCAGTTTCACTTGAAGGAACGTTCATAATGTCAGGACTCACAGCACAGATCAGCGAATGTGCCGGAGACCGGCGCTGAAGAAGACTAAGGCTGGCGGGGGTTGGGGACCCACGCCAGCAAAGGTACCTTGCAGCAGTGGCAGCGGGGGGGGGGGGGGGGTCAAAAGTGGCAGGGGAGGGTCGGCGGAGGGGGTAGGTGGGCTAAAACATCCCCCCCCCCCACCTTGGGCTCTGGACCCTCCTCTCGCTGAGGTCTGGCTATGCCCCTGGGTTACACTATATGCTATAAAGGAAAGTAGGTGCCTAATTTCCTTTATGGAATAGGCATCTTACAAGCACCCTCTTATAAATTACTCCATTTATAACATTGGTTTTTCTGTACTCTCATACCAAGACCAATACACTGTATTATATAAAATAAAAAAATAATATTTAGAAATACTGCAGAGGGATATAGGGTACAAAGAAATGTAATAAATATACCAACCAGGATATCAATTGCTTCAACATTGTCTTTGCAGCATGTCATCATCACTGCACTATTTCCAATTTCTCCTTCTAGATTAATATCTGTACTACTATGAGAAGTCAATACCTAGCCAAACAGAAAAAAAACAGCACATCAAATATGAAGAAAGAACAAATATTAAAAACACACAAAACAATTGTAAACTCAGCAACCATTTATACTGGCAGATTTCAAAATGTTTTGTTGTCATTTACAAGGTTTGGGCAGCAAATGAAAGAGGATTATTATTATTATTATTATTTATTGCATTTGTACCCCACCTTATCCCACCTTTTTGCAAGCTCAATGTGGCTTACAGAGTGTTGTTATGATGCAGTCATTACATGATCTTAAATACATAAGCTGAAAGTAAATGAATTAGATGCAAGGTCATTACATGATTTTAAATACATAAGCTGAAAGTAGATGAGATGCAAAGTGCTAGAAAGGTGTTGTGAGAGGCGTTTTTGATGCACCTGAGTGAATTGAGGAATGATTTATTAAGGATGTCTTTCGTAGGCTTTGTTGAAGAGGTGTGTCTTCAAAGATTTGCGAAAGCTGGTTAGATGGTCCATATTTTTCAGGGCCATGGGTAATGTGTTCCAGATCTGTGTGCTTTTATACGCAAAAGTAGTAGCGTATGACTGGTTGTATTTAATTCCTTTGCAGCTGGGGAAGTTCAGATTGAGGAATTTGCGGGCCGATCTTTTGGCGTTTCTAGGTGGTAGGTCCACTAGGTTTAACATATAGAGTGGGGCGTCTGCGTGGATGATTTTGTGGATGGTTGTGCAGATCTTGAACTCGATTCATTCCTTGAGTGGTAGCCAATGTAGTTTCTCTCTTAGAGGTTTCGCCCTCTCGTATTTAGTTTTTCCAAAGATGAGTCTGGCTGCGGTGTTCTGGGCTGTTTGGAGTTTTTTAATGGTCTGTTCTTTACAGCCTGCGTACAAAGTGTTACAGTAGTCCAGATGACTTATTACTAATGACTGTACTAGGGTACAGAAGATGTTTCTTGGGAAAACAGGTTTTATTCTCTTGAGTTTCCATATCGAGTAGAACATTTTTTTTGTTGTATTCTTCACGTGATCAAGTGATAAGGCTAAAAGGGCAATATGATCAATATTCAGTGGAAGGGCCACATACCATAAAATGGATACTTTATCCATTTAAAATTACATGTATTTTCAGACGTGCTATCTGCATAAGTGCTGCTGAAAATTCACATATAAATTTAAAATGGATGTTTAGACCTGCTATTTACCTGCTGCCACCTGAACAGAAGATATACATTCACTGCCAGATTCTCCATACCGCACCTAGGGCCCTGTTTACTAAGGTGTGTTACCGTTTTTAGCTCGCCTACACTTAGCGTGCACACTAACCATGTAGGCACCTATAGGGATATTGTAGGCACGTACATGGTTAACGTGCGTTAAAAATGTTAACGCACCAATAACACTGCTTAGTAAACAGGGCCCTTAGAGATCTGCACTGAAATCCAGGCATATTCAATGTACGTAACTTAATTCGCTTAAGAAGCTAATTAGCATTGATAAAACACAACATGCAATAACGAGCACTAATTGGCAATAATTAGAATTTATGCACACAACTCGCTAAGGATATTCTGTAATGAATTGTGCCTAAATTCTAATGTGCGCAGTTCAAAAGGGGCATGGCTATGGCAGAGAAATAGGCATTTCATGGGCGTTCCAAAATTTATGCACGTAGTTATAGAATATGGCCTGATGCATGTAAATCTATGCACAGGGATTTATGCCATATTTTCATTGGTGTAAAGGGAAGCGCATAGTTTTAGGCACTGGGATATCAATTAAGCTTATTCTATATACCGTGCCTAAATTTAAGCACCACTTATAGAATACACTTAAATGGAAATGTTTACTGCGCTGATTTTTTAGGCGCCTTATATAGAATGTGGCCCTCGGTGGCTGAATTTTGACACTGATCCCTACATTCTCTAAATGGCATGCAAATTTACATGTGCAAAGTTGTGTGCTATTCTGAGATGCACGTGCAATTTAATTGGCTAATGAGCAATTAATGCCAACTGGGTGCTATCAACAAGTTGGTGTTAATTGGCAGCAATTTGTATTTGTGCACACATTTTGCTAAGCGCTATTCTATAAAGATCCACGTGCAAATTTTTTGGCGCACAGTTAAAAAGGGGGCATGGCCACGGGACAGGCATGGGTAGGTCAGAGGCGTTCACTAAAGATGTGTGCATTATTACTGAACACTAGGGATCTGTGTCCATCTTAAGCACCAAGAGTTACACCAAGTTTCCAATTGAAATGGAAGCTAGTTGTAAGCACTATTCTATATTAACGAGCAACTCAGAGCACCATTTATAGAACAACACCACGGCAGTGGTATAGTCAGACCTTGATGTGTGTGTGTGTGTGGGGGGGGGGGGGGGGGGGGTTGAGAGCCCAAAGTGGGGGGGGGGGGGTGCACATTGTGGCACACCTTCCCGCCGCTCCCCATCACCACCGCCTCACATACCTTGGCTAGTGAGGGTCCCCAACCCTCACCAGCTGAAGCATTTGTCCAGTGTTGGTCTCCACCACATTGTCTATCCTGCTCTTTCCCTCACATCACATTCATGCTTGTTTTAATGAAACTGAGCATGTGTGACTTCGCGCATGCTCAGTTTCACTAAAACGAGCACGCATGTGATGTGATAGGAAGAGCAGGGCAGGCAATGCGGCAGAGAGCCTGAGACCAGTGCTGGACAAACGCTTTAAGGGGGTTGGGGACAGCTGCCAGCCAAAGCAGGGGCTCCAGAGCCAATTTGGGAGGGTCCAGGACCCCGTGGCCCCCTGTAGCTACACCACTGCACTCCACATGAATTGTTTTTGGCACCAAATTTGTGTGGCATTTATAGAATTTAATCCTGAGTGTATAAACATTTGGACTGCTCTCAACCTGCTCCAAACCACTCCCCTTTTTAAACAAATGCACAGCAGACATTCAAGGGCTAATTTTAGAACAAGTCACCTATGTCCAAGTCCCCCAAAGGCATCTATTTTAAACCTATTTTATACAGGCAACATAGAGGCCTATGTGCCTTATTTCTAAAACAGGCTCCCACATCCATACCATTCCTGTGTTTGTATCCCGCCTATTTCTGCATAAGACTCAAAGCGGGTCACAAAATCAACCCCCCCCCCCCCCCAAAAAAAAAAAAAAAAAAAATTTAAAATCACTCAAAATATTTGTTAAACAAATAGATCTTCAATAATTATTCACTGTCTGTATAGATACTGGAATAGTGTTCCATAAACTACTAGATTGATAACTGAATGAACTTTCATAAAATCTTTTAGTAACACATGCTTTACTATAGGGAAGCCTAAGCTTAATGTGGAACAGAATCAAGATGAAGATCTGAAAGAAGGTACAGATAATTGAATGTGAGAGCTTGGATATAAACCAATAGCAGCCACAACAGCACACAAATCCTCACATACAAATTTACACCTGCTCTAAAAAAGATGTAAATAGATGTATGTGTATATTTTATAAAGCGAAAGATCCAGAAGAAATCCACCTTAGTGGATTACTCAAATATCTCACAGTGTGTAACAAAAGTAAACAAAGTTGGAAAAAGACCATGGATTCCAGAAACAATGGTACTTCAAGAAGAGTTACTGATCATGGACTTGAAACAGGACCTGTGTTTCGGCCAAAAGGCCTGCCTCAGGAGTCCAAAAACAATTACATATTACATAGAGTCAAATAAGGAATGAATAGATATCTATTACAAAAATAAAATTCGAATGTTGAATAAATCGTGTGAACATAAAAATATATTAATAATTGAAAATATGTACTGATTGACAATATATATAGGCATTAGTTTCTGTTAGTATAAAATTTAAGATGTAAAAATAACTGAACATATTAGAAAATATATAACAATAAATAAAATGAAAAAATTAAAACATATGTAACACAATATAAATGTTAAAGCTGTACTATATACATACATTGAATATAAATTGTATATAAACTGACCTTATGAATAAAAAATTAGCAGAATTGTCGATGTCTTGTCTTTTGACCTTGTGACACTAAAGATTGGTCTATAAAACATACAAAATAAATATAACCCTTTTGTCTTATGTAGAATAAAGTTGTGGGCATAGTGGTTCCAAATAAGAGATAGCATTGTATCTGAAAAGTTAAAAATGTGATATCAGTATTGAATAAAAGAGCTCCATGCAAAAAGGAAGCATTGTGCCCTTAGGCTTATTGTGCGCTTACTCATTAATCAACAACAATGCAAACAAACACAGGGAAATAGGAAAAAATGAGTGTGAACCTGTAGCTAATACTGAAGAACTAGGGAGGAAAGTATGGGTTACTGCAGGATGGCTATAACAAAAAGGGTTATTTACAAAGAAAGCGCCATCATAACTGATATCACATTGTTAACTTTTCAGACACAATGCTATCTCTTATATGGAACTACAAAGCTTCAGCTTATTTGCTTGTGGGATAGCAGGCTCCTCAGGCCTTGCAGGCTCATTCAACAAGGCGTACAGCGACATCCTGGGCTGAGACTACAGAAAATGTCTCTTGTGGATCACCCTAATATCGTGAGATTCATGAGGGATACATGTGGTCTCCATTATGCACGCCGTGTCCAGAGTAGAACCTTAATTTAGTTCTCATATTCAATATTCAATGGCTGTCTTCAAGTCTAGGCTTAAAGCCCACCTCTTTGCTACTGCTTTCGACTCCTAACCATGACTCTCTTACTCAACGCCCTCACTTATCACCCCTACCACTGCAATTTCCCCACCCCTAGCTGTCTGTTCGTCTGTCTAATTTAGATTGCAAGCTCTGTTGAGCAGGGACTATCTTTTCATGTTAATTTGTACAGCGCTGGGTAAGTCTAGTAGCGCTATAGAAATGTTTAATAGTAGTTGTAGTAGTAATATCTCCACCCAGGATGTCACTGTACGCCTTGTAGAATGAGCCCACAAGGCCCGAAGAGCCACCCTGCAAGTTAATAAGCCTTCTAGCAATTGTGGGCTTGGAAGCCATGAGGCCAAGCCTCTTCTTACCAAAAAGCACAGGTCTGTCCAATTTGAGAAACTTAACCATGACTTCTAGATAACTAATGAGGACTGTATGCACATCAAGAAGCTTCAAGGAAGTCTTTTTGTCCTCTCTACAAAAGGACGGAAACTCCACAGATTGGTTGAGATGAAATGCCTATACTACTTTCCAAAGAAAGGAAGGAACCAGGCACAGGGAGACCCCTACCTCAAAAAAGCAAAGAAAGGCTCTAGGAATCCGGACAAAAGAGCCTGAAGTTCCGAAACCCTACATGCTGATGCAACAGCCACCGAGAATGCTGTCTTTAGCCTTCCAGAGTAGCTCAAAAGGAGGTTTCTGAAGAGCCTGAAGAACTAAAGGTTCCACTCTGGACATGGTGTATGAAAGGGAGGCTGCAAGTGTTTCACAAGAATGTAATGATATTAGGGTAAGCCACAAGAGGTCTTCTGTAGTTTACCTCTGAAACAGGCCAAAGCCACAACCTGAACTTTTAGAGAACCTAACGCCAATCCTTTCTGAAGACCTGTCTGGAGGTGCGCGATCTGAGCAGAGAAGGGAGACAGTCCACTTCTGAATACCAACCCTCTAACGTCATCCACACCCTTGCATATGTTATGGATGTAGAGTGTTTTCGAAGCCTGAAGCAAGGTAGTAATGACCGAATCAGAATAATCTTTTCTTCTCAGCCAAGCACTTTCAATAAGACCAAAGAGGCATGGATCCTCCATGAGCACTGGACCTCGCTTCAGTAGGCCTTGTACCTGCAGAAGATGGAGAAGATATCCATCCAGCTGTCGAATCAGGTTTGTGTACCATGGCTTCTGCAGCCAATGTGGGGCTATGAGAATTATTTGACCCTGGTGTAATGCGATCCTTTTCAACACCGGCCTACCATGGGCCAAGATGTGAAGAAGTAAGTGTGTCTGCAGCCAGGGCTGCAGTAGGGCATTTACCCCCATCAAGCCAGGTTCTTTCCAATGGCTGAAGAACTTTGACATTCAGTTTCGTCGCTATCAAGTCCAGAGGCAGAGAATCCCATCCATCCACTATCAGCTGAAACTTGTGGCTGGATAGTTCTCATTCTCCTGGATCCAAGGAGTACCTGCTGAGAAAGTTCACCTCCATATTCAAGAACCCCACAATGTGAGCTGCTCACAAGCAGGGAAGATTTTTCTCTGTCCAACTCATGAGAGAAGCTGCCTCCATTACAATCAGATGACTATGGGTTCTACTTTGCTTTTGTTGATATAAGCCACCACCATCGCATTGTTGGAGACTTGGACTAGGGTTCCCGCCAGAAAAGAACAAAGTCACAAAAGGCATTCCACACTACCCTGAGCTCCAAACAATTTAATCAACCCCCGAGACTCCTGTTCCATCCAAGTGCCCTGTGCGTAATATCTTCAGATACAAAAACAAGTAAAAAATGTGGCTGGCGGGGGCCATGATTAAAAAGCATATCTGCTCCAAAACTAAAAGGCACGCTATAAAGCCAACTGTTCACTAATAAGAATGGAAATCATGCAAATAAAAAAAATCCATCAATAATCTTACAAATGTACTTAATAGCATGTAAAATGATTCTTCATACAAAAAAATGTGCAGATTACCTAAATCATGGATGTACCAATCCTGTATGTACTGGTATTGAACATCAATACTAGCGAAAACTATATGGCGGGCAGGAATTGTAATTTAAAAGCTACATGATGCCATTGGTGTCATTTCCCACCTAGATTTAAATATTTATTTTTATGTATTTTTGATGCATTGTATAGCTATTATTTTATTGCTATACTTTTTTATGTATGTTATTTTGCTTTAAGACTCCTGATGAAGGCTGAAACACGAATTTGTGTTGAGTTACTTCTTGAATAAATCACCACACCTTTATAAGCTCATCATTTGGACTCCATTTTTGTCACCTTTGCTGTTGTTTTGTTGTGTTAAAGGAAGGATACCATCACCTCTGATGCGGCAGCCATATGGGTATGTGAAAGTACACCTCCTTGAGATCAAGGTGGTGAGAAACTTTCCCGCTTGAACTGAAGCTATGACTGCTCTTAGTGTCTCCATGCGAAAGCAGAACACACGGAAGTAGCAGTTTAGACCTTTGAGATTTAAGAACAGACAAAAGGTGCCTTCCTTCTTTGGGAAAATGAAGTAGATAAAGTATCTGCCTTGACCCTGTTCAGGCTGGTGAACTCAGTATTCTCTATCTTCACCTGCTGGTTGTTGAACACAGCTACCCCACAGGTTATGGAATAGTGGGAAGCTACGTAATTGGCTTCCAATTAAAAAATGTTGTATTTTCAAAATGCTGGTGTTGGCGTTTAAAGTGTTTCATGGCATGGTACTAAAATATGTTTCCAATAAGCTGCAAAGTTATACTCCTAAGTGATCATTATATTCCAGTGGCGTAGCCAAGGGTGGGCTTGGGTGGGCCCAGGCCCACCCACTTTGGGTTCAGGCCCACCCAGTAGCAGCATACCTATGATGTGCCTGGCAGGGATCCCCAAGCCCCACCAGCCGAAAACTCCCAACAAGTGTCCCTCCTGCGTACCTTGTAAGTAGCAGATCTTCACCTGCAGTGAGCAGTGACTGATACATACTGTTTGCACCTGCACCACAGCCTTCCCTCTGGTGTATTTCTGCCTAGGTGGAAACAGGAAGTTGCATCAGAGGGAAGACTGTGGGACCAACATGAGAAGTGTGTATTAGTTGCTGCTCACTGCTGGTGAAAATATGCTATTTAAAAGGTATACGGGAGAGGGGGGATGTTTGAGAGACCATATGGCATGCAGGCGAGAGGAGAGACCAAATCACCTTCGGGACGGGGCGAGGTTCCTCTGCCCACCCATCTTGGGCCCAGGCCCACCCAAAATTGGGTGTCTGGCTACTCCCCTGTTATATTCTCAGAGTGAGAGGCGTTTTCTTTATCTCCTGCCAGATCCTTTCAGTTACAGTGTGCTCGCACTCAAGCTTACTCTTTTATGACCTAGTTGTGGAACAAGGTTCTTCCCTCTGTGAGATCTATTAATGATCTTTTGGGATTTCAAAAGGCTGTTAAAACTTACTTGTTTTAATCCAACAATTTGATGAGTTGAAATGTAATTTGTCAGGCTACAACCATTGTTTAATTTTATTTTATGTTCTACTGTTTTATTATATTATGAATGCAATTCCGTAAACCATTCTGGGTGCTGTTGGGAGGACAGGCTAAATAATGGAATAAATAAATAAACAAATAAACAAACAAGTGGTTGGAATGAAGACTTACCTCAACTGTCTTGTTGTGGCATAACTGGACTGCCCTATGAAGAGGTGCCATCATATAATAGTTCAAAATGTTGGGGTTAGCTCCTCTGCTGAGAAGTACCTTCACACTTTCTAGCTGGTTTTTCTCCACAGCCCAGTGAAGCGGTGTATTTCCCTCTAAATCCATCACATTTAAAACTAGATCAAAACAGAAAATAACATTGTGATCAAATGGATATTAGATCCTATACTCACTAGCTCTCATCATGGTACATATGCAAGTAAAATATGATTTCATATTGCTTCACAGATTTTGTAAAAAGGTCAGAGGACATTTTACTAAAGTGCAGTAAAAACCTGAGGTGCATCAGCAAGGTGTCCTGACCTGTGAGCTGCTAATCACACTGTATTGACAGTAACTAAAAATACTGTTTCTGTATTATGACTCTTTTAGAACCCTGATTTAACAGCCCTAACCTCTTCACAGTAGTCCTATAATTGATGAAAAGCTAATTTCTCAATACATATTTGCTGAACAAAAAATTAGACATTGGCTTATAACCATTAGGATCATTTAAGTCTGTTTGCTTTTTTCACATCAAATATACATATTTTAGCACTACAGGAAAATGACCCTTTGGAAATGAGGCTATCACCATCAAAATAGGGGAGATAATCCAAACCACTCTTTGCAAAACCTTCAATAAAAAGGTGTCTAAATAGACAAGTCCTAACCTTAGCCTGCTTTAAAATAGTCACAATTTCCAGCTATTTCATTGATCTAAATTCAGAAAATTTAGTCAACATGGAGGCGCTGCTATTGCAAATTAAATCACAATTTTGTAACCTTGCCTAAAATGCCCCTATATAAAACTCACACTAGGGTAAATATAGACTGTTAGGATCTCTAGGTTTACAACACTAATTTGCCCCTTAAATATGTGTTAAAGGGCACTAACACATATAACACATGTTAATAGGATACCATGGGTTACCCAGCAATATGATGCAAAATATGCAAATGCATACAAAAAGCTTATTACATCAGACGAGGGCGGGCCCAGGTCAGGGAAGGAGATACGTCCTGAAGACTCGGCGGCGATCAGATGTTCTTCTTGCCTGTGCAGCGCCTTCACACAGAGGTGAGAGGCGCTGCGCGGACCCGGTAGAGCAGAGGGGGGCCCGGTGGTAGGGGTAGCGGCGACGATGACCTTAGGGGGCGGGGCACGGGGCGGAGGATGGCGGGAGGCAGAGCTGTGGGAGAAAGTAGAGAGAAAGGAAGGGAGGGGGTCGGGCTGCTAAAATTTTGATTTTTTTAATGCAGGGGGAAGCGGGGAGCAGCGGGGACCTCGGGGGGGGGGGGGAGGCCATCCATACAGGACGCTCCTGACGAGTGCCTTTGCCCCCTCCTGATCCTTTTTTGTTTTTGATTTTTTTTCTATTTTATGCAGGGGGAAGCGGGGAGACACGTGTAAACATACCAGCCACGTGTAAACATGCCAGCTTGGATTTTTATGCTGCAGGGGGAAGCGGGGAGCAGCGGCGTGTCTGAACAGTTGACAGCTCAGGCCTTAACGACAGCTCTGACCTCACGTTAAATATATCGCGGTAAATGATTTGGTGCAATCGTCGGTATGGTTAGTGCATCCCGAATTGTCCACATTGCAATGGTAGTTACTCGTTTGCATTCCGTTTTCGTTAGCTGCTAGCGTCATCGGAAAATGGCCTTTAATGTATGCTACGGTTGAAAATTTCTTCGTTAAAGGGCCATTAAAGGGTCATTAAAGTTTAGTGCACCTGGGCCTAAATCTTTAGATTTCTTGCAATTAGCAAGAGTTTGATTCTTTGTGTGAATGTTTTGTGTATTCACAGGATCCTCTTTAGAAGACCCAGCTTGTACTCAGGTAAGTGTACCAGTAAGTCTTTTCCTTGTGTATTTACTTTATCAAAGTTCTCTTGCAAAGTTGCTTAGCTGTAGCTGGTATTATTATTCTCCCTATGAAGTCTGGAGTGCTGATTTCTTTCCTGCGTGGGGGCCCAAAGAATTTTCAGGAACTTGTTATTCACTGTTTCTCTCTTCTCTCCTCTTCCAAATCTTCTTCCTAAACCTATCTTACTCAAAATAAATTAGGAAACAAAGCCCTAACTTCCTAACACTGTTAATTAATTTTCAGTACGTGATATTAAATAATACTCAAAATACTGTGGCCAAGTATTCTAATAAAATTAATTAAATATACCCTTACTTCCAGGCCTGTTGCTATACTTTTATTTCCCTAACCTAGGAAGGGCAAATAAAAGTGCACACGGTGTCTCACTGAAATTCTGTCAGTATATCATACGACATACTAACACACAGAACACAATTACATACATATCTTAGTAATTCCCTTTGATATTATAAAAACTATACCTCTTTTTCTAAAAAAAAACTCGCTTTACTCGCTTCTTTTGACTTAAACTAGGGCCTTTCCCCTTTTGAAATTAATTCAGCACTACTGTCAAGCAACTGTGCTGATTCTATTTTATTTATTTACCTATGGTAATCCAGAATACAAACAACACACCATATCACACTCAGTACTGTGACTCACTTTCTCTTCCCAACATTAAAACTTCTTTTAAAGCTGTTTTAAACCATCTTTCCTCTCACTGCAACACACAGCACTCAGTACTGCACAATCTCTCACAAGAATTATTTACACTCTCCTGTGTAAATATTCTCATTTAACACAGTGTCACAGTTTCCCTGCCTGACACTATAATTTCCCTTAAAATACTTTTAGAAATGCTTTTTCTCTTTCTGTCACAGACACACACAAAACACATCCTTACTCATCAGCTGCTTCTGCCCTTCTCAGCAACTGACAGACAAGCTGTTGCTAAGGCAACAGAGACTCAGCTTGAACACTTGACGTCTCCTGGCCAATAAAAATGTCCATTTAAAACCCATATTTTTTTTACAGACACTTAGAATTATATCAAACCAAACTGATTCTCCATTTCGATTTAAACTTTTCCCATAGGAAATAATGGAAAAAGTACCATTTACCAAATTTTAAAGTGAAATATATATCAAACTGCACCAAAATCCCAAAACAATCATGAACTACCATACCCACAGAACCATGGTTTCACTTTTCAAAAATAACTATTATTAATCGACGTCCCACATTTTTCATCAATAAAACATCTTTAAAAATCTCCAAACTAATTAAAATACTTTGCAAAGATTTATTTAACCCTCAAACACCTGCTCCGTCGAAGGTTTGTTTCCAAACCCCGGCAGAGACCCCCTTTTAAGCCCCCCCCCCCCCCCCCGTGAAAACCACTACTTAGAACTTTTTTTCCAAATTTTAACCCCTCCCCCCAGTAAATGTCAAGAGGTTCTCAAAAACCCATAATTACAAAAAAAATGAATGAAAATCCAATTAACCCCTTAATTTCCATAAACATAAGTCCCAAAACCCACAAATTAAAAAAAAAAAACTAAGCAGAGTTTTGGGCCACCAGACCCCATACCTAACTCCCCTAACCTGGTGACCACCATTGGTTCCAGTCCCCATGGTCCTCCTTAAAAATCGGGTCCAAACTAAAAAGACCCCAAAAACCAGCAAAATCCCTGGAACTCCGGCTGGGCAGCTCTAAAAATCGAGCTCCCGGCTTGGTTTAGGCCTAACTGGATCTCCAGGGACTGACTGAGCATGTGCAAACTCTGCACATGCTCAGTCCATCCCCCTCCTGGCAGGCTAGGCCGAAAGCCGGCCACTTTCCTGCCGGGTCCCTGGCTGGTTCTCCCCATTTGCGTCGAGCTGTGACTGGCTCCGGAATCCCCTGGCCACCAATGCCCACTGCAAACTGTCCCAAAACGGGCCCAAAGAATCCCGGATTGTTAGGACAGCGTCAGAATACCCCTGAATCCGCCAGCACGCCCCTGGAGCTCACAACTGGCACCCCTGTCCACCAAAATGCCCAGCTCTCCCTAGGAACATTCAACATGGCCTGTAATGGCCAAAACAGCAAACTGGAAGCCCAGGTAAGATTAAAATAAATAAATAAAAATATATATATAAACCCCTTGGGTTACATGTCTGAAGTCTTTCTGAAGTCTTTCAGAAGTGCTGATAAGTCACACATTGTTATGCATGGCTGTTGGACACAATTCTTTACAATGCTAGTTGAATAATGTTAACAGCAAGTAGCTAGTGCAACGTACATGTTTGTGCTTGATGGTAAGTTAGAACATTTAGTTATATTATTTGATTAAATTATTAATTTACTATTTAGTATAAATTTTGTTAAAATTGTGCGATTGAGAGTGCTCGTCGTAAACGGAAATCAAGGGAGAGTACAGTATTTTGCAAAAAGGCAAAACAACATTTATCTACAAAGGATGAGAATACTGCAAATATTACATCAACCAACTTGGACACACAACGTGGTGTTACAGCAAAGCAAGAGCTTTCCAAGATACCATGTTTCATGAATTAGCGATGAATTTCTTAACCTCCATGACAATGCTGAACCAGTGGTATGCAGTCAGGGCCTTCAATCCCCAGCCCTGCCATGACACTGCCATTTATCGTTTTACATTTATTTATTTTTTGTCAAATTTGCAGAACTGTTTCTCTCACACTTCTCTTTCCTTCCCTTATGTGTGCACCTACACCCCCCCCCCCCTTTGCCAGTCCAGCAGCTCTCCTGCCCCGCCACCAACACACACAAGTCCAACAGATGTCCCTTTCCTTCCCTTCCTTGGATCCTGCACCTGTCCATTACCTTTTCCGCTCCTCCCCCTTCCCTCCACTGGTCCAAGATTTCTTCTGCAAAGTGAAACGTGAGAAAGACGAACCCAAAATATAGATATGTAATGCAAGGTTCCACCTTAGGAGTCACCACCCAGAAAAAGGATCTAGATGTCATCACTGATGATACATTGAAACTCTCTACTCAGTGTGCAGTGGTGGCTGAAAAACCAAATAGAATGTTAGGAATTATTAGGAAAAGAATGGAAGCAACAATTAGAATGTTATAATGCCTTTGTATCACTCCATGATGCAACTACACTTCAAACAATGTGTGCAATTCTGGTTACCGCATCTCACAAAAGATATAGCAGAATTAGAAAAGGTACAGTAAGGACAATAAAAATGATAAAGGGCATAGGATAGAGTGGGGGGCCGAATTTGGGTGCAGCAGGTGGTGAAGTTTTAGCCCTTAAAAAATTGGCAACCTAGTCAACTCAAGTCTCCAAAAAGCAGCAAGAGGCAGCATTTCTCTTACAGGAGTGGAAAGAGAGAAGGGGGCAGTGGAACAAAAAGAGATGAGTTTGGAGTGGGGGTATGTGTTTTGTAATGGTAAGAAAAGAAATGAGACAAAAAGGGGTACAGATGTTATAGTTTAGGATGGCAACAGTGGAAGAGATGGGATTAGGATTAGGGCAGGATGGAAAGAAAGAGGAGGTATGGGGTAAAAGGAGGAGAAGGGGGTGATGGACACAGTGAGGGAAGTGCAGGTTACAAGGCAAGAAGAATGGAGAATGTGGGGTGGTGTTAGGATAGGAAGATAGGATGTAGGAGGACAGCAGAATAAGGTGCAGTGGAGTGTGGATGAAGGGATAGGAGACAAGAGTGAGGAGAAGTGCAGAGGATAAGAGACAGGGAGAGGAAGATGTTGTTGAATATAGTTTAAAGGGGAAAGAGGAAGGAAAAGGTGGTGTTTTGTTGGAATCACTGAGTCCTACTATCTCTGCTGGGGGTTGGAAGTGTTTTATTGGGGCCACCAACAGGCTCATTTTCGAAAGAGAAGGATGCCCATCTTTTGACACAAATCAGAAGATGGGTGTCCTTCTCACAGGGTCGCCAAAATCGGTATAATCGAAAGCCAATTTTGGGCATCCCCAACTGCTTTCTGTCACAGAGACGACCAATGTTCACAGGGGCATGTCGGAGGCGAAGGAGGGACTTGGGCGTGCCTAACACATGGGCATCCTCGACCCATAATGGGAAAAAAAGGGCGTCCATGACGAGCACTTGGACGACTTTACCTGGTCCTGTTTTTCTTACGACCAAAGCACAAAAAGGTGGCCAAACTGACCAGATGACCGCCAGAGAGAATCAGGGATGACCTCCCCTTACTCCCCCAGGGGTCACTAACCCCCTCCCACCCTCAAAAAACATCTTTAAAAATATTTTGTGCCAGCCTCTTTGCCAGCCTCAAATGTCATACTCAGGTCCATCACAGCAGTATGCAGGTCCCTTGAACAGTTTTAGTGGGTGCAGTGCACTTCAGGCAGGAGGACACAGGCCCATCCCCCCCTACCTGTTACACTTGTGGTGGTAAATGTGAGCCCTCCAAAACCCACCAGAAACCCATTGTACCCAGAAGTGTAGCGTGTGAGCTCTCTGGCAAGCGTCCCATGTCGCAGCAAAGGATACTGGAGAGTGAGGCCCGAGGGTGCTTTTAACTCCTAAACCTTCAACTGTCCCCTATCCCTGATATGTCCTGTCTGTCCTAACCCTTATCCCTTACTTGTCCTGTCTGTCTGTCATAATTAGATTGTAAGCTCTATTGAGCAGGGACTGTCTCTCCATGTTCAAGTGTGAAGCGCTGTGTACGTCCGGTAGTGCTATAGAAATGATAAGTAGTAGTAGTAGAGGGTTAATCGGAGTCTCGGGTACATCAACAGAGGTAAATCTCGGAAAGATTTGGTTAATGTTTAACAAGATGGACTTTACTCTTCAGAAATCCTCAGGTGAGGTATCTGCTTTGTATCTTAAATTTGAAGATTTGGTTAAGACAGTGGAATCAGTAAAGGAAGATCTTTCCACTCAGGTTAAACAAATTCAAAATGAAGTGAAACAGCTTCAAGACTAACTTTACTAGGGTTAAAGATAAATTGTCTCTCCATAAAAAAATTGAGCAGATAGAGAATTTTAATAAGCGTTTGAATCTTCGCCTCTTGAACTTCCCTAAAGTTCCTGGGACTTTGCCTATGGACTTATTCAGAAGATATTTGTTTGAAAATTCCACAGGACGCTTATTCCTCCTATTAACAAGATCTTTTATTTGCCTAAGAATCCAGGGAAGAATGAAGGAGAAACTAGAGATGGTGAAGATATAAAATATTGATATGAATAATATATCTGCCGTTTTGGTGCAAGCGATAGAAAACGTCATGGAGACAGCCATGTTTTTGTGTCTTTTGTGTTTGAACAAGACCTTAATGCCATCTTAAGACTTTACTTTAAACATTCAAAAGAACTTTTTGGAGGAGGAAAAATTTGGGTTTACCCAGATATTACTAAACTAAACTGACTCAAGAACGGAGAAAGATTTTCTTGGCTATGAAATAGGAAGTATTGAAACTCGGGGGAACGTTTTTCCTGGCTTACCCATGTAAATGTTTGATTCAATTTGAAGACATGAAGTATATATTCTATGTACCTGAGCAATTAAAAGCTTTTCTTGATTTAAAAAAGTTAAAATAATGTTGGAAATTGTAATATAGGTGAGGAATCACACATAGCCTTTAATATATTTGAACTTTACCTATGATAAATCTCCTATGATTCAGCCATGCCTCCCGCTTAATGTGGTCTAAGACAGTGGCGTAGCTACGTGGGGCCTGAGGGGGCCGGGGCCCCCGCAGATTCACCCCAGGACCCACCTCCCGGCGAACCTGCCCCCGCCGCCGCCTACCTTTACTTTTGCTGGCGGGGGATCCCACTCCCCGCCAGCCGACGTCTTCTCAGTCCTTCCTGCTCTTCAATGTGTTTGCTGACGTCCTGCACGTAATTGTACGTGCAGGACGTCAGACTCAGAGAGTTCTCTGAGTCTGACGTCCTGCACGTACAACGTGCAGGACGTCAGCAAACACATTGAAGAGCAGGAAGGACTGAGAAGAAGACGTCGGCTGGCGGGGAGTGGGATCCCCCGCCAGCAAAAGTAAAGGTAGGCTGCAGCGGCGGCGGGTTCGCGGCGGGAGGGGGGGGGGGCGGCAATGTTGGCGGTGGGGGGGGGGCGGCACCGGGGGGAGGGCTAAAATGTGCCTCCTCCCCCCGGGCTCTGGACCCCTCTCCCACGGAAGGCTGGCTACGCCCCTGGTCTAAGAAAGCTGACTTTAATTTCATGATATGATGTTTTCTTCATTAGCATGTTAGCATCTGCTGTATTTCTGTTTAACAAGTGTATGCTTGTAAAAAGTGTTGTAAAACGATTATAAATAAAGAAAAAAAAAAAAGAAACCCACTCTACCCACATCTAAGTGCCCCCTTCACCACTAAGGGCTATGGTAGTGGTGTACAGTTGTGGGTAGTGGGTTTTGGGGGGGGGGGTTAGGGGGGCTCAGCACACAAGGTAACGGAGTTATGTACCTGGGAGCAATTTCTGAAGTCCACTGTAGTGCCCCTAGGGTGCCATTTGGTGTCCTGGCATGTCAGGGGGACCAGTGCACTACGAATGCTGACTCCTCCCATGACCAAAGGGCTTGTATTTGGTCGTTTCTGAGATGGGTGTCCTTGGTTTCCATTATTGCCAAAAATCAAAAACGACCAAATCTAGGGACGACCATCTTTAGGGATGACCTAAAAGACAAGATTTGGGCGTCCATGACCGTATTATCGAAATGAAAGATGGATGCCCATCTTGTTTCGAAAATACGGGATTTCCCTGCCCCTCCACCAGGATGTTTTGCGAGGACGTCCCTATCAATTATGCCCCTCCAAGCCACTCTTGGTGTTCTTACTGGAGTAGGAGGCATGGTGTTGGGGCTACTGAGCCCCTATTCTTGTTTTTATGAAGGTACATACTTAAGTACACAAGTATTGCCATACTGGGAAAGACCAAAGGTCCATCAAGCCCAGCATCCTGTTTCCAACTGTGGCCAATCCAGGTCACAAATACCTGGCAAGATCCCAAAAGAGTACAAAACATTTTATACTGCTTATCCCAGAAATAGTGGATTTTCCCCAAGTCCATTTAATAATGTTCTATGGACTTTTCCTTTAGGAAGCCGTCCAAACCTTTTTTAAACTCCGCTAAGCTAACTGCCTTTACCACATTCTCTGGCAAAGAATCTAATTACATGTTGAGTGAAGAAAAATTTTCTCCAATTCGTTTTAAATTTATTACATTGTAGCTTCATTGCAGACAGAAATAACATTTTTTGACTATATTTCAGACATATGGATGCAATATTCTTTGGAGCCAAGGTCCAGTTATTTCCTGATATAGCTAAGACACAAAAAAAGAAGACGAGAATTCTTGGTTTTAAAACCAAGAATACTCGTCTTAGGTGGTACATTTGTATTAAAATTCGCATGTAGATGTTTGGTGTCTTTAAATTTGATAAACTCCATGTTCTTTGACCCGAAGAAATTGCAGGAATTTGTAATATGCAAGGAAGGTGAAAGAGGTACTTCCCTGAATACTCCCACAGGTTAAAAATATGCTGGATAAATTGGCTGCGAGTTTCGGCATTTCCTGGCTCTAATTAATGTGATTTATAAGTTTCCTTTTTGATTTTTCCTTGTATCTTGTCTAATTATTGTGGACTAAGTTGGGGCAATTTTTCCTCCCTTGGTTAAGGGTTTAAATTTATTTCCTGATTTGTTATGTTTCGGATGTTTCAAATGCATTTACGTATATGAATGAAATATTGAAAACTTACAAAAAAAAAGAGAAAATACTAACGATTTAACCCTACTCCCTGTTTTCTATCTTTTAACCAGTTTTTAATCCACAATAGAAATCAAACAAAATAAAACATGGAAAAGAAAATTAGATGATACCTTTTTTATTGGACATAACTTAATACATTTCTTGATTAGCTTTCGAAGGTTGCCCTTCTTCGTCAGATCAGAAATAAGCAAATGTGCTAGCTGACAGTGTATATAAGTGAAAACATTCAAGCATTACTATGACAGTCTGACAGAGTGGGAGGATGGGGGTGGGTCGGAGGTATGCATGGGGACATCAAAGCATATCATTGATATTCTAACAGGATGGGTGTGGCTAGGTGAGGGGTGGGGTGATCAACAGAGACATACAGCTTTATGGTTTATAATGGGCTAGGAACCCCAGATCCTTGTTAAGTCCTTTCTGTTGGGTGTTAAAATATTCAATCATTCTGACTTCAAAGGTCTTACGTTCTTGTATGGTTTTAAAGTTACCTTTCAGGATTCTCACTGTGAAGTCACTGGTACAGTGTCCTGGTCCTGTAAAATGTTGACCAACAGGTGTGGGAGCCCTACTGGCACCAGCATTGTTCATGTGATGTCTATGTAAATTGAATCTTGTCTTAAGCATCTGGCCTGTTTCTCCAATATAGCATCCTTCGTTACATTTGTTACACTGAATGATATATACCACATTGGAAGATGAGCAAGTGAAAGATCCCTTTATGTTGAATATCTTTCCTTTGTGAATGACTTTGGGGTCCTGTGAAATATTTTGGCATAGTTTGCAACTGGATAAATTACAGGGAAGTGTGCCCTTCTGTTTCTTTTCAGTCTGTGATGGAAGTTTACTTCTGATTAGCTTGTGTTTTAAGTTGGGTGGCTGTCGGAAGGCCAGTACTGGTGGAGATGGGAATATCTCTTTCAGTAATTCATCCTCCTGGAGTATAGGTTGTAGATCTCTTATGATTTTCCTCAGTTTTTCCAGCTCTGGATTGTATGTCACTACAAGCGGGATTCTGTCTGTGGATTTTTTCTCCTTGTACTGTAGCAGATTCTCCCTGGGTGTTTTGAGGGAGGAGGCAATATTCTTGGAGATTATTTTGGGGTTGTAGCTTTTCTGTTTGAAGGATACAGTCAGGCTTTTAAGGTGTCTGTCTCTGTCCCCTGGGTCAGAGCAGATACGGTGGTATCTTGTGGCTTGGCTGTAAATGATGGATCTTTTTGTATGTGAAGGATGGAAGCTGGAGTTGTGGAGGTAGCTGCATCTGTCTGTGGGTTTCTTGTATATAGATGTTTGTATACAGCCATCACTGATTGAGACCGTGGTGTCCAAAAAATTGACTTTTTCTGGGGAGTAGTCAATTTTGAATCTGATTGTAGGATGGTATGTTTTGAAGGCAGAATAAAATTGTTTCAGAGTTTCTTCACCCTCCGTCCAAATCATAAAAATGTCATCGATGTACCGGTAGTATTTTAGAGGTTTGGTCTGGTGTGTATTCAGAAATGTCTCTTCCAGCTCAGCCATAAAAAGGTTGGCATATTGGGGTGCTGTCCTGGTGCCCATCGCAGTGCCCATTATTTGTAGATAGATATCATTGTTAAAGCGGAAGTAGTTGTGAGTTAAAATAAATTTGATTAATTTTGTAATAGTTTCTGGTGAGTATTGATGGTCCAGTGTGGATTTTTTTTAGGAGTCTTCCACATGCAGCTATGCCATCCGCATGTGGAATGTTGCTGTATAGTGATTCTACATCCATCGTGACCAGAAGGGTGTTAGGTGGTAGTTACTTGATATTTTTCAATTTATTCAGAAAGTCTGTGGTGTCTTGTATGAAGCTGTTAGTTTTGTGTACGAGAGGTTTCAGAATTCCCTCTATGAATCCAGATATTTCTTCCGTGAGTGTGCCAAAACCTGATATGATTGGTCTGCCAGGGTTTCCCGGTTTGTGGATCTTGGGTAGCATGTAGAATGTGCCCACAGCAGGCTGGTTTGGTATGAGTTTCTTCAATAGAACACTACCTCCTATCCCATGACTCTCCAATATCCTCTGGAGTCTTTCATGAGGTACTTTGTCAAACGCCGTTTGAAAATCTAGATACATAATATCAACTGGCTCACCTTTATCCACATGTTTGTTCACCCCTTCAAAGAAATGTAGTAGATTGGTGAGGCAAGATTTCCCTTCACTAAATCCATGTTGACTGTCTCATTAATCTATGTTTGGAATATGCTCTGCACCGACACTGACGTCAGACTCACCGGTCTATAATTTTCCGGATCTCCTCTGGGACCTTTTTTTTTTTTAATCGGCGTTACATTGGCCACCCTCCAATCTTCTGGTACCACACTCGATTTTAAGGATAAATTACTTATTACTAATAGCTCTGCAAGCTTATTTTTCAGTTCTAGCTGTACTCTGGGGGGTACTATGTTGGTAGAATTGCGCCCCTCTTGTTGTTTGGCACATTTATTGAACACCCATCATAAATATCACTAAACATCACTGTGCCATGAAGGAAACACTGCTAAAGTGTGTGCCAAAAAAGCCGTAGGAGATATGAAGAAGATCATCAGAGAAGTAAGTGTTGGACCAAAAGTGCTCAAAACAGAATTTCTAAAAAACAAACAAACAAAAATACCTCTTGCCAAATGTACTTATGTCACTGCCGAAGAAGTAAATGCTGAGCTGTGCACTTCATCAACACAGACAGAAGATTCTTATGGCAGGAAATGTAGATGTTTTATCCAGCATTCCAAATTATCTTAATTTCAGAGTACCCATTTGTTTCAGGGACTTCGTGTTATTTGACTCTGGACCTGGAGCTAATCGCATACTCATCTTTGGATTAAATGAAATATTAGATGGGTTGGCACGGTCAACACTATGGGTTGCAGATGGAACATTCAAAGTAGTTCCATCATCGGGTGTTGAGCAGGCACCAGTAAAGCGTTATCGTATACTGAAAAAGCGTGTGCAGAGAGCAGTTGCAACATACGGTAAAACTGATATCACTTATGTAGTATGGCATTTATATAATAAAATTGATTTTGTGTGAAAACGATTGAGTTGTCATTGTGACATGGTTTGAAGTAAAATATCAAACTTACAAAATAATAACAAAATAATAAGACTCTTTGATACCTATTATCTGTCTTTATGTATTTACTGTCCTATGTCATGTTATATTATGCTATTACCAACTGTCCTATGACAAACAATACAAGTGACCAATAATCCTACCAGCATGTCTATGACCAACAACACAAGTGACTATGGGGCTCTTTTTCAAAACAGAAAAAGGTCCAAAAATTGGCACAAAGCAGGCATTTGTACATTTTATTTGCCAAAATGTCCAAATTGCTATTTTCAAAGCACATTTTTAAGATGTTTTTCTATGCAGTTCGTCTTTAGTGCATCCAAATCACAAGGGGGTTTGTCCAGGGACTGTTGGGAATGGGATTTAGGCGCTCCCATAACTTGGATGTTTTTCTGCCACAATAGAACAAAACAAAATGTCCAGGGCTACAACTTAGATGTTTTGGTCTAGACCTGTTTTTATCACGACCAACAACCACTGGAGGGATTAAGGCAAGGGTGCCTCCAGGACCAGGTTTGGGACCCACTGTATTAAGGCATGACACTCCCCCCGCCTTACCCCACCAGTTGTCACTGACCTCCTCCCATCCCCCAAAGATGTGAAAAAAAACAGCACATACCAGACTCTATGACAGCATCAGATGTTATGGCCAGTCCTATTAAGGCAATCCTTTAGATTGTAAGCTCCTTTAAGCAGGGACCGTCCTTCTTTGTTAATTTGTACAGCACTGCATAACCCTAGTAGCGCTCTAGAAATGTTAAGCAGTAGTAGTAGAACAAGCTAGAACAAGCATGTCTGAAGAGTAGCCTTTGTGGAGAACGCAACTCTACTGATACCTACAAACTGTATGGTTAAGTTCTGTATTCACATTCACATCAGAGTTTAATTAGATGCCCCTGTACAAGTCGTTGGTGAGGCCCCACCTGGAGTATTGTGTTCAGTTTTGGAGGCTGTACCTTGCGAAGGATGTTAAAAAAATGGAAGCGGTGCAAAGAAAAGCTACGAGAATGGTACGGGATTTGCGTTCCAAGAAGTATGAAGAGAGACTTGCTGACCTGAACATGTATACCCTGGAGGAAAGGAGGAACAGGGGTGATATGATACAGACGTTCAAATATTTGAAAGGTATTAATCCGCAAACAAATCTTTTCTGGAGATGGGAAGGCGGTAGAACGAGAGGACATGAATTGAGGTTGAAGGGGGGCAGCCTCAGGAAAGATGTCAGGAAGTATTTTTTCACAGAGAGGGTGGTAGATGCTTGGAATGCCCTCCTGCGGGAGGTGGTGGAGATGAAAACGGTAACGGAATTCAAACATGCGTGGGATATGCATAAAGGAATCCTGTGCAGAAGGAATGGATCCTCAGAAGCTTAGCCGAAATTGGGTGGCGGAGCAGGTGGGGGGAAGAGGTGTTGGTGGTTGGGAGGCGAGGATAGTGGAGGGCAGTCTTATACGGTCTGTGCCAGAGCCGGTGATGGGAGGCAGGACTGGTGGTTGGGAGGCGGGAAGTACTGCTGGGCAGACTTGTACGGTCTGTGCCCTGAATAAGGCAGGTACAAATCAAGGTAAGGTATACATATATGTTTGTCTTGTTGGGCAGACTGGATGGACCGTGCAGGTCTTTTTCTGCCGTCATTTACTATGCTACTATGTTTAGCTGGTAATTGCCTAGAAAGTGAAGTATGTGTTTTGTACTTAGTAACACTGAGCTTGTCTGTATTTATTTGTATTGGACTTTAATGTTAGTAGTACCCAGGAACTGTTTCTATTTCTTCATTGTTATCTATCTTCATTGCTCTGCAGAATAAGCCAGTAACCTTTGTAATTATGAGGGCCCATGTTTCTTATCAGTACATGAAGAGGATTTGCGAGCTTGGGACCAGTGATTAGGTGTGTTTGTTCTCTAGACTTAATGCTCTTATTTGCATACCATTAGCGTGTCACTGTTTCCCTCACAGATTCAGTAGCTTAGGTGGAGAATTTAATGCAATACTTACCACCTCAAATAGGTCAAGACATACCTTAGATGACACAAAGGTTTGTAAAACCCTCTTGGCAAAGTTAAAGGATTTGTAACTTTATGATGTGCAGAAGGAAGCTGAAACAGACCTGCATCATTCTACTTACTTCTCCTCAGTGTGCCATACCTACTCAAGACTAGGTTTTTGGTTTGTCTCTGTAAACTTCTTAGCAGCCCAGAGTTTGCAGATTAGCCCACTCACACTATCCGATCATGCACAACTAATCCTTGAACTCAGAAACCCATGAATTGAGAGGCTACCTATGAAATAGTCCATGAAGAGGCACCTCTTATCAGACCCTGCCTTTGTGAAGATATTAAAAGCAGCCTGGAAGGAATACCTTGCATTCTATCATAAAGCACATGCAGATCTGTTCATATTGTGGCACTACCAAGGTTGTCCTTCACGGACATAAACACTTCTATTTTAGTAGCTCTAAGGAAACAGAGAGAATTCAGAATTGCTGCTTTTACAGCACAGTTAGCAGATTTAGAAAAGATTCACAAACTCACTAATGGTAAGTCCATAGTACCTGAAGATTGGAGGGTGGCCAATGTGACACTGATTTTTAAAAAGGGTTCTAGGGGTGATCTGGGAAATTACAGTCAGTGCCGGACAAAATAGTGGAAACTATTACAGAACACACAGACAAACATGGTTTAATAGGACAGAGTCAGTATGGGTTCAACCAAGGGAAGTCTTGCCTCACCGATTTGCTTCATTTCTTTGAAAGCGTGAATAAACATGTGGATAAAGGTGAGCATGTTGATGTAGTGTATCTAGATTTTCAGAAAGCCTTTGATAAAGTTCCTCATGAGAGACTCCTGAGAAAATTAAAGAGTCATGGGATAGGAGGCAAGATTCTGGTATGGATCAGAAATTGGTTATTGGACAGAAAAAGAGAGTAGGGTTAAATGGTTATTTCTCTCAATGGAGGAAGGTGAACAGTGGAGAGACACAGTGGGACCGGTGCTACTTAATATATTTATAAATGATATGGAAATTGGAATGACGAGTGTGGTGATTAAATTTAAAGATGACACAAAACTATTCAAGGTTGTTAAAACACCTGCGGACTGTGAAAACTTGCAGGAAGACCTTAGGAAACTGGAAGACTGGGCATCCAAATGGCAGATTAAATTTAATGTGGACAAATGCAAAGTGATGCACCTTGGAAAGAATAATCTGAATCATAGTTACCTGATGCTAAGGTCCACCTTGGGGGTCAGCACTCAAGAAAAAGATCTAGGTGTTGTTGTAGATAATATGCTGAAATCTTCTGCTCAGTGTGCGGCGGCGGCCAAAAAAGCAAACAGGATGCTAGGAATTATTAGGAGAGGGATGGTGAATAAGATCGAAAATACTATAATGCCTTTGTATCGTTCTATACTGCAATTGCACCTTAAGTATTGCACTCAGTTCTGGTCACCGTATCTCAAAAAAGATATAGCAGAATTAGAAAAGTTCAAAGAACAGTGACCAAAATGATAAAGGGGATGGGACTCCTCTCATATGAGGAAAGGCTAGAGATTAGGGCTCTTCAGCTTGGAAAAGAGACAAATGAGGGGAGATATGATCGAGGTCTACAAAATCCTGAATGGTTTATAACAAGTAGGAGTATATTGATTTTTTTTATTCGTTCCAAAAGTACAAAGACTAGGAGACATTCAAGGATATTACATGGAAATACTTAAAAAAAAAAATAGGAGACAATATTTTTTTCACTCAGGGGTCCTTTTACAAAGGCGTGCTGAAAAATGGCTTGCGGTAGTGTATGCGCGGGTTTTAGGTGCGTGACGATCCATTTTTTAGCACGTCTGTAAAAAAGGCCTTTTTTGGCTGAAAATGGATGTGTGGCAAAATCAAAATTGTCGCGCGTCCATTTTGGGTCTGAGACCTTACCGCCAGCCATAGACCTAGCGGTAAAAGAATCTGGGCGGTAATGACCTATACGTGTAAATGTCACTTGGCGCATATCCGTTACACGTGCCCGAAAATAAAAAATGTTTTTCAGACGTGCATAGAGGATGCATGCCAAAATTGAAATTACCACAGGGGCCACGCAGTAACTGGGTGGTAACTCCAATCTGGTGCGCGTAGGCGCCTACGCAGCTTAGTAAAAGGGGCCCTCAATGAATAGTTAAGCTCTGGAACTCTTTGCCAGAGGATGTGGTTACTGCGGTTAGAATATCTGGGTTTAAAAAAAAAAGGTTTGGACAAGTTCCTGGAGGAAAAGTCCATAGTCTGCTATTGAGACAGACTTTGGGAAGCAACTGCTTGCCCCGGGATTGGTAGCCTGTAATGTTGCTGCTAATTGGGTTTCTGCCAGGTACTTGTGACCTGGCTTGGCCACTGTTTGGAAAACAGGATACTGAGCTAGATGGTTTGACTCAGTATGGCCACTCTTAAGTTCATCTCACAGCCTCTAATTTGCACCAGGTATGAACTCAACTCAGAAAATTCACAAGCGGCACACCTTTAACTAAATCAATAATATTTATTATGAGTGTACAAATACATGTACTAAGCTCTTAATGTTTAAAATAAACCACCAGAAAACTAAACAATCATCAAACTCACTAAAGAAGTTGGACCAGTCACCTTATCTTAAAGCGAGATAGCAGATATTTTTGCATGATTTTATGAAAACTCTGCATTTCCAGCTAACGGGGTTATTTCTCACTGGCTTGATCACTTACAATTACCTAAGTTAAATGACCAACTAAAGGACCTGATAGATGGATCCTTTACACTTTTGGAAATGCAGCAGTTATTAAAAATCCAAAACATGATAAAGCAGCCAGACTTGATTACCTGCCTGCTAAGCTTGTACTAAGTGATGGCAGACCACTTTGTCGTCTTATTGGAAATAAATTGTAATGAGATCACAACATAAGGCACATTCCCAAAGCCATTTTACAAAGCTTCTATAACCATTATTTCTAGGGGGATGGGGTGAAAGGATCCCTTATCTTGTGTGAATTATAAGCCAATCTCCTACTAAACATAATTATAAAATGTTCACAAAAAATGTTGTGTGCAGGAATTAAGGACTTTATTCCTTTGCTCAGGCACCCCAATCAGTCTAGGTTTCTAAAGGGTACATACATGGTTTGAACAATTTTAGGAAACTCATTAATATACTATATTTTGCCCATTATGCAAATAGTCCCTTTGCTTTACTCTTGTTAGACACAGAAAAAGCATTTGGCAAGACTGAATGATCATATTTGCTTACAGTTATTGAACATTTTGGTTTTGTGAGGAATTTTTTAAACATGGATTTCAGCTCTCTAAGGGCTCCTTTTACTAAGGTGCAATAATGGATTTAGCGTACGCTAATCATTAGGGTGCACTAAATGCTAAGACGCCCATACGAATATAATGGGCTGCATGGCATTTAGCACGTGCTAATTGTTAGCATGCACTAAATCCATTAGTGTACCTTATTAAAAGGACCCTAAGTAATCCCCCCCCCCCCCCCCCCCAGCTGAATGGTTGATATTCAGCACCTTTAATGAATGGTTGATATTCAGCACTTTTAGTGACTGGAAATCAATAGAAATCAAACAAAATAAAACATGGAAAAGAAAATAAGATGATACCTTTTTTATTGGACATAACTTAATACATTTCTTGATTAGCTTTCGAAGGATGCCCTTCTTCGTCAGATCGGAAAAAAGCAAATGTGCTAGCTGACAGTGTATATAAGTGAAAACATTCAAGCATTACTATGACAGTCTGACAGGGTGGGAGGATGGGGGTGGGTCGGAGGTATGCATGGGGACATCAAAGCATATCATTGATATTCTAACAGGATGGGTGTGCATAGGTAAGGGGTGGGGTGATCAACAGAGATATACAGCTTTATGGTTTATAATAGGCTAGGAACCCCAGATCCTTGTTAAGTCCTTTCTGTTGGGTGTTAAAATATTCAATCATTCTAACTTCAAAGGTCTTACGTTCTTGTATGGTTTTAAAGTTACCTTTCAGTATTCTCATTGTGAAATCACTGGTACAGTGTCCTGGTTCTGTGAAGTGCTGTCCCACCGGGGTGGGGGTCCTACTGGCTGTATTGTTCATGTGATGTCTATGCAAATTGAATCTTGTCTTAAGCATCTGGCCTGTTTCTCCAAAATAGCATCCTTCGTTACATTTTTTACACTGAATGATATATACCACATTGGAAGATGAGCAAGTGAAAGATCCCTTTATGTTGAATATCTTTCCTTTGTGGGTAACTGTGGGGTCCTGTGAAATATTTTGGCATAGTTTGCAACTGGGTAAATTACAGGGACGTGTGCCCTTCTGTTCCTTTTCAGTCTGTGATGGAAGTTTACATGCTGGCATGCTGGCAGACCCCCATTCCCCCCTATATCAAACCTGCCAGCGAGGGCAGTTGAGGACGTCCAAAATTTGGATGTTTCTGTGATGGGGCAATTGAGGATGTCCAAATTTTGGACTTTTCTGCAATGTGCAGTTAAGGACATCCAAAACTGGATGTTTCTATGAGAAAGACATCTTTCTCATAGAAACAACCAATTTTGGACGTCCTTAACTGCCCATTGCAGAAACGACCAAATTTTGGAAGTCCTCAACTGCCCCATCGCTATACCTCCGACACCCCTTGAACTTTGGCCATCCCTGCAACAGGGCAGTTGAGGACGTCCATCTTCCGATTTAAAGATGGGTGTCCTTCTCTTTTCATTGGTCTCCAGCCCAGACCTGTCAAACAAGTACGGGAGGATTGTGCTGAGCGCATGCTCAGGCACAATTCTCCCGCACTTCTACCCCATAATCAGAGATAATTGCGCTGCTTAAATTTGCATGCATTATCTCTGATCATAGGTCTAATAGCGCCCCGTGCTGTTCCAGCGCTATTTTAGAGCGCTGTTTGGAACAGCACAGGGCTTTTGATCATCTGCCTGCTTAAGAGGATGATACTCGCATCCTGGAAGTACCTTATCACAACTGATGAGTTTAATTGAGTTTATGTTGAACTTGAAGAAGTAGTCTGTGAAAACCTTGGTGCTACAGACGAGTTGCCTCAATCTTTGGCCAGATCAAGTGTGATGACAAACAGAAGATTTAGAGCTATGAGTTGAAGGTATTCCCTTTGTGGCCTCTTGGCTGAAGTTAAACCTCCCACTCCATACTCTGTGTTGGATGTGTTGCTGCTTCAAGGTATTGAAGTGCTGATGTAATGGCAGTGGGTGATGCACGATTAAGGGGCTCATTTTCAAAACCAGAAAAATGTCCACAAAGCAGACGTTTGGATGTTTTTATTTGCTGAGATGTCCAAATCACTATTTTTGAAACCCATTAAGATGTTTTTTCTGCAGTGTGGCCCAAATCACAAGGGGGCATGTTGGGCATTCCTAACACTTGGATGTTTTTCTGCCATAATGCAGCAAAGGAAAAAACATTTTGGGCTAGACCCGTTTTTATAACGACTAAGTCACAAAAAGGTGCCCTAAATGGTCACTGGAGGGATTAAAGCATGACCCCCCTCCCATCCCCCAACCAAACATTTTAAAGAAACAGTACATACCAGGCTCTATGACAGTTTTAGATGTTGTAGCCAGTCCTATTAGAGCAGCAAGCAAGTCCCTGGAGTAGCCTAGTGGTTGGTGCAGTGCACTGCAGAGAAGGGGGCCCAGCCTATAATCCACTCTAGCTGTTACACCTATGGTGAAAAGTGTGAGCCCACCAAAAATGTACTGTACCTACACATAGGTGGCACTTGCAGGCATAAGGACTTTTGTAGTGATGTACAGTAGGTTTTTGGTGGGTCTTGGAAGGTTCACCATAAAGGAGGTTTAGACAAATTCCTGGAGGAAAAGTCCACAATCTGCTATTAAGACAGACATGGGGAAGCAACTACTTGCCCTGGGATTTGTAGTATGGAATGTTGCCATGATTTGGGTTTCTGTCAGGTGCTTGTGGCCTTATTTGGCCACTGTTTAGAAAACAGGATATTGGGCTAGATGGACCATTGGTCTTATCCAATATGGCTACTCATTTATGTTATGTTCTTATGTAGTATAAGGGGGTAACAGTGAGATGTGTTCCTGGACCTTTCATGTTAAGTCCACTGCAGTGCCCCCTAGGTTGCCCCACTGCTCTGCTAGGATGTCCGTGTGGCAATGCAGGCTCTTCCTACATCCCATATTTTTCACTTTTGACCAGGTTGTCTTCAGAGTAGATTTTCAGTGTACAGGCTGAGAGAGATTTAGCTACGGTAGCTACCTATATAAATATGGACGTTAATTTTACCCTGAATATTTTTTTCTGTTTACTCAATTACCAATAGCACTTCCTAGGGAATTCTTTTGTGAGTACTGACTTCATTTGGTAACGCAGTAAGTGACAGCAGATAAAGACCTGAACGGTCCATCCAGTCTGTCCGACAGACATATTCATTATCAATTCAAGATTAAATCAACAATGAATGTGATATTATATACTTGATCATGTGGTCTTTCCTTGTTGTTTCTGGGACATAGGCCATAGAAGTCCACCCGGCTCTGTGCTTATGTTCCAACCACTGGAGTTGCCGTCAAAGCCCACTCCAGTCTATCTGAATTCGTCTTGTTATTTGCGAGACAAAGACTATAAAATTCTGCCTGGTACTGTCCTAATGTTCCAAATTACTGGAGTTTCCATCAAAGCTCTCTCCAGCCCATCCTCCAACCAGATTCAGGATTCAGACCGTACAAGCCAGCCCAGCACCAACCTTAGTTGATACAGCCAGAGTTGCCATCTAAGCACCAAAGGATGTTTTTGCGTTTCAAAAATGAGCCCCATAATGTATTTTGTGCCAATTTTAGAAATGTTAGGTGGTGCTTATTTACTTAGAGGAAAGTTCATTTGATGATGTGTTACATTACAGTATGGGCCCTGTTTACTAAGGTGCGCTAGCGTTTTTAGCGCGTGCTAAAAATTAGTGCACACTAACCGTTTAGACGTCCATAGGAATATTATGGGCATCTACACTGTTAGCACTCACTAATGCTTAGTGCGCGATAAAAATGCTATCACGACTCTAGCTCAGCTTAGTAAACAGGGCCCTATATTTGTTAGATTTTAATGTGTTGGTTTAACATTGGATTTTACATATGTTTTTTTATGTGAACCGTTTAGAAGTAAACGGGGTACAAATAAAATAAAAATTATGTAGTCAGATTGATTGATGTTTGTTGTAACATTTACCTACTCGGTTGTAAATGACTTTATATCAGTTCTAAGTTTTGAAAACTCCATAAAAAGCAAAAACAAAAAAAGAAAATGGTCAAGCAGAAGAACATTAAGCCAACACTAGGCTCCCAACATGAGCACTCTAGGTTTCAAAAGTAGATATTTCCCTCTGAGTCACCAGTTTAAAAAGAATCAAATCTTTCATCCTAAATAAAATAGCCTAAGCACCCAATCCTTATCAGGGTCAAGTACAAAGTACACTGTCAGGATCATTTTTAAGCTATTTCTGTGCATAAAGCAACATTTCGTGCACAGAAATCACCTTTTATAAAACCGACCAGGGCATATCTGGCTAAACTTATGTGCATACGCCCCATACATCCATTAACTTTGTCCTACCTGATTGGAGGAATTCTTGGTAGTGAGATTCGGGTAAGTTTCGCACTTATGCATATGCTTTATAAAACATACACAAAGTTTTTAAAATGAACCAACAAAGTTGTGTGTGGCCGAAAGCAGGTGTAAATTTGTATAGGTACTTCCTATGAAGTCATTTTAAAAGCAAAACTGAGGTATCTTTTATGCATTCCTGCTGCACAAAGTAACTGAACTTGTTTCATTTTCTGCAACGCTCAATATCCATTGAAAGTATATATTATTCCTTTGAGATAAATTAAGCCCTTCTTACCTTCATCAGAGGACTCATCCATAATCATTTGCATTAATTCAAGATTACCACTTGCTGCCATATAATGCAGTGGAGTTGCCTTCTTGTCATTCATACTACTTAAGCTATTAGGATTCTTCATGATGAAGCTTCGTAATCTCGTTTCATCTCCCAGTGAAATCAACTGATGTAAAAAGAACATAAGTCTGAGCCTGTGTTCTCAAGTACATATTATTCAGTTTAAAAGAACCAGATGTCCAAAAGCACAATACAATAACAGTCAAGCAAATGGTAAAGTAAAATTAACAGACTTAGTTTATATTCTTTATATTTATAAACCACCATATACAGCATATGTTCATGGTTAACCTTAAGCAGATATTTAGTTTAATCACTTCTGCAAAGACTTTTCAAACCTACTGATTTGGTTGCAATAGACTGAGCCTGAGGTACTCTAAAATTGCCTGACAGAATTGTGGCCCCCAAAACTATGTTAGGCCCCTAGTAGCCCCTAGGTGGGACCCTCCCTTAGCTCTGAAATCCTATGGGGTGGGGGGTGACCCCTCAATTCCAATACAGCTGTGATCAGTGCCTCTCCCAAACTGACTGCCAGCCAGTATGCCACCAGTCAGTCTGACAGAAAAACAAGCTGTGGTCTGGTTCAGAATATACCCCCCACCCCACTCCGACACAAAGGACAGGGGAAATCTGTTGGTTCTAATTAATTCCCCTGCCATGGCCAACCTTTAGATGCCTTTTTTTCAGGAGGGAATAAAGTTAAGGCAATCAACTCACAACAATTTAAAACCCTCTCTAAAAAAGGTTTACCTCTGCAGAGGGTGGGAAAGGGAGGGGGAGGGTCTCCCTTCTGGCTAAGGCCCCAAGGAACAGTCTTGTCAAGCAAAGATCTATGGGCAAAAGGCTACAGGCAGCAAATCCACAAGGACTTAACCAGGAGAAACATCGTAATTCCTGGGAGACCATAATGGCCAGTCTCAATAACTGGTCTCAGGTCATAGTGTATGACAAGGGGGGCTAGGAGTACATTTTCTGGCCAGGTCCTGTAGAACCCTTTGCCAGATAGACTTGCTAGGCAAGGCTCTAGGTGATGGGGGACAGTGAACCTCTCTGTGCTCTGCTAAGAGAAGGATTTTAATCTGACTCCTAGGAGCCTACACTGGCCAGCCTTAACACCTGGACACAGGACATAAAATGTATCCAGGGGAGTCCAACCTGTTACCATAAAAATACTGTTGTACCAGTCCAACCTGCACCACCTGTTGCAGGAAAAGAAATACAAACAGAGTCCTGGGAGCATCATCTGTTATGTTGATGATGTCATTTGGACATCTTCTGTGGTCAATGCAATGAGTTCCTAGCTCTCAGAGAACGAGTCCATTCTCTTGAGGCTAGAGTAGCAGACTTGGAGGAGCTGAGGGAGACAGAGAGGTACATAGAGGAAGCCTATAGTGAAGTTGTAGAGAAGTCCCACCTCCAATCTGGCAGCCCCTGTGCTGACTTGGAGGAGGGAGGCCTCATGAAAGGAGAGCATCACCCTGGTGAAGTTGGAAATAATCCTGTAGTCAGGACCAGCCCACCAGGGGGTGCAATATCCTCTCATACTGAGGATGTGTCTCCAGAATTTTCTGCCCAGGAATGAAGGGTTAGGACAGCTGTTGTAGTTGGTGATTCGATTATTAGGCATGTAGATAGCTGGGTGGTTGGTGGACATGAGGAACACCTGGTGCCTTCCCTGCCTGTTGCGAAGGTGGCGGGCCTCAAGCGTCACTTAGGATTTTAGATAGTGCTGGGGAGGAGCCAGCTGTCTTGGTACATGTAGGTACCAATGACATAGGAAAATGTGGGCGGGAGGTTCCAGAAGCCAAATTTAGGCTCCTAGGTAAAAAGCTGAAATCCAGATCCTCCAGGGTAGCATTTTCAGAAATGCGCAGGGCCCAAGAGAAAGGCAGAGCTCCAGAGTTTCAATGCGTGGATGAGGTGATGGTGCAGGGAGGAGGGTTTTAGATTTCTTATGAACTGGGCAACATTCTGGGGAAGGGGGAGCCTATTCCCCATGGATGGGCTCTACCTTAACCAGGGTGGGACCAGGCTGATGGCATCGGCATTTAAAAAGAAGATAGAGCAGCTTTTAAACTAGAAACTGGGGGAAGGCCGAGACTCGCTCAAAAGCACATAGTTCGGAATAAGATATCTTTCAAGGATATCACGAAAACAGGGAAGATAGGGAGCCTGATAGCGATGTTGCAATAGAGAGCATAGTAGACCAGGAGTCTTTAAATAAAAAGTGGACAGATTTTCGAGATTGCATATTACCACTGTCAACTGCTGAGCAAGATTTAAGTACGAACAACAAACATAGTCTGAAATGTCTACATGCGAATGCCAGAAGTTAAGAAATAAAATGGGAGACTTAGAATATATTGTACTAAATAAAAAAATAGATATAACTGGCATTTCTGAGACTTGGGGGAAGGAGGATAACAAGTGAGACACTGTCATACCAGGATACAAATTATATCGCAATGATAGAGTTAATCAAATTGGTGAAGGGGTAGCATTGTATGTTAAGGAGGGCCTTGAATTGAATAGACTAAAAATTCTACAGGACATAAAACATATCTTGGAATCCCTATGGATTGAAATTCCACGTGCAAAGGGGAAAAGGTTAGTAGTAGGAGTGTACTACCATCTATCTGGCCAGGAAAATGAGACAGATACAGAAATGTTATCAGAAATTAGGGAGGCTAACAAACTGGGCAACACAATAATAATGGACAATTTCAATTACCCCTTTGTAACATCAGTGCATACTGGAGAGGTGAAATTCCTTGGAGTTGACTCCTGTGCATCTAGCTTCATACTACTTAATTTTTACATTTTCTGAAATAATAATTCAATTCAATAAAATCAATGGAGAAAACACCAGCATTCCTATGCATACGATCAGAAAGCAGACCACCAGTACCTTAGCAAGTTTCATAAGTACATAAGTATTGCCATATTGGGAAAGACCAAAGGTCCATCAAGCCCAGCATCCTGTTTCCAACAGTGGCCAATCCAGGTCACAATATACCTGGCAAGATCCCAAAAAAATACAAAACATTTTATACTGCTTATCCCAGAAATAGTGGATTTTCCCCAAGTCCATTCAATAACGGTCTATGGGCTTTTCCTTTAGGAAGCCGTCCAAACCTTTTTTAAACTCCACTAAGCTAACCACCTTTACCACATTCTCTGGCAACGAATTCCAGAGTTTAATTACACGATGAGTGAAGAAAAATGTTCCCCCGATTCGTTTTAAATTTACTACATTGCAGCGTCATCGCATGCCCCCTAGTCCTAGTATTTTTGGAAAGTGTAAACAGATGCTTCACATCTACCCGTTCAACTCCACTCATTATTTTATAAACCTCTATCATATCTCCCCTCAGCCGCTTTTTCTCCAAGCTGAAGAGCCCTAGCCGCTTTAGTCTTTCCTCAAAGGGAAGTCGTCCCTTCCCCTTTATCATTTTTGTCGCCCTTCTCTGCACCTTTTCTAATTCCACTATATCTTTTTTGAGATGTGGCGACCTGAATTGAACACAATATTTGAGATGCGGTCGCACCATGGAGTGATATAAAGGCATTATAACATCCTCATTTTTGTTTTCCATTCCTTTCCTAATAATACCTAACATTCTATTTGCTTTCTTAACTGCAGCAGCACACTGAGCAGAAGGTTTCAATGTATCATCAACAATGACCCCATCTGGTCCAGGAGATTTGCTACTCTTCAGTTTGTAGAACTGCCCTATTACATCCTCCAGGTTTACAGAGAATTCATTAAGTTTCTCCGACTCATCAGCTTCGAATACCATTTCTGGCACCGGTATCCCACCCAAATCTTCCTCGGTGAAGACAGAAGCAAAGAATTCATTTAATCTCTCCGCTACGGCTTTGTCTTCTCTTATCGCCCCATTTACTCCTCAGTCATCTAGTGGTCCACCTGATTCTTTTGCCAGCTTAGTGCTTTTAATAAACCTAAAAAAAAATTTTACTATGTGTATTTGCCTCCAACGCAATCTTTTTTTTGAAGCTCCTCTTAGCCTTCCTTATCAGTGCTTTGCATTTGACTTGACATTCCTTATGCTGTTTCTTATTATTTTCAGTCGGTTCCTTCTTCCATTTTCTGAAGGATTTTCTTTTAGCTCTAACAGCTTCCTTCACCTCACTTTTTAACCACGCCGGCTGTCGTTTGGTCTTCCATTTTCCTTTTTTAATAAGCGCAATATATTTGGCCTGGGCTTCCAGGATGGTGTTTTTGAACAGCATCCACGCCTGATGTAAATTTTTGACCCTTGCAGTCGCTCCTCTAAGTTTTTTTTCACCGTTCTTCTCATTTTATCATAGTCTCTTTTTTAAAGTTAAACACTAACATATTTGATTTCCTATATATACTTATGTCAAAGCTAATATCAAATCCGATCATATTATGATCACTGTTATCAAGCGGCCCCAGCAAGGCTGGATCTCAGAATAAGGAGTGCAGCAAAATGGGCAAGGAGAATTAAGCATATAGGAAAGAGTCTGAGGAGACAGAGTTGGGCAGGATGTAAAGAGAGTTTATCTAGGAACCCTGATGAAACTGTAACTTTGGAATTCAGGGCCAAGCCTGGTCCAATAGTGCTATATTTTGAAACACAGAACTTTAACTCTGGGACTCCAGGCCAAAGGCATGCTGTTTGTGCTGTCTTTTGAGAAACAGACTAGTACACACCATGGGCCTGCAGGAGCCAGCAGTCCCGGAAGAGAACATTTTTGAACATAACTGATTTTTTGGTATGTTTTTTTATTTGGGAAAGGAACAGGTCACTGATTTTTCTGCACACAAATTTCACATTTAACCTCTGTGTGGCTGTGTTTTTCAAGGCTTGAGGCCTGCTCTCACTGCTACAACCCCAAATTCAAGTTTCACAACATGAGGTCACAATTCAAAGTTTAGGAAGCTCTGTCTTATCCATATGACACTGATCCAACCCTTAAGAGGTGTACTAAAAAGTTAAACTAAACTAATAAAAAGTTTGACAGATATGAATTTCTTAGGTAAACCTAAAATATAGGAAAACTTAAGATCCCCCCATTTCTTGTGGTTGAGATGCCTGACAGACAGCTTCCTCCCATGGAGATCTGGGTTAGGTGATTTGGTATTAAGGGGCCCTTTTACTAAGGCATTGTAGGCCAAACATGCTGAGGCTTCTTGCAGTACTTTTCCACTCAATGCGTGCTAATCCTGTGCTGGAAAATATATGTATTTTTTTATTTTCTAGCACAGCAGGCATGCCCATGGACGAAGAGTAGGTGTACCTGCGCTAATTGGGTAGCATGAGCACATTACCACACTCTACTCAATTAGCATGAGAGTTCTTACTGCCTTTTAAATAGGTGATAATAAGGGCCACACACTAATGGGGAAATTAGCATGTGGACATTCCCAAAATAAATAAATAAAGACATGGCCATTTTACAAAGGTGGCTGCAGCGCATGGTAAAACCCACACTCTAAAGGTAGCATGGTTGCTGGACACTGTACATTAGGGAGATGTTTTATACTTAAGCTGAAAGACTGTGACCTGTTTTTATGATACCAATTTGCTTTTGTAAACCACTTTTGGGGGATAAGAAACAGTATAGAAAAGAAAATAAATAAAATAGCAATGGGTTTCACAAGGATAATGGAAAAATATTCCATATCTTATGCAGGGAATTGGAAAACTCTTAAAAACTTGTTGTTCAGTCTGCTTTACAATCTCTTCTTGAGCAGCAGGAGACCAAGATATACTGCACACAGTTTCCCCAGGGGAATCACAATGAGGAACATGGGAGGAGAAGGACTATGAAAGAAGAGATACATGATAAAGTCAAAGAGACCTGCTTCTCTTCTCCAATGGACCTTTTCAGCCAATATGTTAAAAAACAATCTTTAGTGGGAAAACTGGTATTGGCGGCGAGAAGCTGGCAGCTTCTCGCCGCAGCTGTTTTGGTATATGTTGTGTAATTTGGCACCTACATCAGTTTTTCAAATGCACACTTTTACACACCTAACAGGTATCGACACGGACGAGCCTCTGACAAGAGTGAGGCGGCGGCGGCGTGCGACGCCTCCCTAAGAGATGTGGGCGCTGCAGTACCTGCAAGCTTCAACAGACTATTTTAATTAATGCACCTACCTCAAAGATGTTGGGGGACTTGAGGCAAGTGTCCGATTCAAGGATCACTCCATGGTAAAGCTCTTCCCGCTTCTCTGCTCCGGTGCGCAGGAATTTCTTGACAGAACGCCTCATCTTGTATCAGCTGAGAGCACTGCTGCTTTTTTTTCTGCAAATTACAAAAATATATATTTACGTTGTTGAAGGAATTGTAGTGGACATGCTCCAAAGAGGGTCACCAACTAGAAGGCCTTCCTGCACGACGTTTGACCTTCCTGATCCTCTTCTGTCTCCACCCACGGCACTAGGCTAGAAGCTATATGGCATCTATTTACTCTTAATGGCTTCAATAGTTTTGCGTCTATGGTGATCAGTTCCCTAATAGGACTGAACTTGCCAAAATTTCAGTATGTTGATGATAGGATGCTATTAAGTGTAACTGACTGCTTACTGGCAGAGGGGACCAAATGGTAAAATACTCGATATATATTCAAACAACAGAAACTAAAGTAGGGAGCAGAAGAATATCTTTCTGAAGGGATTCTCCAACTGTGCCCACCATCTCCAGTCCCACCACCTGTCAGTTACTCATTCGCATGGGAATGATTATAGGGGAAATGGGTCTTGATGTACTGCCTTTCTGAGGTTTTTGCAACTACATTCAAAGCGGTTTATGTATATTCAGGTACTTATTTTATACCAGGGGCAATGGAGGGTTAAGTGACTGGCCCAGAGTCACAAGGAGCTGCAGTGGGAATTAAACTCAATCAGTTCTCCAGGATCAAAGTCCACTGCACTAACCACTAGGCTACTCCTCCACTCTATTATAGGGGACAGTACAGCAGTTTTAGGACTTATTCAATGGAAATGGATACAGAGTACCAGGCAAAATGACAGTACCCAGAACAGAAAAATAAATTAAGGAAATTTTAGAGTATGTTAAAGATCTCATCAACTAGCTTATTCGACGATACAGTTTAAGAAATAAATGTCATAATGTAGCCACAACACGAAGGGAGTCTCAAGCTCTCTTGCTATAGCCCTCCACTTGTGGCATTTCTTCTTCCCACCCGGACAATTTTTGCTCAAAAAGCTAGTGTAAGACTTAGCTTCAGACGCTGTTTTATAAAGCATGTTTGTCTATTACATTCAGAGTTAAGATATTCATACTATGTGAGTCAAAACTAGCTAATAGAGAACAGAAACTTCATTGTGGCTAGTTAAAAAAAAAAGCCGAGAACAAGGCGTGTATAGGGTATAGGCGTGTTTTGATCTGGATTGGTTCACTTTCAGGCAGAGCCATTACAGTAGCCTGGCATAATGAGGGTTCTTTAAAATACCACAGTGTTTTCAACTTTTTGTATTACATCAGGCATTTTGTCACTTTTCCAGATTTTTCAGGAGTTTAAAAACTATTGTGAAAACTTTGTCTATTGGTAAAATTATAACAGGTTTGTTCGCACCATTTTCAACTCCTCGTTAAAAAAAAACAATTCCCCCTGTTTACTGAGCCAAGCAGCAGTGCTGACACAGCCCTTTCAAAGCCCTTTTACTAAGCAGCGATAAGCTCACTGAGTGCTTACCACACCACAATCTAGAAGTACCACAGGAGCCCAGCGGTAATTCCCACCTCTAGTGTGCATCATTTCCAATGCTACAAAAATATGATCAGAACCTAACCGGCATGGGTGTAGTTTGGGGGGGGGGGGGCGAGGGGGGTAGTGCCCTCCCCCAAACGAGCTGCTCCTACCCAAACCTCCTTGGACTAATCCACCACTATCTTCTCTTCTCCCGGCCGCTGCTATGGCAGCCTGGAGGAACCCCAAACTTCCATGATCTTCCCTTTGCTTTCCTGCCTCTCGCTCGCTCACTCACTCCCTCCCTCCCCCTCCCTGGCAAAGCATAATGCAAATGTGTGCGGGGCCATACTCCTGCTGCGCGCGGCCTCCCTCCTTCTCCCTCATTCGCCTCATAATATAAGTTCCTGTTTTCTGGAGAAAGGAGGGAAGCCGGCAGCCACACATGCAGGAGCATGGCCCCGTGGATGTTTTTATTTTATTTTGTAGCAGCGTCGGGTGCAGGGGTGATGGAGAGAGTGAGCAAGAGAGAGGCAGGAAAGGGAAAGGTAAAGCACAGAAGCTCGTGGTTCCTCCTGGCTGCCATAGCAACAGCCGGGAGGAGTAGCAAGTAGGTTGCAGCTCGTCCTGTCCTTGGAATTAGTGCTGTCATGGTTTGGTAAGGTTATGAGTTGGTTTTTGCACAAGTTTGTGTATAGCGTTTTGCAGTGGAGAGATTGTGTGTTGGCCTTACTGAGGTGACACCAAAACATCAGAAAGGGTTTGAGAGCCAAAATCATGACATACTACCTCTTAAAGGATCTACATATAGAGCCTATGCATTTCTAAGTTCAGCACTGGTGTGGTATAGGAAAGGGGTGAGGAAATACTACTGGAGAGGAAGAGGGAGTACTCAACCACCTCTCTCCTCTTCAATCTGTTCAAAATTCTGCTGCACGACTAATATTTCACCAAAGTCGTTATGCCCATATCAGCCCTCTCCTGAAGTCACTTCACTGGCTCCCTATCCGTTTCCGTATAAAATTCAAGCTCCTCTTATTTACCTATAAGTGCATTCACTCTGCAGTCCCTCACTACCTCTCCACCCTCATCTCTCCCTACATTCCTTCCCAGGAACTCCGGTCACTAGGCAAATCTCTCCTAATTGCACCCTTCTCCTCCATCGCTAACTCCAGACTCCATTCCTTTTATCTCGCCGCACCTTATGCCTGGAATAGGCTTCCTGAGCCATTACGCCTAGCTCCATCCCTGGCCACCTTCAAATTCGGGCTAAAGACCTACCTGTTTGCTGCTGCTTTTGATTCCTAACTTGTCACTTGCTCGTAACCTTGTCTTACTCTCTTCAATAGTCCCTTTCCCTATGTGTCCTTCTGTCTGTCCTACCCTTATCCCTTATTGGTCCTGTCTGTCCGTCCTGATTTAGATTGTAAGCTCTTTTGAGCAGAAACTGTCTTTTCTTCATGTTCAATTGTGAAGCGCTGCGTATGACTGGTAGCGCTATAGAAATGATTTATAGTAGTAGTGCTGGGTAAGGAGGACAGAAGGAAGGAAGGAAGGGAGTAAGAGCTGGCTTGATATCTCATACATATTCATTATGTTATGTTATATTATATTCATTATTCATTATGGTTATTCCAGCTTTCTCCCTTCCTTCCTTCCTCCATATTAGTATGTATGTATATATATATATATATATATATATATATGCTAATATGGAGGAAGGAAGGAAGGAAGGGAGGAAGGAAGGAAGCAAATGAATATGCTAATATGCCCCACCCCATCCTTTGCCCCCCCCCCCCCCATATGAAACAGTCAAACTACGCTCATGCTAACTGGCGGTAATCAGACAACACCATTTGCCGCCCAGTTAGCGCAGGAGCCCTTACCGCAATCTCAGTGGGTGGTGGTAAGGATTCCCCCCTGAAATGCCACACAGTAAGTGTTTCATTCAGGGGCATAGCTAGAATTGACATTTTGGGAAGGACCCAGAGTAAACATGGTGGGGCACTAGGCATATAGGCAGTGGTGTGCTGGAGCCGGCTCGCACCAAAATTTTTTACCGACTTGCGAGCCGGTTGTTCCTGAGGGCGAGCCGGCTCTCCTTCCTTCCTCCCTCCCTCCCTCCTACAGGGTCTGGTCCCTCACCTCCCTTGTCCAGCGAATTCTTCGGGGCAGGCAGTCTTGCCTGCCCGCTGCCGGCGCTGACTCTCCCCCACTGCCGGATCGCTCTTTAAAAATGGCCACCAAGACTTCCAGCGGCGGTCTCGGGAGACTTCTGCTGAAGTCTTGGAGGCCGCCCTTGTAAGTCTCAGCGGCCATTTTGAAGAATGATCCAGCAGATGGGGAAAGTCAGCGCTGGCAGCGGGCAGGAAAGACGGGGGATCTTTCCTGCCTGCCCCGAAGCCTCTGCTGGACAACCTCGGTGGCTGGAGGGGGTGGCAGGGGAGAGAAGGGAGTCGCTGGACATGGGTGGCTGGAGGGGGGGCAGGGGAGAGAAGGGAGTCACTGAACATGGGTGGTTGGAGGGGGGCAGGGGAGAGAAGGGAGTCGCTGGACATGGGTGGCTGGAGGGGGGGCACGGGAGAGAAGGGAGTCGCTGGGCATGGGTGGCTGGAGGAGGGGGCAGGGGAGAGAGGAGAGTCGCTGGGCATGGGTGGCTGGAGAGGGGCAGGGGAGAGAGGAGGGTCGCTGGACATGGGTGGCTGGAGGGGGGACAGTGGAGAGAGGAGGGTCGCTGGACATGGGTGGATGGAGGGCAGGGCAGGGGGAGAGAAGGGTCGCTGGACATGGGTGGATGGAGGGCAGTGCAGGGGGAGAGAAGGGTCACTGGATATGGGTGGATGGAGGGGAGGGCAGGGAAGAGGAGGGTCACTGGACATGGGTGGATGGAGGGGAGGGCAGGGGAGAGAGAAGAAATGCTGGACATGGATGGAGAGAAGGGAAGAGTAAGGAAGGAGATGAGATTAGGGAAAAGGAAGAGAGGAGAAAAACTGCATATGGATGAAGAAAATAGGCAGAAGCTGGATCCACTGGACAGTCAAGAAAGGAGGAAAGGAAAGAAATAAATGGAAAGGAAGCCCTGGAAACGGAGTTAAGAGGACAGATAGCAGCAGAATCGGATACCAAGCCAGCATGATCAGAAAAGCAAAGTCACCAGACAACAAAGGTAGAAAAATCATTTTATTTTCATTATAGTGTTTGGAATATGTTCACTTTGAGAATTAGGTGCTCAACATTAAAAGTTTATATTTATTTACTTATTTATGGCATTTTATCGCACATTAAACATGAATTAGATTGGAACCTGGGATCATTTAATTTTTTTTCCCGGGAGTAATGCATTGCCCTCCCCCCCCAGGCTTTCTCCCCGGCTATAGTCATCTCTGCAATTTGGTGGGGGGGGGGGGGGGAGCAGAGGGGGACGGGGCGGCACAGAGGGGAACAGAGGTGCACAGAGGGGGACCGGGGCGAGAGCCTGTTGTTAAACATTTACCAGCACACCACTGCATATAGACTGCTTAGTATACTCCTAAATAATGCCTCAGCATGAACTTTATGATGGATTTCTAAGTAAACAGTCTGCTCTGCATTAACACAAATCACATTCACACTTATGGAAACTTTGGAAACAAATGTTTTTAAATATCTTTAGTCACTCACAGAACACAGACAAACCCTCTCTAATTACAGAATAAAGGACAAAAAATTAGAAAAGGAAAGAGAAATCGCATTCTCTATAAGCAGTACAGCACAGGAGAAATAAAAGTAAAAATGCATTCTCTACTGTAGGAAGCAAAATGCAAGCTTACTTTCTACCCCAAAATAAAACCCACAAATAAATTATCTGGATACCCATGAAATGTTAAAAATTTACGGGACCCAGTGTCTCCAGCTACAGCGTTTAAATATATTCTGCAAAGATGTGCCATGTTCATTAGGTGGGTACTTCCCAGAAGCAGTTGGACAACATACCAGCATATATGTGTAAATGGACACAACAGAGCAGATCAACATTATCTCACACTCCTTGCACTAGCACCAGTAAAACATGCATATAGGGAAATAGATAAAATCCAGATATACTCTATATCACCTTAAATCAGGCTTTTAATTAGTCAGCCACATTTATTTTTTGTACCCTGTGCTTTCCCACTCATGGCAGGCTCAATGTGACTTACATGGGCCAATGGAGAATTAAGTGACTTGCCCAGAGTCACACAGAGGTACCTGTGCCTGAATTGGGAATTGAACTCAGATCATCAGGACCAAAGTCCACCACCCTAACCACTAGGCCACTCCTCCACTCCACTTGGGTCTCTACAGTAGTAATTAGTTCTAAATCATAATCATTGTGTCATTTGGAGGGGCTGGTTATAGGGACTCCCTGTATTCATGCAAAGATGTTTTCACCTAGTAAAGAGCCACCAAAACAGACATCATGTTGTTAGAATCAGGTGCTCAACAATTAGACTTACAATTTATAAGTACAATTTATTTAAAAAACATTAATTAGGTTGAAACTTGGGAGCATTTGACATCTTTTTTTTTTCCTGTGTGTACATCAAAAGAAAAAGATGGTAATGGGAGCTTGCTCCTTTTGTTTTGTAGAATGCAGTGGCATATTATAAAAATGCACTCTTATTACTACTATTTCACAGAGAAGTATTAAATAATGAGGGAAGGGTTTCCTACATGCAGAAGTGCTGCCCAGAGACAGTCTAAATGTGCCAACGTTGTCCAGCACACTATTATCTGTCAAATTCATACAAAGGGCCCTGTTCACTAAGCTGCTTTATAGGTGCATTAGGGTTTTTAACGGGCTTTAACCATGTATGTGTGTTAACTGTGTGCGTACCTACAATATCTCTATAGGCTTCTACACGGTTAGCACGTACGCTAATTGTAGGTGCGTTAAAAATGCTAACGCACCTTAGTAAACAGGGCCCTAAGTTAATTATGTTCAGTGGAAAATAAATCTGTTGGCTCGGGCTACTTGCTATGTGAATACTCCATCACAGTTTCATTATTTCTGCCAAGTATTACATATTATGGGCATTTGCTTTAAACTTTTAATTGTTTTAATTCATTTATCCAGATCTTACATTGCTTTTTAAACCAAAAGGCGAATCCTAAGGGTGGTTGAACAATTAGGTATAAACTGTGTTGTTTCTGACTTTACTTGTTTTAGACTGCTTTGGGTCCTACTGATCTGTACATCTGCTATCTAGAATTTTGGAAGATGGAAATGAGAAAATAAAAATTAAGATTTGGATGTACTCTGTAGAAGTTTACTTTTGCAATGTGTGTATGGATGCGTGTTCTGGTGTGTGTACTTGATAATGTTTGAATAACTGTCTATACATATGGCTATGATTTCTGAACATGCAGCAACATTAAAGGACAGACTTTTAAATGCCCAGTTGGATATATATGCTAATCTCAAACATGTTTCAGACATATCTATCTACTTGCTCCAATGATGTTATTGAATTCTATCATTCTGTCTTATTGTATTTTCAAAAGTAAGCCGCATTGAACCCAGGTTTGCATGGGATAATGTGAGATATAAATATATTTTTTTAAATCCTTTATCCTCCACCTTTTGAGGCACAGCCTATGCAACCGGATGGTGATGTCACAAGGAAAGCAAGTGTGGTCCAGTGAAGACTAACTCAAAATAACCTGTTCCTTAGCTGGGCTCTAGTAAGGAAGGCCGGCGAGGAGCGTGCCGAGCAGCCGCACATAACATGGCGGCTGCCGCACGGCAGCTCCCTGGCCTGAGCGCCCCTTCCCTTCCGGCTTCCCCTCTGACAGCCTGGATGACGTGGCAGGGAACCCTGTCTGCCGTTGGTGGGGAGGCCGGAAGGGGGCGGGGCTGCAGGGGGTGTCTCACGCGTCGCATAAGAGCTGCCGACGAGGCAGAGAGGGCCTCTTTGTCGGCAGCCTGGGAACTTTGGGATGTGCTGGAGCAACAGCTGAATGGATGATCGCCCGCTTCAAGCAAAGGACAGGAGCATTCACTGCTGGCAGACCTATCACCTCGCTGGTTAGGCATGGTAGGTGGGGCTCAGGTCTAGGGGGGCGACCCCTGGCAGGTGGATGCTCAGCCACGCTGGGGACGGAGACAAGGCTGGCCGCAGCGTGGGCTGGGATGCTTGCTCTCTAGCTGGATAAGCAATGGCGGAGGGCTTAAGCATCTGCAACGTCAAACCCAAGGCTCGGGTGCTTCCTGGGGACTGTTTAATGTGTTTTCAATAAAAGCTGTGGCCATTTATTCCCAAAACCTGTCTCATGTTTGGTCTGTGAGTGCATTAGGGGCAAAGCGAGGGCCAGAGCAGGAGGGAGTGCAGCCTGCCTATGTTATTACATATTTAAAATGTGACCATACCACACCTTTGTGGTTATGTACACTATCTAATAAGTTAAATGATTAACTGGCTTTCTTGAAAGGATTACATAACCTTTGGTTACATGACTAGAAACACAAACATATACTTATTTATTCAATATCACAATTCCCCCATGTACAGCCACAAAACAGCCTTTTAGGGTGGATAGTGTTCACAATGAGCTCCTTTTTATTAGGATAGGAGTCTTTAGTTTTGGCACAGTATAAGGCAGCACAAGAACAAAATATAAGAAAACCAATGCACTGCAAAAAGGGCTTATAGCCCATTTAGTTATGTTTAAACAAATGAGAAATCTGCATGAAACAAAATATTTATTTTTATTTTGACTTATAAACCACTTATCCCTGAAATATGCTCAAAACTGAATAATCCATTTGTGTATTTAAATGTAAATTTCTACAAAACAGATGAAATAAAGATGTGATTCCACCTGTCCCAATGAAAGAAGAGTTTAATTTTACTTCCATTTCATTTCAATATATATTCCATCTTTATAACACCAGGCTTCCCAAGGCAGATTACAACAACAGTTAAGATGAACTCATCAGGAAATAGGATATCCTCACTGAAATTTGGCAATCTGTATTGTATAGAACAGTGTAGAAAAATGAGTACAAAATACAGAGTTTATAACTGCTGTTTCCACGCTACAATAATTTTTAAGCTGTTGATATTCAAATTTTATTTCATGATATTTATAGCTACATATGGGAAGCTTTCAAATAAATAAAAAGCTGTCAAGTAAAATATATATATATATATATATATATATATATATATATATATATATTCCTTCACCCTTTAAGGCACTGCCTATCCAACTGGAACAGCTTTTGACTTTTTATAGATGGACCACACATAGGTAGTCCCTTATTTGTAATAATCTTTTGCCATTGTTTTGGGTGTCTTCAGCCCAAATAATGGGTTACATAGGCTCATACCATCTCCTGTTCTCAATGATCTAACCACCTTCCAGCACACCTCTCTGCCTCTCACCTCCCCAGCCCAACCCAGCTGAGTAGCATTTCTTTACTGGATCCAGCACCCTTCCCTCTCCCTCCCCGCAGTTTCCTACCTTGCCTCTGTAGCGGCCCCACAGCAATTGAAGCAGGGCTGCCTTGGATCCTCAGCCTTTCCTAGAACATACCCCGCACTACTGTCCTCTGAAGTAACTTCCTCTTTCCACGAGGGTGGACAGAAATGAAATTAGAGATGAGAGTGGGGTATGCTCCAGGGATGGCCAAGGCTTCGAGGCAGCTCTGCTGTCTGTCCTGCTTCAATCACTGTGGTGCCACTACAGAGGTGAAGTGGAAGGATCGTAGGGAGAGAGAAGGAGAGACAACTGCATCGGGAGCATCCGTGGATAATCAGAGGCAGGGGTGCATGGACACGCAGGCACGTGGCTGGCCACCATTGTTGGGGGGGCCTGAGACAGGAATAAAGGGGCCTGGACCCAAAGGCCCCCTGTAGCTACGCCACTGCCACAAGGCAGCTGCTACTTTGGTAGCCTTCGGTAGTCACTTTGCTATAATCCCCACCGTGAAATCGACTGTTCTGATGGGTTCATATGTTGGTCTTTGTTTTGTAGTGTTATGTGGGGATGTTATGTGCTTTTTCTTGTTGTGAGGGGGCAGGGGCAGAGGGCTTCGCAAGGGAACCTTTGACGGGGGAGTGGGTCATGTGGGTGAATTGTATGACATGCTTGAGTTGTTTCTGTGTGGTGTATGTCTGTAGTGTTTGGGGGGTTGGGGGAGGGGAATGTGGGTTGTGTGCTGGTATGTTTGGAGTGTGGTGCCCTTGTTCTTTTGGGTAGTTTTTAAGTGGCAGGTTAGAGAGTTTTTTGTAAGGGGTAAGGGGATTGCTGAGAATCCTTTACCCCCTGAGTTATGTAGGACTGTTGCTTTTGGCCAGGCATCTCATGTGTTGATGGGTAATGGATGATATTAAGATTATATCTTTAAATGTTAATGGTATTCATTCTGCTGTTAAGCAAACCAAGATACTTATGTATCTGCAATGCCGTGGAGCAGCAGTGGCAGTCTTGCAGGAGACCCACTTGTCAGAAGTGGAGCATGGTAAGTTGCATAGACAATGGGTGGGGGAAGTGCTCTCCTCCTCCACCTTTAATAATTGTCAGAGAGGAGTGGCCATCTTGATAAAGAAAGGGTTAGATTGGCAGTTACATAAATATATTAAGGATCCTTAGGGAAGGTGGTTAGAGCCTTGGGGATGTTTATGGGGCATAAGATTATGCTGTGCAGTATTTACAGTCCTAATGTTTATGATCATGTTTTTTTTTCTCCCAGCTAATTGCCTTGCTCATGCAATATCAGGATTACCAGTTACTGCTGGGCAATGATTTTAATATTACAGCCAATCTCCTTCTTGGTTGCAAGCCACCTAAGTCTCTGGGTGTGGATCATCAACATAAGGGGGGTAATTTTGTAATGACCCACCTAGGGCTCCTGGATCCGTGGTGGTCTTTGCACCTGGGTGATGTGGAGTTTACATGCTTCTCTCAGGTGCATCAGGTGTATGCCTGCTTAGACTATTTACTGCTTCTGGTGAGTAGGGGCGTAGCTGAACACCCTGGGCCCAAGATGGGTGGGCAGAAGAACTCCACCTTGTCACACAAGTGATTTGGTCTCTCCCTCTCTCGCCTGTATACCATATGGTCTCTCAAACATCCCCCCCCCCCCACCGCATATCTTTTAAATAGCAGATATTCACCGGCAGCGAGCAGCATCAAATACACACTGCTCACGTTGGCCCCACAGCATAACAGTCGCTGCTTGCTGCAGGCAAAGATCTGCTATTTACAAGGTATGCAGGAGGGACAGTTTTGAGGAGTTTTCAGCTGGTAGGGCTTCGGAATCCCTGCCAGCCACATCATAGGTGTGTTGCTACTGGATGGGCCTGAGCCCAAAGTGGGTGGGCCTGGGCCCACCCGGGCCCACCCTTGGCTACACCACTGCTGGTGAGCAGTGTTTCCCGGTTGCTGCAGGCCACTATTGACTCTGTGGTGGTGGTGGTGGTGGGGGGGGGGGGGGGGATGTGCAGTGCTCTTGCACTTGGACATTTCATCCTTTGTTATACTTTGATTTCACATTTTTGGCCTTTTTGTGAAAGAACTACTACTACTACTACTACTTATCATTTCTAAAGTGCTACTAGACATACGCAGCGCTGTACACTTGAACATGAAGAGACAGTCCCTGCTCGACAGAGCTTCAATCTAATTAGGACAGACAGAACAAACAAGAGATAAGGGAATATTAAAGTGAGGATTATAAAATAAGGGTTCTGAACAAAGTGAATAAGGGTTAGGAGTTAAAAGCAGCATCAAAAAGGTGGGCTTTTAGCTTAGATTTGAAGACTGAGGAGAAGTAGCTTGACGTACCGGCTCAGGAAGTCTATTCCAGGCATATGGTGCAGCAAGATAAAAGGAACGGAATCTAGAGTTAGCAGTGGAGGAGAAATGTGCAGATAAGAGCAGTGGCGTAGCAGGGGGGGCGGGAGGGGCGGTCCGCCCCGGGTGTCAGCTCGGGGGGGGGGGGTGCTCCCTGCCAGCTCCCCCCCCCTCAGCGAATCGACACCCCCCCCAACCAGCTCCCGCACCCTACCTTTAAAAAGAATATCGGGAGGCGAGGCGCTGCCCTGCACGTAAAAGAAATGTGGACCGTCGGGTCTTCCCTCGCTCTATCTGTCCCGCCCTCCGCTGACGCAACTTCCTATTTCCGCAAGGGCGGGACAGACAGAGCGAGGGAAGACCCGACGGTCCACATTTCTTTTACTTGCAGGGCAGGTGTTAGGCGCTGCACCTCGCCTCCCGATATTCTTTTTAAAGGTAGGGTGCGGGAGCTGGTCGGGGAGGGGGAGAGGGGTGTCATCGTGCTGCACCCGGGGGGGGGGTGCAACGGCGAACCGCCTTGCCCCGGGTGGCAGCACCCCCTGCTATGCCACTGGATAAGAGAGATTTACCCAGTGAACGGAGTTCCCGGGGAGGAATGTAGGGAGAGATGAGAGTGGAGAGGTACTGAGGAGCTGCAGAGTGAATGCACTTATAGGTCAATAAGAGGAGTTTGAACTGTATGTGGAAACGGATAGGAAGCCAGTGAAGTGACTTGAGGAGAGGGCTAATATGAGCATAACGACACTGGCGGAATATTAGTCGTGCAGCAGAATTTTGAACAGATTGAAGAGGAGAGAGAAGGATAAGTGGGAGACCTATAAGAAGCAAGTTGCAATAGACTAAGCGAGAGGTGATAAGGCTGTGGATGAGGGTTCTGGTAGTGTGCTCAGAAAGGAAAGGGCGAATTTTGCTGATATTATAGAAGTGCAGGATTTAATAGAATTTCATGATGTGTCAGGTTAATCCCTTTACCCTTTGGGAGACAGCTAATGTTGTTTTGTGCATCTGTATTATTTCTTTTGTAAGTCACAACCGCAAAGAGCGTGATAGGAAGCTGTTGGATTTACTTCAGCAGCTGCGGGCGGATCAGTGCACACACCAGCTTATGTTGACCAGAGCTCATTGGGATGCGTACAATGCTATTTGGGCCCAGGTGGATCAGCTTCTCATGCAGAGAGCACAGTCTAACATTTTGTTTTATAAGCTCCATAATTGGGGTAATATGTTGGAAAAGCTGTTAGCGAACTTAGTGTGGCCGAGTAAGAGTAAGCAGTTTATTTCTAAGTTGTGGAAGGGGATTCGGGTCCTCCAACATCCACAGGACTCTCAGCAGGCTTTTGTGGATTATTATAAATAGTTGTATACTTGTGCACTGCGTGATGATGGAGTGTGTGATGTCTTTTTTTTTTGTAGTATGGATCTGCCAACGCTTTCAGAGGTGGAACGGCAGTCACTAGATGCTCCTATCACAGTTGGAAATATACGTGAGGCGATAGTTATGTTGCCATTGGGAAAATCACCAGGTCCCAGTGGCTATGGAGCTGAATTTTACAAACTGTTGGCAGATTTGATTTCTCCGGCACTACAGCATATGTATCAGACCCAGGCTTGGCTATGTCTGATCTTCAAGGCCCTGAAAGGAAATGGCCCTGAGTACCTGAAAAATTAGGATGATCCTCCACACATACCTCCAGGGACACTAAGGTCCTCCCAAGGACTTTCACTAACCACACCCTCTCCAAAAGGCATTACATGATGTGATACCCGCAAGTGAGCCTTCTCCAGAGTAGCCCCCACACTCTGGAATGCATTGCCTGAAAGGCTGTGATTAACACAAGACTATCTGTACTTCAGGAAGCAGGTGAAAACTTGGCTCTTCAACCAGGCCTTTATTGGAAGAAGTAACTAACTCGATAGTCTCAACCACACACACAAGGAGTACTCAGGCTGCATATACTGCAGCAGGACATGTTTATCCACTCCTACCCTAGCTAAGATAACATTTAACCATTTCTCTAACCTCATGTGCAGCTTTCTTTAAATCAATCACCTTACTTTCTAACTCCCCACTTTCTTACCCTTCTATATGTTACATCATTGCTTTACCCTTTGCTATCACCTATAATGTTCTATTACGTATTGTGTTGATGTCACATCTGTGATCGTGACCACCCTCAGACTTACCCTATTTCTGGGAATCAGTGTCTGTGCTGGTTTCTGTCTACTTCTGAGTTGGCTCTGTTTCTGTCTCTGGGTGCTGGCCACTTCCAGCATGGCGCTGATTGCCTCAGTGTACTGCATCTGTGTGGGTTTAACCTCTCTGTGCTTCAGTATACTGTTCCTGAGTTAGCTCTATCTCTGTCTCTGTGGGCTGGCTGCTCTAATGGCTTCACTACTCTACACTTGTGTGTATTGGGCCTCTCTGTACTTCAGTGGGCTGTTCCTGAGGTAGCTCTGTCTCAGGCTGGGTGGGCTGGCTGCTTCCAGCCTGACACTAATTACCTCAATAGACTACACCTGTGTGGGTTAGGTCTCTCTGGGCTTCTGTATGCTCCTTGCCTGTGGCCTGAAGGGGTGACCTCATCTGTCAGGGCCTTCTTAAGGAACTGGTGTTCTGGTCTTCAGTGCCTTTGCATTGCCAATGCCTACGCAGTGCCTTAGGTCCCAAGGTTAGTGTGCTGTTTGCACAGTTAGCTTTCCTTGTCTTTTCTTGTGGGCTTCCAGCCCTTCTGCTTTGCTAGTTACTATCACCTGTGGGCCTTGCCTTCTGGCTCAGGGTATTATTGCTCGTAGGCTTTCTGCCTAGTCTATTACTTACCTGTGGGCTTCTTGCTTTCCTGCTCTGGGTATTATTGCTTTCAGCCCTTCTGTGTCTATTGTTCTGTGGGCTTTCAGCCCTTCTGTGCCCATTGCTCTGAGGGCCTCCAGTCTATCTGTGTATATCCCTTTTATCTGTGGGCTTCCAGGCCTTCTGGCTGTATTACTGCGGCCTGGGGGTTTCCAGCCTTTCTGTGGGCTTCTAGCCTTTCTGGGTGTATCTCTCTGACCTGTAGGCTTTCAGCCTTTCTGTGTGTATTATTCTCTGTGGGCTTCTAGCCTTTCTGTTATCCCTGTGCAGTGGCTCTGCTCCCTGTCTGAGGTTGGTTAGCGGCTGATGCTGCAGCCATTTCTCTCCTTTCTATCTGTTAGCTACTGTAGCTCCAGTCTAACCCTTCCTCTGGCAAGCGTATCTGTCATTCCCATTCCCTTGAGCTTAGCTTGTATGTAGCTCCTGTATCCTGCTTCTCAAGCCTGAACCCTGCTGTAGGACGTTGTTCCTGGATTCCTTGTTTCTTGCCTCTTCAGCTCCAGCCCAGCCACTCCAGTCCTGTCTACTTCAGCCTGTCTTAGGGTTGCCTGTCTCCTGTTGGGTGGTTTTGCCTGCTGCTGCCACCTCCGTGACAGCGGCCCAAGGGCTCACATTTCCCCAAGAGACCTGACAGTTGACATTGTAAATAGTATACCATGCCATACTTTGTATTGTTTTTTTATATTTTTACTGCTGTAATTGTCTGTTGCTCATGTTTGATCTGTACACCGCCTTCAGTGAATTCCTTCAAAAAGGCGGTAAATAAATCCTAATAATAATAAATAATAATAATAAAAGATGGGTGTCTATCAAAACAAGGCTCATGTTCTGTTGTTTCTTAAGCCTGGGAAGGATCTGGAGCAGGTGGAGTCCTATAACCCTATCTCTCTGATTAACCATGATATGAAAACTGTTGGCCAAAATATTAGCCCTCCGTTTGAATCGGGTCCTCCCGAAATTGATACATGAAGATCAAACGGGTTTTGTACCTGGCCGTTATGCTTCGTAAATATTTTGCATGCGATCATGGCCTTGCACTCCATAGGAGTTGGACCATTGGCCTTGTTGAGTCTGGATGTAGAAAAGGCCTTTGATCGCACTGATTGGACTTACATGCATAGGATGTTAGAGAGATATGGGATAGGCTCCTCCTTTTGTTCATGCATGCATATACTTTATGATAAGCCAGAGATACAGCTTCTCATCAATGGGGGGTTAACAGAAACTTTTTTGTTGTCCAGGGGGAAGTGGCAGGGGTGACTGCTATCTCTCCTGCTCTTTATTTTGACCTTGGAACATGTAGCTCAAAAGATCCACTCAGCGCCTGATATTCAGGGAATTTTTCTGAGAGCCCATGAGCAGAGGATATACCTTTTTGCGGATAATATGCTGATTTCCTTAGCTAGGCCAGAGGAAGATTTGCAGTTCTTAATTGCTCTGTTTACATCGTTTGGGCGTTTTTCTGGTTTATATATTAATTATGATAAATCTGAATACCTGGGCAGTCAGGGATTGAGCATGGCTTCTTTGGGAGTTCCCCTTTGTAGGGCCCAAGGGGCCTTGCGATATTTAGGTATACCTGGTGTCTGATCAGCAGCAATTGTACCATCTTTAATGTACATGTTCCTATGGAGAAGATCAAGTGCTTATGCGAGCACTGGAAAGATCTTCCACTTTCACTAATGGGGCAGTGTGCACTTTTTAATATGATCATGCTACCTAAACTTCTGTACCTACTTCAGATAGTGCCTTTTTGGGTGTTGAAGAAGAAGCAACATTTTTACAAAGGAATCTTACAAACATTTTTGTGAAGAGGTAGGATGTCTAGGCTGAGCTATGCCAAGTTGACGCTCGATAAACCAAGAGGTGGCCTGGGTGCGCTGGACATTTGTCTGTATAATGTTGCAGCATAATTGCATTGTATTTGAGAATTTTATGATGGTCCTGCTCGGTATGCGCCAGTTGAGTTTTACTCTATGTTGGTGGGGCCTTGGGACTTTATGACCCTTCTTCATGTGGTTCCTCGGGGAGGCACTGATAAATCCAGTTGTTTTTTTGCGCTCTTTCCAGAAGGCCTGGACTTAGTGGCGATCTCTTCAGCGACTGTTGCCATGTGTTTCTTCCTTTTTGACGCTAACTGGGAATCCTGAATTCTGGAAGGGCTGGTAGCTTCCCGGCTACAGACATGGTCCCATCAGAGTTGTGCCTCGCTGGGCGTTATATTACATAAGTACATAAGTAATGCCACACTGGGAAAAGACAAAGGGTCCATCGAGCCCAGCATCCTGTCCACGACAGCGGCCAATCCAGGCCAAGGGCACCTGGCAAGCTTCCCAAATGTACAAACATTCTATACATGTTATTCCTGGAATTGTGGATTTTTCCAAGTCCGTTTAGTAGTGGTTTATGGACTTGTCCTTAAGGAAACCGTCCAACCCCTTTTTAAACTCTGCTAAGCTAACCGCCTTCACCACTTTCTCCGGCAACGAATTCCAGAGTTTAATTACATGTTGAGTGAAGAAAAACTTTCTCCGATTTGTTTTAAATTTACTACACTGTAGTTTCATCGCATGCCCCCTAGTCCTAGTATTTTTGGAAAGCGTGAACAGACGCTTCACATCCACCTGTTCCACACCACTCATTATTTTATATACCTCTATCATGTCTCCCCTCAGCCGTCTCTTCTCCAAGCTGAAAAGCCCTAGCCTCCTTAGTCTTTCTTCATAGGGAAGTCGTCCCATCCCCGCTATCATTTTAGTCGCCCTTCGCTGCACCTTTTCCAATTCTGCTATATCTTTCTTGAGATGCGGCGACCAGAATTGAACACAATACTCAAGGTGCGGTTGCACTATGGAGCGATATAACGGCATTATAACATCCTCACACCTGCTTTCTGAGGGTATGTTTTCATCTTTTGCAGAACTTCGGCATAAGTAGAACCTTCTCAATAGATATTTTTTTCATGCTGGTCTGACGATCCTATTAAAGTATCTTTGTTTAACTAGACCGTGATTTTTTGAATAAGGATGTATCTTATGTGAAGTTGAAGCTGAGTATAATGAGATAGATTATCTAAGCACTCCCTTCACCATCAAACAGTTATGTATGCCTAGTGAATACTTTGATCATATATTCCTTTGGGCATCTCTAGTGTTATCATTAGCATGCACTTAAAATGCTAGTGTGTCTTTGTAAAAGACCCGTACATTTTTTTAAATGGTTGTGTGCTAATGGCCTATAAGAAAGATGTAGTGGAAGATTCAGTAGATGAGGGGGGAAAAGGACTGAGAACTATGTCAAACTTTTTAAAAATTGATTCTGTGAATATATTGTGCTATACTTTACCGCTGTGCACTCACTTGATGTATTTCAGCTAGGCTGATATTTGGAGTGCCCATGTTCAACTGCCTCTTTATTGATCCCTTGTATTAGTTTCAAATCATGTGAAAAGATTCATCTAATAGGATGAAGAAGAACATACAGAAACGGGTGCTAATCTAATGTCTGAAGGAAGAGTGTAAGAGGAGACAATGCTAAAGGAAAATAAAGTGAAAACGAGACTTTTATTTCCGCAGAGGAGTCAAATGGAATTTCAGACCTGCTGAAAACTGAGGTCCAATTCCATGTAATGAGTCTCCACAAGAAACCAATAAACTTATTATGAACTGGTAGGAGACTACATTCTTCTCAAAATCTTTGCCCTAAGGTAAAAGAAAATGCTTTTATGATATTTTTCTGTTTTACATTGGTGGAATTTCAAAGTCACACTACACTAAGTGTATTAACAGAACACTATGGGTATGTATGTATATATATATATATATATATATATATATATATATATATATATAGCTTGGAGAGTCAGGAAACTCTCTTTCAAACAGGGAACCAGTATGTTAGAAACACACTAATAACAAAAAGAACAACGGGTCAGAACCTTCCCAGACAGGAGCGTAGATGGATCAGCTATGCTCAGGGAAGGGTGAAGCAGTGCAGGCATGGCGGAGGAACCAGACATGTAGCAGAAGCTAGATGCAAGCCTAGTGCAGTTTTAAGCAGTAAAGAGAAGCTAAGCTGTAAATGCAGGGCAGAAGGGTGCATTTGCCTGGCTCTCCTTATATCTGATCAATGATTAGCCATATGCCTTGCTGGTCCAATGGGGGAAGAGAAGGGGGGCATTCTTTTCTACCATTGTTTCCTTAATTTGCATCTAATTCATCAGTCTCCAGTCTCTGGTACATAGCATCATGGATTTGGATCCCAACAAACCTGACAAAATATTCAACAAATCCACAAAACACCCTTATACTTGCCCCCCCCCCCCCCCCCCCCAGTAGACATACAAAAAAAAGTCTCCAAGTAGGGAAGAACAGTATATTCTGTACACAATAGTACAGAAATTTAAAAAGACAAGAAATGTGCTACACTTGATATCTAGCTTCTAAGAGAGGCGACATATTCTGCAAATCTTGGTCTCCATTTTGGGATAATCTCACTCCAGTAGCCAGAAGTAAAATTTTGAATTGTTAGGTTTAACGGGTTCGGGTAGGTCTGGGTGGGGTAGAGGGGGGTACAAGGGGGGGGGGATAGAAGGAAGGGATGGCTTGGGGGGGGGGGGTAAGGTGTAACAAAAATAGGTATATATATATACAATTTTATCCAGCCTATGTTGTTTATTACTTGGTTTTGTTTTGCATTGTGTAAATTGTTCTGGATTCCAATAAACAGATTATAAAAAAAAAAACAGACAAGAAATACTGCATAATTGATCTGCAAGGTTTTATGTTTTAAACATAACTCTTGTGCTGTCTCATTTTCATTGGTTGCCAGTTCAGTGGAGGATCCATTTTAAAATTTTGACCTTGATTTGTAAAGATTACAGCAAGATACTCCAGCATGAGTTACTATGGCATTGAAGATTTATAGGCCAACGCATATGTTCTCCCTTTGTTAAGGGTTTGTTAGATGTGCCTTCTTTTAGACAGATTCCCCTGGAATCTGTATATCGTACTGAGATTTCTGCATGGAAATCGAAGTATATTCCCTAACAATATGCATAACCTAGTTGGTTAACAAGCCAGTCAGAACTAATTGCCACTTAACAAGCAATTATTGACACTCATTGGCATTAATTAGAATTTACTTAAAACGGCTAGGACTCTTTAGCCTAGAGAAAAGGCGGCTGAGGGGTGATATGAAAGAGGTCTACAAAATAATGAGTGGGGTAGAGTGGACTGATGTGAAGCATTTGTTTACACTTTCTAACAATAATAGAACCAGGGGACACAAGATGAAATTAGAATGTGGTAGGTTTAAAACAAATCGGAGAAAGTTTTTCTTTACTCAGCGCGTAGTTAGACTCTGGAACTCATTGCCAGAGAAGGTATTGACGGCAGCTGGCCTTGCTGAGTTTAAAGGGGGTCTGGATAGATTCCTCAAGGAAAAGTCCATTGATCGTTATTAAATTTTGGGGTCTTGCCAGGTTCTTGGGGCCTGGATTGGCCGCTGTCGGAGACAGAGTGCTGGGCTTGATGGACCTTTGGTCTTTTCCCAGCGTGGCGGTGCTTATGTGCTTATGTACTTGCAGAACTGTCTAGGTATATTTTATAACGTGCTGCGTGTAAGTTCTAAGTCGCATAGTTGAAAAGGTAGTTTGGCCATGGGTGTGGAATGGGCGGGTCATGGGCATTTCTAAAATCTATGCGCATTGTTATAGAATACACCCAGTCTGTGCCTAATTTAGGCATCAGCATTTACACCAGGTTTTACTTGCATAGCTGCCCGCAACTAAATGTAGTTGCACGTACAGGCATTCGGCGTATTCTATAAACCGTTTAGAAATTTAGGCTTATTCTATAAAGTACGCCTAAATTGAGGCATACTTTATAGAATGCACTTGAGCGAATTGCCACATTTTTAGGTGTGATATATATAGCGAATCTAGTTCATTAGGCTCAATGTTTCTGATGATTTACTTTTTATGATAACAAGATTAGTACTTTAGAATGCTCTTCTCCAGTGTATACTCTCTATTCTAGTCCTTCTTACTTTTAAGAAACATCTGAAAGCACATTTTCCCCCCTGCACGTTTCCTTACATTGAAACAGTGTCTTCTGTTCTCCTGAATGGACTTTTTTTTTTTTTGTTTGCTTTTGTTTTTTGATAGTGTGATATGAAAGTTATATATATTTTGCTGTTTTATTATTATGTATGCTTTGTGTTGTGAAAGTGCAGGATACAATGAGGGGCATAATCGAATGGGGCACCCAAGTTTTTCTGAGGGCGTCCTTGCAGGACGTCCCCGCGAAGGGGTGGGGAAACCCATATTATCGAAACAAGATGGGCGTCCATTTTTTTGTTTCAATAATACGGTCAGGGACGCCCAAATCTCAACATTTAGGTCGACCTTGGAGATGGTCGACCTAAATGTTGAGATGGTCGACCTTAGAGATGGTTGTCTCCGGTTTTCAGCGATAATGGAAACTGAGGAAACCCATCTCAAAAATGACCAAATCCAACTCATTTCATCATGGGAGGAGCCAGCATTCGTAGTGCACTGGTCCCCCTGACATGCCAGGACACCAACCGGGCACCCTAGGGGGCACTGCAGTGGATTAACTGATGCACTTACTGAACGGAAAAAGCCCTTCCCTTACTGATCCCTTAGCGATTCGGAAAGGAACGGGCATGCATGAAGGAAATTGCATGCAAATGAGCTGATTGCTGTTAGCTCATTTGCACACGATTTCCTTCCTAAGGAGGGAAAGCCAGTGCAGAGCAGCCAAAATAAACCACCCCATCTTAACAGTAGCCCGCATAACTCCTCCCCCCCAAAACCCTCATTATTACAGTCAGCCCATTTTGCTGTTCTGCATCTGTGCTGAATAGCTAAAGACTCACACCCACCTCAATGGTTAGCTAAGACCACTTTTACCATAGCCGTAAAGACCGTGATTTTCTATCTTTTTGCATTAATGGCCATTAGCACACAGCCATTTTTAAAAATTACCACAGGAGCTCTTACTGCCACCCATTTTGTAGACAGTAAGAGCTCCTGTGTTATCTGTGTGTAGTAATGTAGATGTGCTAACTGGTTAGCACAGAAATGCCCACTCTCCGCCCCTCAAAAAAAAAATGTTTTCACGTGTGGTTAGAAAGTGCACATTTCAAATTTACCACAGGATGCCTGAGTGCTTCTCACGGTGCTCCATTTTTTTGCTGTGTTAAGCATGTGTTAGCGCCTAACACAGCTCAGTAAAGGGTTATGCAGTTCATCTTATGCAGTTAAATGCTGAATATTGTACTTAACCACATACGTGTTAGCCAGCCATGTTTGCCCAAATATTCAACACCGGGGCCTGGACATAACCCGGTATTGAATATATGCTGGCGGATGTATATCCACCTCTGTACTTTTGGTACAAGCTTTGTGGATACTTTTTCACCTGGAATCCTTGTGAAAGTTCTGAAAGGGAAAGTATGAGTGTGTTTTCCGTTTAAACTGTAGATTTTTAGGTGCCTTTAGAGTGAGTAGTTTTCAATGTATTTCTACAAGTTAATTAGTATTTGCCATGTGAATAACTTTTGAGGACTGTTAAACCTTTCAGGATTATTTTGGGAGAGGTGATGGTGGGGACATCATTGTTTATCAAAATATCAGGAAAGGTCTATATGGTCCTGAAAGGTTGGGAGCGGGAAGGAGATGGCACATGGCTGAAGGTTTGCTTAGGTTTATCTATACAATTCTACAGCGTAAGTAAATCAAGTGCTTTTTTATGTAGGAAAAAGGTTCTGGTACTCAAATGGGGGGAGGGGGGGCAACCAAAGGGGATGACTATTCATGGCTCCATCCCCACAGTCACTCCCCCACAGTGGCAACATCTGCTGTTAGCTTCCACAGAGCACATACAAATGCAGCATTACAAATATTACACCAGTGTCTGGAATACCAATACATCTCTTACCGGGAATACAGAGGCAAATGGATTCACTACACAAACCACACATCAGCAGTGCACCTCACTTTGGTCACATATACATAGAACATGTACACAACCTCACCACACACAAAGTAAGTGACTACAAATTACAAATCAAAATGTGTGGTGAAAAAATGAACTAGAAATCCCAAGAAGCCATACTCTAGAGCAAGTAATACTAGCAGCATGTCATACCTCAATCATGCAAGCAAAATGCAGACAGTTTCTCATCAATTACAGAACAAGGCATCATAAATTAAAAATAGAAATATACAGACTAATTTTACTGAAACTCCTAAGACATCACTGCATGCAGTGTGACACTGGAGAAACAGAAATACAAATGCATTTTCTCTTGTATTGTGTAAAATACAAGATCAGAAATGCACATTTCCAAAGTTGACATAGTAATAATAATAATAATAATAATAATAATAATAATAATATTTACATAAGAACATAAGAGTAGCCATGCTGGGTCACACCAATGGTCCATCTAGCCCAGTATCCTGTTTTCCAAACAGTAGACGAGCCAGGTCACAAGTACCTGGCAGAAACCCAAATCGTGGCAACACTCCATACTACAAATCCCAGGGCAAACAGTTGCTTCCCATGTCTGCCTCATAAGTACATAAGTAATGCCACACTGGGAAAAGACCAAGGGTCCATCGAGCCCAGCATCCTGTCCACGACAGCGGCCAATCCAGGCCAAGGGCACCTGGCAAGCTTCCTAAATGTACAAACATTCTATACATGTTATTCCTGGAATTGTGGATTTTTCCCAAGTCAATTTAGTAGTGGTTTATGGACTTGTCCTTTAGGAAACCGTCTAACCCCTTTTTAAACTCTGCTAAGCTAACCACCTTCACCACGTTCTCCAGCAACGAATCCCAGAGTTTAATTATGCGTTGGGTGAAGAAACATTTTCTCCTTTTTGTTTTAAATTTACTACACTGAAGTTTTATCGCATGCCCCCTAGTCCTAGTATTTTTGAAAAGCGTGAACAGATGCTTCACATCCACCTGTTCCACTCCACTCAATAGCAAACTATGGACTTTTCCTCCATGAATTTGTCCGAATCTTTTTTAAACCCAGATGCACTAACCACTGTTACCACATCCTCTGGCAAAGAGTTCCATTGAGCGAAAAAATATTTCCTCGTATTTGTTTTAAAAGTATTTCCATGTAACTTCCTCGAGTGTCCCCTAGTCTTTGTACTTTTGGAATGAGTAAAAAATTGATTTGTTCTACACCTCTCAGAATTTTGTAGACCTCAGTCATATCTCTCCTCATCCGTCTCTTTTCCAGCTGAAGAGCCCTAACCTCCTTAGCCTTTCCTCATACAAGATGAGTTCCATCCCCTTTATCATTTTGGTTGCTTTTCTTTGAACCTTTTCTAATTTCACTATATCTTTTTTGAGATACGGCGACCAGAACTGAACATTGTTGTCTTGGTGTTTTATTTTTCCAATCCAAAAATTATTGAGGAATGAGGGCCTTCAAATACAGTTCAAAAACATATAAACACCTCACTTAACAATTAGATATAGTAACATAGTAGATGACGGCAGAAAAAGACCTGCATGGTCCATCCAGTCTGCCCAACAAGATAACTCATATTTGCTGCTTTTTGTGTATACCCTACTTTGATTTGTACCTGTGCTTTTCAGGGCACAGACCGTATAAGTCTGCCCAGCACTATCCCCACCTCCCAACCACCTGCCCCTCTTCCCAACCACCGGCTCTGGCACAGACCGTATAAGTCTGCCCAGCACTATCCTCACCTCCCAACCATCAGCCCTGCCTCCCAACCACCGGCTCTGGTACAGACCGTACAAGTCTGTCCCGCACTATCCCCGCCTCCCAAACACCAGTCCCGCTGCCCACCACCGGCTCTGGCACAGACCGTACAAGTCTGTCCAGCACTATCCCTGCCTCCCAACCACCAGCCCCGCCTCCCGATCCTGACATGAAGGAACAATCAGTTAATCACCCCAAATTAGTCAGTGTGGAGGGAAAAGCCGCAGTGTTTCATTCAAACACTATCCAGTGCTTATAATCTTCCATTATTGCTACACTTCTAACCAAAAGTGGATAGTGCTTGAATGAAACACTGAGACTTTTCCCTCCACACTGACTAATTTTGGGTGATTAACTGAAACCCCCCCCCCCCCTTTTACAAAGCCACGCAGTAATGCCAGCACATCCCATTCACTTTGTTGGCAATATCGTGCCGGCAGCTGCTAGCAAAGCTTTGTTAGGTGTTTGTGAGGAGAGGGGTAAGTGAGGTATTTATATGTTTTTGAACTGTATTTTATTTTTCCAGCCATGTCAGTCATTCTCTCCTTTCTTGTTTCCTGTTCTTTCCTCCTGTACATCTGCTTTTGGCATAAAGTTTTCTTTTCTGCCTATCCACTCCTTGCCAAGTCTCCCCCCTCTCCCCATATGACCTCTTCTACCCAGTTCCACCATGCCAAGCTCCCCCTCTCTATTTCTCTCTCCCTCCTTCCCTTCCTCCCCTGCAGTTCAGCATCTTCTCTACACACCAGCACCCCTTCCCCTTCCCCCTATATTCCAGCATCTCCCCATTCTCCCCTTTCCTACCTCCCATCCCCACAACAGTCGAGCATCTCCCCTCTCTCCATCACCCCAATGGTCCAGCATCTTCCCATTCTTTCCTATCCTTAATCCACCAACCCTTTCAACAGCCAAACATCTCATTTCTCCCTACCCTCATCCCCCTAATACAGTCAAGAGTCTCCTTCTCCCTATTTTCAGCCCCCCCCCCCTCCCCATCCCTTTCCCACTATCAACAGTGTAGTGGCAGGAGCATCAAAACTCACTGGCAATGGTTCCAAATGATCAATAGCAGAAGAACAGTGGTGAAGGAAGCCTGTTAGTAGAATGAGCAGCAGCATAATACCCCAGACTTTAACTAATTCAATCTCAGCTGCTCCCTTCACAATGTACAGCAACTTGCAGCTCTTCTTCTGCCTTCACCTCTGGTACTTATAGGTGCACTAAAAGTGAAAGCAGAAAGGACCAATCTCCACCACCTCCACTGGGAGGGGGCATGCCAGGCATCTACCACCATCTCTGTGAAAAAGTATTTCCTTATGTTATTTAAGCAACAACAATGACATTGACCCAGACTACATCTCCCTCATCACCCCCCACATCACCTATCCCTACCAGCCCATCCATTCTTCCACTTATCCATCCAATCACTACCCCATATTGCCTATATTTACCGACCCATCCAAGCTATTCCTATGCTACATTTAATTTTCCTACCTATCTAACAAAATTCTGTATAACCTAATACTATGTAAGCCGCATTGAACCTGCTTTTAGTGGGAAAGCACGGGATACAAATGTATTAAATAAATGCCACCAGCTGCTGCAGCCTGATGAAGGAGCACATCTTGGATTGAACTAGATAAAAACTGGAGCAGAGAGATTAAATTTTTTTTTTTGCTTTGGTCTTTTTGGAAGAACATGTAAGAGATCTACTTGTACTGGAAATGGTTTTCAAGGGTGACGATGTGGAGGAACTGAAAGAAATCTCTGAACATGGAAGGTGTACTGAGCCAAATAGACAAGTTAAAGAGTGTTAAATCACTTGGACCAGATGGTATACACTCCAGGGTACTGAAAGAAATCAAACATGAAATTGCTGATCTGTTGTTAGTGATCTGTAAACTGTCATCAAAATCGTCTGCAGTGCCTGAAGATTGGAGGGTGACCAATGTAGCACAGATTTTTTAAAAAGGGTTCCAGGGTGATTCTAGAAATTACAGACCAGTAAGCCTAACTTCGGTGCTGGGGAAAATAGTGGAAACTATTATAAAGAATAAAATTACAGAACACATAGACAAACATGGTTTAATGGGACACAGTTAGTATGGGTTCAGCCAAGGGAAATCTTGCCTCACCAATTTGCTTCATTTCTTTGAAGGCATAAATAAACATGTGGATAAAGTGAACCTATTTATTTACAACATTTGTAGCCCACATTTTCCCACCTATTTGCAGGCTCAATGTGGCTTGCATATTTCTGTAATGGTGATTACCAGTTCCGAAAAAAAAGAAATACATAGTTAAAGTAGAGGAGACAGAATGGAGTATATGTGGGTACAGTGGATTTTTGATGAGTTTTGGAGGGTTCACACTTTCCACCACAATTTTAACAGTAAGAGTGGGATATGGGCCTGGGTCCCCTTCTCTACAGTGTACTGTACTGAACACTAGGCTACTCCAGGGACCTGCTTGCTGCTTTAATAGGACTGGCTGTTATAGAGGCTGGTATGTACTGTTTCTTTCACATCTTTGGAAGTGAGAAGGGGTTAGTGACCACTGGAGGAGTAAAGGGGGTAATGCCTTAATCTGTCAAGTGGTCATCTGGTCGTTTAGGACACTTTTTGTGGCTTAGTCATGATAAAAACAGGTCTAGACCATAATGTCTAAATTGTAGCCCTGGATGTTTTTATTTTGTTCCATTATGGCAGAAAAACGTCCAGGTTTTAGGAACACCCAAATCCCACTGCCTTGAGATACAGATGCACTACATATAAACTGTATAGAAAACCATCTTTAAAATGTGTTTCAAAAATAGAGATTTGGACATTTTGCTGAGAAAAACGTTCTTCTACCGCTTTCAGTGTATCTAGATTTTCAGAAAGCTTTTGACAAAGTTCCTCAAGAAAGACTCCTGAGAAAATTAAAAAGTCAAGTGATAGGAGGCAATGTCCTTCTATGGATTAGGAATTGGTTATTAGACAGAAAATAGACGGTAGGGTTAAATGGCCATTTTCTCAATGGAGGATAGTGAATAGTAGAGTGCTGCAGAGATCTGTACTGGGACCAGTGTTTTTTAACATATTTATAAATGATATGGAAAATGGAGCGATGAGTGAGTTAATTAAATTCGCAGATGATACAAAACTATTCAAAGTTGTCAAAATGCATGTAGATTGTGAAAAATTGCACGAAGACCTTAGCAAACTGGAAAACTGGGCATCCAAATGGCAGATGAAATTTAATGTGGACAAATGCAAAGTGATGCACATCTGGAAGAATAATCCAAATCATAGTTGCCTGATGCTAAGGTCCACCCTAGGATTCAGCACTCAAGAAAAAGATTATTATTATTATTATTATTAGCATTTGTATAGCTAGATGTCATTGTAGACAATATGCTGAAATCTTCTGCCTAGTGTGTGGCGGCAGACAAAAAAGCAAACTTCTGGAATTATGTTGCGAATTATTAGGTGAGGGATTCAAAATAAGACCAAGAAATTATAATGCCTCTGTATCACTTCATGGTGTGACCTCAATTCTGGTTGCCGTATCTCAAAAAAGATATAGCAGAATTAGAAAAGGTTCAAAGTAGAGCGATCAAAATGATAAAGGGGATGGAACCCGTCCCATATGAGGAAAGGCTAAAAGGTTAGGGCTCTTCAGCTTGGAAAAGAGACGGCTGAGGGTGGATATGATTGAGGTCTATAAAATCATGAGTGATGTAGAACAGGTAGAAGAGAATCAATTTTTCACTCTTTCAAAAAGTACAAAGACTAGGGGACACTCAATGAAATTACATGGAAATACTTCTAAAACAAATAGGAGGAAATATTTTTTAATGCAAAAAATAGTTGAGCTCTTGAACTGACTGCCAGAGGATGTGGTAATGGCAGTTAGCATGTCTGGGTTTAAAAAAAGGTTTGGACAAGTTCCTGGAGGAAAAGTCCATAGGCCACAATTCTGGTCACCACATCTCAAAAAAGATATAGTGAAATTAGAGAAGGTACAGAGAAGGGTGACGAAAATGATCAAGGGAATGAGACAATTTCCCTATGAGGAAAGGCTAAAGTGGCTGGAGTTTTCTCCAAGCTGAAGAGGAGACGACTGAGGGGGGAGATATGATAGAGGTCTATAAAATAATGAGTGGAGTGGAATGGGTAGACAGGAATTGCTTGTTTACTCTTTCCAAAAATACTAGTACTAGGGGGCATGCAATGAAGCTACAAAGTAGTAAATTTAAAATGAATTGGAGAAAATATTTCTTTACTCAATGTGTAATTAAACTCTGGAATTCATTGCCAGAGAATGTGATAAAAGCAGTTAGCTTAGTGGGGTTTAAAAAAGGTTTGGATAACTTCCTAAAAGAAATGTCCATAAGCCATTATTAAGATGGACTTAGGGAAATTCCACTGCTTATTTCTTGAATAAGCAGCATAAAATGTATTGTACTGTTTTTGGATCTTGCCAGGTACTTGCAATCTGGATAGGCCACTGTTTGAAACAGGATGCTGCTCTTGATTGACCTTCAGTCTGTCCCAGTATGGCAACACTTATGTTCTTATGAGATAGATATGGGGGAAGCCACTGCTTGCCCTGGTTTCGGTAGCATGGAATGTTGCTTTTATTTCGGTTTCTGCCAGGTACTTGTGACCTAGATTGGCCACTGCTGGTGCTGGAAGCAGGATTCTGGGCTATATAGACTGGTCTGACCCAGTATGGCTATTCTTATATTCTTATGTTCTTAACTTCTTATGCAAATATTTAATATACACCCACCAACTTGGCTCAAAAGTGCATGAACTTCTGCTTTTATGACCCAGCTACTCATACAATTAAAAAATTTGAACACCAAATGTATGTTTGGGAGTTCTATAAATGGAAAGATGTTGAATTTCCTTAGATATTTTACTTAGGGCTTCTTTTACTAAGCCATGCGGCAGATGAAAGGAAGCCCATAGGAATTGAAAGGGCTTCCTCTCATTTGCCACCCCAGAAATCACTAATAAGGCTTAGTAAATGAGGTTGTTAATTAGATATTCTTTGGTTATAATTGTGAAAATATGCATGTAGAAAAATATGCATGTAGAAGATAATTTTATAACAGGGTGCCTAGGTTTTACCAAGTAAGAAGGCCACTATTTTAGCCTTATTATAAAAGACTGTAAAGAGGTCCGCTTCCTCCACTCTGGGTTGGGGCTGGCAGCCTTTGCACTACCTTCCCCTCTCCCTCAGAAGGGCTCAGTCAAAGTTCAGCCTGCTGTTCTATACATCCCAATAATTCAACCCTTTCCCCAAACAGTTTCTTCAAAGGAAACCACTACTTAATGCCCCCGTCCTCTTCACAGCACCCAGGAGGACCCTGTACCAAACAGGGCTGGCAGCTTTCCTCCTACCTCACAGCACCACACCCCTATGGCCTCTCACACTGCCTTCATGTGCTGGTCAGGGTTACATCTACATTCTCCCACTCCATGGCAGCTTACTCTCCCCCCCCCCCCCCCCCCCCCAGAGAAGCTCCAGTGGCAGGCCCTTTCCATCCTCCACCTACTCCATGGCAGTTTCTCTCTCAATCAGTTTCCTCCCCTTCCTGGTGGCTGGGAGCCACCCAGAAATCTCTCCCCCTCTCACAGCTGGAGGGAATTATATACCGGCGATGCAGCTAAGGGACTGAGCTTCATCTCCCCTTCTCCCTCTAGTGGGGGAGTAACTGGCTCTCCTAGCACTGAGCCACTGCTCCCCCTGCTGGGGTTGAAAATCCATTCCACCCTTTTGGTGCTACCCTCCTCCCTCCTGCTTACAAGGGCTTCTGGGAACCGTAGTTCAGGGATTAGATGCTTCTCTGTGGGGCCCCGAGTGCTAGCTTTCTCACAAGACACATAGATATAAATGATCACGCATAGAGTATGCAGGTACATTTGTAAATTTAGTGTATTTTATAATTTAATACATGTACTTCATGACCCCACCCATGCTCTGCCTGGACTATGCCCCTGGTAATGCTTACAATAAAAGGAAGCACACTCATACCAACCTTCATACCTTTACATCTCGCCTAATATTGTAAAAGCCATTTTATGCATGTATATGGCCTTGTATGCATTAAAATTACTTTATAAAATTACCCCCTTAAAAGGTCCAGTGGTCAGTCCAATCTTCTACTATAGTGTAAATTTGATTATCATTTGTATTGATTAAACTTTATACAATAACTCTAATCCATTTCCATAAGAACATAAAAGTAGCCATACTGGGTCAGACCAATGGTCCATCTAGCTCAGTATCCTGCTTCCGACAGTGATCACAAGTACCTGATAGATTCCCCAAATAGTAGTAAGATTCATGCCACCAACCTCAGGGCAAGCAGTGACTTCCCCATGTCTGTCTCAATAACAGACTATAGACTTTTCTTCCTGGAACTTCTCCAAACCTTTTCTAAACCCAGATATGCTAACTGCTGTAACCAGATCTACATACTTTCGTGCCATCAAACTATTGAAGATATAAAGAACTGGTATATAACATAGCCCCTGAATTTGTGACTGTTACCATGCCCATCTATTTTGCATACTCATTTTGATTCACACTGAGTTTAGTGTATAGTCTGTTTCTGAATACAGAGAGAATAGTAAGCGATCCAAAGTGTGGAAGAAATAGTTCCAAGAAGTAACATACATCATCCAGACCCAACACGGGCTGTGATTCGGCAGTGGGCCTTCCTCAGGGGTCACAGCTACATAATACATTTATTTTATTTATTATTTATTACATTTGTATCCCACATTTTCCCACCTATTTGCGGGCTCAGTGTGGCTTACAATACATTGTGAATGATGGAAATACAATTTGTTGCAGTACAATTATGGGTTACATAGTGAAGAGTTATGGGGAAGACAAAGTCAAAGTCAAAATATCATTTGGGAATAGAACAATGGAGTATAACAATGGAATGTAACAGTGGGGAATTGATAGGACGATAAAACAATAGTAAGAGAACATTAGGGTATAACAATTTTATCTGTGGGTAGAGTTTTAAGTGTGGTGAAGATACGGGGGAAGAGAACTCAGAAGAGAGTGTATTGATGCATTTCTATTAGTGTATATAGACATCATGTGTTTTGATCCTTGCAATAAGTTTTCTCAAATAGGTGAGTCTTCAATACATAAACATAAATGAATATACAGCCTTAAAGAAAAATTTATAAAATGTACAGATATGAATATGAATAAAATGACACAATAAAAAGTCTTGCACAGTGAGAAGTACATGCAATCATGTATTATACAAATAGTGATTTACTTGTATGTATGTATGTATAATAGTAAGTACCAGAAGTCAAGGTACCATCTGCAGAGAGATTATCCGCTTAGTGCTGATGGAGACCTAATGGTCTGTGGTTTTAAATATTGAGTTTGGAGGTAATTGATTTCCAGTTACAAAGATACAAGTCATAACTGCGGAAATCTGGAATCACTGCTAGGCACTGCTTTGCAGCACCATGCAAAGCAACTAATTAATACAGATTTCAGTGGAAACCATCGTTCAAAAGCCTGTTATGTTCTTTTTGCACCTCAGTGAGGTGGTAAGCTGCTTTAATATGCATAGCATAAATCTGCTTATACCAGCGAAGGCTGAATATTCCTACTGTTCTAAACATCTTTATTAAAGAAATATACCACAAATGGGAAATTGAAAGAAGGAAACAGCTAGCAGACTAATTTCCACATCCCTTTTCACTTTGTGGTGTATTAATTTGTTTTAAGTGCAGTAAAAATTGTCTTTAACTCTTTCTAGCATTTGTTCTGGATAGTTTTGTACCAACGTATTGGGAATTTGTGTCTGTCCCTGTTTTAGCTTATACATTTGTACATACAAATATATCTCATGCATGGTCACTGCTGATATCCTGAAAATTCTATTGGCAATGGGGTCATCAGGCAAGGGATGGGCGGCATTGGAAAAACCAAAGTGGTTTTGTTTGTTTGTTTTAGGTTATGTGACTAAGTCCAGTCTTGCTCAGAAATGTACTGCAAATATTGAAAAACATCACATATCACCAAAAAAGTGATACAATTTTATTTAAGAATATATTTTTCTGGTAATCAGAATATTTTTCTAGAAAGTAAGGAGATATCACGAAAACAAGCATCAAAATATCTGACTGAAAAAACAATCGCTGAAAATAGTCAAGATGTTTTACAGAGGGAAGGCCTCGAGAAGCCCCCAGCGTAACTAAAAGCTTCGGGGGCTGGGCTTCTTCATCATCGGCCAGAAAACCTCTGTGAATATGTCTGTTTTTCAATTTTTACTAAATCGCTTAGTGCATTTGAGTCCACGCCAGATATTACTTAGCTTTATCAGGTGTTTAGACGTGCGGGTCCTTCTTACACTCTGACCACGATTTAAGCGATTTAGTAAAAATTGAAAAACAGACATTCACAGAGGTTTTCTGGCCGATCTGTGTGCAAATCTTTTGGCATTCAACTCAAAAGGGGGGCATCTTACACACCGGGATTTATACCTGATTTCAACTGATGTAAATTCTCATGCACAGACTTCAGCGCAGATCCCGGCACTACCCACTATTCTATAAAGCACATCCATTCTGGAGCACCCTTTATAGAATACTGTTCAGTGCCAAGTTTTTTGGTGCCAAATTCTGAGTACTATTTACTGAATCTAGTCCGTAATATGTAAACCACTTTCATAGTAACCACAGAAAGGCAGTGCATCAAATCCCATTCCCTTTCCCAATTTAAGGACTGGGTTGAGAATCTCTGGAAAAAGACTAGAAGTGTGAGAAAATCATTTGGTTTCCAAACACTGCAGTGGCGTAGCCAAGGGTGGGCCCAGGCCCACCCACTTTGGGATCAGGCCCATCCAGTAGCAGCACACCTATGATGTGGCTGGTAGGGATCCCCAAGCCCCACCAGCCAAAAACTCTCAACAACTGTCCCTCCTGCATACCTTGTAAATAGCAGATCTTCGCCTGCTGCAAGCATTGATCAATACATACTTCTCGCACCGGCCCCACAGCCTTCCCTCTGACGTGTTCCTGCCTATGCAAAAACAGGAAGTTGCATCATGGGAAGGCTGTGTGGCCAACATGAGCAGTGTGTATAAGTTTCTGCTCGATACTGGTGGAAATCTGCTATTGAAAAGGTATGCGGTAGAGGGGGGATGTTTGAGAGACCATATGGCATGCAGGTGAGAGAAGAAGAGATCAAATTACCTGTGGGACGGGGTGGGGCTCTTCTGCCCATCCATCTTGGACCCAGACCTACCCAAAATTGTGTGTCTGGCTACGCCTCTGAAACACTGTTGGATAAAGTGTGTGGTTGCACACTAGCTACTACCTTTAAAGTGGACTGAATGTAACACCTTGAGCTATTACTGAAAAAAGGTGTGAGCTAAATCCAGACAAACAAAAAGGAATATAAGATGATACCCTTTTTTATTTCGATTTATTACCAAATATTGATGGAAAGAGTTCAACACCTCAAATTGCTGCCTTCCAATTCCAACCTTTGCTCCAGGATATTGAAAACAGGATAGAGCAAGCAGTTTTCAGCTGTGGGGTATTAAGCTGAGTTGATCCTTCTCTGACCAAGTATCCATTCAAACTGTGCAGAACAAATTTTCTAAGAGTTGTTTCTGTTACCTTTCTCAGTCAAACTTAATTGCTTCTTTGTGCCAATTGGCAGGTATAGGAAGAATTCCTTCTTGTGTCTTTTGGTATTGTTATAATTTTGCTGCTAAAGTTTACCAACAGTAAAGACACTAACTGATATCATACAGTGTTAAAGTTTAAAATGGACACAAAGAACAGTAAAGCTATTAACCTTTGGTGTGGAATAAATGTCATTACATCTAGTAATTGATATCTTTTCTTGAGCTCTATGCACATTACCCGTGAGCTAAAGTGGACAAACATATTTAAGCACATTTAAAATAGAGAAATGGAAATGAATTAGATAGCATACACTTCTGGGGAAAGGGGATGCTTTGTAAGCATGAGCAGCCAGAAAAGTTTTGCTTCGTGTCGTTTCCTATGTTTCTGGTAATGTTTTAGTCCCTTCTTTCCCCCCTGTGGATTTGTTCATTTGTCGTTGAGTGTGCACTCTTTACAAAGAGGGTGCATCCTTTTCCAGATAGCACATACATGCATGTGCATGTTTAATGGTTTGCGTGTGCACCCTCTTTAGAAACACTGCACACTATTATTGGTGAACAAGAAAACACAAAATATGGGTTTTTTTCTGCTTGTTTTTGTTTAGTTAACGACATACAACATGAGATATGTTGTTGCAAATGACAGCCTATCCCTAGTGCTAAGTATCTAACCTTCATCGTTCTAACAAAAGATTTTATTGCACAATTTCCTGAAAAATATATTTCTAATGTCCAGTTTCTATCTAAAGTTCCAGAATCCCCTCCTTACAAGACTGATTGTTGTTCATTTAAGTCACAGCAGGTTAAATAAATAAATTTGTCACAAACTCCAACATATAGATTACCACACATCGCTTTTCAGAAAAGATACAGCATGAATAATACTGATGTACTTACTCTGAAAAGAACTGCACATAGATTATTTTTCTAGGTAATAATGCCCAGAATTTCCTGTCTTTAGTTCATTAACAAAGCACTTCACTTACTTTACACAGGCTCAGAGAAGAGCTGGGGCATCGCAGTATCACAGGATGGATCACGTGAGCTGCACTATCAGTTCTGGGTGCTGCATGCAGCATAACAGGAGCAGATGTGTTCAAGTGAGCCTAGAGGGAAGCTCCTTATGAACAAGGGAGGAGCAGAGAGAAGGTGGGATCCTTTTTCATCAGCATCTTTGAAATGCCTTTTAAAAAAGAAGTAATGGGATATTGCACAGAGCACTTTTGTTACATGAGATGGTCACTGGGGGGCATTTATTTACCTTTCTGCAAGGAGCTAATTACTTTTAATGGCTCATTTAAATATGATCATCCTTAGTATCAATATAAAAGTACTAAAACACATGGGCAATAGCTATATTTTCTTTAATTTACAGCTTAAATATTGCTTAATGTGACCTTTTTAGCATTTTATGTTTGGTTTGTCTAATACTATTTTATCAAAGTTTTGATGCACTTTATTTATAAATTTATTATGTATAGTTCTTGTACTAAGCAGCTAGCGTATGAATTAGCACACAGTAAGTGTTAGCGCACAGCCATGGTAACTGTCACCACATGGCATGATGGCATGTACTAATTGTGAAAGTTCCTCCTCCTGATGCAGCAACTGGCGAAAGAAGTGACCCTTATTGGGAGGGAGGGGTTTAGGGTGACTGTGCCATTGAATTTCAGCATGACATTTTGGTTTTTTTTAAAGATAAGTAGTGGATACTTTTTAGTTTTCATTTTTCTGTGCACAGTGGTTTTGGGAACTTGTTTGTATATATACATATTTTTTTTTCAGTTCAATAGAGTTCTGTGCTAGTAGTTTGGTAAAATTGATATTGATACCGGTTTGGGGGTTTTGGGGGGGAGGGGGTTTAGCAGCTGGGGGGGGGGGGGGGGCTCTCCATTATATTTGATTATGGAGTTTTTTTCCTGCTGCTCTTTTTTTCCGGTTTTTATTGAAACCTATGATAGAATTGGACTCCAAATAGGATTGATTGTTAAGCCTTAGGCCAGGCCTTTCCTGTGGAGATTTGCGGTTTCATTGGTTTAGATTTTGAATTTGTTGATTTAATACAGTACAGCACTCTCCAGACTGATTTCTAAGCAAATATATAGTAGTTTTGATTGGTGTTATATTTTTGCTTCCCATTTTTTGGTTTAGTTTTGGCATGTACAAATTTACATGTTACCTGTATATTTTGTTACTGCATAAGAAATGAGCATAGACCGTGCTCTATAGTTAGTGCACAGTAACTTATCAAGTGCTGTCACTGTTCCAGATCCATAATGGCAATGATTTATTTCTGTCATGTAACTGTATGAGCAGATGCTAAGAACACACCCAACCGTTACTACAAAGACTTTATGTTTACTGCGCAGTAAGGGTGTAATCCTGTAATTCTATATAGTGCGCCTAGAAATCCACGCTGAAATTCAGGCATATCCCATAACAATGGGCACCTATATTTGGCAACAAAAACACATATAAATGACCAGAATACTGGCATATATGCGTGCACATACGTACATCGGTGCGTGCCCTGATGGAGGCTGAATTAGATTTGTATGGGATGGAGTGGAGCTTTTCGGGGGCTTTGACAACAACTTCAGAAATTTCAGAACAAGGCCAGTGCTGGATAGACTTCTATGGTCTATGCCCTAAAAATGGCAAGGATAAATCAAGGTAGAAACTCATTAAGATCCACTTCACTAATGATACGAGACTGCTCAATTACAGAAAAGTGAAGGAAAACACAACACTCTCAATTAAAGGAGGAAAAAAGATCTCATACTACTGTGGCAATAAACAACACAATGCACCGTTTTTCCTTCAGCTCTTTTTTTTTTTTTGCCTACAGTAAAATAAGTAATCATGGATCAAAAACCTCCTAAAATGTTTTTAAACAAAATAATTAGCCACTTGATCAAGCACTACTCGGTAACAAAAATCCCATATGGTGTTAGCCAGAAAGCACATCACTAAAGATTGAGAATTGAACTTATCTGAGTAGTGCTGCATGGCTCCACCCCAGCTATATAGCTCAAAACAGTGCGGTCCCGACGGACCCTGTTTCGCATTAGCTTCATCAGGAAACCCACTGATGGTGGCACTAATATCTAGCTTGCTGGAGAGTAGTCGCTTCCCTGTCGAACAGGTATATGAATGTAATGAATTTATCTTATTGGGCGGACTGGATGGACCATACAGGTCTTTTTATCTGCCGACATCTACTATGTTATGTTTTATGTTACATGAATACCAATATTCTGGCTACATACTATATAATAAACTAGCACCTAAATGTGATGGTGCATAGTTTGAAGGTGGGTGTACACATGGGCGAAGTCTGAACAGTGTGGGTGGAATGCATAGTTAGAATACTCTGTCATTTAAAACACATAACTTGTGTAGGTTTTTTGTAAGCAAAGTGCCAGCATTTATACCATCTCTATGGCTGGTGTATGTGAACTCTAACGCAATACCACCTTACCACTTATCCCGAGTATGCACTCCTTATACCTGACTGCTCAATCTACTACACATCAATTAAGACCTTTACTGTAATACCACTGTATCTCTCACTCCAGAAATGGTGATTGTCATGACGGAACAATGTAAGCCACATTGAGCCTGCAAATAGGTGGGAAAATGTGGGACACAAATGCAATAAATAAATAAATGTGCCTAAATTATAGCTGTGTATTTGTCTTACTACACTAATATTCTTGTAGGTGCCTTCTTGGTGCCTAAAAACAGATACGCTGTTATAGAATTACTCTCTAAGTGCAAAACTTACAGTACTGTAGTACTCCTACTACTACTACTTAACATTTCTAGAGCACTTATAGGGTTACGCAGCGCTGTATAAATTAATAACTAAGGACGGTCCCTGCTCAGAAGAGCTTACAATCTAAAGGACGAAATGTCAAGTTGGGGTAGTCTAGATTTCCTGAGTAGAGGTGTTGTGATTAGGTGCCGTACAAAGCATAGTATAGTTTGCCTGTTTGCTGGGGGAGAGAGGAGGAAAGAGTAAGGAAGTGCTGTACTATCAGAGCCTCAGTCTCTTTTTCAGCACATTAATTCAGTTGTGCAACGCTGGAGGCGCTGCGCACCAGAGTCGCATGCCTCCTCATGCCGACGAAAGAGCGCTTCTTTGTATGCTCCTTCAGGCAGATTGGTGCGGATTTTGTTTAATTTTTGAATACTTTTTTTTAGGTTAAATGCCCCCTAGTGTTTTTGGAAAGAGTAAACAAACGATTCACATCTACCTGTTCCATTATTTTATAGACCTCTATCATATCTCTCCTCAGCCGCCTTTTCTCCAAGCTGAAGAGCCCTAGCTTCTTTAGCCTTTCCTCATAGGGAAGTCGTCCCATCCCCTTTATCATTTTCGTCACCCTTCCCTGTACCTTTTCTAATTCCACTATAACTTTTTTGAGATGCGGTGTCCCGAATTGAACACAATATTCGAGGTGTGGTCACACCATGGACCGCTACAAAGGCATTATAACGTCCTCATTTTTGTTTTCCATTCCTTTCCTAATCATACCTGACATTCTACATAAATATTTAAATAAGTGTGTATTTAGGTCTTCCATAGGGTGATGACATTTTCAAACAGGAGTAAACTCGGAAAAGTCTACTTTTAAAAAAGAGCTGCGTCCCTTTGTCTGCATATTCATCCTTTTTTTGTTTATTTTGTCCAAATAAGGCTAAAATCTTGTGTTGAGACTATAAAAATGTTGTTCTTGGTTCTAGTTATTTCTGAATAATCTGCTAATGTTAATAAAATTGTATCATGTTTAAACTGCTAGTAAATAAACCAAATCTGTATCACATGAGCCTTTAAACATCCAGGAAATGATGTGAATTGTTTATAATTAAAGATGCAATCCTTTTCTCTGCCTCATTGAAGAGCTTAATTAGAATATAACATTAGCTAATCTGTTTAGCTGTTAACTTTTCTGCTCTGTAAATGAGAGTTTCATGTCCCTCACAGGAAAATATTTGTCTTAGTGCTGGCCATTTGTTTGTGAAGGTTCTGAATGTTAAGAAAACATTTTGCTCAGCTACTGTGTAAAGTCAACTTACCTTGTTATGTGTATATTTTGTACTGTTAAAATGTGAGCTTCTTAGGACTTGTCAAAGAACTTCAGTATACTTTTAAATCGAACAGATCTGTTGTAGTCCTTGCTTATAATCAAGGTTCCTCTTTTCTCAGAGGTAGATTTTATGATCTGAAAATTCTTCAGTGCAAAACTTACACATACTTTACAGTTTTAATATACTCAACATTCATGTTTTCACTAAAATGAAATGTTAACAACTTTAAAGATTTTTATTAAAAATTAGTAAAAAAGGCCCGTTTCTGACAAAAATAACAAGGTTTTCCTCGGCTCCCCTGCAGCCACCCATGTCCAGCGACCCTCCTCTCCCCCTGCAGCCACCCATGTCCAGCGACCCTTCTCTCCCCCTGTGCCCACTGCAGCCACCCATGTCCAGCGAACCTCCTCTCTCCCATGCCCTCCTCCTGCCACCCATGTCCAGCGACCCTCCTCTCTCCCCTGCCTCCCCTGCAGTCACCCATGTCCAGCGACCCTTCTCTCTCCCCTGCCCCCCCTCCAGCCACCCATGTCCAGCGACCCTCCTCTGGACATGGATCAGCTGTGAGGCTTGTTTTTTCCTTCCCCGGGTTCTGAAGTTGACATCATAATGGCTACGTTGATGTCAGCCTGATCTACAGAGCCTAGCAGACTAACTCAGAATGAGCCACAGTCCCAGGCAGCAAGTCAGAACGTTGGAGGTGAGAATTATTATATAGGATAAACCATTTTTATAAATACTGACCATTGCTGGCTAAATTAGGCTCTGGAGTATCAGTAGCTGACCTGGCATTGAACATCTAGGAATAAAAACACTCCCCCCCCCACCCCCCCCCCCCCCCGGCTGAATATCTACCCCTTAATGTCCGGATTTACATTCATTTTATTGCAATATGTGGCCTTATCTTCCACAGAAGTTAACACCTGTGCTCAATCCCTCTCTGCATTTCTCGGCCAGTAACGTGCTAGCATAAGATGTGGTAGGCATGCGGTTAGGCTCGCAGTAGCTTTCTGCATTGGCCTCTTTCTATGTGTCTGTGTTCCACACTACAGAAAATCTTTTGTTGTGTAAGCAACATGTTCAAAAATTGAGCTCTTGAATAACCAGTGTTATATCTTATCCTTCTCCTACTGGGCATCATTAAGATCAATCTACAAACTTAAAAATCACTGCAAGTTTGAAAAGTATAGTCGGTGGTGTGAAAGTTTTATTACGTAGGTTCTTGATAGGAAATTGTACAGCTTGTGAACTAGCATTTCCTTTAGAAATACAATAAGTGAGCTTATTCAGCTGAGATCCAAACCTCTAAGTACATAAGTATTGCCATACTGGGACAGACCAAAGGTCCATCAAGCCCAAGCATCCTGTTTCCAACAGTGGTCAAACCAGGTCACAAATACCTGGCAAGATCCCCCAAAAGTACAAAACATTTTATGCTGCTTTTCCCAGAAATAAGCAGTGGATTTTCCCCTAGTCCATTTTAATAATGGTATATGGACTTTTCCTTGAGGAAGCCGTCCAAACTTTTTAAAACCTCACTAAGCTAACCGCCTTTACCACATTCTCTGCCAATGAATTCCAGAGTTTAATTACATGTTGAGTGAAGAAAAGTTTTCTCAGATTCATTTTAAATGTACTACTTAGTAGCTTCATTGAATGCCCCCTAGTCCTAGTATTTTTGGAAAGAGTAAACAGATGCTTCACATTTACATTTTCCACTCCACTCGTTATTTTATAGACCTCTGTCATATTTCCCCTCAGCCATCTTTTCTCCAAGCTGAAGAGCCCTAGCCACTTTAGCCTTCCCTCATAGGGAAGTCATCCCATCCCCTTTATCATTTTTGTTGCCCTTCTCTGCACCTTTTCTAATTCCACTATATCTTTTTTGAGATGCGGTGACCAGAATTGAACACAATATTCGAGGTGCGGTCGCACCATGGAGCAATACAAAGGCATTATAACATCCTCATTTTTGTTTTCCATTCCTTTCCTAATAATATCTAACATTCTATTTGCTTTCTTAGCTGCTGCAGCACACTGAGCAGAAGGTTTCAACATATCATCAACAATGACACCTAGATCCCTTTCTTGGTCTGCGACTCCTAATGTGGAACCTTGCATTACGTAGCTATAATTCAGGTTCCTCTTTCCCACATGCATCACTTTGCAGTTGCTCACATTAAACGTCATCTGCCATTTAGACGCCCAGTCTCCCAGTCTCGTAAGGTCCTCTTGCGATTTAAGTACTTTGAATAACTTTGTGTTATCAGCATATTTAATTACCTCACTAGTTACTCCCATCTCTAGATCATTTATAAATATGTTAAAAAGAAGCAGTCACAGCACAGACCCCTGGGGAACCCCACTAACTACCCTTCTCCATTGAAAATACTGACTATTTAACCCTACTCTCTGTTTTCTATCTTTTAACCAGTTTTTAATCCACAATAGGACACCACCTCCTATCCCAAAACTCTCCAATTTCCTCTAGAGTCTTTCATGAGGTACTTTGTCAAATGTCTTTTGAAAATCCAGATACACAATATCAACCAGCTCATCTTTATCCACATGTTTGTTCACCCCTTCAAAGAAATGTACTAGATTGGTGAGGCAAGATTTCCCTTCACTAAATCCATGTTGGCTTTGTCTCATTAATCCATGCTTTTGAATATGCTCTGTAATTTTATTTTTTATAATAGTCTCTACCATTTTGCCCAGCACCGATATCAGGCTCACCAGTCTATAATTTCCTGAATCTCCTCTGGAACCTTTTTAAAAAATTGGAGTTACATTGGCCACCCTCCAATCTTCCAGTATCATGCTTGATTTTAAAGATAAATTACATATTACTAACAATAGCTCCGCAAGTTCATTTTTCAATTCTGTCAGTACTCTGGGACAGATACCATGCAGTCCAGGAGATTTGCTACTCTTCAATTTGTCAAACTGCCCCATTACATCCTCCAGGTTTATAGAGATTTCATTCAGTTTCTCTGACTCATCAGCTTTGAATATCATTTCTGGCACTGGTATCTCTCCCAAATCTTCCTTGGTGAAGACTGAAGCAAAGAATTCATTTAATCTCTCCGCTATGGTTTTGGCTTCCCTGATTGCCTCTTTTATTTTTTGTTACATTTGTACCCCGCGCTTTCCCACTCATGGCAGGCTCAATGCTGCGGGCAATGGAGGGTTAAGTGACTTGCCCAGAGTCACAAGAAGCTGCCTATGCTGGGAATCAAACTCAGTTCCTCAGTTCCGCAGGACCAAAGTCCACCACCCTAACCACTAGGCCACTCCTCCACTCAGTCATCTAGCGGTCCAACCTATTCTTTTGCCAGCTTCCTGCTTTTAATATACCTTAAAAGATTTTTACTATATGTTTTTGCCTCCAACGCAATCTTGCCATTCCTTATGCTGTTTCTTATTATTTTCAATCGGTTCCTTCCATTTTCTGAAGGATTTTCTTTTAGCTCTTCACCTTACTTTTTAACCATGCTGACTGTCGTTTGGTCTTCCTTCCTCCTATTTTAATATGTGGAATATATTTGGTTTGGGCTTCCAGGATGGTGTTTTTGAACAGCATCCACACCTGAGGTAAATTTTTGACCCTTGCAGCCGCTCCTCTACGTTTTTTTTTCACCATTCTTCTCATTTTATCATAGTCTCCTTTTTGAAAGTTAAACATATTGGATTTCCTGCGTATACTTATTCCAAAGCTAATATCAAATCTGATCATATTATGATCTCTGTTATCAAGTGGCCCCAGCACCATTACCTCCCGCACCAGATCATGCGCTCCACTGAGAACTAGGTCTAGAGTTTTTCCTTTTCTTGTTGGCTCCTGTACCAGCTGCTCCATAAAGCAATCCTTATTTTAATTAAGGAATTTTGCCTCCCTAGCATGCCCTGATGTTACATTTACCCAGTCAATATTGGGGTAATTGAAATCACCCATTATTATTGGGTTGCCCAGTTTGTTAGCGTCCCTAATTTCCATTAGATGGTCGAGTGGCCTAGTGGTTAGAGTGGTGGACTTTGGTCTTGAGGAATTGAGTTCAATTCCCACTTCAGACACAGGCAGCTACTTGTGACTCTGGGCAAGTCACTTAACCCTCCATTGCCCCATGTAAGCCGCATTGAGCCTGCCATGAGTGGGAAAGCACAGGGTACAAATGTAACTATAAAAAAAATTTCTATATTCATCTGTTCATCCTGGCCAGGCTGACTGTAGTACACTCCTATCACTATCCTTTTCCCCTTTACACATGAATTTCAACCCATAGGGATTCCAAGATGTGTTTTGTTCCTGCAGAATTTTCAATCTATTTGATTCAAGGCCCTTCTTAACACACATTGCTACCCCTCCACCAATTTGATCCACCCTATAATTTGTACCTTGTCATGACAGTGTCCCGCTGGTTATCCTCCTCCCACCAGGTCTCAGAGATGCCTATTATATCTAATTTTTCATTGAGTGCAATATATTCTAAATCTCCCTTCTTATTTCTTAGGCTTCTGGCATTTGCTGTGTACATTTTGGTTATCCAAGTCATGGAGACTACCTTGAAACAGCGTGGAAGCGCGAAACATGGATCTATGTCGGTGACATCTGGTCTCCATCATTGAGAGCTTTGTGAAAGCTAACTATCATTGCAAAAGAGCTATATATGCGTAGCATGAAGACAACAAAACTGCTTTATATGCATAAATTGCCTTGATTTAAATAATAAGAAATTAAAGTAAAAAATAGTGAAAAATAGTAAGATAACTGGATTGATGAGGATTGCGATACCACCCCTTAAAAGTATGCTTTGCTCATTGAGTGATTTAGCCAAAACAGAGGTAGGTACGCTAATCTAACAGATCCTATTATGATCTTCTGATCCTATTGACCTATGTGAGATGAGAGATAAATGTGAAGAAGCTGAGCATACTGTGAACTAAATTGATTGATACAGAGACATTTTTTCCAGCAATAATTAATGGTATAGAAATTAGGCTTGAAGAGTAAGAGAAACAGAATTGAAGCAGTTTGAACACATTTTCTAAGTCACAGTATTCATAGTTCAAACTGAAGTTGTATTTCCTATCACTACGAAATGCAATTGAGAGAAAAAAAATTCCCCAGCCCTATTTACTTTTCTAAGTTAAAAGTCAAATAGAATTCTCACAATGTCTCTCTCTCTCTCTCTCTCTCTCTCTTACTCAAGCTGTATATGGATTAGGTGGGTGGGTAAGTACTAGTTAAGGTAGGAATTGGAGCCAGTCCCCTGCGTTTATGGACTATGGCTCCATCCACTAGGCAACTCCCAAAACCTAGCTATATATTTTTTACAGCGTGCGCCCATGCCCCATGGTCCAGTGGGCAGGGGCAGCAGTGGTAGAGGATGCCAATATTCTGCTGCTGGAGGCAGATGAGGTGGATATTGGAGACAGACATGGAGGCATGGGAGCAGGAGTCACCACCAGGGAAGGAGGAAGTGCATGAAGATGATGAGGAAGTTCTTGGTCACCCTGAGCAGGATCAGGGAAAAGAGAGAATATTAGAGCATTGAGAAAAGAGATAATTGAACAGTAGGTCCTGCTCAGGGAAGAGGTTACTGGCATGCAGGAGGAGCTTAGGGGTATCTGTCAAGAGTAGGCTGGGGTGTGGAAGGAAATAGCAGCAGTAAGGGAAGGGGAAACACAGGGTCACTCTTTTTGTTTGTACTGTACAATGGGGGTGGGATGGGAAAGGAAGGGGGGAATGATGGTAGGGAATTGACAGTTATGTGCTCACCACTAATAAATATCTCACCATTCTCATAAAAAACTGTGTCTGGATTAGATGATCCTGGACTTCCTGGCCTCTCTGTTTTGCTTAATGAGGTGGCAGATTGTCTCAGGTCCCTGGGGTTCCTCATCACCCTCAATCTCCTCTAGGGCGTGTTTTTGGGGATCAGGCATATGCCGTGTTATGGGCAGATTGTGCAGCATGCTGCAGGCAATGAATATGTCACAGACCCTGGCAGGGCTATACAATAGCTCCCCCCCCCCCCCCCCAGAGCGGCCGATGCAGAGGAACTGGGAATTAAGGAGTCCAAATGTTATTTGGATCACTGCCTAGGCTGCAACTTGGGCCCTGTTCTATCTTTGCTGTTCTGGGCTTTGGGGTTCACTACTGAGGTCATCAGCCGGCTCCTGAATGGATAGCTATGGTCACCTGTATTGAGGACAGGACAACGTCCAAAACAATTTCAAAGTGAAGTGGGGGTAGTCAATAAAACATATCAAAACCAGGTAGTCAATAACACATATCAAATCACAGTGCTAGTGAATTCTAAACTCATATACAATCATAACACCACAAGTATTATAATACACTATTTAACATCATCAGAAACCTCAGCGATGACTTTTTTCACATAAGGATCACAGCCTTATAATTTACCAAACTTGGTTTCACAAGTTTTTATGATTCTACTTCAAAAACAGCTTTAATGAGAATTACTTCCACTTAGAAAACATCACTTGATAAAAGAACATTTTTAAAAAACTTAGCTTGAAATAGGACCCCTCGCCAACATGGTGCTTTTCCCCCTGCCTACTAGGTCAGAGTGTGTCCTGTTGTGTTTCCTGTTGTAGTCCATGCGGTAGTGGCTATTTTTGTAAGCCAGTTTTAGTTCCCTTTCCTGTGTTAGCCACGTTAGCAGCTTAGTTCTTCCATTGAATGTGGCTGAATGAGGGCATTGTACAGCATTCTGCCAGTTCTGACCTACTGCTCATCTCAGTACCAGGGAGACTTGTTGCCAGTGGGGCACAACCTCTGATCTGCAGTTAACTGTGAGTAAAGGCGGTTATTCCAATAAAGGATGTTTTCGTAGAGATTAGTCTTCAGGTGTCAACTGGTGTGCCAAGGTTATATAGCAGCAACCAGTCCTAGAGGCCTGCGTGTATGCAGGTCCCTGGAGCACTTTTAGTGGGTACCGCAGTGCACTTCAGCCAGGTGGCCCCAGGCCCATCCCCCCCCATCTGTAACACTTGTGCTGGTAAATGGGAGGCCTCCAAAACTCACTGTACCCACATGTAGGTGCCCCCTTCACCCCTAAGAGCTATGGTAGTGTTGTACATTTGTGGGTTTTGGGGGAGGGGGTTGGGTGTTCAGCACCCGTGGTAAGGGAGCTATGCATGTGGGAGCTTTTTCTGAAGTCCACCGCACTGACATAGGGTGCCCAGTTGGTGTCCTGGCATATCAGGGGGACGAGTGTACTACGAATCGTGGCCCCTCCCACGACCAAATGGCTCGGATTAGGACATTTTTGAGCTGGGCGTTTTTAGTTTCCATTATCGCTAAAAAAAACAAATGCCCAGCTCAAAAACGTCCATTTTTTCAAAAATACGGTTTGGCCCGCCCCTTCACGGACCCGTTCTCGGAGATAAATGCCCATGGAGATAGGCGTTTCCGTTTGATTATGCCCCTCCACGGGGCACAATTTCAAAACAGAAAAATGTCTAAAAAGTGGCACAAAGCAGCAGATGGCCTTTTATATACTAAAACATCGAAATCGCTATTTTTGAAACCCATTCTGAGAAGTTCCGAGAGAAGAGGACATTTCTCTGGTAAGTGAACACTATTTTGCTTTGTGCTTTGGGAACTGAAAAAGATTGAGGTTTAAAGGAGGAATTGTAGGTTAGCGATAGGCAAAGTAAAAATAAAAAAAGCAAATTTTATCAACTAATCTCCATAGTCTTTTCCACTTAGTTTTAAAAACTTTGTACCACAGCATTAACAGATAGAATCTAGCAGGCACTGCAGGATCTAGCTTAGTAATAAGGGAGAATAAAGAGAGAGAGAGAGAGAACAGCAAGCAGGACCTAGTTTACTATTAATAGGGGAATAAAAAGAGAGAGCGAGAGAAAAGCAAGCATTTTTAATTAGTTGCCATAGAGGGGCATAATCGAACGGGGCCAGCCATCTATAAGGGCGGCCATCTCTAATGACGGCCCCGTTAAGCGGCGTACCCGACTGTATTATCGAAACAAAATGGCTGCCCTGAAACTATGATAAAATGAGAAGAACGGTGAAAAAAAAAACTTAGAGGAGTGGCTGCGAGGGTCAAAAATTTACATCAGGCGTGGATGCTGTTCAAAAACACCATCCTGAAAGCCCAGGCCAAATATATTCCATGTATTAAAAAAGAAGAACTGAAGACCAAACGACAGCTGGCGTGGTTAAAAAGTGAGGTGAAGGAAGCTATTAGAGCTAAAAGAAAATCCTTCAGAAAATGGAAAAAGGAACCAACTGAAAATAACAAGAAACAGAATAAGGAATGTCAAGTCAAATACAAAGCGCTGATCAGGAAGGCTAAGAGGGAATTCGAAAAAAAGATTGCGTTGGAGGCAAAAACACACAGTAAAATTTTTTGGGGGTATATTAAAAGCAGGAAGCTGGCAGAAGAATCGGTTGGACTGCTAGATGACCGAGGAGTAAAAGGGGCGATCAGGGAAGACAAAGCCGTAGCGGAGAGATTAAATGAATTCTTTGCTTCAGTCTTCACAGAGGAAGATTTGGGTGGGATACCAGTGCCGGAAATGGTATTCAAAGCTGACGAGTTGGAGAAACTTAATGAATTCTCTGTAAACCTGGAGGATGTAATGGGGCAGTTCTACAAATTGAAGAGTAGCAAATCTCCTGCACCAGATGGCATTCATCCCAGAGTACTGATAGAACTGAAAAATGAGCTTGCAGAGCTATTGTTAGTATATGTAATGTATCCTTAAAACTGAGCGTGGTACCGGAAGATTGGAAGGTGGGCAGAGGAGATCCGGGAAATTATAGACCGGTGAGTCTGACGTCTGTGCCATGCAAAATGGTAGAGACTATTATTAAGAACAAAATTACAGAGCATTTTCAAAAGCATGGATTAATGAGACAAAGTCAACATGGATTTAGTGAAGGGAAATCTTACCTCGCCAATCTACTACATTTTTTTGAAGGGGTGAACAAACATGTGGATAATGGTGAGCCGGTTGATATTGTGTATCTGGATTTTCAGAAGGTGTTTGACAAAGTACCTCGTGAAAGACTCCAGAGGAAATTGGAGAGTCATGGGATAGGAGGTACTGTTCTATTGTGGATTAAAAACTGGTTAAAAGATAGAAAACAGAGAGTAGGGTTAAATGGTCAGTATTCTCAATGGAGAAGGGTAGTTAGTGGGGTTCCCCAGGGGTCTGTGCTGGGACCACTGCTTTTTAACATATTTAGAAATGACCTAGAGATGGGAGTAACTAGTGAGGTAATTAAATTTGTTGATGACACAAAGTTATTCAAAGTACTTAAGTCGCAGAAGGATTGTGAAAAATTACAAGAGGGCCTTACGAGACTGGGAGAGTGGGCATCTAAATGGCAGATGATGTTTAATGTGAGCAAGTGCAAAGTGATGCATGTGGGAAAGAGGAACCCGAATTATAGCTACGTCATGCAACGTTCTGCGTTAGGAGTCACAGACCAAGAAAGGGATCTAGGTGTCGTCGTTGATGATACGTTGAAACTTCTGCTTAGTGTGCTGCTGCGGATAAGAAAGCAAATAGAATGTTAGGTATTATTAGAAAAGGAATGGAAAACAAAAATGAGGATGTTATAATGCCTTTGTATCGCCCCATGGTGTGACCGAACCTCAAGTATTGTGTTCAATTCTGGTCGCCGCATCTCAAAAAAGATATAGTGTAATTAGAAAAGGTGCAGAGAAGGGCGATGAAAATGATAAAGGGGATGGGACAACTTCCCTATGAGGAAAGGCTAAAGCGGCTAGGGCTCTTCAGCTTGGAGAAAAGGTGGCTGAGGGGAGATATGATAGAGGTCTATAAAATAATGAGTGGAGTTGAACGGGTAGATGTGAAGCGTCTACTTACGTTTTCCAAAAATACTAGGACTAGGGGGCATGCAATGAAGCTACAATGTAGTAAATTTAAAACTAATCGGAGAAAATATTTCTTCACTTGGAGAAAATATTTCTTCACTCAACGTGTAATTAAACTCTGGAATTCGTTTGCAGAGAATGTGGTAAAGGTAGTTAGCTTAGAGGAGTTTAAAAAAGGTTTGGACAGCTTCCTAAAGGAAAAGTCCATAGACCATTATAAAATGGACTTGGGGAAAATCCACTATTTCTGGAATAAGCAGTATAAAATGTTTTGTACTTTTTTGGGATCTTGCCAGGTATTTGTGACCTGGATTGGCCACTGTTGGAAACAGGATGCTGGGCATGATGGACCTTTGGTCTTTCCCAGTGTGGCAATACTTATGTATAAATGGACCATGCATAGGCACTCCGTTATACTCTAATAATCTTAGTATGGCAATACTTATGCACTTATGTACTTATCCTGCAAGGGTCAGTTCTGGCTGTAATCTTGTTTAATATTCTTGGCATTTCTGGCTATTCTTATTCAAGATCTGGGTGTAAGTACTTATTTATGTGCTGTTGACTTTTAGCTTCTTATTGCCCATGATTCATGGAATCAGGATTTTTTAGACACAGCCTGGAGAAAATCACAATTAGATAGCTTTGCATAAACATTTTGAGCCCTCAGCAGTGAAAAGTGCTATGGCTCTCTTGAAGTAATAGGTCATCTACTGCTACTTATTTCTATAGCACGACTAGACATACATAGCACTGTATACATTATATGCAGATACTTTTTCTGTGCCTAGTGGACTCACAATCTAAGATATATTTTGAACCTGGGGCAATGGAGGGTTAAGTGACTTGTCCAGGGTCACAAGGAGCTGCAGTGGGAATGGAGCCCAATTCCCAAGATCTCAACTCACTGTACTAACCATTAGTCTACTGCTTAGATTTCAGCAAAGCTTTTGACACAGTTCCCCACAGGAGGCTCTTGAATAAACTTGACAGGCTGAAGATAGGACCCGAGGTGGTGAACTGGATTAGGAACTGGTTGACAGGTAGATGCCAGAGGGTGGTGGTTAATGGAATTCGCTCGGATGAGGGAAAGATGAGTAGTGGAGTGCCTCAGGGATCTGTGCTGTGGCCGATTCTGTTCAATATATTTGTGAGTGACATTGCCAAAGGGTTAGAAGGTAAAGTTTGCCTTTTTGTGGATGATACCAAGATTTGTAACAGAGTGGACACCCCAGAGGGAGTGGAAAACATGAAAAAGGATCTGCAGAAGCTAGAAGAATGATCTAAGGTTTGGCAATTAAAATTAAATGCGAAGTGATGCACTTAGGGAGTAGAAATCCACAGGAGACCTATGTGTTAGGCGGTGAGAGTCTGATATGTACAGGCGGAGAGAGGGATCTTGGAGTGATACTATCTGAGGATCTGAAAGTGATGAAACAGTGTGACAAGGCAGTGGCTGTAGCCAGAAGGTTGCTAGGCATCACCAGCAGAAGAAAGGAGGTATTAATGCCCCTGTTCAAGTCGTTGGTGAGGCCCCACCAGGAGTATTGTGTTCAGTTTTGGAAGCCGTATCTTGCTAAAGATATAAAAAGAATTGAAGCGGTGCAAAGAAAAGCTACAAAAATGGTATGGAATTTACGTTACAAGACATATGAGGAGAGACTTGCTGACCTGAATATGTATACCCTGGAGAAAAGGAGAAACAGGGGTGATATGATACAGATGTTTATTTGAAAGGTATTAATCCGCAAACGAACCTTTTCTGGAGGTGGGAAGGCGGTAGAACTAGAGGACATGAAATGAGGTTGAAGGGGGGCAAAAAATGTCAGGAAGTATTTTTTCATGGAGAGAGTGGTGAATACTTGGAATGCCCTCCTGCGGGAGGTGGTGGAGATGAAAACGGTAACAGAATTAATAATGTGTGGGATAAACATAAAGGAATTCTGTTCACAAGGAATGGATCCTCAGAAGCTTAGCAGAGATTGGGTGCAGCACCGGTGGTGGTAGGCAGGGCTAGTGGTTGGGAGGCGGGGCTAGTGCTGGGCAGACTCCTACTTTCTGTGCCCTGAAAATGGCAGATACAAATCAAGGTCAGGTATACACATAAAGTAGCACATATGAGTTTATCTTGTTGGGCAGACTGGATGGACCATACAAGTCTTTCTCTGCCGTCATCTACTATGATACTAGCAGGCTTATTTTCGAAAGAGAAGGACGCCCATCTTTCGACACAAATCGCAAGATGGGCGTCCTTCTCACTGGGTCGCCCAAATCGGCATAATCGAAAGCCGATTTTTGGCGTCATCAACTGCTTTCCATCGCAGGGAAGACCAAAGTTCACGGGGGTGTGTCGGATGCGTAGCAAAGGTGGGACTGGGGCATGCCTAACACATGGGTGTCCTCGACCGATAATGGAAAAAAGAAGGGCGTCCCTGATGAACACTTGGACGACTTTACCTGGTCTTTTTTTTCTTACGACCAAGCCACAAAAATATGTCCTAAATGATCAGATGACCAGAGGAGGGAATTGGGGGTGACCTCCCCTTACTCCCCCAGTGGTCACTAACCCCCTCCCACCCCTCCAAAAATTAAAAAAATATTTTTTCCAGCCTCTATGCCAGCCTCAATTATCATACCCAGCTCAATGACAGCAGTATGCAGGTCCATGGAGCAGTTTTAGTGGGTGCAGTGCACTTCAGGCAGGCGGACCCAGACCCATCCCCGCCTACCTGTTACACTTGTGGTGGTAAATGTGAGCCCTCCAAAACCCACCACAAACCCACTGTACCCACATCTAGGTGCCCCCCTTCTCCCCTTAGGGCTATGGTAGTGCTGTACAGTCATGGGGAGTGGGTTTTGGGGGCTCAGCACACAAGGTAAGGGAGCTATGTTCCTGGGAGGAATTTTTGGAGTCCACCTCAGTGACCCCTAGGGTGCCCAGTTGGTGTCCTGGCATGTCAGGGGGACTAGTGCACTACGAATGCTGGCTCCTCCTATGACCAAATGGCTTGGATTTGGTCGTTTCTGAGATGGGTGTCTTCGGTTTCCATTATCGCTGAAAATCGGGGACGACCATCTCTAGGGACGACCATCTCTAAGGTTGACCTAAATTTCGTGACTTGGGCGTCCCCGACAGTATTATCGAAACGAAAGATGGACGCCTATCTTATTTTGATAATACGGGTTTCTCCACCCCTTCGCCAGGATGTCCTGCGAGGACATCCTCAGGAAAACTTGGACGCCCCTTTCGATTATGCCCCTCTATGTTACTCTACTTTTTCTGTCCCTCTCCCCCATGCTCAGCATCTCCTCCCCTCTCCCCCATTCACAACATTTCTCCTCTCTATCTCTTCTCCCTGCATATCTTCCCTCCCTCTCTACATCTAGACTCTTACCTAGTGTCCCCCTCTCTCTCTCTATTTCCCCATATCCAGTAACACTCCCACTAAGGCATGTAGGAGTTCTCTACTCCTATTCTTACCACTGAGAGTGGTGCAAGAATGTTGTGATTTCAATTGGAAAGAGGCAGGCCTGCCTAAAATCCTGAAAACCTTCCCTGCTTTTGTGATTGAAACTGCACTACTGCTACACTATTCTCACTGGTAGGCATACTACTAGTACTACTACTACTCATTTCTATAGCACTACTAGATATATGCAGTGCTGTACACATATATGCAGGTACTTTCTCTGTCCCTAGAGGGCTCACAATCTAAGTTTTTCTACCTGGGGCAATGGAGGGTTAAGTGACTTGCCCAAGGTCACACGGAACTGCAGTGGGAATTGAACCCAGGTAGCCAGGATCAGAGCCTGTTGCACTAACCATTAGGCCACTCATCCTACTACTACTTAACATTTCTAAAGCGCTACTAGGGTTACGCAGCGCTGTACAATTTAACATAGAGGGACGGTCCCTGCTCAAGGAGCTTACAATCTAGGAGACAAGTACTCCTGGCCCACTCCTTGTAAAATTTGGACAATCAGCCTCTTATCTGAACAATTGAAGAGGGACCCTGGACAACTTCATGGGGAAGAAGGGGTAGCATTGGAAGCCTGAGAGGGCTGGCCCCCAGCTCTCTGGTCTACATGAAAGGAGGGCTGCTTATGCAAAAAGTGATATCTGGAAAAGGCAGAAGTTTGACCCAGTCTGTACCACTTGGAATCCCAGAAAAGCAAATGAGCCTGAGAAGAATGGTAGGAAGTCTTCAGTTTATCCTAGGCAAACAATGAGACTTCGATTCACCCAAGTCCTTGACTAACTTTTCCAGATCTTCTCCAAATAAAAGCTTTCCCCAAAAAAGGAGCTTAGTAAGGGTGGACTTGGAAGCTACATCTGCCGCCCTATTTTGGAGCTACAAGGAGCAACGTGCAAAGACCACTAAGGCAATTTGTTTCACTGAGGCTCTTAGAAAATCATAGAGACCATCTTCCAGATTGGCCAAACCAGCCTCTAGTGTAGGGAATTCTAGAGAAATCACATCCATGAACACAGAAGAATCAGCCATTCATTGAAAAGTTTAAGACAAGCCCTAGCCACTGTGACCTGAAGGCATAAGGTACGCAAACAGGCAAAATATGGCAAACACTTTAATGCATTTTGTGCTAGCCTGTTTTTCCCACACTAATCCCCAGATTCTATATAGCACACCTAGCATTCTGCACCAAAATTCAAACATATTCTATAACAAGCCAATAACAAGCCAATCAGCATTGTTAACAGCACTTAACAAGCAATAATCCTATATAATAATTCTCACCTCCAACGTTCTATGCGTCTTGCTGCCTGTGTCTGTGACTTCTTCAGAGTTGGTCTGCTAGGTTCCATAACACAGGCTGACGTCACCGTGAAAAAAGGCGCCCATTGGTCACGGTGACGATGGGCGAGCAAGGGAAGAAGATGAGCGCCGTCAGCAGCAGCGAGTAGGGAGAAGTAGATGCGGATCACGGCGCCGCCGGGGATGGCGATGGGAAAGAGCAGGGCAGGTGACAGCAGCCAGGCCGCAGCGATCAGGAGCTGCACCCGCCGCCGGCTCATCAAGCACTCGTAGCGCAGCGGGAAGAACATTCAGAGGGAGGGGACGACCCTGAAACTCAGAGGGAGGGACCCTGAAACTCGGAGGGAGGGAGGGGGACCCTGAAACTTGGAGGGAAGGAGGGAAATGACCCTGAAACTCGGAGGGAGGGAGGGAGGGAGGGAGGGAGGGGACGACCATGGAACTCAGAGGGAGGGAGGGAGGGGGGATGACCCTGGAACTCTGAGGGAGGGGACGGACAACCCTGGAACTGGGAGGGAGGGGACGACCCTGGGACTGGGAGAGGGGGCCCCTGGCACACACTCTCATTCTCACACACACACTCTCTCTCACAGACACACTCGCACCCAGTCTCACTCTCTCTCTGTCACACACACACTCACACTCGCACATTCACTCTCTCTCTCTCGCAGACTCACTTTCACACACTCTCAAACATACACACTCCGAGGAAAATCTTGCTAGCGCCCGTTTAATTCGTGTCAGAAACGGGCCTTTTTTACTAGTAAGCACTAATTGGCAATAGTTAGAATTTATGTGCACAACTCCCTAAGCATATTCTGTAATGAACTGCTCCCAAATTTTAATGCACACAGTCAAAAAGGGGTGTGGTTATGAGCAGAGAATGGGCATTTCATGGACATTCCAAAATTTACACACATTGTTATAGAATATGACCCTCTCCACCTAATTCTACACACCAGGATTTATGACACATTTTCAATGGTGTAAATGGATGTGCGTAGTTTTAGGCACTAGGATATCGACTAAGCGTATTCTATGTATCATGCCTAAATCTAGTTGCCGCTTATAGAATACGCTTAAGCAGAAATGTTTTCTGTGCGGATTTTTTAAGCGCCATATATAGAATCCGCCCTAAGCCTATGTTAGATCTTAATACCCTTTAGTAAAAGGGCTCCTAAATGTGACTTTGAACTGTAGCTTTAAAGCTCAATTCTCCAGCTACTTTGCCCTTTCTAGTCTCTTGCTGTGCCCACACAAAAGTGTTTCTCGTCATTTACAAAATGTAAAATATAGCACACACATACATTCTCAAAAATGTCATCAATTTATGTTAACTGGTAATTTTTAAATATGGAACACTACAGTGTGTGTCGCAAAAATATCATACATATAGCATGAATAACAATAAACAAAGGGCCAACATGAAAACTCAACTAATAAAATAATCTACAAAAATACATCTTAAGGAATTTTGAAACAATCTCTTAAATAACATAACTTTTGTTGCTGTTGCCATCTCTTGTTATGAGCACAATACTATACGGAATCACAAGTGGCCATCATCCATAAGAGCCTAGTGGTTAGTGCAGCAGCCTGAGAACCTGGTGAACTGGGTTCAATTCTCACTACAGCTCTTATGACTCCGGGCAAGTCACTTAACCCCAGGGCTTTTTTTGAGGGGGTACTGAGTACCAGCACCTTTTCTATTGTCTGCTAAATTTGACCCATGGTCCCCAAGTTTTAAATGAAAGAGCTCAGGCTGTACACACCAATTCTGCATTTGTCATAGATTCTGTGACTGGTTGCAGGGGGCCTGGCTATTGTGGGGTGGGTCCGTCAGTGATTACCCCACCCCTAAAGGGTGGCCTGGCATTTAAGTACCAGCACCTTTTTCGCTAGAAAAAATATACTCCATTGCCCCAGATACAAAATAAATACCTGTACATAACATGTAAACTGCTTTGATTGTAACTACAGAAAGGTGGTATATCAAGTCCCATTCCATTTCCCTTTAATTATCGCACAAACATATAGCATGGTAGTAAATATTGGCATCAGTTCTATAGAAAGCCCAAAAGTATTTCTCGTGTTAACCTTGAAAGGTGAGTTAGAGACAGTGCAAGGTAGAAAAAGATTATGCATAAAAACACTTATCTAGTTAGTCCCAGAGGTCTTAATAGAAACTTAATGATGATATAGAAATAGTTTTTGAAGAGGCAGCTATGTTAATCTTCCTAATTAACAGGAAATTTTACAGTAGCATTACAAGTATAATCCTTACTTCTGGTGTTCATTCTAATAAGCAGCTAAACATGGAATATATTTGGTACATCTAATAAGTTGTCTTAATATTCAAACACAACTTCTTTCAATATTTTACTTTCAGAAATTATGTGAAAATCTTTAAGAATTATATATATATATATATATATATATATATATATATATATATATATATATATATATATATATATATATATATATATATTGAGGTCTTAATTTTTTTGTCCTTCATGAACATGAAAATTCTTCTAACTTGGAAGTAAGAGATTTTTTGACAGACAGAACTTTAAAGTTAGTCTCATCAAGTATACTGCATGTACTGACCCCACTCCCATGTGTTTATGTTTATATGTTTATGTTTATTCTAGAATTTGATATGTCACCTTTGCTAACAAAAGGTCAAGGCAGTTTACAACAATAAAATTAAAAAGATGATAAGAAAAGGAACTCCATTCAAAATAGGAAAGAACTCATTCATACTAGAGTTATAAGCAAAAAAAAAAAAGATTTTAAATTTTTAAGACAAAAGCAGCAACTCAGTGAGAGGTAATGGGTATATTGAACACCTGCTGAAAGTAATGGGTCTTCAACAGCGATTTAAATCTTGTTATGGAGAGTTTGGCTCTGAAGCTAGGAGGACGATTATTCCAGAGGCTAGGTGCCAGAAAATAGAACGTGAATGATCTTGTTTCATAATGAACAAACTTGGGTGTGGGTAACACTAGCTGATGGGCATTGAGAGAGTGCACGGAATGAGACGGGGTGTAAGGGATAATCAGTGATGAAAGATAAAGAGGAGATCCCATGTGTAACACCTTGTGAGTTATGACAAGTATGTTGAACCAAATCTAAACTATACCAGCAGCTAGTGTAGATACAAAGATAATGGGGTAAGGTGATCATGTATTTTTTACATGAAATAAGAGACATATTACTGAATTTTGAAGAGTTTGGAGTTGCCGAAGTTGAGGCTGAGAAATGCCAGCATAAACAGTATTACAGTAGTCAAAGCTTGAGATGATGAAGGCATGAATTAGAGTTTGCAAAGAAGGAAAGTCAAGATACTTATGAAAAGAATGGATATGACGCCCTATCTGAGAAACCTGAGTTTCAAAAGACAATGTACAATCTATCATTATACCCAAATATCGAAAGGAGAAGACAGGTGACATTAGAATATTAATGAGTTGGGTTCAAAGAAGATTCCTTGTATGTTCCAGTGATCCAGCAGACAATGGTTTTGGAAGTGTTCAACTGTAACTTGTGTGCAAAAAGTCAATCAGGCAATGTGTGGAATGCCTTTTGAAGAGAGCTCAGATCAGGAGAAAGGGAAGAAGTTGGAAAGATAATAAGAATATCATCAGCATAGAAGACAAAATGGATGTTCTGATCTTGTAAAAGTGTTGCCAGTGGGCTCCAAAAAATATTGAAAAGTAAGGGAGATAATATTGATCCCTGGGGACTCCAAAATGAACCAGGAGGTCTTCAGAAGTGATCAACTAAATCAAAAACAGCTGAGAAATCTAGTGAGACAAGAAGTGCAAATCCCCTTTATTCAAAATAGAGTGAAGTTCGCTCATAAGTGCAGTCAGTGTATTTTCAGTGCTGTGATTGGTCCTGAGCCCTGTTTGCTGGGGATGAAGTACTGATAATTTATCGACCTATGAGAGTCATTGTTAAAATACAAATTTTCTGTAATTTTGGATATTAAAGTTGGAATTTGGATGATAGTATGCAGGTATAGAGGTATCATGGGTAGAGTTCTTAAGAATTGGCTTTCCAAGGTACAGGAACTGTGCCTAAGGAAAGACTGGTTGAAAGTAGATGAAAGAGAAGGGGTAGGAGACCATGATGTGATATATTAAGCCAGCTAGAGGGAAGAGAGTCTAGCAGGCATGTTGTGAGATGCATAAGCAAGACTGTTAGACAAAGAAGTACTAACAAGAGTTCCAATAGAAGTGGAAATGACAGAACTAACCGGGGGAGAAAAAGAGGGTGAGAACTGAGAATTTACCTGGAAAATGGATTCTTGAGGGTGGTGACTTTATTTGCAAAGTAGGTGTCCAGTGAATGCACAGAGGGTGGTAAAGTTGGACAAGTTGAGGGAAAATTATCAGCTAAGAGACAACACATCTTCAATTGCTCCTTAGAGGGGTTCTGAGAATCATTGATGAGATTGGTATGTATCTGAATTGTACTTTACAATCTGAAGTTATGAGTGATTCTTCTTGCTCAGTTCTGTAACCTGCACTCTGATGGAAGGTCAGCTTCCAATCACAGGAGTCCGGACTATCTGTAGTCTGATAGGTTAGTTTCCCGTATGTCCCCATTCCTTCCAATCACAGTACTGGCAAAGACTCATTTCATTTGGCATTTGTGACATCACTTTGCCCTTAGTACATGCACATTCCTGTTGGCTTACCCATAGGCGGTCGGTGGCCCAACTGTTTGGGGAGGCTAAAGGGGGGGGGTAGGGGTGGAGCCAGGGGCGGAGCTTATATCCACAATTGACAACACGCAGAAAAAAATAAGTAAAAATAAAAGTCACAATTAATACCTTTTATTCAATTTAGATATTAGATATGTATCATATGTCAAAGAATAAAGTGGTTGCTCAAAGCATATACTAATCACAATCGCTCAACTGAAAAACACTATACACAAACTTGTGCAAAAACACACTCATAACCTCACCAAACCATAACAGCACTAATTCCAAGGACAGAACAAGCTACAACCTTATGCATGGAAAGGCAGCACTGTAATTACACCGGGCTCTAAAACACCAGTACACAACCCAGTGAAACAAAAAAACAAAAAAACAAAAAGGGCTGAAAATACTACACACTAGCAGAATACTGCACCTTGATCACACATGAAAAACACATGACACAACAGATATGAAGGCAAAATACTGAACTGGAAAGTTACCTCAAGAAGTCAGACTCAGCATGCAGCAATACTAGAAAAATTGAAACTTACATGCAAAATATCACAGATGCACATTTCCAAAAGCTGACATATTCCAGTTAATAAATTCTGAATAAAATACTGTTTTCTACCTTTGTTGTCTGATCATTTAGTTTTTCTATTCGCTTTGGTCCCAGTGTCTTCTTTCCATTTGATATTTTTTCCCTCAACATGACCATCATCCTCCTGTGTCCTTATGTGTCCTGTCTACCATCTGTAGCCCTGTCCCTATCCTTTTTCCAGTTTCAGCATCTACCCTCAAAGTGTTCCGATCCAGCCCTTAAATTCAACAAATTCCCCTCCATCCATATTCAGCATTTCTCCCCTCCCCTCCATCCATGTACTTCCTCTGTCTTCCCACCCTTCATCCATGTCAAGCATTTCTCATCTCTCCCTTCCACTCCATCCGTGTGCATCTCCTTCCTTTGTCTTTCCTTCCCTCCATCCTTGTCCAACATTTCTCCTTTCTTCCCTGCCCTCCACTCCATCCATGTCCAGATTTCTCCTCTCTTCCCTCCCCTCCATCCATGTCCAGCACCTTCCCTCTTTCTCTTCTACCCTTCCATCCAGTGTCATCCCTCTTTCTCTCTCCATCCTTCTACCCATTACCCTCTCCCAATCCTTCCGTCCATTGTCTCCCTCTCCTTCCATCCATTGTCTCCCTTTAACTCCCCTTCCTTGTAAACAGTTCTCTCTCTCGACCCCTTTCCATTCAGCATGTCCTCTCTCTTCCCATCCTTCAAGTGTCTTTCCTCTTTCCCTCCCTACCCTTCTGTCCAGTGTCTTCCCTCTTTCTGCCCCCTCCTTCCAGCATTTTCCCTCTTTCTCCCTCCTTTCATTCAGCATTTCTCCATCTGACAGCTAGGGTCTCCCCCAGTTTCTCCCCAGCAGCTTCTCTCTCTCTCTCCTGCCCATGTCCCCTCTTTCTCTCCCCATCTTTTCACTCATCTCTCTCTCTCTCTCTCTCTCTCTCTCTCTCTCTGTACCCCTCTTCCAACCAGCATCTTCTCTCTGGCTCTCCCCTGCTCTTTTCCATGTCCTTGGCTCTCCCCTGCTCTTTTCCATGGCCCCTCTTTCTCTCCCCATCTCTCTCTAGCTCTTCCCTGCTCTTTTCCATGTCCCTGGCTCTCCCCTGCTCTCTTCCATGTCCCTGGCTCTCCCCTGCACTTTTCCACTTTCTCTCCCTCCCCTCCAGCTCCCCCCTCCAGTGTTTCCCCCTCTTCTTCTCCTCCAGTCAATCTCAGACTGTCTCTCTCTCTCTCTCCCCGACCCCCACATCCCTCTCTCTTCCTTTCCTCCAGTCCAGTCACTCTCAGTCTCTCCCTCTTACTTCTCCTTCTCTCCTCCAGTCTAGCCAGTCTCTCCCCCCCCCCCCCCCAATGCAGCGTGTGTCCCTCTCCCTCCCTGCGGTCCCGTTAATTTGATTACATCACCATCCCCGTCCCACCACTAACTAAACCGCTTCCTTCGGGGCTTCAACCCCGCCACGGCCTTCCTCAATGCATCGTGAACTCGTCCTGCCCGGAAGTTGCGTCAGAGGCAGTGGAAGAAGAATGCAGCCTTACACACGCAAATCGCGTGACGCGATGTTTAGCCTGGAAGCAACTGTTTTAGGTAGTAGGAGACGATGCCGATGTCCGACGATCTAATTACTGCTCTCTGCTTAATTATCCCCTCTCCCAGCCTAATCAGCAAATTAACAAAAGTAATTTAAAAGCAAACAAACTCCAAAACAACGCATAATTTCTTCCGCTGTCTAGAGCAATTGCAAACATGCAGTTTTCCATCGGTAGCAGAACTCTTCCAAGAATCTCATTCTATTTCGGGCTGGGGAGGCTTAGCCTCCCCAAGCCTCTTCTACGGGGCGCCTGCCTCAATTCCCTGCAAGGAGGTTTGATTGAGAACAGAAGGCATGATGTCAAAAAGTTGAAGTCACTTAGTTTAGTCTGTGTTTCCCCTTCCCCGTGCAGCCTTCATTCTGCGTACACTCAAAACAAAGCAAACAAACCTATGAGCTGCTGCATCCATGTTATCATTCTTTATTTTTGGTAGCATTTTTATTTAATCTCACTTATATTTTCAAATATGCCAGTTTGTGCAGCATACGGATGTACACAGAGGAAGTATAATAATGGAATAACTTTTCATAGGTAGAGTAGTAATTTGTTATAAATCATAATCAGTGTGTCATTTGGAGGGTCTGGTTATAGGGACACCCTAGCATGTGTTATATTCGTGCAGAGACTTTTTTCTCCTGGTAAAGGGCCACTAAAACAGACATCATATAATCAGGTGCTCAACATTCTGACTTTCTATGTATTTATTTATTTATGACATTTATATACCACATTAAACACGAATTAGGTTAAAACCTGGGAGCATTTAAAATCCTCTTTTTTTTTTTTTTGCTGTGCCTAGATCAAAAGAGAAAGATGGCATGTGGGAACTTGCTCTTTTTGCTTTGTGGAATGCAGTGGCATATTATAAAAATGTACTTAATATTGTTTATTACTACTATTTAAAAGTGAGATATTAATAGTGAGGACAGAGCTACCTTCCTGCAGAAATCCAGAGTCAGTCTAAATGTGCCAACATTTTCCAGTTACTACTACTACTACTACTATTTAGCATTTCTATAGCGCTACAAGGCGTACGCAGCGCTGCACAAACATAGAAGAAAGACAGTCCCAGCTCAAAGAGCTTACAATCTAATAGACAAAAAATAAAGTAAGCAAATCAAATCAATTAATGTGTACAGGAAGGAGGAGAGGAGGGTAGGTGGAGGCGAGTGGTTACAAGTGGTTATGAGTCAAAAGCAATGTTAAAGAGGTGGGCTTTCTGTCTAGATTTAAAGGTGGCCAGTTCTGTGATATATATTTATTTCTTCTTCAAGTCATTTTTAACAGCATTTTCTCAGTTATTACCCAAATGCAAACACAATTATAATGTTAATTAATACATTTTGAATGTTACTGAATCTATTATTCTGTCTCACTGTATTTCCAGTTTTGGCACAGTAAAGGTCATCACAAGGACAAAGTATAAGAAAACCAATGGACTACATTAGGGGCTTATAGCCCATTTAGTTATGTTTAAGCAAATGAGAGATCTGCATGAAAGAAAATATTTATTTTTTGTTATTTTGATTTATGAAAACCATTTGTCCCTGAAACATACACAAAACAGAATAATCCATTTGTATGAAAGAGAGATGAAGATGTGACTCCATGTGCCCCAATGAAAGAAGAGCTTAATTTTACTTCCAATCTTTTTAACACCAGGCTTCCTGGGGCAGATTACAACAACAGTTAAGATTCAAGATGAACCCATCAGTAAACAGGATATCCTCACTGAAATTTGGCCATGCATTATTGTATTGTATAGAACAATGTAGACAAATGAACATAAAATACAGCCTTTATTAGTGCTGTTTCTACGTTACAATCATTTTTGAAGCTGTTTTAGTGATATTCAGTTTTGATTTCATGATATTTATATCTACATATGAGAAGCTTTTAAATAAATTAATAAGCTGTCAAAAAGTTTTTAAAAAATCTTTTGTTCTCCATCTTTAAAGGCACTGCCTATCCAACTGGAACTGGTTAAAAGATAGAAAACAGAGGTTAGGGTTAAATGGCCAGTATTCTCAGTGCAAAAGGATAGATAGTGGGGTTCCCCAGTGGTCTGTGCTGGGACCGCTGGTTTTTTAAAACATATTTAACGTATGATCTAGAGATGGGAAGCAACTAGTGAGGTAATTAAATTTGCTGATGACACAAAGTTATTCAGAGTTGTTAAATAGCGAGAGGATTGTGAAAAATTACAAGAGGACCTCACGAGACTGGGAGACTGGGCGTCTAAATGGCAGATGACATTTAATGTGAGCAAGTGCAAAGTGATGCATGTGAGAAGGAGGAACCCAAATTATAGCTATGTAATACAAGGTTTCACGTTAGGAGTCACCAACCAAGAAATGGATCTCAGCGTCGTTATTGATGATATGTTGAAACCCTCTGTTCAGTGTGTGTTGGTGGCTAAAAAAGCAAATAGAATGTTAGGTATTATTAGGAAAGCAATGGAAAACAAATATTGTGTTCAATTCTGGTCACCACATCTCAAAATAGATACAATGGAAATAGAAAAGGTACAGAGAAGGGAGACAAAAATGATAAAGGGAATGGGACGACTTCCCTATGAGGAAAGGCTAAAGCGGCTGGGGCTCTTCAGCTTGGAGAAAAGACGGCTGAGGGGAGATATGATTGAGTGGAGTGGAACGGGTAGACGTGAATCATTTATTTACTCTTTCAAAAAATACTAGGACTAGGGGGTATACGATGAAGATACAAAGTAGTAAATTTAATACGAATTGGAGAAAATTTTCTTCACTCAACGTGTATTTAAATTCTGGAATTCGTTGCCAGAGATTGTGGTAAAGGCAGTTAGCTTAGCGAGGTTTAAAAAAGGTATGCACGGCTTCCTAAAGGAAACGTCCATAGACCATTATTAAATTGACTTAGGGAAGATCCACTGCTTATTTCTGGGATAAGCAGCATAAAATGTATTGAACTTTTTTGAGATCTTGCCAGGTATTTGTGACCTGGATTGGCCACTGTTGGAAACAGAATGCTGAGCTTGATGGACCTTTGGTCTTTCCCAGTGTGGCAATACTTATGTACAAATGGACCATGCATAGGCACTCCGTTATACTATAATAATCGTTTACTATTGTTTTCAATAGCATTTGCTATTATTTTGGGTGAACCACTGTGGTTGGAAGCTCCATCCTCTGGCTTCAACCCATATAATGGGCTAGATAGCCTCGTACTGTCTCCTGTTCTCAATCTAACCTCTTTGGTTCCCTGTCACACATGTCCTTTGCTCATTGGTCCTAGCCTCTGCTCTTGTTTCTGTTTATGCCTTCCCACCTTTTGTGTGTGTTATGAGAAAAAAACAAAATGCACCCTTTACCTCAGGCCCGCCAGTAACTTGTTTTCTCCTACTTTTTTCTCTTGGAGACAGCATTGTTTCTCACCATACATGTATATATTGTTGACACACAGCAGAAGTGTATTTAACAGACTTGCCCTCCCACATTTATTTACCAGTATTTCATCAGCTGAGCCTAGCTCCCATGATCTGAAAGATAGAGCTCAGACAGGTTCTCTGTGTGGAGAAAAGCTTGGTTCAACTGCATTCTTCAGTTCTGCACGTGACTGCTCATTTCTATTAAAGAATAGTTGATACTGAGGTTGTCTTCTTCTGGTGAATAGGGACAATTGGGTTTAACTCTGTGGTATATTACTGTACTGATCATTGTGTGAAACAGAAGACCAAATTACAAGAATGTTTTGAATTTTTAATATCAAGAGCTTTTCTCTGTGACATTCATAGGTATAATGATGATGCTTTTATATAATTTATATAGAAATTATGACTAGCATATATCACTCACAGCATATTTTAGTGATAGATCTTAAATTACCAGTAGTATTTACGCACTTTATGAGGGATGAGGGAATTTTAAGTTCTTATATCTTTAAAAACAAAATAAATGGACAAAGTGCTGGATTGAGCAGAATGATCATTTATTATTTGTTTTTGGCTCTAACCATGTCTGCAGGAAAGAGGAAGGGCAGACAAACTGGAGCCACTTTGAGAGGAAGAAAAGGCACGAGCATGAAGCACTTCACCAGTCATGTTGCAACTTTTTGATAAATAGCTCAACAAGCTGTTGCATTCTTCGCCTAGAATGATCTGGATGGTAGATGTCTCAACAGCAGACTAGGGAAGTAAAAGAAAGCAGAGCACAGCAACATTTTCTATCTTGCACTGAGATAGAAAGGGTTTGAGAACAGGGCCGCCAAGAGACTGGGCCAGGCCCGGGACAAGGCCGCGCCCGGGCCCCCCCACCCCCCACCCGAGGTTGCCGGGCCCCCCCCCTCCACCCGCCACCGGGCTGGGCCCTCTCTCCACCCCCAGGCCCTCTGCATTGACCTTAAGCGCCTCACCTTCGAAAGCGCAGCAAGCAGCGGCAGACCACTCCTTCCTTCTGTGTCCCTCCCTTGCGGAAGTTACGTCAGGTGAGGGCAGGACACGGAAGGAAGGAGTGGTCTGCTGCTGCTTGCTGCGCCTTTGAAGGTGAGGCGCTTAAGTTCAATGCCAGGGAGCGACAGAGGGCGGGCGGGCTGGACTGCGGCGGCGCTGCCCCCCCCCCCCCCCGGAGGCCCGGGGAATTTTGTCCCCCCCTGTCCCCCTCTCTCGGCGGCCCTATTTGAGAGGTAGAAACTTCCAAAATTTCTTGTGTTAACTATACAGAAATCATCCAAAAATCAGGATAGAGTTCTCAGACAGCTAGGCAGCATTGTACTCGGCTTCTCTTACTTTAGAACCACTTAGCAGAGACGAGGCTTTCAGCCAGCTATGTAACAGAGGCACAACGAAGTGATGTGTTAACATTTTTTCAACTTCCCAGGCTCCAGAGACAGGAGATAGTACATAAAGAAAAGGAACCCAAGGAGAGAACAGACAAGGCATATAGGCAGAAGCAGGGAACCAGTCTTCTATTAGTAGGTTTAAGAGAAAACACTGATAGTAGGCTGGGGACTCCATCTAGTACTTTAGTTGCCGTGATAAGAAAGGTACAGAAAAAAGGAAATCCAATTCCAAAGCTGAGTTTCCAGCCTCTTCCCCCACTGCGGTGGGAGGGAATCAGCTCTGCTGCCTGTTTAAGCAAGGAGGCACTTAGCTAGTGCTCCTGATCAATGGCCTGAGGAAAACTGCAGGCAGCATCAAAGGTGGTGGTACTGTGCATTGGAGAAATGATTGCCCTGCATATCATCCCCTGTTGGTGCTTAAGAATGTGGTGGGTTCAAGAGGTTACTGCATCTTTTAGTGTCCTATTATTAAGTGCCATCCAGGACAACTTTCAGTAGGTGAATGATCCCCAGCCTGTAGCATCTGTGCTGTACCCAGCTGCAAGCACAGCTGGCCAAACCAGAGGGTAGCAGTGTTCATGTTATCAATGGCATCTGAAGTAGTCAAACACCTACCTCTCCCTAATGTCATACTGGTGTCAGCTAGATGAGGCAGAGGCAGTTTGTAGGTAAAGTGGTGGATGCACTTGCAACAGAATACAGGTGGGCTATGCTGTATACCGAAATGGATGATAGCCATATGTTGACTCTTATCTTAGCAGAAATAAAGGGAATGATGGCAAGCTGGCAACTAGGCCAGTTAGAATGAGTGGTGCATCTTGGAGACTCAAAAAGAAACTCTTTTCTCCTCATGGTTCAATCCGACAATATCCAGTCTGAGATTTCCTTCTTTCAAGCTATAAACACTCCAAAGTCAATTATAAGTTCAAAAACAAAACTCCTTTAATTCTGGTCATGAAATCAAAAGGTTATAAATATCCAATAAAGTGTCTCATAAGGAATAGATTGATCCATGCAGCAAATAATTGGTCATTTTCCCCCACCCTAAGACAGGTACACCATGTAAGCAAGGAGTGCTGCTTTGTCAGGCTTAGTTCACAGGCACCATAAGCCACAAATTTAAAACACTCCTCTCAAAATAAATGTCCTTGTGAATTACTGCCCCACTGGGCTCTCTCAACATATAGCATGAAAAGGATTTGGAACGTTCCCCTTTCCCTTCTCTGTGTCACACAGTTCTATTCTGGTCTGTCTGCAAAAACAAATCCACTTCCAACGAAGTCCGGGCTATGATTCTTTTTTGTTGTGTCTGCAGACCTCCACCCACTTGCCAGGATTTTTTTTTAGTTCAAGCATTATATTGAGGGACCCTTTTACTAAGCTGCGTAAGCATCTACATGCACCCAACACGTGCCAAAATGGAGTTACTACCCAGCTACCATGTGGCTCTTACGGTAATTTCATTTTTGGTGCACGTCTGATACGTGCATCCGAAAATAAATTTTTTTGGATGCGCGTATTGGGCGCTTGCCAAGCGGCATTTGACGCACGTAGGTCATTACCGCCCAGTTACCATGTGAGACTTTATCACTAGGTCAATGGCTGGTGGTAAGGTCTCAGATCCAAAATGGACGCACAGCAATGTTCATTTTGCTGCACGTCCATTTTCGGCAAAAATTTTAAAAAGGCATTTTTTACAGATGCCAGGCCAATTTTCAGCACACCTTTGTAAAAGGGCCCCTGAAGTTTTATAACAAACAAAACGCAACTGAGGAGAACAATATAAAACATAAATAAAACAGAATTATATCATTGTCATTGTCAGAAGGGAAGAAATACTATACAGTTTATAATTAACAGAAAACAATAATAATACCCATTGGTGAGATAGTATATTAAAACCTGAGAAAGACAAGTTTTGAGAGGTTTCCAAATCTTACCAATTTTATGATATCGTTTTTTTCTCCTGCCAGTTTGTATTTTTAGATAAGATAAATTGTATGCCACCAAAAGATATCATTCAAGGTTGTGGCAATCTTCCAACAAATCAAGAATCATTTGGATTGCAGGCACAATTAATATGTCCAGTAAAGATTGTTGTAAAGAAGGAAGTGCTCAATGTAGGATGATGAAGGATAGAGAAATCGAATTGTTCATTTTCAGAATTTTTTGGATAGTTGACCATGGGGATCATTTTCAAAGGAGGAAAACATTTTAAAAATGGCATAAAGCAGCATTTGGACGCTTTGCTTGCCAAAACATTCAAATCACTATTTTCGAAACCTATTTTTTCAGAAGTTTATCTATGCAGTTTGTCTGCAATGTGTCCAAATCATAAGGGGCGTGTCAAAGGCAGCCATGTTGTTGTGCAGGGCCTGGAGGGTGGTGGGGAAGGTGATGTATTCAGAGGTGTGGGTAAGGAAGGCATCAAGGAACTGGGTGAGGCAGTTAGAAATGGAAGGCTGGGTGAGACCTGTGTTGACAGCTAGGACAGAGTGGAAACTCCCAGTGGCCAGAAAAGAGAGAGAAGCAGTGATCTTTAGGTGCACAGGGATGGGGTTGTTCCTATGGGACCCGGCCTGGAGGAGGGGTTGGAGCTGGTCACAAAGGTACTGAATGGCAGCTCTATCAAACCGGAACCTAGTAAGGCACTGCAGGTCAGTGAGGTCTAGGAAAGTGCTATGGGGCCTGAACACTCTGGGGCATGCGTACCTCCTGCGGTGCCTCCCCTCTTCCTCCAACATGCAAGCCACCTGAGCATTTAGTGCCTCCATTTCCCCACACTAAAGGTGCAATACACCAGTGAAACATAGCAGGAACAACCAGAAGCTTCCACTCACTCTTACACCAGCCACAAGCACCCACTACAATCTCTCCTGCCACACCCTCTAGCCACTCACTCTCCAAGCAGCAAACAACACTCTTCACACACAGCTGCAGGAGTACGCAGGACAAAGACAGAAACAGAGACTACAAACAGGTAAGGAAATGAATTATGAACATGGAGACACTGACAGGAGAGGGAGAGGGGATGGGGGAGATAGAGGAAGGAGTAGGGGTGTCTGGGTTTGGGGGGTAAAAGGGGTAAAGCTGAAAAGATAAACCACAAATGAGGCAGGTGAGGGTGAAAACGTTGGGACACAGACACAGGTAACAGGTAATCAACAAACTCTCAGCTTTCTCTGCAAACACCAATTCAGCTCTCCCAACAACGATTTCGCCACTCTCCAACTCCACACAATCGCTAATGGGTCTAAAGACAATTTCCCCCTTACTCTGGTCTCTTTTATTTGTGCTCTAACTAGTGCTGCCCCTATTACTGGCCATGTGAAACTCATTTGCAATGCGTTATACGTTGCAGCCGGCCATCTCATTACACCGCCCCTAACACGCCCCATATTTTCCCGCCCATAGCTCGCCGGCTTTACGTTTACGCCAGCGTCTCGACCCGCAATTGATTATTCGGATTGGCCGGCATTCTCTAACGAAGCCGGCTATGTCCCTTTTGTGCCGCTTTTTCGCCGGCGATTACTTTCGAAAATAAGCTGGATATTATCCCCACTGTTTAAAAAGCAACGTTAGCGGCTGCCACACAGCAATGCCAGTACAGCTCATTCAAAGTGAATGAGCTGTGTCGGCATTAGCGCACCGGCAGCCCCTAACACAGCTTTGTAAACAGGGGGTAAGGGAGCTCCAAGGGCCAATTTTTAGATATTTGTCTACTAATAGTAAGGCTTTGAGTGTCTAATAATAGTTTACAATCTATAACCTTGGGAAGCATTATACAAGTTGGGAGTGAATGTAAAGTAAGTGGAGACAACATTTCCTGTTCAAGTTACAACCATAAAAATTCTTATTCTTGTGACTCATTTGATGTTAACCAATAGATACCAATAGATATCTTAGTATTAGTAGTGTCTATTTCCAAAATATTAGAATACTGCCTAATTGCCAATAGTAGCAGTTCCAAAGCCAGATTATAGAGTAATGGAGAGAAAGGACAATCTTGTCTCGTGCTTCCTTTACATTGTATTGGGTTGGTAACATTATTATTACTCATGATTCTTGAGGCTGGTGAATAATAAAAGAATTTAAGCCAATTTGAAAAATCATCTCCTAGGAATCAGTTTATGATCTTAAAAAGATAAGGCCATTGTATTTGTCAAAGGATTTTTCAGCATCTAGCGATAAGGTTACAGAAGATTGAGGTGCAGCTATCGTCAGGTCTGAGAACCAACACTGAAGCCAAACTTAAGCCAACTATCCAGCTCATAATCGAAAGTGATCGCCGGCCATTTCCCGACACAAATCGGGAGATGGCCAGCGATCTCAGAAAAGCGGCAAAATCGGTATAATCGAAAGCTGCTTTTTTTGACAGCATCGCCGCTTTCCCGTTGCCTCGCTGGCGAAAGTTCAAAGGGGCGTGGCGGCGGCGAAGCGAAGGCGGGACATGGGCGGGTATGGGCGTAGCTACCAGATAGCTGGCTTTCGCCGATAATGGAAAAAAAACGGCGTTAAGCAGTATTTTGCCGGGTATACTCACCAGATGACCACTGGAGGGAATGGGGGATGACCTCCCCATACTCCCCCAGTGGTCACCAACCCCATCCCACACTAAAAAAAATAAAAATAAAAACCTTTTTTTGCCAGCCTGTATGCCAGCCTCAAATGCCGTACCCACCTCCATGACAGAAGAATGTGTTCTATCCTCTGACAGCCTTTCCCTGGTTGTGATTTGGCTCTCGGGTGAGTGTGACACCTTTTCTGTTAGGTGCACTGCAGAGTCACATCAGCAATGCATTGTGGTGGGTGTAGGGTACTGGGCTCTACTCTCATGGTGCTTTCCCCCCTGCTAACTGGGTCAGAGTGTGCCCTGTTGTGTTTTCTGTTGTAGTCCATGCGGTAGTGGCCATTTTTGTGAGACAGTTTTAGTTCCCTTTCCTGTGTTACCCACGTCAGAAAACGTAGTTCTTACCTTGAATGGTACTGAAAGAGGGCATTGTACACCATTGTGCCAGCTCTGACCTACTGCTAATCTTAGTACCAGGGGACTCTTTGCCAGTGGGGCACAACCTCTGATCTGCAGTTAACTGTGAGTAAATGTGGTTATTTCAAAAAAGGACTTTTTCAGAGAGATGAGTCTTCAGGTGTGAACTGCTGTGCCAAAGTTATACAGCAGCAATAAGTCCTAGAGGCTGTATGCAGGTCCCTGGAGCAGTTTTAGTGGGTGCAGTACATTTGTGGGTAGTGGTTTTTTTTTGGGGGGGGGGGGTTGGGGGGCTCAGCTCCCAAAGTAAGGGAGCTATGCACGTGGGAGCTTTTCTGAAGTCGACCGCAGTGACCCCTAGGGAGCCCGGTTGGTGTCCTGGCATGTCAGGGGGGCCAGTGCACTAAAAATGCTGGCTCCTCCCATGGCCAAATGCCTTGAATTTGGCCGGGGTTTGAGATGGCCGACATAACTTTCCATTATCACTAAAAAATGAAGCCGGCCATCTCAAACCCCGGCCAAATCCAAGGCATTTGGTTGACCGGAACCGTATTATCGAAACAAAAGATGGCCGGCCATCTTTTTCGAAAATACGGGTCTGGCCAGCTGTTTGCGGCACCGCCAAAATACATCACCGGCCATGTATTTCACCGGCACCGTTCGATTATTCCCCTCTATGTGGATTTCATATAAATGCTCCCAGGTACACATTTCACCTTTAACTCCTTATCTTGTCTTCTGAGCCCAAGTAAGATGGGCTTAGAAAAATCCACTGCTTATTTCTAGGATAAGCTGCATAAAATGTATTGTACTGTTTTGGCATCTTTCCAGGTACTTGTGACCTGGATTGGCCACTGTTGGAAACAGGATACTGGGCTTGATGGACATTTGGTCTGTCCCGTATGGCAACACTTATGTTCTTATGTAAGTAGAGTATAAACATATAACTAGGTTTGATGGAGCTCTGGTCTCAGGCGTCCATCTTGAAAGAGTCCACAAATGCATCCCTCTTCAAGCACCACCCATGAAAGATAATAATAATAATAATAATGTCCTGTCTTTGAATACAAAGGTCCTAGGACTCTGAAAGCAACATTTGACTTTTTGTCATTTTACATTGCCAGATTCTGAAGGACTGTATACACTTGGTTTACTGGGATCACCAAATAACGGTGCTTTATTTAAATATACAGTACATTTTAATGCACAAGTACTTTTTGTCTTTTGTATTCATCAATTTTTTCTCCAGTTTAGGACCAAAGCTTTTCCTCCTCCTATCCACCAGTCCCTTTATTTTACTATAATTGTACTAGATAGCTGTTTTTCCTATCTCCTCCCCCCTCCACGGCAACATAAAACATAAGTCACCTCTGTAAACTCTTGTACATGACCTCCAGAGCTACCCTCACACCCTTCTGAGAGACTGGCTACATTTATAATCTACATCATATGTAAAACAGAAATTTCAATTCAGAAATCAAATAAGCTGGCTTCAAAATATACAGAATATTGTTTTATAACTTAGATCCAATTACACAGACCCCAATCTGTTTAATTTTGCTTCTTGAAAAAGTAAATATTTGCAAATATTTACAGTGCTCTGCCAGTTCTTGGTTTATATGATCATTTATGCAGCTTCCATTTAACAATAATACTTTATCCTATAGTATATCTAAGGGTTATATATTTCTCCTTCATTCATCTGGAACTGTTGTGTATTTTGTGCACCTGAATAAACATATTAGACACTGATTATGCCTTCTGCCTTCTATGCCTTTAAGGTCATTTATTTACTTACTTTTCCACATTAAATCAGCTTGCAACACAGTAATCAGCATGAATGGGTAGTAATTTAATGATTTAGTTTGTGCTTAGTAACATACAAAGGGGCTCATTTTCAAAAGACAAAAAAATCCAAAAAGTGTCATAAAGAAGTATTTGGATGCATTTCTTCTCAAAACATTCAAACCTGTTTTACAGATAATGCATTTTTTAATGCATCCAAATCGCATGGGGGACATGTTGGGGGTATTGCAGAGGCAGGAATAGGATGGATGCAAACTGTAGAAGTCTGCCTGGTCTTATTTCCCAACTAGTGGAAGTGCCATTTTGATTCTATTCTTTTTCCTTATAGGGATCTTTTGTCTTTATCCCGCACATTTTTGAATTTTGTCACAGCTTTTGACTCCACTGGGAGGACATTCCAGGTATCTACTACTCTCTCTGTGAAGAAGTACTTCCTTATGTTACTACTAAGTTGACCCCGTGCAACCTCAGTTCATGTCCCCTAGTTCTACCACTCCATGACTCTGGAAAAGATTTGCTTGTATATTAATACCTTTCAAGTATTTAAATGTCTGTATCATATCTCTCCTATTCCTCCTTTCCTCTAGGGTAAACATATTCAACTCATCAAGTCTCTTTTTTTATCTCTTTTGGTGCAAACTCCATACTAATTTTGTCACTTTCCTTGGAACCACTTCTACTCTTCTTATTTCTATAATGTGATATGGCTTCCAAAACTGAGCACAGTACTCCACCAACAATTTGTGCAGAGCATTAACACCGCTCCTTTCGTCTGGTGGTTATACCTCTGTCTAACAGCCTAACATCTTTCTGGCTATGGCCACTGCTTCGTCACATTGTTTCATCAACTTGAGATAGTAACATAGTAGATGACGGCAGAAAAAGACCTGCACAGTCCATCCAGTCTGCCCAACAAGATAAACTCATATGTGTATCCTTACCTTGATTTGTACCTGCCTTTTTCAGGGCATAGACCGTACAAGTCTGCCCAAAAGTATTTCCCGCCTCCCAACCACCAGTCCCGCCTCCCATCACCGGCTCTGGCACAGACCATATAAGTCTGCCCTCCTCTATCCTCATCTCCCAACCACCAACCCCTCTTCCCCCATCTGCTTCACTGAGATCCTCAGATACTACCACCCCAAGGTTTATCTTCTGCACTGTACTTTTCAGTTTCTCGCCTCCTATCTCGTACATCTTCTTTCGATTTCTACACCCCAAGTTCATCACTCTATACTTCTTTATATTAAATTATAACACCAGACCTTAGACCATTTTTCTCATTTCATATTTTGTACCCCTCCAGGGTGCCCACTCTGTTGGAAACCTTCATGTCAACTGCAAAAAGGCAAACTTTTCCTTCCAACTCTTTGGCAATGTTGCTTATAAATATATTAAATAGGATTGGCCTAGTACTAATTTCTGAGGTATTCCACTACTCACCTTCCTTTCCTCTGAGCAGATTCCATTTATCACCACCCTCTCTTGTCTCAGGCAACCAGGATTTCCCTTTGGTAAAACTATGTTGCCTTGGATCTTCCAACCCATTGGATTATATGAAGTCCACTATCATTCCTTTCAGCAGCATCTCAATTTTCCAACTACTGAAGTGAGGCTATCTAACCTCTATTTTCCTACTCCTTCCCTGTTCCTGCTTTGGTGAAGTGGGGCCATATCTGCTTGTCTCCAATCCCAAGGAACCTCTCCTATCTCCAAGGGATCTATTAAATAAAAGAGGTCCTGCCAGAGCTTCTCTGCGTTGTTTTTCCAGTTTTTCATAAATAATTTCTTCCATGGATGGTATGATGTCCACTCCATTCTCACATATGTCTTTGGCAGCCGACCACGATCCTTCTTCAGGATTTTCCTCCATGAACACAGAACAGAAGCATTTGTTTAGCAGATCTGCTTTTCCCTTGTCACGCTCCACATGGCAGGTCTCAGCATTTTTTCAATGTTACATTTCCATTTCTAGCCTTCCTCCTTTCCTCAATATATCTAAAAAAAAAGTCTTGTCACCTCTTTTTACATCTTTAGCCATTTTGTTCTTCCCCCACTTCTTTTACTAGCCATGTTTCCCTCCGTGATTCACTGAGTTTTATCTGGTAATCTTTTCTGTGTTCCTCTTGTTCTGTTCTTTTGTATTTCTTGATTGCCTCCTCTTTTGCCTTTATTTTGTTGAGTAACTTGCTTGGGGAGCCATATTCATTTCCTTTTTCTCTTGCTTTTATTTTCCTATAAAGATCTGATGCTGTATTTGTAGTTGATTTCAGCTTGGACTGCTGTCTTTCCATTTCTCCTATGTCTACCCAATCAAAGAATGGATCATCTTCAAAATCTGCACTTTAGCCCACAAAATTATATATGGCGTAGTCCCAGGATACATGATAGACCTCATAGATCTACCAATAAGAAACAGAATCAGGTCGTCAAGATCATACCTAAACCTACACTACCCAAATTGCAAAGGACTGAAATACAAAACAACCTACGCATCCGGCTTCTCCTACATAAGGGCACAACTATGGAATGGCCTCCCAAAAGCTGTGAAAACAATACAGAACCACCTGAACTTCAGGAAATCACTAAAAACTAACCTCTTCAAAAAGGCCTACCCCAACGATCCTACGTAAACCTCTTCACCCAGAAAACAGCATGCCTAATGATCGTACTGGACAACACACAATCTTCATCCCTTCCAACCCTCCACATATACCTCATTCGATCACTATACAACCTTATATTTGCTATCAACCGACTGGGCAAACGCCTTGACGGTACTATGTAAGCCACATTGAGACTGCAAATAGGTGGGAAAATGTGGGATACAAATGCAACAAATAAATAAAAATAAATAAATAATTGGATGCCAACAACCATCTGGCTGCAGGGTGCCTAACTCCCATAGTACATATCCCAAAAGAGGGCATGGCCATGGAGTGACATAGCATGACCGTGTCAGGGGCATTCCAAAAAGTTATAGAATACTGCTTCAACATGCTTAACTTGGGCACCAGCATTTACAACAGGTTAAAGCAGGCATATGTCTGGTGCCCAAAATTAGGCATGGGAATCACGGCTATGCATGATTCTATAAAAGGCATGCCCTTTATATAATAGTGCTTAGTGCCAATTTTTGAGCTCCATTTATAGAATTCCCCCCCCCCCCCCCCTCCCCGAAGGGTGTTCGCAGTGCATCTTCCAGTCATATATCATACAGATCGATCCCAAGTCCGGTCCTGGAGTAGTCCTTGCCAGTCAGGTTTTCAGGATATCCACAATAAATATGCATGAAAGAGATTTGCATATAATGGAGACAGTGTATGTAAATCAAGTTCATGCATATTCATTTTCATGCATATTCATTGTGGATATCCTGAAAACCTGTCTGAAAAGGGGTACAGGATGGACTTGGGAAACACTGATATAGATAGACATCCTTCTTGAGAGCTCTACTGCTAATAGATTATATGTTTCTATATTTTTGCATGATACAGTGCTTTATAGCTTCTATTCATTGTTTATGTATGATATAACATTTAATGATAGTCACCCGTTAAAGTTTATTTCATGAGATCTCTTTGGATTGATTTCTCTTATATTTTAATTAATATTACATTGTGTCAAAGATGTCCCCAACACTTTTAATATATGTCATTTACTTACAAATTCAATCTTGTTTGCACAAATTATTTCCATTTTACATCCTCCAATAGCAGTTTTGACTTCAGATAGTGACATATTCTAAGTTTGAAGTCATTTTGCTCTCCTTAGTCAGGTGACTTGGAATAACAAAGTTTTCATCTATCATCAGCTATTTTGCTTCCGAAGGTATGTTTGTTTGTTAAGATATTTCACATAAAACATAAGAACACAAGTATTGACATACTAGGACAGACTGAAGGTCCATCAAGGCCAGCGTCCTGTTTCCAACAGTAGGCAATCCAGGTTACAAGTACCTGGCAAGATCCCAAAACAGTACAATACATTTTAAGCTGCTTATCCTAGAAAAAAGCAGCGGATTTTCCCCAAGTCCACTTTAATAATGGCTTATGGACTGTTCTTTTAGGAAGTTAACTGCTTTTGCTATATTCTCCGACTAAGAACTCCAGAGTTCAATTACATGTTGAGTGAAGAAATATTTTCTCCAATTTGTTTTAAATTTACTACTTTGCAACTTCATTGCATGCCCCTAGTCCTAGTATTTTTGGAAACAGTAAACAAGTGACTCACATCTACCTGTTCCACTCCACTCATTATTTTGTAGACCTCTATCATATCTCCCCTCAGCCGCCTTTTCTCCAAGTTTAAGAGCCCAAGCCGTTTCAGCCTTTCTTCATAGGGAAGTCATCCCATCCCCTTTACCATTTTCGTCGCACTTATCTGTACCTTTTTTAATTCCACTATATCTTTTTTGAGATGCAGTGACCCGAATTGAACACAATATTTGAGGTGTGGTCGCACCATGGACCGATACAAAGGCATTATTTAAATATTTATTTATTTTATTGCATTTGTATCCCACATTTTCCCACCTTTTTGCGGGCTCAGTGTGACTTACAATATGATATGAATAATGGAAATACAATTTGTTACAACTTGGTTATGGATTACATTGTGGAGAGTTATGCGAGACAATCGAAGTATAGTTAAGGAATATAACAATAGAACAATAACATTGAAACATTGGAAGGAGACAACGGGAAGCTTACAGGGCAATATTAAGACACGAAGATCTAATGTCCTCATTTTTGTTTTCCATTCCTGTCCTAATAATACCTAACATTCTACTTGTTTTCTTAGCCACCGCCGCACGCTAAGCAGAGGGTTTCAACATCAACGATGATGTCTAGATCCCTTTCCTGGTCGGTGACTCCTAATGTGGAACCTTGCATCACGTAGCTATAGTTTGGGTTCCTCTTTCCCTCATGCATCACTGTGCACTTGCTCACATTAAATATCATCTGCCATTCAGAAGCCCAGTCTCCCAGTTTCATTGTAATTTTACACAATCCTTTTGTGATTTAACAACTTTGAATAACTTTGTGTTGTCAGCAAATGTAAATACCTCACTAGTTAATTCCATCTCTACATCATTTATAAATATGTTAAAAAGCAGCTGTCCCAGCACAGATCCCTAGGGAACCCCACTATCTACCCTTCTTCATTGAGAATGCTGACCATTTAACCCTACTCTCTGTTTTCTACCTTTTAACCAGTTTTTAATCCACAATAGAACAGCCATCTCCAGCTGATCTCCTTGAGACAATAGAAACTCTGGGGATTTTCTTTAGCCCACAGGGAAACTCTCTGGAACCGCTGCTGATGGGCCTCTGGGGTGCATCCCGCCCTCTCCAGGATGACTGCTTTTACTTTTGCATAAGTGGCTGCCCCCTTGGGATTAACATTCTGGAATGATGTCTCACTGCTTCTGGTCAGTAAATTCCCCATGCATGCTGTGCATGACACCTCTGGCCAACCAGCAAAGCAGGCAGTTGTCTCAAAATTGGTCATAAAATAGTCCAGGTCATTTTCTGGTATCATTTTCTTTAATATAGAAACTGGAGGGGTCGCTGACAGTCTATGGGCAGCTATCCATACCTGAGCCTGCAAGCTCTGTTATAGCTCTAAGAGGTTCTGCAATACTTGTTGCTGTAACTGTTGCTGCTGTTCAAGATGTACCTGCATAAATTGCCGTTGTTGCTGCTGGCCTTACACCAAGGCTTGGAGTAACTTCTCCATGATTTACTGTAAATGGCTCATACCACCTAGTATACCAAAAACCAAATAAAAAGCCTATCTGTCCAGCAGTAGTTATACATCCCTCCCTAACTAGGGCAGGGCTAACCCCTTTTTCCCAGCATCCCAGCATAGTGCTATTAATAGACCCAGCACCCCAAAGGTCACAGATCTGGCTTCCTTTGACAGGATAAGCTCATGATTCCACCATTGCCACCACATGTGAGTAGGGTTACCATATGGCTCCAGAAAAAGGAGGACAGATTGAACCAGTCTGGGTTTTACTTCCATTCATGTCAAAAGAAGCAAAACCCAGACTGGATCTATGTGTCCTCCTTTTTCTGGAGCCATATGGTAACCCTACATGTGAGACCCCGGGTGAGGGTTATGGGGTGGCCCTGTCAATAATACAGTCATACAAGATTGTAAACATGAAATAAGTGCTTTTATTAACTTAAATCTGAGGCCTGTTCCTTCACATGCCTAGAACAAAAGTAAAGTCTCTTATCTTCAGGGGGGGGGGGGGGGGAGAGTTTGCATTGGTCTGTGGCCTACAGGGCTCAAAACACAGTCTATGGCCTACAGGGCCCAAAACATAGTCTATGGCCTGTGACAGCTATGCCAAAACACAGCTTGTATTTTCTCTTTTTGTATTCCCTGCCAGACCTGAGAACAAGGCTCACAATTCTTCAAATAAAAGATTGGTTTACCTCAGCCAGATCACAGCAGCTAAAAGTGTTCAGTAAAGGAGTATGCTGGAGCTTTAGTTCTTACTTCCCTGGGCCTCCTTACCCTCAGCCTGGCCCTCTCTTTTAAACTTCACCCCTCCCAGCTCACTTCTTCCCGGGGTGGGATCAGTTTTCTTAAGATGATCTAGGTTAGTTAGAGAGGGACTGTTCTTAAGGGTGAGGGAGAGTGTTCTGTAAACCCCATCACACACTGTAAGTAAGTAGGAGGTGGGGGTATATAAAAGCAGGGTCGCCGAGAGACTGAGCCGGGCAGAGCCATTGCAGACAGGCCCAGGGCAGTGCCACCACACCCCAGGATCACCATTGCCACCCCCCCCCCCCCCCCCCAAGGATCATTGCTGTCCCCCGCACTCATCCGAACTGCAAGTACCTTGGATGGCGGGGATCCCGAGGCCCCACGAAACACAGTTTCCTCCAGGTAGCACTGTTCTTTCCTCTGCTAGCTGCCGCATTGCCTGCGGCTGTTTTCTCTCAGGTCCCACATCAGGGGCATAGCCAGACTTCCGTGGGAGGGGGGTCCAGAGCTCGAGGGGAGGGGGCACATTTTAAACCCCCCCCCAGCGCCGCCCCCCCGCCATTGCCGCCCCCGACTCTGCCGCCCCCCTTCCCGCCGCGAACCCTCCCCCTCCACCGCCTACCTTCGGTTTTGCTGGTGGGGGACCCCAATCCCCGCCAGCCGACGTCCTCTCCGACCGTTCTGCTGCAGTCAGACTCAGAAAAGTCTTCTTCCTTCAACAGTTGCATGCTGACGTCCTGCACGTACAACGTCCCACATGCTACGCCACTGTCCCACATGCTTGGTTTCAAATCTGAGCATGTGCAGCCTGAGAACCCAGCAGCTGCTTGGCAGGCAATGCAAGGGGGGCCCGGTGCTAGTTTTCTCTCTCCTGTTCTCCTGTCAGGACGCAATCACATGGGTCCTGTCAGGAGTAGGGGAGAGAGACCCCAGCACTGGGCCCACCTTGGAGGTACGGGCCTGGGGAATTTTACCCCCTGCCTCCCCTCTCGGCGGCCCTGATACCCTCTGAATCTGCACTTTGTGTTGTTGGAAAGAGTGGACTTCCCTTTCTGGATGTAAATAGAGGACACTAATTTGGCCAGTCAGATGAGCTTGGAGAACTATTTGAAGAATGCTGGGACTTTCTCCCTCCTGCTCTTTACTATTGCTCCTGTTAAAGTTTTTGAAAAATAGGAAAGGTCTAGCCTACCCCAAAATTTGGGATTCTCTCATGCCTGATGGCAGTATTCTATGCTCATTTCAGCAGCTAAAAGCTGATTTTGCGGTAAATAATAGGGACTTATATGTCAACCAAAAGACATGCTATTACATTGACTGTGTAGAATGAAGTCTCTTTATTTCTCTTATTTGACAGTTTGATGGTCACTTCCACCATCTGCTGATATATCCATTTCTTAGCTCTATAAACATTTCCTAGATATAATGCCTGTCAATATATCTACACAGATAGATTTGGCAGTTTTGTTTTTGTTAACCTTTATTTTTATCTATCTATTATCTATCTACGTCTTGCCCCATCCTTGGCCACCTTTAAATCTAGGCTGAAAGCCCACCTCTTTAACATTGCTTTTGACTCGTAACCACTTGCCTCCACCTACCCTCCTCTCTTCCTTCCCGTTCACATTAATTGATTTGATTTGCTTACTTTATTTTTTGTCTATTAGATTGTAAGCTCTTTGAGCAGGGACTGTCTTTCTTCTATGTTTGTGCAGCGCTGCGTACGCCTTGTAGCACTATAGAAATGCTAAATAGTAGTAGTAGTATCTGTCTAGGTAGATATGTAAAATGCTATCTTCTTATTAGACTAGATGCATTTGTTGACTAGCTTTTGGGAACTAGCAATTCCTTGAGGTCAGAATAGAATGAGAAACAGACGACTGCAACAACAACAAAAAAAGTGAATCATCAAATAAAATGGCTATTTAGACAACACATTTAAAATTCTACTGCAGATGTCTTCGTGAGAGGTCTTATACAAGTAAGGCAGCTGACAGAGAACATTTCTTTTAGAGAACTGCAAAAAACAATTCTTATACAGAATATTTTGGTGACAAGCATTACATAGTTATACCAATGTGATGCAAATTAAGACTGGTTTCATGCATTTTTGTCTGAGTCTGTAATAAAATCTGAGCATTCCAGAATTAAATTCTAACCTCATTAAGTATTCTTTTTGATAAGATTGAAAAAATGCCAAGCCAATTACACTGGGCAGTTTTTGTTGATGCTGCTAAGGGAAGCCAATATGCCAAACTATTCTTTTCCAGAGTCTATTTGATTGTCAAAAATGTCTTAAGACTGAGTGACTAGAAAACAGTATAGCAGATAAAACCTTTGTGGATGATCCAAGTTAATTGTGTGATGTCAGAATATAGCTCTGGTGAGGTCTAAACTAGAAACCTGAAGTGGCTGCATCTTTTCCCCTTCTGTGTGAGCAATATAGCACATACTGCTGAATACCTTTCAGATAATTCATCTCTGACTATATTTCTGTTTATCTGGCTTGTTCCTTGACTGATTCTAGGTGTCCGTGTTCTGTATGTGCTTGTTCAATCCTGTCCCGTTTTGTGAGTCTAGTCCAGTGGGAATGCTATCTCACAGTATTTCAGGCCTTGCTGTACTTCTGCTGTTTCCTGTGTGACCAGTCTTACCCCCTGTTTACTAAGCTATGCCAGAGGCTGCCGTGCACCAGTGGCGTTCCGTGCTTGGCTGACACCCGGGGCGGATCGCCGCTGTGCGCACCCTCCTCTGGGTGCAGTGCAACACGGCGCCCCCCCCCCCCCGGTGTGGAACGGCACCCCCCCTGGCGTCGGCACCCCCCCCTGGTGTGGACCCTAACCCCCCCCCGGCGCAGCACCTCTCACTCCCCATGACAGTCCCCACCTGCCTACCAGCTGAGCTCTGGCCGGCACCTCCAATCTGCAGCGCTGCTGACTTTAAATGAAGAAAACCGTCTTGTCGTTGGCCCTTCACTACTGAGTCCCGCCCTCTGGTATAACTTCCTATTTCCTCGAGGGCGGGACTCAGTGAGTGAAGGGCCAACGACCAGACGGTTTTCTTCATTTAAAGTCAGCAGCGCTGCAGATTGGAGGTGCCGGCCGGATCTCAGCTGGTAGGCAGGTGGGGACTGGCGGGGGGAGTGAGAGGCGCTGCACTGGGGGGGGGGGGACGGAGCACCCTCCTCTCATTGACACCTGGGGCGGACTGCCCCCACCGCCCCGCCCTTGCTACGCCACTGCTGTGCACTAATGCCAACACAGCCCATTAACTTTGAATAGGATGTGTCGGCAGTGCAGCGTGGCTTAGTAAACAGGGGGGGTTAGAATCTGACCTTACCTTTTTCCTATGTATGTACTTTTTGTTTGAGTGGTGTCTTACTTTGCCTACTAGACTTTTCTTGTTTACTGAGGGGCCCTTTTTAAAAAGTGGTGGTCTATTCCTGTTCGAACTGGAGCGCAAGGTCCGGAAAAAGACTCTTTGGACTTACAGAATATTTCAGATATTCTGGAGCAATCCTCTGAAGTTATATTGAATAGAACCACGATGATTGTATCAAAGGTATTTGAACAGGACTATAATAACACCCTAAGACTCTACTTTAAAAACTCTAAAGCTTTATTTTATGTAACGTGTAACATAGTAGATGACGGCAGAAAAAGACCTGCAGAGTCCATCCAGTCTGCCCAACAAGATAAACTCACATGTGCCATTTTTTGTGTATACCTTACCTTGATTTGTACCTGTCTTTTTCAGGGCACAGACTGTATAAGTCTGCCCAGCACTATTCCCGCCCCCCAAACAACAACCCTGCCTCCCACCACCGGCTAAGCTTATGGTTCCAAGGTGTGGATCTACCCAGACGTCACAAAGTCAACCCAGTAAAAAAGGAAGTTATTTCTTGCCTTAAAACAAAATACAATAGATATAGGTGCTTCCTTTTTTTTTTTAGCATACCCATGTAAATGTGTAGTGAAACACAGTCTAACTAAATATACGTTCTTTTCACCGGAACATCTAAAAGAGTTTATAGAATTGAAACGAGTAAAATGAAATGTAACCTGGATAAGTCAGCCTATTCATATTTGATTGTTTAAAGCTGGAATCTTCTCTAATTCTTTTTCTCTCTCTCCCAATTTGGGGTCTAAGGAAGGTAATGTGATTGTTATGGTAATGACAAAACATTAATTGTAGAATTCCTTTATATAATGCTTAAAAGGGTATAAGAGGATGTTTTGAAATATTATTATAATTTGTTTCAACCTGTATTTCCAAACAAGGTTTTATCCTTGAATAATGTATTAAAAGTATAAATAAATAAAAATAAAAAATAAAAAGCGGTGGTAAGCCCAATGTGGGCTTACCGCTCACAAAAAGGGAAGTACCGCCGGGCTACCGCAGCAGCCCAGCGGTAGTTCCCACCCCCTGCATGTGCTGTTTCCGGCACTACAAAAATATTTTTCTTTTTGTAGTGCCAGTGTGTACCCAGCAGTAATTGGCCAGTGCCACGCATGGCCCAGTTACTGCTACGGTAGCACAAGAGCCCTTACCGCCACCTCGATAGGTGATGGTAAGTGCTCTCACCTGAAATGGGTTACAGCAAGTGCTTCACTTGCCACACATCTAGGGTTACCATATGTCCGGATTTACCCGGATATGTCCTCTTTTTGAGAACATGTCCGGGCAACCGGGCGGGTTTTCCCAATCTGCCCGTTTGTGTAGAAATCCGGACAAACTGGCAGATTGCTAGCCTCCCCTTAGTTACTACTGCCCTGGTAGTCTAGTGACCTCTTCCACCTTGCAGTAGCAATAAGATACGGTATATAAATTGATGTAAATAAATAAATAAATAAGAAAGAGCCCCCTCTTTCCTGTCCAGAGTGCTGCCCTGCATGCATCCTTCCTGTTGGTGATCTCGGCGCCGATTCAAAATGGCCGCCGAGAATTGGAGTGACCTCACGAGACTTCAACAGTCAGCGGACATTTTGAATCAGCGCCGAGATCACCAACAGGAAGGATGCATGCAGGGCAGCGCTCTGGGCAGGAAAGAGGGGGCTCTTTCCTGCCCCAAAGAGGTCACTAGACCACCAGGGCAGTAGTAAGGTCAGGGGAGGGGGTTGACGGGGAGGGGGGTGACGAGGGTGTGCGACAGGGGGAGGGCAAAATGTGACAGGGGGTGGAGTGAGGGCGTGAAAGGGGGCAGGGCGGGGTGGGAAAGGGGTGGGGCAGGGCCTGTGGTGGGGGCGGGGCATGTGTCCTCCTTTTTGGGGGACAAAATATGGTAACCCTACACACATCCATGCCTTAAAAAAACCCCTGCCTTTTACCCACTGCCGTAAAAGGGAGCCTCGGCGCACGTCAAAAGCACGCACCTATGGTAGCACAGGGCTCCTTTTGCTGCAGCTTCATAGAAGGACCTCTAAATATACTGAGGGCGATATTCAAAAGATTTATTCCATTAACTGGGGGTTACGTGGATAAATCTGTTTTTTAAATTAGTTGAACAAAATTTATCCAAGAGTCTATGTGCCAATGTAAAATTGATAGTGTTTCTCACACAACATAACAGCATGAGTCAATAGTTGTGATGGACTCCTAATGCAGTCCTTCGTGCCACAACGCAGCTGTGTCAAGTCCTGTGTTATGATAGTACAATTATAAATAAATCAATGTGACTTTTACAGCTTGGACTCTTCTTGTTCATTGGACATCACTCTTTTTTCACTGCATTCAACCATGAGGCTTTTGCTTCTCGATTCGCTTAAATGTCTCTGGGACCCATTTTCCAGCTACTTATGTCCTCAGTGATGGGTCCTGACAGATGAGTGTGGGATAATTATCTGCAAAATTAGGAGAGAGAGAAATTCCACAAGAAAAAGAAAGCAATGATTAGCTGCAGCAAAGGTCGAGTCCAGGGAAATAGAGACATATAAACGTATGGGCCTTTAGGTACCAGAACATAAAATATAATATTATATCAAAAATCATATCAAAAGGAAAATAAAATCAAAGGATGAAATCAAAAAGGAGTACCCAAGTGCAATTAAAGAAAAAAAATGAAAAGAGTGATGCTAAAAAACACCACTTGATTATAGAACAGTTTACCTTAATACAAAACAATAAGGGCTCCTTGTACAAAGCTATGCTAGCGATTCCAATGCGGCAAATGCAACGAAGCCCTTCAATTCCTTTGGGCTCCATCGCAATTACAGTGCCAGAATCACTAGCATGGCTTTGTAAAAGGGCTAATTGTTCTACAGAGAGCTTGTATATCAACAGCTTACATAAATATACAGTAGCAACTACAATAAAAACCTATAACTAAAAGGGTCACCTAGGGCTGACCTAATTGTATATCAGGGAAAAGAAACAGCTTGTTAGGACCACCTAGTGCCAATCCCACATAGAAGGATCCCCCCAAAAGTTCACTCAATGAAAATCTATAATTTAAATTTTAAAAGGTCATTTGGTACTGACCTCGCAAGAAAACCAATTACTGTACCTCCAGAAGAATTGCTCCAGCAGCTTGAAAGGATCATGTAGTGCTGGTCTCACATAGAGAGTTAATATGAACACTAGTGAAAGTATTACATGAAAGGAAGAGATGTTCTCATATTGTAATTCTGAGTATCTATAGTTGCCCCCTGCAGGCAAACTTGAGTTGGGGATATGTCTCAGGGCACAGTTGGGGGAGGAAGAGGGGATGCCCCTTCATGGCAGTCCTCTGGCTCCCAAAGGAAGAGAGGCAACTCCATCAAGTATAACCAGGTTAAAGCATAGTTTAAATAAAAAAGAAAGACTTTAGTTCATGCCTAGTATTTATTCTTTCCTTGCCTTCAATACCTTGAGCATTCCTGTGGCAGTCTATTGTTCCAGAGGAACTTCCTCACCTCTGCAAAGCAGGCTCTCTTACCCCCAAACTTATAGCAGTGGTCTCTTACAGACACTTGCCTGGTCCCATTTTCAGCCAGTCCCTTTTACACCTACTAGCTTCTGCTGCTCCCTCTTTCCTAGGGGTACTTCCCAGCCCCAGCGGGATGTCCTTACTTTCTCTCCCTCCCTGGCCTCCAGGGCTTATACCGTTCCTTTCCAAATCAGGCCAATCCTTGTCCTGGGGCTCTTTCACCTGCAGCCCCTGCTCAAACGGTTTCTCATTTCTTTTACTGGCTTTTCTTCTGGATTTTCCTTCACCCGGAACACCCTTGCCAAACAGGGTTTCACTTCTTTTACTGGTTGCCATGCCCCTTACAAACCTCTGCTCCATCAGGGTTTATTAGGAGAGCAGAGGAAGGCTCCACCCATTTCCATTGACTTCATGGAGCCCCCCCCCCCCCCCCACACACACACACACACATACACACATCTTCCTTGCATGGGCAGCAACAACAACAACAACAATAAAGCCAAAATGATTCCTGTTTGCTTCTTCTTTTCACACTCTATTCCAATGAAAACATGGGGTGAGCTTTACTCAGTTCATTTTCCTATTTATCCAAGACTTCCCCAGGAATCATTTTAGGAACTATTTTCCCTTTTAAACCTCATTGGAAAAGCCCAACAACACAAAACACAATTCCCATGGCAGGAGTTAAAAGTGCAGTACCTTGTACAATAGTGTCTATGATTCCTAGAACAGCTGATTGTTGCACGCTGAGTGGAAGGTTTCCATGTATCATCATTGATGACACCTAAATCCTTTTCCTGGGCAGTGACTCCTAATATACAACCTTGCATCATGTAGCTGTAGTTTGGGTTCTCTTCCCTACATGCATCACTTTGCACTTGCTCACATTAAATATCATCTACCATTTGGCTACCCAGTATCCCAGTCATGTAAGGTCCTCTTGTAATTTGTTACAATCCTTTTCTGCTTTAAAAATGTTGAATAACTTGTGTTGTCAGCAAATGCAATATCCTCACTCAATATTACTATTTCTAGATCATTTATAAATATATTAAAAAGCTTTGGTACCAGCACAGACGCACAGAAAAACCCCACTATTTACCCTTCTCCATTGAGAATATTGACCATTTAAACTTACTTTCTGTCTTTTAATAGGACACAGCCTCCTATCCCATGACTTTCTAATTTCCTCAGGAGTTGTTCATGAGGTACTTTGTCAAATGCCTTCTGAAAATCCAAATACACAATAGCAACTGGCTCACCTTTATCCACATGTTTATTCACCCCTTCAAAGAAATGAAGCAGATTGGTGAAGCAAGATTTCCCTTGACTAAACTCATGTTGGCTTTGTCCCATTAATCCGTGCCAATGTATATGCTCAGCAATTTTGTTCTTTATAATAGTCTCTACTATTTTGCCTGGCACCAACTTCAGGCTCACCAGTATATAATTTCCCGGTCTCCTCTGCAAAGGAGAAAAGAAAAGAAAATGTCAGCCAGCATGGTTAAATGGTGAAGTAAAAAAGGCCATTACAGCCAAAAGATTTTCCTTCCAAGAATGGAAAAAGAACTCAAATTAAGAAAATGAGAAGCAGCATAAGCACTGGCAACTCAGATGCAAAGCATTAATAAAGAAGGCTAAATGAGAATATGAAGAAAAACTTGCCACAGAGGCTAAAACTCACAGTAACAACTTTTTCAGGTACATTAGAAGCAGAAAGCCTGCAAGGGAATCCATGGGACTGTTAGATCATGAAGGACCAAAAGGGGTGCTCAGAGAGGACAAGGCCATGGTTCAGAAACTGAATTAATTCTTTGCTTCTGTCTTTATGGAAGAAGATGTAAGAGATACGCCTATACCAGAAATGGTTTTCAAGGGTGATGATGCAGAGGAACTGAAAGAAATCTTGGGGAACCTGAAGATGTACTGAGCCAAATTGACAAATTAAAGAGTAGTAAATCACCTGGACCGGACAGCATACATCCAAGGGTACTCAAAGAACTCAAGCATGAAATTGCTGATCTACTGTTAGCAATATGTAACCTGTCATTAAAATCGCCTGTAGTACCTGAAGATTGGAGGGTGGCCAATGTGATGCTGATTTTTAGAAAGGGTTCTAGGGGTGATCTGGAAATTATAGACTGGTAAGCCTGATGTCGGTGCCGGGCAAAATAGTAGAAACTTACAGAACACGTAGACAAACATGGTTTAATGGGACAGAGTCAGCATGGGTTCAGCTGAGGGAAGTCTTGCCTCACCAAGTTGCTTCGTTTCTTTGAAGGCATGAATAAACACGTGGATAAAGGTGAGCCGGTTGATGTAATGTATCTAGATTTTCAGAAAGTTTTTTGATAATGTTCCTCATGAGAGACTCCTGAGAAAATTAAAGAGTCATGGGATAAGAGGAAAGGTTATTAGGAATTGGTTATTGGACAGAAAACAGAGGGTAGGGTTAAATGGTCATTTCTCTCAATGGAGGAGGGTGAACAGTGGAGTGCCACAGGGATCTGTACTGGGATCGGTGCTATTTAACATATTTTAAAATGATATGGAAATCGGAACAACGAGTGAGGTGATCAAATTTACAGATGATACAAAACTATTCAAGGCTGTTAAAACACGTGCGGACTGTGAAAACTTGCAGGAAGACCTTAGGAAATTGGAAGATTGGGCATCCAAATGGCAGATGAAATTTAATATGGACAAATGCAAGGTGATGCACATTGGACAGAATAATCTGATTCATAGTTATTTGATGCTAGGATCCACCTTGAGGGTCAGCACTCAAGAAAAAGATCCAGATGTTGTTGTAGATAATACTCTGAAATCTACTGCTCAGTGTGCGGCAGTGGCCATAAAAGCAAACATGATGCAAGGAATTATTAGGAAAGGGATGATGAATATGATCAAAAATACTATAATGCCTTTGTATCGCTCCATGTTGCAGCCGCACCTTGAGTATTGCGTTCAGGTCTGGTCGCCATATCTCAAAAAAGATAAAGCGGAATTAGAAAAGGTTCAAAGAAGAGTGATCAAAATGATAAAGGGGATGGAAATCCTCTCGTATGATAAAAGGCTGAAGAGGTTAGAGCTTTTCAGCTTGGAAAAGAGATGGATGAGGGGAGATATGATTGCGGTCTACAAAATCCTGAGTGGTGTAGATTGAGTAGAAGTAAATCAATTTTTTACTGTTCCAAAAGTATAAAGAGTAGGGGACACTCGAGGAAGTTACATGGAAATACTTTTAAAACAAATAGGAAGAAATATTTTTTTCACTCAACAAATAGTTAAGCTCTGGAACTCTTTGCTGGAGGATGTGGTAACAGTGGTTAGTGTCTCTGGGTTTAAAAAAAGGTTTGGACGAATTCCTGGCGGAAAAGTCTATAGCCTGCTATTGAGACAGACATGGGAAGCAACTGCTTGCCCTAAGATTTGTAGTATGGAGTGTTGCCATGATTTGAGTTTCTGCCAGGTACCTGTGACCTGGCTTGGCCACTGTTTAGAAAACAGGATACTGGGCTAGATGGACCATAGGTCTGACCCAGTATGGCTATTGTTATGTTCTTATGTTAAAAATTGATGTTACATTGGCCACCCTTCAATCTCCAGTACCACGCTTGATTTTAAAGATAAATTACATAATACTACTAATAGGTCTGCAAGTTCATTTTTTAATTCTGTCAGTACTCTGAGATGAATAACGTCTAGTCCAGGCAATTTGCAACTCTTTGTCAAATTGCTCTTGCAGGAACACATTACCAAAAGCCTTGAAAACGACGCAAGACCACCTAAACTTCTGGAAATCACTAAAAACGAACCTATTCAAAAAGGCATACCCTGCCGATCCAACCTAAATGCCTGATCTCTGCGACTCAACAAAACTAAAGTACGTAATGGACATAACTCAACTCTTCCGTTGTACGATTCCCTAATTGTGGCTGTGCCACATGAACTTTATCCTACTACAACATCACTTTGTATTTGTTCTCACCGGAGCCGGCAAACGCCGCTCCAGAACTATGTAAGCCACATTGAGCCTACAAATATGTGGGAAAATGTGGGATACAAATGTAACAAATAAATAAATTTGTTTCAGCTCCTCTAACTCATCCCCATTAAATACTATTTCTGTCACTGGTATCTCTCCCACATCTTCCTCAGTGAAGACAGAAGCCAAAAATTGGAGTTAGAAAAGGTTCAAAAAAGTTATTTCAGTGCCTAAATCTATGTGCATGCATTTACACCAATGAAAATGTGGCATAAATCCTGGCATGTAGATTTTGATGCACTGAGCTGTATTCTATAAGTAGGCATGTAAAGTTCAGAACACCCATTTCCAAGCCCATAACCATGCCCCTTTTTGCCTGTGCACATTAGAAGTTCAGCGCACATCATTACAGAATACACTTAGTGAGTTGTGCGCCTAAATTCTAATCAGCACCAATTAGTGCTCATTATTGCCTGTTAAGTGCTGTTATCGGTGCTCGTGAGCTTATTAAGCTAATTGAGTTGCACACATTGTTATAGAATCCATGCCGATCTCTAGGTGCACTGTGTAGAATCTGGGGGACGATAGCTTCACTGAAGATTGAGAATTCCTAAAAAAGATCAAGAGGAGAATGCCAAGGACAATCTGAATAAGCAGGTTAGAGACAAGTTTCTTGTCACTTAAGACCCCTTTTATTTATTTATTTTAGCACATTTATACCCCACTTTATCCCACTAGTGTGCGGGCTCAAAGTGGCTTACAATGCACCGAAAAGGCTAACGCCTAACCAGTAGTTACATAAATACAATAAAAGTTGTAGCAATCAGATAGGATAGAAGGAACAAGGTAAGAAGGAAAAAGGGTAAAGGTATCAGAGTCCAAAATGGTCCATGAAATATTATGGACTATTATGGGCGTCTACATGGTTAGGCCATGTTAAAAATGCTACTGCACCTATGTAAAAGACCTCCTTAGGAAAGTATATGGATGTCAAGTTCCAGTTAATGACCATCTACAATAATTTTATGATTGGATTCAATTATCAAGATACAATATGCTAGATTTTACCTATTCCTTACAAGATAAGTTATCCAAATATGTTCCCATGGTGAATCTTATAATGGAAATCTGAATATTATGTTATAGCCACATTTTGAATTGTTTGAGAGATGTTGGCATTTGACAAGAAATAAAAAAAATATATATGATGAGACTCCATCATATTCCCTGAATTGATGCGGGCAGTGATTGTCTGAGTAGAAATCACCTTCCAGTAACAGAGATGGAGACTCTGGATCTTGCAGAAGAGGAGAATACATTATGGAAATTAATATGACAGCAAGATGATTTATTACAAGTGCTGAGAACCAGGTCACTTCAGTCCAAGGTTTTTAAGTGAATGAACAGGAACACAGATTCAGATGCTCATCTCAGAAAGACAGAGAGAAATTCCTGAATATATATCATCCAGCACTGAAATGCCATCAACTTCTGGCTCTAGGAAGGAGGATACCAACTAAAGAGAGATAGGTATTGAACATGTTCCTTCCACATCATGAGTACCATATTCAGGATATGACAATTGTCCCAACTAGCTTGGAAGGTAGACAAAAGATCTGCTACTGATTTTCTGAGTTGTCTTAAGGGGTGAACCCCCCTTTTTTTAATAACATTTTTAGGCCCCTGTTTACAAAGCCACGCTAATGGCTGCTGATGCGGTTTCTATGGAACTTTGGAAGGCTAAGTGCTTTGAAAATATGCCTCAGAGTATCAGTCATGATCCACATTGTGAAATTTAGCTGTGCATCCATCAAATGCACATGAGCATATTGGGTCTAGACTGGTGCACAATATTCTACCATGGCCTAATATTGTGCCAGAGCATTTGTTCTCAAAGTCTCCACAAATGCACCCCAGTTTATCCCAGCTAATGTTGATATTAGGTTGTTATATAGCTTTAGTGTTATTGAAGTTGATAGTGTTTTTAAACATGAGGATATGGTCTGACGTGACCCCAAAGTATACAGGATTTGGTTCCACAGTGCAGTCTTGACCAAGACAACAAATATGAAGGTTCTTTTGCTGCATTTATGTGATATAGATGGAGCACTGAGAAGACTGCTTTACTGGAACTTTGAGTAAGTTGCCAGGTTTGACAGTACTGTTGAAATGCTGCCATATCAGTATTTAGACCAAACTCAAAAGCTACATGCTTGCAAGCTAAGATATGTCATCTGCATAAATTAATTTTTTGGCCTAGGTAACTGGAAAATTGTTAGTGTATAAATTGAAAAGTGATGAAGAAGCACCAATCCTTCATACAATTCATTCTTCTGGCATTTGTATGTGCTCATGTTGTTATCAATATACACTCTGAATCGACGGTTGCTAATTAAGAGTTCTGCTTCTTTAACCAACCAAACAGGGAAACTTTCAGCCAGCTTATTTCCAGCACTTGATCCTCACTCAGTCCCCTGTCCACCATACCTCTCCCCCCCCTTTACAGATAATTCAAAACATCACTCCAGGCTATTTTCAAGGCTTCTAAATTAAGCTGCTCAAAATCATTACTACTCCCTCATGCTTGCCTAATTAACATTGACTTCTGATGAAATACACGAAGAGCTGGGCAAAGTTAAATGAAGCTAGCATCACTTCCCTCCCTTACCCATGTTTCTATAATAGATAAAACATTAATTTTATGACCAAGTATAAAGACTTTAGACAGCTTGGGAAATTGGTAAATGGATTCATAAGGGAATATTATGAAGTAATTTTACTTGGATTAAATCTAATCTAAATCAGCATGTAGAGACTCTAGGGTATTGTTTATGGGTGCTGGCAGTGACACCTAGTGGGGCATAATCGAAAGGGATGCCCAAGTTTTCTGAGGACGTCCTCACAGGACATCCCTGTGAAGGGGCGGGGAAACCCGTATTATCAAAACAAGATGGACGTCCATCTTTCGTTTCGATAATATGGTCGGGGACGCCCAAATCTGGAAATTTAGGTCGACCTTAGAGATGGTCGTCCTTAGACTTGGTTGTTTCTGATTTTCGGGGATAATGGAAACTGAGGACGCTCATCTCAAAAATGACCAAATCTAAGCCCTTTGGTCATGGGAGGAGCCAGCATTCTTAGTGCACTGGTCCCCCTGACATGCCAGGACACCAACCGGGAAACCTAGGGGGCACTGCAGTGGACTTCAGAAATTGCTCCCAGGTGCATAGCTCCCTTACTGTGTGTGCTGAGCCCCCCAAAACCCACTACCCACAACTGTACACCACTACCATAGCCCTTATGGGTGAAGGGGGGGCACCTAGATGTGAGTACAGTGAGTTTCTGGTGGGTTTTGGAGGGCTCACATTTACCACCATAAGTGTAACTGGTAGGGAGGGATGGGCCTTGGTCCGCCTGTCTGAAGTGCACTGCACCCACTAAAACTGCTCCAAAGACCTGCATACTGCTGTGATGGACCTGAGTATGACAATTGAGGCTGGCAAAGAGGCTGGCAAAAAATATTTTTAAATAATTTTTTTGAGGTTGGGAGGGGGTTAGTGACCACTGGGAGAGTAAGAGGAGGTCATCCGCGATTCCCTCCAGTGGTCATCTGGTCAGTTCGTGCACCTTTTCGTGGCTTGGTTGTAACAAAAAATGGACCAAGTAAAGTCGTCCAAGTGCTCATCAGGGACGCCCTTCTTTTTTCGATTATGGGTCGAGGACGCCCATATGTTAGGCACTCCCAAGTCCCGCCTTCGCTACGCCTCTGACACGCCCCCCATGAACTTTGGTCGTCCCTGCGATGGAAGGCAGTTGGGGACGCCCAAAATCGGCTTTTGATTATGCCGATTTGGGCGACCCTGTGAGAAGGATGCCCATCTTCTGATTTGTGTCGAAAGATGGGTGTCCTCTTTTGAAAATAAGCCTGCTAGAAACTCTACTAAATAATATCTGGTCAATATTTGAAACAATTTAAGAGGACAGGAAAGGTTCCTAACCACTTAAATAGCTTATTGTTGCCTAACTCCTGATATTCAGTGGTACTTAACCAGGCAGTGCAGTTGAATATTGGCTCTGACTGGCCATGTTAGAAGGGGGTAGGTTGGATTGGAAGAGTTGGGGAGGATCTCGGAGTTATGTAGGTCCCAGCAATATTCAGTGCTAACACCTGCATAGCTAACTAGGTGAAAGTAGAACTGCTTTTTGAGCCATTCTAAATTTGCCCAGTTACCTATGCTGGTACTGGCACTGAATATCAGCCTGCACCCACATAAAGTAAAAAGGTGCCCTATGCTACTCCAATCCCCTCTTCTAATGCTTGATCTCCTCCCCGGTGAGGGCCAAATTCCATCCCAACCCCCCAAATAAAGTCTTCACCCCCTTCTTCCCCCACAGGTCCAGACCCCCCCCCCCCCCCACACACACACACACACATCCCCTAACAAGGCTAGACACCATCCAACCTCCCCAGTACTTTCTTAATACTCCAAGTGAGAGGTTTCTGAGGCTATTTTGTCAAAGCAGCCACTAAGGGAAGGAGTGAATGGAGTTTGCTCTTGCCCCTACTACTACTACTACTTAACATTTCTAAAGCGCTACTAGGGTTACGCAGCGCTGTACAATTTAACATAGAGGGACAGTCCCTGCTCAAAGAGCTTACAATCTAATAGACAAGTGAATGGTCAGTCCGATAGGGGCAGTCAAATTGGGGCAGTCTGGATTTACTGAACCTCTACCGCACCATTGGACCACAAGGAAATTTAAATAGGTTTAGGGGAAGCCTATTCTGACTGGGAGGTTGGGAGGGGTTCTAGACTTGTTAGGATGTGGGGGGGGGGGGGGGGGTCAGTCTTGCCAATATTGTTCCAGTGTCCACTGCATGCTCGAATAGCCCTGGATATTCAGTGCTGGTGCCTGGACATGGTCTGGCAATGAATACCCAGGGTTAATTCTGCCGTTGTTGTGGGCTGAATACTGACTAGTATATTTTTATAGCACTGGTGATATCACTACTTGCTGGAGGAGAGTATCTTCTACAGTGTTCAGTATTCTAATTAAGGGAAGAGTCTAGTTTTAGAGGGAACTCTCCCAGAGTATAAAACCCTGTGCAGGATTCAAATTTGTGCCTGGTTTTTGCCTTCCTGGCCAAATGACCAGCATATAAGGGGAGGGCTATCCAGCCTTGATGCCCCAGCCTTCAAACAATAATATGAGATAGAGGCACCTGGCTCACTCAGTCAGGACAGCCTGAAAGGGAAGTCTAGAAGCACTGAAGTAACAGTGGCCACTTAAGCTTTGTGCTATGAAGAGCACCAGTAAGAATGGGGATTCTGTTACACCTACTCTTAGAGGTAACGAGTAAAGGATAAATAAGGCATAGCTGTGTATTTCCAGCAGGATGGCCAGGACCACCACCATCTACAGTATACAAGTGGCAGGAACAGCTTTTTGCAACTGAAGAATAAAGTATGAATCACTTATAGGTAGTGACCTAGCTAAAAAAAAAAAAAAAAAGCAATCAAGTTTTTCCTGATGTTGCAAGAGATACCCAATGCGATGTAGACAATTCTTGTTGTTAAAACCGGCAGTTCTCCAAGTTGGTGCTGCTTTTTACTTGCATTATTCTTGTAAATGCATCATTAGATACAAGTCTACTAAATAAGACCCTTTGCATTTTCTCGCCTTTCTGGTTACTAAAAGGGTGGCAGGAGAATAAATGCTTTGCTGTTTGTTTTTGGTATTGTATTTGCCAGCCTGTCATGTTTCTTTTGCTCCTTCCTCTCTATAAGTCTTGGATCCAATATTGGGGACTTGAGTGATGATTTTACTTGTGTTTGGTTCAATTATTGAAATATTTATATTTCATGATAATATTATGTCACTTTTCTCTACAAATGGATGCTTGGTAATAATTTTAAAATGTTATAAAAAAAAAAGAATGACAATACTAGAACTTAAAAACCAAACCTACAGTGAAACGTCATTGGGCATATTCCAAGGGAAATTCCAAGAACACCTAAACACAATTAAGATTCAAACAAAATAGCAAATTGGTTCCAGCTTTAGATATAGTCAAGATGAGATAAAAACGGAAAGTGGATTTTTCTTTTTACTAAACCTATTTGTGAAGAACAGATAATATAATTCAATAGTTACCATCTTCATTCCTGCCAGTAATGCATTAAACCATAACATTATATTACTTTCACTTCCATTACTGAGAAACTTCTTGTACCTTCTATGACACAGTATAAAAGCAGCAATAAAAGGTTTGCACTGTGAATAGTGATTGACATTGCTGTATGTATAAGTAACCAATTGTAGTGTGTCATCACTCAGTTCGTGTCCTCAGTAGCTTGCCTGTACATGATCTCCTTTGAAAATCTATGGATACAGAGAAATGAATGGACGCCTTGTGTTTACAGATGACATTGTTTCATAGAATATATCTTATTATTATGGTCAGGCTCAAGTGAACAATTGCAAGAGATTTTTTTTTGAATGGTTAAGCATCAAGGACCTCCACATCAAATTTATAATGTAATTTTCCAAGGAACAAATTAATTTCCTAGATATAAAGGTGGTCCAATGAAGATCTAGTTTTCAAGGAGAAGTAAACACAAAACCAGCCGAACAGAACACTTTGTTACAGTTTGAAAGCAGGCATCCTGTGGCTTTAAAAAAAAGAGTTTATCGTTCTCTCAATTTCTAAGGTATCGATGGATTTGAACGGAGATGACAACGTTTAAACAGCAATCAAAGCAGTTAAAAATAAATTGCTACTATGGGGATATCCAAAAAAGTAGTTAAACAGGCATATGTCAGGATTAAATATAATCATCGAGAGCATTTGTTAGAACAGAAGACGCAAAACACAGACTCTACCACATGTCAAACTTGTGTATTGAAATATAGCGGTGGTATAGGTCAAGTGTCAAAGATCATAAAAACTCATTAGAGAATGATGAAAACCCATCCATATTTCAGCACACATGAATTATGGTTAGTTTATTTTAGAAGTCAAAATTAAAATAATATCTAACTACTCTTGATAAAGATTATATGCCAGCAGAACACTCTAGAGGTCATTATAAATGTGACAATTGTAAAACTTGTATCATAAGGTAGAACTAAAAGAATTTACAAATCCAGCGGATGGACTTAAATATATTTTGAAACATCAGACAGATTGGATGCTCCGGGGTGAGGGCTGGGCACCCTGCTGGGGTAGATCTGTTATGTATGCTGTGACTTCATTCTCTGTTTCATTCTTTTCTAACTTTACACAAGTTGACTTCTGGTAAATTTATGAGCCTTCTCTCCTGGAACGTGGAAGAGGTCACCTCTCCCATCAAGCGTGCCAAAATTCTTCAGGCCCTGCAGCGTCAGCGAGCACACATTATATGCCTTCAGGAGACTAGACTGACCCAGGTTGAGCACTTAAAATTTTGCAAATGCTGGGTGGGAGATGTATATTGTTACCCCTCTATGGGTCACCGTGGGGCAGTGGCAATCTTAGTGCGCAAAACTTTAGCTTGTCAATCATAATTATTATTTCATGATTCAGAAGGTCGGTACATTGCGGTACACTTTAATGTGCAGGGTAAGGAGTTTATCGTTTTATCTGTGTATGGACCGGTGGAGCACGACAAGGCATTTTTTCCTAAACTCCTAGGGAAATGCCATTCTCTTGTCGGTATTCCTGTTTTGATCACGGGTGACATGAATCTTGTTTATGATGCAAATATAGATCGTCTGACCCAGTGATGGGGTAGCACTTAATGGAATGTTACACAAACATACCACCAAAATGCTCATGTATACAAAACACACCTATTTCTTGCAAGGGAACTCCTCTACTTGCAAGGGAACAAAACAGGAAAGCTGACAAAGACCTGGATTAAGTCCTATCATATCCCAAGCATAAAGAAATTCGGTGGTCACAACGTTACTAATCCACAAGAAATTGTGCAAATGTTTTTGCATCACTTTGAGTAGTTATATGCAGCTAGGCTGGAAATCTCAGCGGGTTCACCTGATGTTCAGGATTTTCTTACACATTTGGGTATGCCTACCTTTTTTCCTGAAATAGTCACCTGTTTGAATGAGCCTTTGATGGCTAAGGAGGTATAGGGGGCAATCTGAGCACTAAAGCTATGTTCTGCCCCAGGCTCTGATGGATACACAGGGGAATTCTACAAATTGCTTCAGGCTCAGCTCATGGGGCATCTCCTGGACTATTTTGACACTGTGATTGCCAATGAGCATTTTCCACCCCACATGAATACTGCCCTGATCAGTTTAATGCCAAAACCAGATAATACCTTCTCTGAGGCCTACCAGTCCATATCTTTGATAAACGTGGATGTGAAGATTCTTTCACGTATATTAACCGATCAACTAGCAGCAGGGCTCCCTACTTTAATCGCAGAGGACAGGTGGGTTTCATTCGAGGTCGCCATTTTGTGCTTAATGTGAGGAAGTTGCTGATCACAATGTCCCATTGTACCAGACTCAATGTGCCTTTGATGGTGGCTAGTTTACATGCAGAGTGCGTGTTTGATAGATGCCCAAGGCATGGTTAGCACACACTAATTTTTAGCATACACTAAAATGCAAGCGCACCTTAGTAAACAGGGCCCTTTATCTTTGATAGCTCAAGAGTAAATCAGTTTAACTAAGATGCGTATCTGATGTTTATGCTATAGCATTGTTAATTGGAACTTTATAGTTTATTCCTTATATATATTCCTGTGAAAAGAGAGAGTTGAATGTTCAGATCATAGGTCTTGTTTAAGTTGAACATTATTTAAAATACCCTATTTTGTAAAAATTGAGCTAAATTTATCCTAATACACACATTAAGTTGAACTTGTTCAATTTAAAATTCAACACTAGAATTCCATCTGATATAATACAAATGTTTATTTTAGCCCTACATTTATAAATACAGAATGATACAATCCTCTCTCTGAAACCTATATTTTAATTTAGAATCCATTTTCCTCCAATTTAATTTGAAGACTTAGGATGAGGTTAGTTTTATTCTATTGAACACCCAACTCTTAATTAGAGAGAAATCCTGTCTGAGATAAATTCACCACCATGATTTATAAAGGTAACAATAGGGCAGGTGGTACGGTCTTTGGGGTGGATTCACATATGTTTCACATTTACTGTCTTAGAGATTGCATATGATTAGCACACATGGACCCTCTAATGCTACCATACCTATGCCTTACATTCTTTGTAGCAATGCTAGCTTTTGTGTTGCCATAGCCTGCCGGGGCTCAAAAACACAATATTGGTCCAAAAGTGCATCCACACATATTAGGGAGGAAGTGACGTCACCAAACAGCATGGACGCTTGAATTGATAGCTCCGGTGGCCTCGCGGCGAAAATGACTATAATTGCAATTTAAGACAACGCTGGAGTGTTAAAAATACCAGCAGCACTACCCGGTGTAACGGTGCTTCGATAGCATATGACTTACTGTCGGACAACAGCTGATCTTTCACGATTCGCATTCGCGGGAAGCGCGACAACGCCGAAAAACAAAATGGCGGACGCACGAAAAGTGAGAGATTCGGCGAACACGGAAAAGCTCAAAATACAGGAGCTGCAAGTGGAACAACAAGTGATGACAGACCCCGCAGAGGAAGAGCAACCTGGCTTGCAAGTATGGCTGCAAAACATTAGCGCAGAACTTAAAGCGCTGCGCACAGAGGTGGCAAAGCTGGGCACTGATCTAAGAAGCGAGATTAGAGAGCTGGGAGTACGGCTGGAGGAAACGGAGACGCAAATAGAGGTCCACAGCGAGGCCCTGAGCTCGCTAGATCAGAATATCGCTGAACTGCGGGGCGATCAACAACTGTTATTAGACAAAATAGAGGACTTGGAGAATCGAGGCCGTCGTAGCAACCTGAGGTTTCGAGGCTTGCCTGAAACACCACTTTATCAAGATAGTGAGCAAGTAGTTCAACAAATTGTGCAAGAATTGTTCACTAAGAGCGGAGCTACGAAGGAAAATGTGACAGTGCAGCTGGAAAGAGCACACCGGGCGTTGGGACCGATAAGAGGCAATAAACCCAAAGATATCATAGCCTGCTTCACAAGCTACAAACTAAAAGAACAAATACTAAAACTGGCGCGACAAACTCAGGATTTCAAATGGGACTCTTACAACATTGAAATATACCAAGACCTGGCAGCGGCGAAGCTGCGACGGAGAGGAGATTTGAGACCCTTCACGAGACACCTTAGAGAACTTAAAATACAATACAGATGGAGGCACCCCTTTGCCCTGGTATTTTACAAAGATGGAAAAATGCACCAAATCCGGTCAATCGCAGAAGCTAGAGTAATCTGCCCGGAAACGGCTGAGTTGGAGGAGAGGCGAGAGGCAGGCCCGGGAATAAGATCCAATACTCGAACTCTCCCGCCGAAATGGCAGAGAGTAGGGAAGGGCCCGAAAAGACTACAACGCCAGCACTCCGCATCGCAGATCACTTGAGGAGGAAAAGGGAATGCTACAGGGAATGCTAATAACTCTAAAGTTGTTGTTGAAGTTGAAGTTGACTATGTGAAATACCACTCCAGCGTTGGACATGAGGTAGTTTCAAAAATGTTGTTGCGGTGAGGCCCCGAGGAAGCGCCAGCTGTTCCTTCCTCTGAGTAGGCACACAAGTAGGTTGTAAAGTGATGCCTAGAATGCACGGGGGGAGGATGGGAGGGGGGAGAGGGGAGGTTGTGGGGGGGATAGAAGGGAACAAAAGCAGACTATGTGTGGCGCAAGTAATGGGTATGGAAGATGCTGCTGGCCAAATTAAAAACATGGTGGAGGAGCGTAAGATTACATGATAAGTATTAATGGGGGATATTAAGTGTATGCTGCTAAATGTCAGGGGGCTGAATATACCCAGAAAACGACAACTACTGTTTCGTGAACTAAAGCGACTTGGGGTAGACATAGGATTGGTACAAGAGACTCATTTTAAACCTAGATATGAATATTTATGCACCAACAAGAAATATCCTATCATCCACTTTGCCTCGAGTACAGACAATACAAAAAGCAAAGGGGTACTGGTGGCATTTCGCAGTGGTAAGCCCTGGGAAATAAAAAAGGTCATAAAAGATAAAGAGGGGAGATACCTGTTGATAGTATTTGCACTGGGGGAGAGAACATATACACTAGTGAATATATACTGTCCCAACACAGATCAGGGGGACTTTCTCCAAAAGGTGGACCAGATTCTAGCCAGGCATGTTGAGGGATCTTTACTGGTGGGAGGTGACTTTAATCTTACTTTAAACCCTTTGTTAGACAACACAGCAAGCAAGGCGAGTTATGCCAAACAAGATAGGCGAAAACTACATGAGTTCATAACACGTTGGCAGCTTATAGATTACTGGCGAAAAGATAACCCTACTCAGCGAGCATACACATACAACTCTACAGTACATCAATCGTCTTCTAGAATAGATATGTGGCTGGGGGATGCCTCCTTGCTGGGATCAATAGGTGAGCAATCTATATTTTCACATACCTGGTCGGATCACTCACCGGTGACGCTAACAATCAAGGACCCAGTCCCTAGAAAGAAGAAACGGCAGTGGCGCCTTGATGACGCCCTACTGGCGGATCCATCTAACATATCCCAGATAGAAACGAAAATTCAGGAATATATCCAGTTTAATGATAATGGGGAGGTTTCCCCAATAGTGCTCTGGGAGGGATTTAAAGCGGTAATAAGAGGACATTTGATAGCCCTACGGTCAAAGAGATGGAAGGAAAGATGTGCTAGAGAAACTGAATTACGCCAATTACTTACTCAGACTGAGCAGTTAATTCAAGAGGGGAAAGAGCAGAACCAACTGGAACTCAGGGGACAGGCACATAACATCCGCACACAGATACAGGACCTAGAGCTAGCAGATGTGGCAGAAAAATTGCAACGGGTGCGTCAATTATATTTTGAATTTGGGAATAAACCCAGCAGATTACTAGCTTATAAACTAGCCCAACACACTAGCAGAAATATGATAAGTGGCCTTAGAGATGCAGAGGGAAGGATACACACTGAATCAGAATTTCTAGAAACAGCTTTTAGCAGATATTACCAGCACTTATACAGCACTGAGGGGAGCAGCGAAACAGAAGAAATTAGGGCCTACCTAATGAGTGTAGACCTCCCACGACTCCCAGAAGCGGCAAATCAAATATTAGGGGAACCCATAACACAAGAAGAGGTAGAACTAACGATCAAGGGGCTATCCATTCATAAAGCTCCGGGGCCAGATGGGTTCACAAATAAATTTTATAAAACGTTTGGAAAATATTTGGCCCCTCTATTGGTGCGGGTGTTTAACTCATTGGATGAGAATACAGGCCTACCACCGACATGGAACCTGGCTACGATCACGGTTCTTCATAAACAAGGCAAAGACCCACAGCAGTGCAGCTCCTACAGACCCATCTCATTGCTAGGAGTAGATTATAAAATATTCTCCAAAATTATGGCCATTAGGCTGCAAAGATATCTCCCACAACTTATACATGAAGACCAGGCAGGTTTTGTGCAAGAACGACAAACATTTGATAATATTAGAAGGACCCTGCAGGTCATCCAGGGGGCCCGAACACTTCAATCACCTCTATGTATATTATCTTTAGATGCGGAGAAGGCCTTTGACCGGGTCAGTTGGCCATTTCTTTTTGCAGTATTAAAAGAGGCAGGGGTGGGAGGGCGCTTTGCGGAATGGCTACATCTAATATATAAGAACCCCAATGCAGCAGTGCGGGTTAATGGCACATTGACCAGTCCTTTTCCCCTATATAGAGGCACTAGACAGGGGTGCGCATTGTCGCCCCTGCTATTTGCTCTAGTAATGGAGCCATTGGCAATTAGGATACGAGCACACCAAGGAATACGGGGCCTTGTAGGAGGGGGCATTGAAACAAAGATATTACTCTTTGCAGACGACATTTTACTTCTTTTGAGGGATCCCCTGACTGCTTTCCCAGCGCTAGAGGATGAAATTCAGACATATGGAGCGCTATCGGGCTTTAAGATAAATTTCGAAAAGTCTGAGGCGCTTGATATAAATCTACCTAAAACTTCTCTAGACACATTAAGAAAACAATTTCCATATAGATGGGCAGCTAAGTATATTAGATACCTTGGGGTCAACATACCACGTCAGGTGGAAGAAATATTTGAATATAACTTTCCGAGTAAGGTGCGGGAACTATTCCGGGAATTAGAACGATGGGAGGGACTGACTATATCTTGGGTGGGCAGAGTGAATGCAACAAAGATGATAATACTCCCGAAATTGTTATACTTATTCACGGCCCTCCCAGTCGAGATACCGGACGCCTTTTTCCGGGGCTTGCAAGGTAGAATATTCTCGTTTATTTGGAAAAAAAGACCACCCCGGGTAAGGCGTGAAATGATGTACCAATTTCGAGACAGGGGGGGCATGGGGGTTCCATCTTTTCAAGACTACCATATAGCAGCCCACTTACGAATCCTAGCAATTTGGTCCCAGAACACAGGGAAAATCTGGACAGATATAGAACAAAGCTGGCTAGAGCCATACCCACTTAAAGCTATACCATGGTTACCAAAACATACTTTGCGAGGCCTGATTAAGAGAGGTCCCCCTCTTTTGCAGGGGCCCTTGAAGATCTGGTATAAGGTTAGAGAACAATTTTTCCCCGAACGTAAATACTTCAAACATACATATCTCAGATATGCACCCCAATTTGGTCCAGGAACTGCAAACAGTGTATATAAAGATTGGGAAGATATGGGATTGTATGCATTAGGACAGATGTGCGAGGAGGGGGAGATTCCCTCCTATTCGCAATTATGCCAGGAACATGGACTTTCTCCCATACAGGCCTTTCATTATCATCAGGTGCAGAACTTTATTAAATGTAAAGCGAGAGAAGAACTTGAGTTGACTGAGACACAACTAGAAAAAGGAATGACAAGCGGGGGAAATAAGGGAGGTATATCTAGAATATATAAGGCACTCATGGCCCGAGAAAACCCGGTAGAACGATATACACATAAGTGGGAGATGGCAATAGGTACTATATTTGAGCCAGCACAATGGAAAAGGGCGCTTAAATCCTTACTTAGAGTATCAATCTCTAGCACCATGGTAGAGAATGGGCATAAAATTTTGTATGGTTGGTACCATACCCCGAGTCGCTTAGTTAAGATGTTTGGGTCGGGCTCCTCCCAATGCTGGCGGGAATGTGGAAGTGAGGGTGATATGTATCATGTATGGTGGTCATGTGTACACGCACAGAGATACTGGAAGACAATTGTGGACTATATAAATCTAGTGACTGCCACACACTTTCAGCTAAAGGCAGAATATTGCCTACTTCATTTTAAACCACCAGCAATCCAGTCACATGTGCATCAGTTTGCCACGCAAGTGTTTGTGGCAGGTAAGCTAGTACTGGCGGCGGCATGGAAAAAACCTAGCTTGCCTGACATTTCAAGGGTACAGGAAAAACTGAAATATATACAATTGATGTCTAAACTCACAGCTATGAATAAAGGACGAATGGCCCAACACCAAAAGATTTGGGAAGCATATCTCACTTGGTCAGCATCATCAGTGAACATACAAGGACATAAAGACTGCTAATAAGGGAAGGGGGGGGGGGAAAAGAGGGGAGGGGAGGGGAGGATGGGAATTGGGGATTAGTTTAATGATGTTAAAAGCGGAAGTGACAAAGCATTGTAAAAAGCAATCATTTCAAAAGTTATTTACTTTGTGGAAGTTTAATTGTTTAATGTTGATCGTTATGAAAACACTATAAATAAAAAAATTAAAAAAAAAAAAAAAAAGTGCATCCACTGTGTTGCCTTTTATTAGTTGTGTTTTTCTCTCTCAGAATCCAGTCAGTCTATGCTGCAGCAGCTGATCCAGCAATGGAGGGGTGGAGGTGGGGAGAAGAGGAAAAAGAAGAGGTGCAAGTATAGGTAGGTAGAGGTAAAGGTGAAACAGGAAGTGAAGTTGGGTATTTATTTTTAGAATGTTGATAATATAACCCCCCTATACTGAAATTTGGAATTGAGTGAATTGATTAACTAAGTGGTTTAAAAAATCCTAGTGTTTGAGACATAAATCATCTCTTGAATGTATGCAAAGACATTTACACCTGCTAGAGAGGAGGTATAAATGTCCATGCGTAAAGTTCACAAGTATGTGTGTTCATTAAAGTACTTTACAATGAATGCAAAACTTGTGAACTTCACCCATGTTCTGCCTAGAGCGCACCCTCAGCTATGCCTACTGGCAAAGTACGCACCATCTTGTTCAGAGATGCTATGTCCCCCAGTGGTTTTATGATTCTGTGTCACAGCTATTAAACTTTAACATTAGCCTATTCATTTAAACATATTGATTTTAAAACAGCTTATTTATTACTCCTATGCCAATAGACTATTTTATTTTTTAAAACATCAATCAGCATTTTTTTTTAAACATCAATCATTCCAGTCTGCCCAGGTTACACTTTTTCATGGCTAAACACTGGCATCACAGGGCAGTTAGTAGGGGAGATATGATAGAGGTCTATAAAATAATGAGTGGAATGGAACAAGTAGATGTGAATCATTTGTTTCCTCTTTCCAAAAATACTAGGACTAGGGGGCATGCGATGAAGCTAAAAAGTAGTAAATTTGAAAATAATCAGAGAAAATATTTTTTCACTCAATGTGTAATTAAACTCTGGAATTCATTGCCAGAGAATGTGGTAAAATCAGTTAGCTTAGCAGGGTTTAAAAAAGGTTTGGATAGCTTCCTAAAAGAAAAGTCCATAACCCATTTTTAAGATGGACTTGGGGAAAATCCACTGCTTATTTCTAAGATAGTGTCAAAACAAAAACTAAGCCAGCACTCCGTCGAGTGTAAAAAATCACAAAACATTCAAACAAATATGAATGCAATTTTTTTGTGTAAAGTGGAGTAGAGTCTCATATACAGTATATGACACGAAGAGAGTTTTTTTCTCACTCAATACGTGAATGTATGGTTCGTGTGTATGATTTAATCATTGACTCAACCTCCACCAACCTTTACTAATAACTAACATAACTTTTATCAATCCAACTCTCACAATCTGATCATAGTCAACAAAATGTGTACAGCACTTAGCTTTGGCAGGTTGGTGCACTCAAAAAACCCGACAGGTCCCCGTTTCGTGTTAACTTTATCAAGGGGGAGTCACCAATTCCGATAACTGCCTCAAGTGCATTGTACTGTTCTGGGATGTTGCTAGGTACTTGTAACCTGGATTGGCATCCTATTGGAAAAAAGGTTGCTGGGCTTGATGGACCTTCGGTCTGTCCCAATTTGGCAACACTTTTGTTCTTACGTTCTTATATACGCAGTTTTATATGATGTAATCTTGAAATTCAGTATCACAACACCATGCTAATAGTCCAAAGAGTGGTTTTGTTATTATGGCCGCTGCATAGTCACCAAACAATCCAGCAATATTACTAACAATATTTTACTTGCTAATTTCAGTGTTAAGGTGTCTTCCTCTCCCCCACTTAGACACATAGCACTCGCACTCATAGCATATGATATGAATGTGATACAATGCATGCATACATCATCCTGATCTGTCTTTGCCATTTTTGGGACACAGACTAGACAGACAATAGCAGTCTGACTGGCACTGGTCTTACTTCCCAACTCCTGGGAACAACTATCCACTCCATCATGCCCCATCATCATCAGGAACTAGGATGTCATTAATAATGTTAGATCTAGAAGGTCATCTTATTTTTCTACGTGAAAATTATTAGTAAAAAGAAAGTGTAATTTCAGAATGCTTACCTGGAAGAAGTTACACTTATGTTCTTATATAGGCAGTTTTATCTGATGCAATCTTGAAATTCCATATCACAACACCATTAGGGACAGAGAAAAAACATACTTTACCTGTATGTTATATGTAAGCTACTTTAATTGTACCACAGAAAGGTGGTATATCAAGAATGTCACAAATATCATAACCATAAACATAAGTACAAATGCCATTTAAAAATAGCATACGTTACTCAGTACCTGGAAGAAGCGTTGTACCTTTCTGTGGTACAATTAAAGTAGCTTACGTACAACATACAGGTAAAGTATGTTATTTCTCTGTCCCTAATGGGCTCACAATCTAATGGCCTCTTTTATCAAGCCGTGCTGACGGTTCGCATGCGGCAATGCCAACAGAGCCCATTCCGGGCTTTGTCAGTATTACTGCACTGGGGTGCAAGAGAATGTTAAGATAAGTGATTCACATGTGCGCGATGATTAAAACTAAGATTGGATAATGTGAGCAGCATGGCAGTCGGTGAAAGTACTTTCAAATATACTAAGGTGATCACATTTTAACAACAATGTTCCCTGAAGCGCATGTTTTCACTTATTTATTAGTTTTGGAACTTTTTCAAGAATGCATTTAACAATGTTAAATTGATGATACTCTGGGGGATATTTTGTTTCTACTATTAAGCACTGGTTCCTCCTGTAAGTACTACACATGAATGTAAGTACTATTATTCTATCAGAAGGAAAGAGGCACAAAATGGCTACAGCAAATCACAGGTCCAAAGGTAGAAGCAGCAAACCAAACCAATCAGTAGCTCTGGATCTGAACACAACTTTATTAGAAGAGCTACCTCTGATATCAGTGTGTATCAATGCTGTTCTACCATTTAGATGTTAAAATCGAAGCTCAACATGTTTTGGCACTAGAATGCCTGAATCAGGGGCACAGTTAGGACTTGTATCACATCTTAAAAGAAAGCACTCGATACATCACAGTTTACCTATACTGAGCTCCCAGAGCTTAGTATGAAGCTGGAAATCATCTGACTAGCAAGTAATAGTAATGTGTAATGTGCATGTACATGTAAGCAGTTTACAGAATTGCCCTTCACATTCTATTTTTAAAATAGTGGGACCAATATTTATTTTTTTATTTACAAAACTTTTATATACCACATAGGTTAAAACATGGCTTTGAGCAGTTTACAAGACAAAAAAACAAGCTGCTAGAAAGAGAAGAAAGTGGAGAAGTCAGTGAGTAGCAGAATAGACAAGACAAGGCTGAAGAGCTGAGATTTCAGTGCTGATCTGAAATTATGGTAGGAAGGTTCAGAGCAGAGGTAAGAAAGGAGTGAATTCCAGAGTTTAGGACCAGCATAACTAACAGCAGAGGCACAATCAGAGTCAAGTCGGATCACGGGGGGGGGGATATTCAATGCAACAATGAAGAAACCAGATATCTTCATCCAGTTAGCTTTACTCCATATATTTTTCAGCATTTACTGGTTAAGGTACTCCAGAATATAATTGGTTAAAGATATATTGATTGTGTTAATTCTAATAGGCACCAGCAAACCACCTGTTCATATCACTGTGGTCTGGAATTTGCCTTCAAGGGCCGGCACTATTTTGGCTTCTCAGGAGGAGTTATCTGGATGGTACACAGAGTGAGAACTTTTATCCTCCTGTGGTTCCATCTGGCAGGAGTTAGGAGGCTCCCGTTGCATCTGTGCTAATTCTATCAGGCACTGGAAAACCACCTGTTGACATCACCGGGGTCCAGAATTTGCTATTAAGAGCCAACACTGTCTGCAGCCTGTGGCAACAGGGCATGCCCTAAGGGGCACTTCCTGCCCCTTGGAAGCCCCTTGGAGCACCAAGGAGTGATAAGGTAAAACTTGTAAGTTTATTATTTAGTTTCTTGATTGATTGGCTTTAATGGAGAAGTGGAAAGCCAAGCTTAAAGTTTCAATGCCGAAGTTGGTGGATCCAATGAATAAACATGGGGTTTCTTGCAAGATTTTTCTGTCATTGGAGCTTCTTTAAGTTCCCATCAACATATCCCTCCACACCCTCTTTCATCTTCCTTTGAGGTGGGGGCATTGTAGGTAGTTGTCAGTTGTGACTAGGCTAAACGATATGCCTTCACTTTCCTAGATGAAGATGCCATTTTCTTTTCAGATAGTGGAAGTTGGCTAGCAGTCTCAGCCATTGAGAGACAAACAGGACGTAGGGATTTGTGGGAATTAAAACATCATATGTAGAGCATGCTTAAAGCTTTAATGACTCAAAGTGGAAAACCTCTCTAGTGTGGATTTGAATATTCAGGTTTTGGGTAACATTTATTTTACTGTAAAATCTCAGATTTCTAGTCTTCAGGCCTTTTCTATCTCTGTACTTAAAGATTCCTATAGTCTACACTTAAAAATGGAAATGATGAAGAATGCTAATAGAAGTAGAAATCCAATGCTAATAGACGTAGAAATCTTTGTTTTTTTTACATTTTCCTTGCATTTATTTGCTATCTCCTGAGATTCTCTTAAGGAAGTACCTCAAGGAGATTCTTGGGCTGTCTACACCTGATACACTTCAAATTGTTAATTGTTATTACCTACCTGATAAGAGGAAGATCCCTAATGCTTAACAAGGAGCAGACCAGTTAGTTGCAACTGAGGTAGATCTAACTGACTTTTTGGAGGATTCTTAAGATGCTATTGATACTAGATCCATCTTGCATGCAACCTTTGGTCAAGAAAATGATAAATCTACTGTTCTAAAAATTTTGTTTCAGAAGAAATATTTGCTTTTCTGTAGAGCCAATATTAATATATTTCCAGATATGACTTAGACAGAAGGCATTTTTTTCCTTACAGTCTGGGATCTTGGCAATAGGTGCATCTTTTTTCCTAAAATATACTTGTGTCTCATTTCTTTCCAAGGTATAGAGTATACATTTGGGGATTCTCTATACCTTCAGCGGTCTTTGAATGGTCATGAAAGTACTGCTTTGAGCTAGAAGGATATATAGTAGTTGTAAAATGCACTAGGAATTGTAGATAGGGTTAACTGATTTGTTTTCTTTAGTGGTGTCCTGGATTTATAAGGTGGCTTCTCCCCTAGACATGGGCTACTTGGATTCTTTATGAGAAAAGTTTGTTTTCTTGTCCTTTCTGTTTTCTTGGAATTCCATTGTACATGTTTGTTTGTTGGATATGTAAATGCTTATAAAATTCAAATAAAAAGATATATTGGTCAAAGTCTTCAGAATATGATTGGCTAAAGCTTAACAGATAAAGATATCTAGCTAATTGTGAGCTAGCCATGCCAGTGATCAAAGTTATCCAATTTCCCTTATACAATATTCATTGCTATCTGGATAAATTTAGTCTGGTCAATTGGGAGAATTTTAAAAACAAAGCTTTCTCTAGGTGATTCCAGAGGTAATCTAGGCAATTTCTTTGAATATCGGCCTCCCTAATGCTATTTATTACTTCCTGACATCTTTGTTGCTGTGTTTCATTTTAAAGTTCTTCAGATAAATTTGTAACAGTATTGTAAATAATTTAAATAGCTTATTGCCTTATGGTTATTAAAGGTGCTTCCATTAGTAATAAAAGCTTTGCATTTGGTTCAACCAGAGAGAGAACTTTACTATGTACAGTTACTATTCTCAGAAAATACTGGTTTTTAATAGCTTAAAGTTTAATGATACTTTTGAATATTTAAGTATTTCAGGCACTAAACAGCAACAATTTCCAGTTTTTAATCCACCTGACAATAGGAGTTGCCACTGAGAAATCATTGCTTTGGTGGATATAAATCTGAAAGAACTTGAAAAGCTTGCACTGAACTGCTAGATTGATGACCCTTACCAGCAATGAGCTCTGATGCTGGGAACATGGTGAGCAAAGCATAATATACTTAATTGGCATCCACATTATTTAATGGATTAGATGCACTGCTATTCATTGAGTACATAAATAATTGCATGTTTTTCTTCTTACACGTAAGCCATACCTTATGTACATTGTGTGTTTGTATAACAGTGTCAGGGTTTCATGGTCACATTTTGAATTTCCTTTACCAGAAAAAGCACATAGCACCAGACTGGTAAATTATAATATTCACATATAATCCCCCAGATTCTATATATTATTATTATTTTTTTTTTTTTGTACCCTGCACTTTCCCACTCATGGCAGGCTCAATACAGCTTACATGGGGCAATGGAGGGTTAAGTAACTTGCCCAGAGTCACAAGGAGCTGCCTGTGCCTGAAGTGGGAATTGAACTCAGTTCCACAGTTTCCCAGGACCAAAGTCCACCACCCTAACCACTAGGCCACTCCTCCACTCACTATATAGTGTGCTGAGATTTCTGTGCAGAAATCAAAGCATATGCCATAAGAATGTGCATAGCTTAATTGGTTAACAAACTAATCAGCGATAATAAGATGTTAACAAGGAATTATCAGCACTAATTAGCACTAATTAGAATTTCTACACAGAAGTCACTAAATGTATTCTGTAACGTAGTGTGCATAAATTCTAATGTGTGCAGTCAAAAAGGAGACATGGCCATGGGCGTGGAATGGGCAGATATTTACACCAACTTTTACCTGACATAAATGAACATGCCTAGAGTTTGGTGCTGTCATGGCTGCTAGGTGTATTCGATATACTGCACCTAAATCTAAGCAGAATTTATAAAATACACCTAGATTCTGCACCAAATGTTTGGTGCTATATAGAGAGTCTGGCCCAATGGAGGTAATTCACAAAATGTCATCTAAAATTAGGCTGCTAAAGTATTTGTGCTATGCAAATTCTATAATAGCAATTACATACATTTTTGTCTTTATAGAATACTAGCGTAGGTCTACAGTTGCGTGTCTAACCTGAAGCACAAGCACTTACCCTAGCTCTATGGCAGTTGTAAATATTCTCGCCTATTTACTGTCAAGCGCATAAGTATTCTCAGTGCATTTTTTCTTGCTAAAAAGGTGCCAGTACTCAAATGCCTGACCACCCTTCAGGGGTTGGGTAATCACTGAGGGACCCACCCCACAATAGCTAGGCCCCCTGCAACCAGTCACAGAATCTATGAAAAGGCAGAATTGGTGTGTAGAGCCTGAGCTCTTTCATTAAAACTTGGGGTCCATGGGTCAATTTTAGCAGACAATGGAAAAGGTGCCGGTACTCAGTACCCCCAAGTACCCCCTCAAAAAAAGCCCTGAGTATTCTATAACTTTAGTGTTTAAGTTCTAGGACCTAACCTAGCCTGCCCATGCCCCTCCCACATCCACACCTCATTAACAGTTGTAAGCTACAGGAATTATGTGCTAAGGTTATAGAATACCAACTAAATGTAGTCACGTGGGTCACTATACATAGTATCTGTTGGCATCAATAGTTAATTACAGATTCTGTAACCAATGTGCACAATTTTGTGTGCTAAGCATGAAAATGGGCGAACAAGATTATAAAATTAGGGGAAATGAGAGTTAGAAGCACATATTCCAGTTTTTTGTATAAATTAAGGTATTACTGTACCTATATTGTTTAATCTTCAATCAAGACCCAATAGTGAAGATAAGAACTATTACTGTTGCCTAAAAATATTCAAACACTTTCCTGCCTCAACATCTCATGGTTCACCTGCAGTAGCTTCTCCAGATGCATAGCATAACCCATGTAAAGGTGGCTTTGTTTCAGAAATTTCTCTCTCATTAAGGACAAATTTGGGAGTGGAGGAGTAGCCTCATGGTTAGTGCAGCAAGCTTTGATCCTGGCAAACTAGTGGCCCTGTTTACTAAGCTGTGCTGTAGGCATGCAAACCTTTTAGCGAACGCTAACAATAGAGACACCCATTATATTCCTATGGGTGTCTCTATTGCTAGTGCGCGCTAATTTTTAGCATGCACTAAAACGTTTTCCAGCTTAGTAAACAGGGCCCCTGGTTTGGTTCCCACTGCAGCTCCTTGTGATCTTGGACAAATCATTTAAACCTCCATTGCCCCAGGTAGAAAACTTAGATTGTGAGCCCACTAGGGACAAGAAAATACCTATGTACATAAGTACATAAGTAATACCATACTGGGAAAAGACCAAAGGTCCATCGAGTCCAGCATCCTGTCCCTGACAGTGGCCAATCCAGGTCAAGGGCACCTGGCAAGCTATCCAAACGTACAAACATTTTATACAAGTTATTCCCGAAATTGTGGATTTTTCCCGTTCATTTAGTAGCGGTCTATGGACTTGTGTAAAGGATTAAAAATGTCTGCTTATCATTCTCTTATGTCCGCTGTGGTGCAGACTCAAACTTTTAATGCAGACAGTTAAATCCAGGTAGAACAAAGAAGCATTGTTGTAACTGTAAAAGGTAGCTGACAGTCTGTGTGCCAGTGCCTGATTGGTGACAATAGGTAAGGTGGCTAAGCAGATTCTTGGTTGCTAGGGAAGCCTAGTTGCTTACAGTGGGAGAGGAACTGAAGAAGTTGAAGGAGTCACACCTGTGTGACAGTTGTCCCTGTCTGAGAGAGGAAAATTGAGCTTCAATCAGTGAGCACAGTGAAATAAAATAGAGTGTGGTGAAGTAAAGGGGAAGTGGATGGTTGGCAGAGGTGTGTCTGGTTTAGCATGAGGGCTGATGTATGTCTTGGAGTATTAAAGCGCTAAACAGGGTGTTTAACAGGCTGCTTCAGGAAAAAATAATACCATTTTAAATACTGGTTTTATTTTAAGAAAAAGGGAAATTGTGTTTGGATAAAGGAGTTGAGTGAGGGAAGGGTGCAAGGTACAGCTGGCCTGCCTTAGAGGAACAGATTCACAGCTGAATTGTGACTCAATTGTGCACTGATTATTGTCACCATTAAGATTTTAGTGTAAGTATGTGGGATGACAGTGGAGTGAGGTCAGTGGCGTTCCTAGGGGGGCTGACACCCGGGGCGGATCACCGATGCGCCCCGCCCCCCGGGTGCAGCGCCCCCCCGGAACAGCGTGACGCCCCCCCCCCCCAGCGAAAGAACCCCCGATCCCCCGGCGAAAGAACCCCCTCCCGGGGGCAAAGGGAGCATGAAAACGAAAAGCCGACAGGCGCGCGCCACCCCCCCAGCGGCGTGCACCCAGGGTGGACTGCCTCCACCGCCCCCCCTTGGTACGCCACTGAGTTTGGTAAAGTGTTGAGTAAGGTTGTGTGAGTGATCCCTGCCAGGAAGAGAAGAGTGTTACTCTTCAGTCAGGGAAATAAGTATAAGAGAGGCTCCTTGAAAAGGGAAAATAATTATTTTTCTTTTGAAAATAAGCTAGACGGCCACAGTAAAACTGAATTAAATAAAACCTTACTTAAGATTCCGGCTGAATAGGGAGAGAGGGTTTTGCTTCCTCTTTTAGTTGGTTAAAGAACAGGTCACAATAGCAGCCGAGAGGACATCGCTGGACCAGAAAGTGCACCAACGTTAAAGAAAGACCAAAGTTATCACCATACAAGAAAGGTCTACAAAACAGCTAAGTACAAATATCACTGCCCACAGTGGTTCAGAGACTCAAAATACTTACCTGGAGGTAGAGGAGTGTGTTCATATCCAAGTGGAGGAGGTTTGATCCTTAAAGAGAAAAATTAAGATAAAGAATCAATTTCTTTAATAAGATTTTCTGGTTAAAGTAAATTTTGAGGACGTAAACAATAGTACTACTTATCTGATTTGTTTTGTGGAGGATGTCAGTAGATGGGAGTCTATTGATTGAAGGTGTACACATTCTCTGAAAGTTAGGAAAAATGTTGCAGGTTATAAATGCCTATTGTTTGTCCTGAAATGAAAACAAATCATTTGCATTTTACATTTGATATTTTAATACAATTGAACAGCTGTTTTATTAATGAATTGATTACAATTATTTATTGAATTTTAAAAGAAACACCTTGCACAATAAATTATTTTAATTTCAAGTCTAGTGTGCAATATTGTCATCACTTTGTAAAATTTGAACCATCATCAAGGGAAATTCATTTACTAACATCTTCAATTGCACACTATACCAAATACAGAATTTCCTTATTTTTCTCTGTATTTCCCCAATTGGTGAGTGTTGAGTGTGGGGGCCTTTACACCGTGATTACATCCTTTTACCATCCGCTTCAAACCTCACCCATAGGGGATCTACACTTGTCCTTTAGAAAACCGTCCAACCCCTTTTTAAACTCTGTATATTGTGTACAGTGCTGAGTGTATTTAGTAGCACTATAGAAATGATTAGTAGTAGTAATAACTTTGGGCTCCTTCTTAAGCTGGATAATTTCACAAACAATATTTACACATGAAGCTACTCTGAAGGATTTTTTTTTACATATATTCATTGGACTTGGGAATTGGACCACTGATTTTGCTATGCTTATAAGAGAAGTGCTGGTTTGCATGTTACAAGCTGCCATGGCAGTAGTAAAATCTGTTTTAATCAGCCTGTGAGCATGGCTGGTTGTTTTGAAGAACAGTAATCATATGCCTACACACTGTAAAAAAAATTTCTGAGATGCTCATTTATTATTTACGTAGTTACAGTATTTATAGGATTAATTACCGCACTCTTAACTCCTTTTTTGTTTCTGTGCTAACAGGAAAGTGAGCCATAAGTCTGAAGAAGCTGGGAAACACCGTCCCAACCTCATCTCTTCTTGTTACTCAGGGGTTCTTTTACAAAGGTGCGCGGAAAAGTGGCTTGTGGTACTGTAAGCGCAGGTTTTGGGCGTGCACAGAACCATTTTTCAGTGCACCTTTTTCCCAAAAAATAGACGTACAGCAAAATCAAAATTGCCGCGCATCCATTGTGGGTCTCTGACCTTACCACCAGCCATAGACCTAGCGGTAAAGAATTTGGGTGTGAAGAACCTACGCGCGTCCACCACGTGTGTCCAAAAATAAAAATTATTTTTCAGATGCGCATAGTGGACACACGCCAAAAATGAAATTACGGCAATAGCCACGCAGTAGTCGGGCGGTAAGTCCATTTTGGTGTGCGTTGGGTGCGTGTAGATGCATACATGGCTTAGTAAAATGGGGCCCTCGGTGAGGTATTCAAACACAGGTGGAATCCTGGAATGAAAGATACAAGAACATCTCATGTTTGATAATAATTAAAATGCATAGCAGTAGCTACAAAATCAGTGGACTAAAGTAACTAATATTATAGCAAGTACTTAAAGTATCCGAACATAGTGTTTGCTATAGCTGAGTGCCATTGTATGAGTGCTAATATTGTACCTTATCTTGAGTGATACCAAAAAGATGGTGTGATAATGTGATCGATGGATAGGCATGAAAATTTCACAGGCAGAGTTCAGTATAAAGTCAAAAGAAAACTTTATTGGTGGGAAATAATTAAAGCAAGACAGTCTGTTCTTCTCAAAGGCTTACTTTCTCCTTGGCAACAATCACCATACTCCTTTCTCTCTTAACACTCCCAGCTTCCTCAATAGAGTTCCAGTTACTCAAAAATACAGGCCTGGCCCCATAGGCGCCCGGTATAAGAGGCTTGGAGAGGCTAAGCCTCCCCCCTGCTGCAGCAGAATGGATCAGCTGTGGAGTCCAGCTGCTCTGAGGGGATTAAATTGTTGATTTACCTCCATCCTCACAGCAGGAGCTGCAGTGAAAGCCCTCTAGCAGTTGTAGAAATTGGTTTATGGTTTGTTTACCTTACTGCTGGGAGAGCAGGGGGGGGTTGGCTGGAGGTGTCCTGGGTTGTCAGGGAGATATTTAAGGAGGATGACTTCCTGACCTGCACTGAGGACAGATAGCAGCAGAACGGATACTGGGCCACCATGATCAGAAAAAGTCACCAGACAACAAAGGTAGAAAAGATCATTTTATTTTCATTATAGTGTTTGGAATATGTCCACTTTGAGAATCAGGTGCTCAACATTAAAAGTTAATATTTATTTACTTATTTATGGCATTTTATCCCACATTAAACATGAATTAGGGTGTTTTGTGGCTCTACATGAGAATTGTGATGATATGATCCCTTGTTTCATATTGTTGATGGTCTGCATTTTCCCTATGGGTGGTATATTGGTGTATTAGGTTCTGCCCAGTGTAATATTTATGGTACAGTAAGGTTCTGAGTGTGTTTTTGGACAAAGTTGTGCATAGTGTTTTGCAGTTGAGTGATTGTGGTTAGAATATGCTTTGAGCAACCACTTTATTCTTTGACATATGATACATATCTAATATCTAAATTTAATAAAAGGTATTAATTGTGACTTTTATTTTTATTTATTTATTTTTTCTGCGTGTTATCAGACAATTATGGATTCAAGCTCCACCCCTGGCCCCACCCCTAACCCCGCCCCCTTTAGCCTCCCCAAACAGTTGGGCCACCGACCGCCTATGCCTGGCTCCAACTAGGACACTCAGGACCTGGATCTTCACAGTTAAATAAAAGCACTACTTTACCTTTGCAGTCTTCTGTTCCTTTTCATGCAGTGGGTGCAAACCTTTGTACTAGGGCGACTCCTTACTTCCCTGGGACTACCCCACAGGTACTGTAGCCCAGCCACACTTAGGGAGGGTTCCTAAGTCTGCTCTCAGGATCTCTCTCTCTCTCTCTCCTGAAGACCTCTGTATTGGGGTCTCTCTGATCCACTCTTCTCCAGGGCATTTAACTACCTCTTGGCTTCAGCCCCACCCCTCTGGTCAGCCTCTGATATAGTAGGTTTAGAGCCACGAGCCGTAAGGTGGCTAACCTGCAACCTCAATGTGGGAGTGTTCTTAGGGACACCTGCCACTGTATCACTCCCTCCCTCACAAATGGGTTAAAAATCTTTAAATCAGGTATTCTCAACCCAGTCTTCAGGACAATGAATATGCATGAGATACATTTACATGCCATACTTCCATTGTATGCAAATTTATTTCATACATATTCATTGTGGATATCTTGAAAAACAGACTGGCTTGGGGCCCTGTTTACTAAGGTGTGCTGGCGTTTTTAGCACATGCTAATCGTGTAGATGCCCATACGAATATTATGGGCATCTACACAGTTAGCACACGCTAATTTTTAATGTGCACTAAAAACGCTAATGCGCCTCTAGCGCGGTTTAGTAAACGAGCCCTTGGTGTGTTCTGAGGACTGAGTTGAGAACCTCTGTTTAAGTAGATAACAGGTGTGAATCTCCTAATTCTAATTAGTGACAGTTGTGAAATTCTTTAGAGATCCCCCCCTCAAAAAAATCAATAATTCTTAAAACTACTACTACTACTACTACTTAACATTTCTAGAGCGCTACTAGGGTTACGCAGCGCTGTACAAAATAAACAAAGAAGGACGGTCCCTGCTCAAATGAGCTTACAATCTAAAGAACGAAATGTCAAGTTGGGCAGTCTAGATTTCCTGGGTAGAGGTGTAGAGGTTAGGTGCCGATGGTGACATTGAAGAGGTGGGCTTTAAGCAGAGATTTGAAGATGGGGAGGGAGGGGGCCTGACGTATGGGCTCGGGGAGTTTGTTCCACGCGTGGGGTGAGGCGAGGCAGAAAGGGCGGAGCCTGGAGTTGGCAGTGGTGGAGAAGGGTATTGAAAGGAGGGATTTGTCTTGAGAGCGGAGGTTACGGGTAGGAACGTAAGGGGAGATGAGGGTTGAGAGGTAAGGAGGGGCTGCAGATCGAGTACATTTGTAGGTTAGTAGCAGAAGCTTGAATTGAATGCGGTACCTGATCGGAAGCCAATGAAGTGACTTGAGGAGAGGGGTGATGTGAATGTATCGATTCAGGCGGAAGATAAGACGTGCAGCAGAGTTCTGAACGGACTGAAGGGGGGATAGGTGGCTAAGTGGGAGACCAGTGAGGAGTAGGTTGCAGTAGTCAAGGCGAGAGGTAACGAGAGAGTGGATGAGAGTTCGGGTGGTGTGCTCAGAGAGGAAAGGGCGGATTTTGCTAATGTTATAGAGGAAGAAGCGACAGGTCTTGGCTATCCGCTGGATGTGCGCATAGAAGGAGAGGGAGGAGTCGAAGATGACACCAAGGTTGCGGGCAGATGAGACGGGAACGATGAGGGTGTTATCAACTGAGATAGAGAGTGGAGGTAGAGGAGAAGTGGGTTTGGGTGAGAAGACAAGAAGTTCGGTCTTGGCCATGTTCAGTTTCAGGTGGCAGTTGGACATCCAGGCAGCAATGTCGGATAAGCAGGCCGATACTTTGGCTTGGGTTTCCGCAGTGATGTCAGGTGTGGAGAGATAAAGCTGGGTGTCATCAGCATAAAGATGATACTGGAAGCCATGAGACGAGATCAGGGAGCCCAGGGAAGAGGTGTAGATAGAGAAAAGAAGGGGTCCAAGGACAGAACCCTGAGGGACTCCAACAGAGAGCGGGATAGGGGTGGAGGAAGAGCCATGAGAGTGTACTCTGAAGGTACGATGGGAGGACAGAGCCCTGGAACCCAAAAGAGGACAGTGTGTCAAGAAGTAAGTTGTGATTGACAGTGTCAAAAGCTGCGGATAGGTCGAGGAGAATGAGGATGGAGTAATGACCTTTGGATTTGGCGAGGAACAGGTCATTACAGACTTTGGATAATGCCGTTTCTGTCGAGTGAAGTGGGCGAAAGCCAGATTGAAGCGGATCGAGGATGGTATGAGAGGCAAGAAAATCAATGCAACGGCTGTGAACGGCGTGTTCAAGTATTTTGGAGAGGAAGGGTAGGAGGGATATGGGGCGGTAGTTGGAGGGGCAGGTAGGGTCAAGTGAAGGTTTTTTGAGGAGAGGTGTGACAACAGCATGCTTGAAGGTGTCAGGGACAGTCGCGGTGGAGAGAGAGAGGTTGAGGATATGACAGATGGGAGGGGTGATAGTAGGAGAGATGGTGATAAGTAAGTTGGTGGGGATGGGGTCTGAGGAACAGGTGGTGCATTTCGAGGAGGAGAGAAGATGGGCGGTTTCCTCTTCGGTGATATCAGGAAAAGTGGAGAAGAAGGCCTGGGTTGATTGGTTGAGGGAGTGGGTGATAGGATGAAGAGGAGGAGAAAGTTTAGTGGTGAATTCGAGGTTGATCTTCTGGACCTTGTCGCGGAAGTAGTCAGCCAGTGATTGAGGAGAGAGTGAGGGTGGGGTGGGAGCGGAGGGCACTTTGAGGAGGGAGTTGAGGGTGGCGAAGAGACGACGAGGGTTAGAACTGAGGGAGTTAGTCAAGTGAGTGTAGTAGTCCTGTTTGGCAAGGAATAGGGAGAACTGGAAGGAGGATAGCATGAATTTGTAGTGAATGAAGTCAGTATGGGTGCGAGATTTCCTCCATAGGCGTTCAGCCGATCGGGAGCAGGAGCGAAGGTAACGGGTGCAAGGGTTAAGCCAGGGCTGGGGATTAGTGCGCCTTGTGAGACGGGAAACAGACGGTGCAAGGGTGTCTAGGGCAGAGGAGAGAGTGGCATTGTACTTGGAAACAGCCTTGTCAACGGACTTGGAGGACGTGATGGACGGGAGGAGATCGGAGATACTAGCGGATAAGGTGGGGGGGGTCAACAGCCTGGAGATTCCTGGAGGTAGTGGTTAGTGTTGGGCGGGACTGAGGGGGAGGGTGATGAAGTGTGAATGTGATCAGGTGATGGTCAGAAATGGGAAGAGCAGAGACGCAGAGATTAGAGGGTGAGCAGGTAGAGGAGAGGACGAGATCAAGACAGTGACCAGATTTGTGAGTAGGGGTGGTGGAGCTCAGTTGGAGGTTAAAGGAGGAAGTTAGGGTGAGGAATTGAGAAGCGTATGAGTTGGATGGGTTATCAGTGTGTATGTTGAAGTCACCAAGAATGAGGGATGGGGATGGGGGCTCAAGAAAAACGGAGAGCCAGGCATCGAAATCAGTAAGGAAGGAAGGGAGGGACTTATCAGGGGGGCGGTAGATGACTGCAACTCGGAGTGGCAGCGGGTAGAATAGACGAATGGAATGGACTTCAAAAGATGAGAAGCAGTGAGACTGTGGTAGGAGGAGGGGTTGAAAACTGCAGGAGGGCAAAAGTAGTAGGCCAACGCCGCCACCGCGGCTAGCTGTGCGGAGCGAAAGGGAGAAAAGGTAGCCTCCGTGGCAAAGGGCTGCGACTGAGGCAGAGTCGTCGGGGGTGAGCCAGGTTTCGGTTAGGGCGAGCAGATGGAGGGAATGGGAGATGAAGAGATCATGGGTGAAGGTAAGTTTGTTGCAGATTGAGTGGGCATTCCACAGGGCACACGAGAAGGGGAGGGAGGAAGGGGGGAGGAGGGGAATGGAGATGAGATTGGAGATATCTCGGGAACGTTTGCATAGATGAGACGAGGACATGTGTGGTGGACCTGGGTTGGGATTGATGTCTCCCGCGGATAGCAGGAGAAGGAGCAAGAGAGAGCGGAGAAGGGTGGGGGAGGTAGGGCGACAAAGGCGCCGAAGACGGGATGCATAGAGGAGGAATGGGGAAGGGTTCATGGCAGGAAGGAGGTGCTGGAGGTTGAGAGCTAGGAAGGAGGAGGAGGACAGTAGGGATGGTGAGGTGGAGGGGGTTAGGGGTAGGTAGGGTATTGCAGTAGTAAGCAGGACGGGGGGGATGGGTAGTGAGTTCGTGTGGTAGACAGCGGAGGGAGGGGGAAGAGATTGGGGAGGGATAGGGCGAGGAATAGAATGTGAAAGGGGGCCATAGGTAGTGAGAGAGGTAGGGAGTGAGTGAGCAGGCAAGTTGGACAAGCTGGTGGGGTGGAGCAAGCTGATGCAGATGGACTGGATGCTGTATTAAGCGGGCTGGAGCAAGCTAGTGCAGATGGACTGGATCGAGCAGGGGAAGCTGGATCAGGCTGACTGGAGCAAGCAGGATTAGGCGGGCTGGAACAGCAGGAGCAGAAGGCTGGAGAGCTGGATCAGGCTGACTGGAGCAAGCTGGATTAGGCGGGCTGGAACGGCAGGAGCAGGTGGCTGGAACAAGCAGGAAGAGCTGGTTCCGGCGGAGGTTGGAGCAGATGGACTGGGACGAGCAGGAAGAGCTGGATCAGGCGGGCTGGAGCAAGCTGGATTAGGCAGGCTGGAACAGCTGGAGAGGCTGGAACGAGCAGGGAGAAGCTGGATCAGGCGGACTGAAGCAAGCTGGATTAAGTGGGCTGGAACAGCAGGAGCAGGTGGCTGGAACAAGCAGGAAGAGCTGGATCCGACGGGGGCTGGAGCAGATGGACTGGGACGAGCAGGAAGAGCTGGATCCGACGGAGGCTGGAGCAGGTGGACTGGAACGAGCAGGGGGAGCTGGATCAGGTGGGCTGGAGCAATCTGGATTAGGCGGGCTGGAATAGCTGGAGAAGCTGGAACAAGCAGGGAGAAGCTGGATCAGGCGGATTGGAGCAAGCTGGATTAGGCAGGCTGGAACAGCCTGAGCAGATGGACTGGACCGAGCAGGGAGAAGCTGGATCAGATGGAGTGGATCAGATGGAGTGGAACAAGCTGGACGAGCTGGATCAGGCGGGTTGGACCAAGCTGGAGCAAGCAGGAAGAAGCTGGATCCAACGGACTGGAATAGGGTGGTGGAGATGGACTGGAATGAGCAGGGAGAAGCTGGATCAGATGGAGTGGAACAAACTGGACGAGCTGGATCAGGCGGGCTGGACCAAGCTGGAGCAAGCAGGAAGAAGCTGGATCAGACGGACTGGAACAGGGTGGTGGAGATGGACTGGAACGAGCAGGGAGAAGCTGGATCAGATGAAGTGGAACAAGCTGGACAAGCTGGGTCAGGCGGGCTGGACCAAGCTGGAGCAGATGGCTGTAGTAAGCAGGGGGGGCTGGAAAAGCTGGGTCAGCAAAGTGGAGCGAGCTGGAGCAGGCAGATGGAGCAGATGGAACAGAGCAGGCAGGCAGATGGAGCAGGTGAGGCAGGCGGATGGGTTAGAGCAGGCAGGAGGGAAGAGCTGGGCCTACAGACTGAAATAAGGTGGGGCCGATGGACTGTCTCCCATGGTCTCTGCCCATGCCCCGGTCGGCCCGACGCACAGGACGCTGTTATCTGATTAATGAGAAAAATATATTAAATATATTTGTTTTTATTTTCTTTTTTATTTATCAGAAATTCAAATATTTACATCAATCATCTTGAACATGCAAAAATGAGATCATCATAGAATAATATAAAGGAAAAGAAATATTTTTCATTCAATTCAAAGTAACAATCTCAAAAATAAAGTCCTCTACATAGGGGGGGGGGGGGGGGGGGTTGAAGAAATAACTACAAAGGAAATAGCACCATATTCCAGTATATTAATAAATGATAGCTATCTGAAGACGAGTTGTAGATGAAAGTCCAACTTAAAGATGAGTAGAGGTCCCTAAAGGTATTTTATCCATAAGAAACAAATAAAGCTGAGATGATTTAAAAAAAAAAAAAACGTACTTAACAACACACTTGCAAGGATATTTCAAATGGAAGGTTGCTCCAATCTGTAAGACCTTAAGATGTAGTAATAGAAAATGTTGTCTTTTTTTCTGAGTAATGTGTGCAACATCAGGAAAAACATAAATTTTCAACAATTAAGGTCTTTTTTTTTAAGGAAAAAGTTTCTTAATATACAGTTGTGGTCCAATTCTAAACAGAATGAAACAGAGTGGAAGCAATAGTTTGCAATTCAATTGAAGTCTCTAGAAAAGTCATTACTCTCATAGCATTAACACCCACAGCAGGCTCCAAAGAATCAGATGAAACACCAACAACCACCTGCTTAGGTTTTAATTGAAAATAATAAGCCTTAGTTACCAAAGGCTAATTCTGGTATTTTTAAGACTTCAATGAACGCTAACGTAATGCTTCACTGTATTTCTCATACCGGAATTGGCGATCGCCATCACGGTACTATGTAAGCCACATTGAGCCTGCAAATAGGTGGGAAAATGTGGGATACAAATGCAACAAACAAATACATAAATAAATAAATAAATAAACTAAATATTTTCTAAACAACTCTCATGAGTAAATCTTAGGTACTGTAGGAAAACATAATAAATGTTGATTTCTATTCCAAATAATTTCTTCAGATTCTCCAATATATTGTGAAGAAGCAAATTATCTTTAATTAATGCAGCATTTTGTTAATAAATGGACTCTACTTTACTTTCTCCTGCTTGAATGTGAGCAGTTATAGTGCTTAATTTTTGTTGTACTTTCATCTTTTCTGTAAATTCCTTATGTGGAATAGATTGAGTATAAAATTACTGAACAGCTTACCCAATTCTTCTTATTCTTAAGAATATCCATACTGGGACAGACCAATGGTCCATCGGCGCTACAAAAATAAAAATATTTTTTGTAGTGCCAGAAATGGCGCATGCTGGGAGTGGGAAGTACCGCCGGGCTGCTGTGGTAGCCCGGTGGTACTTCCAGTTTAGCAAGCGGGTGTACCGCTGCTTAGTAATAGACCCCCCTAAGTGACTTGCCCAAAGTCACAAGGAGTTGCAGTGGGATTTGAACATCCATGCCAGTGTTGTTACTTATTAAAGTTGTTATTGGACTACTTTGGTCTGTTCTCACTTTGGGAGACCAATAGATGGCACCCAAAGTTAGGTGACGGAATGATGCATGCTAAGCGTGAATTCCTTAAAGGCAGTTCCTACTAGCTTAATTACTAGCTTGGCATTTTTGTGCCTAATTATAGGTGTGATTATCTAGGTCTTCCAAAATCTGGTATAAATGCTTATGCCTAGCTACTGTCAGGCACGGAAATGAAAGTATTCTGTAATTCTACACCTAAATCCTGGAATGCCTATGACCCACCAATGATTCTCCCTTAACTGCACCACCTTTGGAATTGCATGTGCAATAAATTAGGCACACAAGGTCCAGTGTCTCTCTCTTTTTCTTCTCTTCACTTCCCAGGGGTCCAGCATCTCTCCATCTCCCTGTTTTTCCTGCTCCCACGGTTCTTCAAACTTACATTATCGGTGGTGGCTGCAACTCATACCGGCTGCCTTTGGTCTGTTCCAGGGGTTTAGTTCTGCTGAATCACCCTTCCTCAAAGCAACTTCCTGTTTCCATGTTGGCAATACGTGGCAGAGGAAAGGCCCCAGAGCCACCCAAAGGCCAGAGAGAGGTTGGACCACAGGAGGGGGTGAAGGGAAGAAAGAATTCTTTGCTTCAGTCTTTACCTGTACCAAAACGTTTTTTAATGGTGATGATGTGGAGGAACTTAAAGATATCTCAGTGAACCTGGAAGATGTACTGAGCCAAAATGACAAATTAAAGAGTAGTAAATCACCTGGACTGATGGTATACACCTCAGAGTACTGAAAGAACTCAAACACAAAATTGCTGTTCTGATGTTAATAATCTCTAACCTGTCGTTAAAATCATCCATAGTACCTCAAGATTAGAAGTTGGCCAATGTAATACCAAATTTTAAAAAGGGTTCCAGGGTGATCTGGAAAATTACAGACTGGTGAGCCTGACATCAATGCTTGGCAAAATAGTGGAAACTATTATAAAGAATAAAATTATTGAACACATAGACAAGCATGATTTAATGGGACAGAGTCAACATGGATGCAGCCAAGGGAAGTCTTACTTTACCAATTTGCTTTATTTCTTTGATGGCATGAGTACTGTTGCTACTAATCATTTTTATAGTGCTACTAGATGTACACAGCGCTGTACACATTACATGTAGGTAATTTCTCTGTCTCTAGTGGGCACAAAATCTAAGATTTGTACCTGGGGCAATGAAGGGTTAAGCGTCTTACCCAGTATCACAAGGAGCTGCAGCAGAAATGAATAAACTTGTGGATAAAGGTGAGCTAGTTGATGTAGTGTATCTAGATTTTCAGAAAGCTTTTGAGAGACTCATGAAAATTTTTAAAAGCCATGGGATAGGAGACAATGTTCTGTTATAGATTAGGAACTGGTTAATGGATAGAAAACAGAGGGTAGGGTTAAATGGCCATTTCTTTCATTGGAGGAGTATGAATAGTGGAGTGCCCCAGGGATCTGTACTGGGATCGGTGCTATTTAACATATTTATAAATGATCTAGAAATGGGATTAAGTAAGGTAATTAAATCTACAGATGACATAAAACTATTCAAAGTTGTTAAAATGCAGGCATAAGCCCTATTTGCCTTCTAACTAATTAACAGTAACAATACTTAAGAATTATTTACTTTCTCCTTCTCTAACAAAAAGTTTCCAAATGTGTGGAGTCCATAAAAATATATGAATTATTCCCAAATCTTATCAGGCACTTACAAGGAAACTTCAAGAAAAAAGATGCTCCCAAAGTCAAGACCCTCAGTCTTAATTGATTGAAGGCCTTATGTCTCAACTGAGTTGGCCTAGCAACATCTTGGAAAATCATAATAGTTTGCCCATAAAAGGGAACTGTTTTCTTAGCAAAATAAGCTTTTAAAAATTATCTTCTTAAGTTCTTTTAATTGAAAAGATACCAACAATATAGCCCTCTTCATTATAGATTCTTGTCAGGATTCAAGACCCGCCCCGGGTGTCAGCCGCCCTCGCTACGGCACTGTACTCCTGGGATCATTTCTACTGGTTTGTGTATTGTATGTTTGAGATATTGCAGTAGCGTGTTGCCATAGTTTATTGACAGTATTTCTGGGATAAGCAGTATAAAATATATTATACTGTTTTGGGATCTTGCCAGGTACTTGTGACCTGGATTGGCCACTGTTGGAAACAGGATGCTGGGCTTGATGGACCTTCGGTCTGTCCCAGTATGGCAATACTTATGTGCTTATATAGGTGCTAATTGAGCACCCTGTAATTTAAATGAAACAGGATACTGGGCTAGATGGACCATTGGTCTGACCTAGTATGGCTACTCTTATGTTCCAAAGCTAATGAAGCTAGTTCAGTAATTAAAAAAAATCTAGTTATATATATAGTTTCCTAGAGTGTATTTATCCTTCAAACAAGCATAATGTTCTAATAAATGATGGCACTTATGTTCTATTATTTCCTGTCTCGTTAAAGTTGAAAGGTTTCCATTATCACCGGGGCTTAAAGTTCTTCCTGAACCCAGTTGTGAAATGCAATGTATTTAATTGGAAAATCACATGCAATCAATACCATTTTTGAGCATTCTTGTAGACTATTAGAAGTAAAGCTGAGTTAATTAACTAGAAAATGTTTTGATCCCACTGAATTATTGTGTAAGTTTGATGGACAATTTTGCTAAGTGTACCATAGCTCTAACTGAAACTAAATATCTAACAAGTAAACATGATAGATACAATATATCCCCAATTTAAAAAAAATAGAAGCCATTCAGACCTGGATAAGACTGAGGGTATTCCTAATAGTTGCTGAATATTGTAGACGCTCTATCTCAATATTTCACATGATTCACATCACTTATCAAGATATGTAGATTAAGAGCTCCTTTAGTAATCAATTTTGCAAAATAAGCCAATAGGGTATTGATAAACCTTTCCATGGGTCTCTGTAAGAATCCAGCTCTTACTATACATACACAACTATGGAAGAAAGTGCAAGTGGGCACTCCTATGTGGCCATGTCATCAAAGGGGAATCATGCAGGATGCTGTTTAGCCCAACAGTGGTCCTGCCATAGAGAAATATAAGCTTCACCAAACACTGATAACTGATCAAGTGTAGAAAGGCAGGAAGCCCCACAAGCTCATATCACTTTGTATCTGTACTCACCGGAGCCGACAAACACCTCCCGGTACTATGTAAGCCACATTGAGCCTACAAATATGTGGGAAAATGCAGGATACAAATGCAACAAATAAATAAATAAACGTGTTTAGGAGATGGCAGGCCATCTCCCGATTTGTGTCGTTAGATGGCCAGCCTCGTTCGAAAATAAGCAGGATAGTGGAGTTGGAGGGGGTGCAGAGAGGAGCGACGGGGATGGTACAGGGGATGGGATGGCTTCCCTGTCATGGTGGGCTAAAGGGGCTGGGACTTTTCGGCTTGGGGGGGGGGTGCTGCTGGGGGGAGATATGGTAGAGGTCTATAAGACCTGGCTGAAGACCTACTTGTTCAGAGAGAGTTACAAAGAGAATCCTCCATAATGTCTTGACTCCTTCTCTACATCAGTACTAGCCAATATTGAACTCTCTTACTTTAGATACTTTAATCGACATTATCATTACTAAACATTATACCTTGTCCTACTCCCATTTACATGTTTTGAATTAATTATTTATTCATCTACTTCTAACTTACCTGTTATTCTTTGTACCTTATTTGCAACAATACTCTATATTCTGTTAATGGTGTTCGCCTTTGCAACATAATGTAAGCCACATTGAGCCTGCAAATAGGTGGGAAAATGTGGGATATAAATGCAACAAACAAATAAATAAATAAATAAATAAAATTGAAGTTGGTGGCAAAGTAGAGAAGCAGACCAGAGAGAGCATGAGAAAATATCCTTGACATAAATATGATCTTGAAAGATGGGGCCATATCCAGAAATAAGTATCAATATGGATTTATGATCACTTTTAAATGCACGCAAAAAAATGCTATAAAAAGGAAGACATTTTGGGATTTATGATTATATATAGCATACATAAACAAAGCATGAGTTATTGCCCCTTATATAGGGCCTCTTTGAGTACACTTCACTAGTTATTCCCAGGGCGGAAAATGAGTGGAAGCCCATTTAATTCCTATGGGTTTCCTTTCATTTGCTGCACAGGAATCGCTAGCGCAGCTTAGTAAAAGAAGCCCATATTTTATTTGACTCCAAAGTTTTAGGTTCTAGTTTAAAGCAGGTAATTTATATTTGTGTGACATGCTGTTCATATGATCCATTTAAATTTAGACATTATTTAGGGCCCCTTTTACTAAGCCATGTAGGCGCCTACGCATGCCCAATGCTCGCCAAATTGGAGTTACTGCCCAGTTACCGCGTGGCCCTTGTGGTAATTTCAATTTTGGCGCATGTCCACTACACACGTCTGAAAATAATTTTTATTTTATGGTGCACATAGCAGACGCATGCCAAGTGGCATCTGATGCGCATAGGTCATTACCGCCCGAATTCTTTACCGCTAGGTCTATGGCTGGCGGTAAGGTCTCACACCTAAAATTTTGATTTTGCCACACGTCCATTTTCGGCAAAAAAACAGAGGCATTTTTTGCAGGCGCGCTGAAAAATGGATCTGTGTGTGCTCAACACCCGTGCCTACACTACCGCAAGCCATTTTTTAGCGCGTCTTTGTAAAAGGACCCCTAAATTTTGAGAATTCTTTTCTGAGGAGTTTGGAGAGAAAAGGACATTTCTCTGGGCAAGGAAACGCTATTTTGCTCTGTGTTTGATGATTTAAAGATTGGGATAAAACAGAAACTGTAGGCTTATTGATAAAATCAGTTTGATTTTAAAAAGTAAACTTTATCATTAACTAGTTTAAATAGTGTAAAACCTGTTTCCTTATATTTTTATACTTGAACTTTCTCTCAAAGGTTGAAACTTAACTGTTAGTCTACAGCATTAACAGCCTCTAGAAGGCACAGCAGGGTTTAGTTCAGTCTTCCTTAAGAAACAAACTTTAGTTATAAATTAGTTTAAATACAGTAAAACCCTTTCCCCCATAGTTTTAAACTTGAACTTTTTGCCAGACTCTTAAAGCCTAGAGCATTAAAAAGGATAGTAGCAGAGCAGGGTCAAGCTTTCTTTCTTTGTTTTTTTAAATTAATTTCTTTAAAAATATTATATCCATCAATAGTATGAATGAAGAAATAAGAATCAAATATAGAGGAAATACTAATATTACAAAGATAACAAAAATGAATCACTTTAGCCCACAAAGTTGGGAGTAAAGTAGAAATAAAAAATAAGGAAAAATGAGCAGGGTCAAACATTCTGACTTAAAAAGAACAAGTTATTTTCTGTTCTTTACCAGATGGAGAGGAAGCAATGCTTCTGACCTGAATTAGGTGTTAATTAAGGTACCGTGAGAAAGGTAGAATAGATGCAGAGGTAATTAGAGTAATCTGATTGCTGTGTTAATTATCAAAGGAACTGTTTAAAGCAGTCCCCTTAGAATCAAAGGCTATATAGAGGCAGATGCACAAAACTTTAATGAGCCTTTAACGACCCTCCAACGAGGAAATTTTGATCCGTTGCATATATCAAAGGGCTTTTACCGACGAAGCTAGCAGCTAACGAAAACGGAATGCAGATGAGCAATTCCTGTACAAACCCCATTGTAGCGAGATGCACTAACCTTTTCCGATTGCCTTTACGCAGGAAAAACGTAGGAAATCTAACGAGAGGTCTGGACCTCTCGTTGTGGCTGCGTGGGCCTGGAAAACCTTTAAAAAAAAAACAAACAAACCTTGAGCCAATCCCAGCACATTAGCTGAGCTAAACGCGCTGTGATTGGCTCAGCTGAGTGACGCACGTTGTCCAAAAAAGTGCCTGCAGCATCAGAGCCAGATTTTTTGTTTAATAAAGCTTCTAAAGAAAAACGTGAATCCTTCTAAAGAAAAACGTGAATCAACTGCACTCTCCTGCTAGGATCATAAACACTTGCTTTAGGAGCAGGTTATGGACGGGATCACAGTGGTCTTTTGTTACAAGGGGGTTTATGAAGGACTCAATTGCACTCTCCTGCTAGGATCATAAACGCTTGCTTTAGGAGCAGAAGACGGGGATCACAGTGGTCTTTTGTTACAAGGGGGTTTATGAAGGACTCAACTGCACTTTCCTGCTACCACAGAGCTAAACGCAGGTCCCGAACCCCCCTTGCAGGTTTGTGTGGGTTTTTCTTTTGTTTTGCTTGCTCTGGGCATGCTTTAGGAGCCGATTATCACAGTGAAAGAGGTCTTTTGTTACAAGGGGGTTTATGAAGGACGTCATTCTGAAGTCTTGAAAAGGACTTCTTCAACTGCACTTTCCTGCTACGATTACAAAGCTAGAGGCTCGCACGTCCCAATCCCCCCCCCCTTGCACGCCCACGTCTGATGTAAGCAACCTATGTAGGTTTAATACGTTTGTGACATGCGCAGAGCAGCCAGCAAAACGCTTGGCTGCTCTGCGCATGCTTTAGGAGCCGATTACGGACCGGGATTACGATTCTTTGATACATTGTACTTTTCAATACCGCACCGGGCATGTGTGACTTGTTTTTTTGGTGCATTCTTCGTTTTTTAAAAATCATTAGGGACTTTAACGATTTAGATTTTTTAACGTTTGGTTGATGCATCTGGCTCATAGAGAGGAAAGATCCCAGGTAACCTTCATTTCTGAGGAGTTCTAAGAGAAGAGGACATTTCTTTGGGTAAGTGAGCATTATTTTGCTTTGTGCTTTGGTGATTTAAAGACTGAGACAAAGATAAATTGTAGGCTTATTGGCATTTCAATTAATGAAATTTTTAAATAAACATGATATTTTGCATAACTCACAATCAGGTTTTAGAAGGTTGATATCCAGCTGGCTGAAGAAGAAGGCTATCAGATCATTTATTAGTGCCACTTTGGCCATCCCTGCGATGTCCATTCCATCTTCTTTCATGATTGTACAGGTCAGGTACAACAACATATTGTTCAAATCCAAATAATCTTCACCGTCACCGGCTACATAAAAGTCAAGCAATGCAGTTTCCGATAAGGCCAATAAATGCGGTATTTCCACATAAAAAATTTTTTTTCGATACTGGTTTGTGTGGGTGACAATTGAAAGAGGTCAAATTCTGATTTAATGCGTTCTTCTGAGCCATTGTGTACAAAATCCATTATTTTTTCCTCTGAAGCTGTAGAGGGCGGTGTCGGAGGGTAGACATCACTTTCCATCACATGACCCCATCCAAGATGGTGGCCAGTAGTGTAAACAGGAAATTATGTAGTTCTATTTGCTTGTCCTGTTTAGATTGTAAGCTCTTTGAGCAGGGACTGTCTTTTCATGTTTGGTGTACAGCGCTGCGTATGCCTTGTAGCGCTAAAGAAGTGATAAGAAGTAGTAGTGTCCAATGGTAGCTGCTATCTTGGAAAAATGGGCATGGCTATGACATCACTTCTTGTGATATCACCAAAAGGGGTGGGACCTGTGGGCAGGGTTATACAAAAGGGTATGGCCTGGGCAGGGCTGTGGCATCACATACAGTGACACCATCAAGTGGGTGGGGCGTGGATGGGGCTTGGGTGTGTCCTCACATCTGATTGGTTGAGAACTCAGAAGGGGGCATGTCACCTGTCAAAGTCAATTAGTTTGACAAATTCAGGTTAGATATACTACTGGCTGATAAGTTCAAATACCTTTAATTACCCTTGAGAAAAAGCATTCTCTCAGATTGCCTTGGTTCTCTTACAAAGAGATGACCCATATTCAAAATGCTGAGCTGATGAATGACTCTGCTTATTAGGCTGTTCTATTCTATTCCTTCTGAGTCTTATATACTGACCGTTTTTCCAAAAAAAGGATACACAGCAGTTCACAGAGCAAGAAATTTCTACAGCAAGAAAGAATAACAAAATCAAAATAATACAGCTAATAAAAACTCATAAACTAAAATTAATTGGCAGGCAATGCATTCCAATAACATGCCCCCTGAAAAGAAAAGAATAATGAAAATAATAATGTGTTTGCAACATAAATCTAAGGTTTAGGTGTACTCCCTTCTCCTGAGGCACCACCTTCAAAATGGTGGGGCCCTGCCATGGCTGGTGCATCCTGGGATATACCGGGTGGGGCTTCAAACTCCCTTATATAGTATTGAAGCCACATCCAGTGCATTTCAGGATGCACTGGGCAGCGCAGAGTGCTGCCATTTTGAAGGCGGTGCCCCAGGAATAGGGAGTGATATTCCCTCCTCCCTTTTAAAGATATGATGGAGGGTTGTAGGATACTAAGCCACCAGGGTGAGTTAGCTTAGGGTTGCCCACTGGGCCACCAGGGTCAGTTTTTGGTGTTGGGGTAGGGGGGCTAGGATCCACCGGATCTCCAGACCCCTGTGCCCTTCTGTTGAGGGGTGGGGAGAAGAAGGCCACCAGGAAAACTTGGCATGGGAGGGTTAGGGGGCTGGAGGCCCACCAGACCTCCAGCTCCCATGCCTGGGGGATGGAGATGGAAGAAGGTCAATGGGCCACCATGGAAACTTGTCAGGGGTGGTTAGGCTCCCTATTCTGGGCTCCCCTATGTCCGGGCTCCTATTTCCTCCCCAATGCTCCACAAATGCTAACACCAGCTTCAAGCTGGTATAGGGTTTGCTGGGGAAGCAGTGCCAATGTTTGGTGTACTGCCTGCTGAGCACTGGGGAGGAATAGTTAATGCCCTGTTTATTATGCATTTTGCATGCTACTTGCAGTCAGAGCCCATAAGAACATTGTTTCACATGCTCGCAAGCTCTGATCATGGGGCAGGAGCAAACACGGGCACTAGTATGGCGCAAATAACCTCTAGCACCCGCATTTGCTTCTGATCATCGGCCTAAGAGAGACGCTGAGTTGAAGCATATGACTCAGGGCAAGATGCACTAAACTAAACAAGCCTTTAATGAGCCTTTAACGAGCCTTTAATGAACAAGTGTTTAACCGTGGCATGCACTAAAGGCCATTTTCCGACGGCGGTAGCAGCTAATGAAAACGGAATGCAGATGAGCAAATTGTGCAGAAACTCTATTGTAATGTGATGCACTAACCTTTTCCGATAGCCTTAACGGTGGAAATCGCCGGAAAATTTAACAAGAGGTTGTACCTCTCGTTGGGGCTGCGCTAGTTCGAAAAATTGTCAAAAACGTATGCCATATATGCCGCCCGAAGACACCGTGCCGCTCACCTCCCCGTTTTTCAATCAGCTGATATCGGAGAGTGCAGTTGAAATCGTCCATCACAAAAATAGCCTTCCATTTTGGCCAAAAATAGCCTTCCATTTTGGCCAAAAATAGCCTTCCATTTTGGCCAAACAATAAACCTTCCTTTTTGGCCGTGCTTCACTCAGCTGAGAGACCTGGAAGTCTCTGAGCCAATCACAGCGCGTTTAGCTCTCAGCTAAATGCGCTGTGATTGGCTCAGAGACTTCCAGATCTCTTAGCTGACTGTGAAGCACGGCCAAAAAAGACATTTTTATTATTTGGGTGTGAATAATGGCCAAAATGGAAGGCTATTTTTGTGATGCACGCTTTCAACTGCACTCTCCGATATCAGCTGATTGAAACAGGGGTGAGCGGTGCGGCGTCTTCGGGCAAGGTGATATCATAGGTTTGGCGATTGTGCGCATGTGGTTTCCTATACCGCTGGCGGAGATTACACCAGATTAACGATACTTTCATGCATCCCACGTTTGAATACCGCGCCAAACATGTGCGTCTTTTTTTTTTAGTGCATCCTTCGTTTTTTCTAAAACGGTAATGACTTTTACGTTTTCGGTTGTTTTACGTTTTGTTGATGCATCTGGGCCTCGGTCAGTGTGCTTTTTTCTGACCAGAAGCTTTGAAACAAAGGTTTTATGCTGAGATCTTAGGGAAGGAGGGGCTGCAAGAGGACCCCCTTTTTAACAGCTCAGAAAAATACAGACATTGAGTTGGAATGCATAAGAAAGGAAAATATGAGCCTCCAGCTTAGATTGTAAGCTCTTCGAGCAGGGACTGTCCTTCCATGTTAAATTGTACAGCGCTGCGTAACCCTAGTAGCACTTTAGAAATGTTAAGTAGTAGTAGTAGTAGTAGTAATTAGACACAGCTCCATTTTCTCAGAAGGATAGGGTAAGCCATCTACAGCTGAACTTATCTGATATTCAGATAAAGAACTCTGTGCTGTACTCCACCTCCCTTAAACAGAAAGCAGATTTAGCAGATTTACAATCTCCCTATGCACAACTTCAGCAAGAAAAAGATTTATTGCTTGATCTGTGAAATCCAATAAAAACATATTTGATGCCTCACACAGCAATGCTTCCTTGCTTAGGGATCAGCTTCTTGCAATCCAGCAAGATCCAGGAGCTGCAGGTTTCTCCTCTCCCCTCCCCCTCTTGGCTTCACACAGTTCAGCCTGACTCTGTGAAAGAAGCCAACCCTTTGTTCTGGGGCAATCCACATCTCTGCCTCAGGGTGGGCAAAACTCTCAGCTCTATGGCCCCCTCCTTTTTTGTAGTGAAGTCACAGCCAGAGCTGAGATTTCCCTATAACTCTGGGATAAAGTCTGTTCCCAGAGGAGTCTCACTGTCCCAGTCTTTTTCCCAAGGCAGGAAAACCTCAGCCCCCCCCCCCCCCCCCCCCCCCCACCGTTAATGCAGGTTCTGATACTTGACATTCAGTCTGATCCAACCTTCCACATCATACTGCAGTGTTGCCAGATGGAAAAAATTTGTCACGCCCAAAGCCAGCCCCAAAACAGCCCCAAACCCCCGCACAAAGTCAATTTGCATGTGAATGACATCATTAATAAATATTAATGAGGTCATTTTCATACAAATGATGTCATTAAGCCCGCCTTCGTGGGGCTTCTACTGGCCGCGGGAAAACTAGCAAACCCGCAGCTGCCGAAAAAAATGCCGGCGGGGCAACAAGAATCCACCCAAAATCCCACAACCCGCACGTGGCGTGAAAAAGCTGCAGCGGGTCGCGTAAGGGAGCCCGATTGGGCGGGAAAACCGCCCATCTTGCAACACTGTACTGCACTACCAAGTGATGTTGAGTTTAAATCTGAGCCACTTATCCCAGCCTCGCATTCTAACAGGTAGCCACTAGGTGGCAACTCTCTCACATTGAAACAGCAGGCTCAGGTTGTAAAGAATCTAAAAACACTATGTGCTTCCCCCCTATTCTATTTCAAACTTCAACAATTGAAGTATGTGACTGACTTATTGGATTCTCTCCATATTTCTAATGAAGCTGATAGGAAATCATTGCTTAGATTTACCTTCACACAGGATTGCCATGAGAATCTGCTAGTAATTCTGGGTGATGCTGCCTCTTTTGAAACAGTAGGAGAGCATCTCATTAAATAGTATAGTCTCTATACTGATGCCACTGATTCTAGAAGTCAGGCATATCAGCTGCACTGTGCTTCTCTTGAGAGTCCTTGTGTATTTGCATATAGGCTTAGGCAGCTTTTCTTTCAGGGTATCACTTCTTCCCATGATCAGCCTTGAATATGGGGACTTTAGAAATTTGTTTCTTAAGGCTATGCCTGACCTTCTCCAGTCTCTCTTGGCAGGTTACAAAGAGGAATCCTTTTCATGTCTTCTCAAACGTGCTGAAGATATTTATGACACCTCGCCTATGAAACCTGCGGCAGACGCTCCGAAGCAACCCTCTTCGTAGAAGCCTAAGCAGCAGAAACAAAGTGTCAGTGCTGTCCATGCTGCATTGTCCCTCAAGCTTAATGCTTTTCCTTTACAGGTGCTGTCTCCACCAACTGACTGGTGCCCCACCTGTGGTGAATCCCCAATGCCAGGCTAAGAAGAAACGCTTCAACAGAAGAAAATGGGTGGTGGTTGAGAAAAATCTGTGAACTGGAAGCATACATCAGGCAACTAGAAGCGGCTCAATGGAATGCGGCTGCTGCTACAGCTCCCATGCCACAACCCCTGCTACACACCACGAAAGAGGGAAGCCCAAGAAGTCCCAAAACAAGTCCACTAGAAACCGCTTACAGAGGCACTTGAAGTTGTCAGTGCTGTTGTGGTGGCTTCCACATTCTCTTTCTTGGATGAGGAAGATCAGGCATGACTAACCACATCTATTATACTTTCCCAGGTTGTCTCCCATGTTCACAACAGCTCACCTCCTACTGTACTTTAGACCGTCTCTTCTCCTGCTCCTGACTCGTCCATGGACTCAAAGTGGATCCCGTCAATGGACGCACAAGTATTTTCGAGGTAAACTATGCCTACAGGGATAGAGGTATATCTTGGCTATTACTCTCCAGCATGTGCTTCCCTGTCAGCGTCCCATTGATACTGTTTCTGAAGTGACATTGATTACTGAAGGATTGTTTTACAGGCTTGTGACTTCCTTAGGTGATCAGCAGGGGCATTTTCGAAAGAGAAGGGTGCCCATCTTTCAACACAAATCGGGAGATGGGCATCCTTCCCTCAGGGTCGCTCAAATCGGCATAACTGAAAGCCGATTTTGGGCGCCCTCAATTGCAGTCCATTGCGGGGACAACCAAAGTTCACGGGGGCGTGTCAAAGGCGTAGCGAAGGCGGTACTGGGCCGTGCTTAAGAGATGGGCATCCTCGGCCAATAATGGAAAAAAGAAGGGCGTCCCTGACGAGCATTTGGCCAACTTTACTTGGTCCCTTTTTTTTCACGACCAAGCCTCAAAAAGGTGCCCGAACTGACCAGATGACCACCAGAGGAAATCGGGGATAACCTCCCCTTACTCCCCCAGTAGTCACCAACCCCCTCCCACCCAAAAAAAAATTAAAAAACATTTTTTCCAGCCTCTATGCCATCCTCAAATGTCATACCCAGCTCCATCACAGCAGTATGCAGGTCCATGGAGCAGTTTTTAGTAGGTGCAATGCACTTCAGGCAGGCGGACCCAGGTCCATCCCCCCTACCTGTTACACTTGTGGTGGTAAATGTGAGCCCTCCAAAACCCACCAAAAACCCACTGTACCCACATGTAGGTGCCCCCCTTCACCTACATGTGGGCTATGGTAGTGTTGTACAGTTGTGGGGAGTGGGTTTTGGGGGGCTCAGCACACAAGGTAAGGGAGCTATGCACCTGGGAGCTTTTTCTGAAGTCCACTGCAGTGCCCCCTAGAGTGCCCGGTTGGTGTCCTGGCATGTGAGGGGGACAAGTGCACTACAAATGCTGGCTTCTCCCATGACCAAATGCCTTGGATTTGGTTGTTTTTGAGATGGGCGTCATTGGTTTCCATTATCAGCGAAAACCGAGGTCGACGATCTCAACATTTAGGTCGACCATCTCTTAGGTCGACCTAAATGTTGAGGTTTGGGCATCCCTGACTGTATTATCGAAACTAAAGATGGACACCCATCTTGTTTCAATAATAAGAGATGCCCTGCTCCTTCGAGGGGACATCCTCAGAGATGGACGCCCTTAGAGATGGTCATCCCCATTCGATTATCCCCCTTCAGGTCACTCTGCATGTTAGGCCCTGTGACTTGTTACTGATTGCTTATGGTAATCAGCACATTGCCATGGTAGAGAAAGTATGGCTTACCTTGCAGCTTGGGAAAATGTCTGTTATATACCCTGCCATAATCACTAGGAATTCAGGTGAGGAATTCTTAATGTGAAGTGAACTCTTGAAGATATTGCGGCCTATTCTGGACTGCGTTACCAGGTCATCTGGTCCCCATTCCTTATGAGATAAAAAGGTACATGACTATTATGATGAATGGTACATTTCTTTTGAATATGTTCAGATTCTTCATTGATCTTTTTATGTCAGGGGCTTGACTTGAAAAAGCGGAGTCGAGACACGTGTCGGTATATTGCCCCATGAGAAGTGCATATGGATTTTAAGTCCCCTGAAACCATTGAGTAAGATATATACACATATTTTGCAATTTCAAGAATTTATGAAGTGCTTTCAAGTATATTTCTTTAAAAAAATGGACCGATGATGAGAAAAGGTGGAAATTACCACTGCCTCACTATATAAGTAGCAGAGTACTGCCTCTGATGGTCCGAAGATACCTTCTTATGTGAATGATATTTTGATTCAGTATAGCAGCAATTGATTTTTAGTATATGCTTTAGTATTATTCAATTGCTGTTTGAAAATATATATTAAATTGTGGGCATTTTTTGACTACTAACATTAGTGCATGGTCATTAATACAAAAAATACAAAAGGTCATTGTTACAGCTGTGGGTAATAATGGTCTTATTATACAAAACCTGTGTAAGGGCACGCTAAGGCCATGTTTTACAGCAGTTTAGAAAAAGTGCCCCATAGTAATATACTATTTGGCGCAGTCTTCAAAAATATCAAACTGGCTACATGCAATCGGATAGGGACCATACAGCTAAATTTAACAACCTAAGTTTTACAGATAGCTACATTTAACCTGCCCAGTTCAGGTAGGGTCTATGGTTGGGATTAATTGTGGGAGAACTGCAGGCAGCAAGCCCTGATTTTCGGCCCTAGTGGCTTGTTTGTTGGGGAATAAAAGCCCATAATCTGGCCAGTCATATTTTTTTCCTTTTGACTGTAATCTATATATATAAAAGGCAACCCCAACGTTCTGAAGCCTCCACGGAAGTTGAGGCGCCCAAGATATCCGGTGTGCCCTGGAGTGTCTGTACCGCCCTCGCGTCAAAACGTCATGACGTCGAGGGCGGAGCTATAACACTCGAGGCCCGAAACCGAAACGCCACAGGCATGGCCACGGAGGCGCAGCAAACAAAAAAAAACCAAAACCCTACCCACACACAGCGACGCCAACACCGAACAAGGCAAGTAACTCGGAGGGAGGGGGCCCCTTGCTAGCGCCCGTTTCATTGCCCTCAGAAACGGGCATTTATTCCTAGTTTTTTATATTTAAGAAGTCCTCTTTGAAGCGGATTGAGAAAGAGAAAGTTTTCAGAACATCAACGTCTCCACAGGAAATATAATACTTTATTCCCAAGATTGCCACTGTTGAAGCAAAAATATAATTTGATTTGTAGTCAACAAGCTAGTAATGCATTATTAATGCAGAAAGCAAGACACTGTGTAGAGAGTAATGAGTGGTCATTTCCTTACACAGTATCTGAAAGCAAAATGAGCAGAGATAAAAGGCTTCGGTAACTAAAACTACGAAAGGTCACATATTAGGGTTGTATATGCCAGGAAATTTTATTTCATTGGGGGGAGAGCTTCTTTTCTTTGATTTTTTATTTTAATGTTTTTTCAAAATGTCTCTTTCCTGAGACTTTTTAACCCAGTTCATTACTACATCCATGGTCGCATAAAGGGAAAAAGTAATCCGAGTCACTCTCGCCCCACAGGAAGAGTATTCTCAATGGTGCTGATGTGACAAAAGAAAAGGGAGCTTTGGTAGAGGTTGTGATTGTTGTATGGGGAAAAAAAAACAGGATAAAAGTCTACTTTCTACTAAAAGTTAGATGCCCATTTCATTAATAAATTGAAGTGGATTAATATTCCAGGACATTTTCAGAGTTAAGGTAGTGTTTGCATACAGAAATAGCCTGTTACAAAGTTACCCTCCCAATATGTAGGTAAGGTTACATGTACACCTTTTATCTGTATGCACAGTTATACAGTTACCCCAATTATAAAAATAAACGCTAAAATACTGAAACAGAGACTGACAAAAGCTCTGAAGGATTTAGACTGTGACTTATGATTTACTTACTTGCCCTTTTAAATCCTTGCCCGAAGCAGTAGTAATTTTTCTAGAAGCAGAGAAGGATTTTGATTGTTTTGAATTTAAGTACAGTGCAATCCGCTTAAGTGCAAGGATCTAGGACCAAAGAAATACATGCAGTTAACCGGAGCGTGCACTTAACTGTTCTGACCCAAAGAAGCTTGACATCTGATAAACATATGTACAGTACTGTTTATTATACGTACAGTATACAATCTCTGTTAACTGACATCAGGCTTACTTGAAGTAATCAGTTATAGTCCTATGTACAATCTTGGGTCTGTAAGTTCCATAGGCTACGTCTGCCAGACGGTAAAAACTGTCATAGCATTGACATCCAGTGGCCTCCAGATAGGCCCGCACAGTGTTGAGACTCTCCAGCACTCTTGCAAAAGTGACAGGAGGTTGTTGAATTTTGTCAGCATGTGCCTGGCTGCTCATTTCTTCATCTGTTCCATCATCAGCCGTTGTTGCCTGCGTGTAGGCGCATATCTCGACATCAGTGCTGTCTTCAGCTGTTTGTAGATCGTAATCAACAGCTACATAGCGATGGAACTCCTCTTCAGTAACACCGGCCGGGATGTCAATAATTTCTTCATCTGACGTGTTTGCCACAGCTGCATCTGTTTTGTCCCTCTCCACATCCTTTTTTAAAAAAAAAATTTTTATTTATAACCATTTAAATTTTTACAAGCGATAAAACAACTTACCAGAAATACAGAGAAAGTAATATATAGGAATTATTTCAGTCAGGTAATTCTATTCTCTTCCTTAGACCACTAAATAGGGAGAGTGAAACAAGACAAGGAGATCAATTAAACAGTAAACAGAAAAAAAAAAGCGTGGTATTAACCTGATTATCCCCAGATATTACTCGTCTAATTCATTATTCCACATTGATCATCTGGTTGGCTTCTTCAAGGCCAATAGGGTGTATAGTCAAATCATTTAATTGAAAACATACTTATTGTCCAATATTCATTAGAAATAATAGATCTAATTACATTCTCTCTCTTTTAAAAAACAGAATTTATTTAACAATACATATACTTAAGTCTCTAATTCAGATCCCACTGATTAAAGTAATCCCAGTTTTCACAGGCTTTTAAAGTAATAATTGAAGAAATATTTCTGAGGAAAACTTTAGGAGTCATACCCGGAACTTTGGGAAAAACAATAATCTCAATATTAATCATCTATAATAATGCTCATTTTATTATTCAAAGTTTCTGGTCTATTATCATTTTCAAGATCATAACCACTTCTTGCTCGTGTAGAATCATTTGTTATATCAACTTTTCACTCTCAAAGGGTTCAGTTAAATTGTCCATGTAACTCTCTAATAAAATTATATATGAAACAAAATTATTTACTGCCACCTTTAGGTCCCGAAGCACCTTCCAGATGGTATTCAATGTAACCTCCACGGGAGCCAAAAACTCTAAGTTGATTTCTCTTAGGTGTTTAGGAGTGGTTCCGCCGATTTGGGTTCTGCTGTAAACATCCTCTGTTTCAGCATATGCCTCTAACTCACTCCTCCACTCCTTTGGACATGGTGGTTGAATAATTTGGGAGCGATGGAGTTGTTTTTTCCAGGTCCAAGAGCGTCGACGCTCCTTCGCCGGCGCTAATCAAAGGATTCGCCAACCCTTTCATCTGTGGGCAGTTCATTGCGCAGCGGTCCCGCTCTTGCTGCTCAGGGGACCCTCTCCACATCCTTAACAAAGCTTACCCGTTTGTAGCAGTTCACAATGGTTGCCTGTGTAACGTTTGCAATGACCTGCTCCTGGCCAAATCCAGAGGTCATTACTCCATCCTCATCCTCCTCGATCTTTCCGCCGCGTTTGACACTGTCAACCATGATTTACTTCTTGCCACGCTATCCTCTTTTGGGTTCCAAGGCCCTGTCCTCTCCTGGTTCTCCTCTTATCTCTCCCACCGCACCTTCAGGGTACACTCCCATGGATCTTCCTCCACTCCCATCCCACTATCTGTTGGAGTTCCCAGGGATCTGTCCTTGGACCCCTTCTCTTCTCAATCTACACCTCTTCCCTGGGCTCGCTGATCTCGTCTCATGGTTTTCAGTATCATCTTTATGCTGATGACACCCAGCTATACCTCTCCACACCTGACATCACCGCGGTGACCCAGGCCAAGGTTTCGGCCTGTTTATCTGACATTGCGGCATGGATGTCCAACCGCCACCTGAAGCTGAACATGTCCAAGACCGAGCTCCTCGTCTTTCCTCCTAAACCCACTTCTCCTCTTCCTCCACTCTCTATCTCTGTTGATAACACCCTCATCCTCCCCGTCCCATCTGCCCGCAACCTCGGAGTCATCTTCGACTCCTCCCTCTCCTTCTCTGCGCATATCCAACAGACTGCCAAGACCTGTCGCTTCTTCCTCTTCAACATCAGCAAAATTCGCCCTTTCCTTTCTGAGCACACCACCAGAACTCTCATCCACGCTCTCATTACCTCTCGCCTTGATTACTGCAACTTACTCCTCACCGGCCTCCCACTCAGCCATCTATCCCCCCTTCAATCAGTTCAGAACGCTGCGGCACGTCTTATATTCCGCCAAAACCGATATACTCATATCACCCCTCTCCTCAAATCACTTCATTGGCTTCCGATCAGATATCGCATACAATTCAAGCTCCTCCTCCTTACTTACAAATGCACTCAGTCTGCGGCTCCTCACTACCTCTCCACCCTCATCTCCCCCTATGTTCCCGCCCGTAACCTCCGCTCACAGGACAAAGCCCTTCTCTCAGTACCCTTCTCCACCACTGCCAACTCCAGGCTCCGCTCATTCTGCCTTGCCTCACCCTATGCCTGGAACAATCTTCCTTTACCCATATGCCATGCCCCCTCCCTACCCATCTTCAAATCTCTGCTTAAAATCACCTCTTCAATGCTGCCTTCGGCGCCTAACCGCTCGAGATATATAGAATGCCCCAATCTATCCATCCTTTCAGATTAACTGTTCACTCGTCCTCTAGATTGTTCACTTGTCTTTAGATTGTTCTCTTGTCTTTTAGATTGTAAGCTCTTTGAGCAGGGACCGTCCTTCTATGTTTAAATTGTACAGCGCTGCGTAACCCTAGTAGCGATTTAGAAATGCTAGTTAGTAGTAGTAGTTGCCTGTGTGTAATACATGGGATTGAAGGTCAGCTGGGGATGGAATGAGTGGAATGTTTTGGCTGTAATTATGTGTTGATATTCTCTGTTATGGGAAACAGGCTAGTTGTTTAAGGGATGCCAGCACCTTTGGGAAAGGCACCTTCAACCTGTGCAGGTCTGGGGGAGTTATTCTCTGTTATGGTGGTTGTTTAAGGGATGCCAGCACCTTTGGGAAAGGCACCTTCAACCTGTGCAGGTCTGGGGGAGTTATTCTCTGTTATGGTGGTTGTTTAAGGGATGCCAGCACATCTGGGAAAGGCACCTTCAACCTGTGCAAGTCTGGGGGAGTTATTCTCTGTTATGGGAAACAGGCTGGTGTTTAAGGGATGCCAGCTTGTGCAAGTCTGGGAAAGGCACCTCTGTTTCACACTATAAAAGAGGGTGGAGCACTGACCTTCTTTAGAAGCTTGCCTGAACGTAAGGGACGCCTGGTTCAGTGATGGTCCCTGCAATCTCTGAGGAAGAGCTAGTGCTTCCCTGGTGGTCTTCCCAGATGCTGACTGAATTGCGGGTGCTGTAAGTATCTTGGTGTATGTGTTCACATATGTATCACCAATAAAAGTGATATACCGCATATTGTGTCTGGTGGCTTTTGTGTTGTCATAAGCACAGCGCCCCCTAGTGTTACAATTTGGCGTAGTCGGCAGGATATCGCATTGTTGTCACGGTGATTACATTTGTGAATATATACTTGTTTTATTGTTTTGTGAATATGTTGAAGAAAGGGAAGAAGAGCAAATCTCATCAGGAGGCTGTGCAGGCACAGCTTCCGCAGCTGTTTGCAATTCCTGGATGGGATAAATACCCATATCAGGCATTGGCAACAGAATGGGCGACAGATACGGGGTTGAGTGAGAATTGGGAGGTATGTTTAGGAGAGGGAATGTGTGAGGATGTGTTGAAATGTTTACAAAATGCCCCTGTGGTTAAAGGGAAAGAGTTAAGAACTGTGGGTCGGAGAGGGTGGATTTTGTTGTCGGCATATCGCCTGATGCACCAGCAGAATCTGTTATTACAACAGAAGCTGTTGGAATCACAGGCTGAGATTCTGACATTGAAAAGCAACTTGGTAATGTCACAGTGTCAGGGCAAATTGATGATGGATAAGTGTACGGGGTACCAGCAAATTGCTGAGCGGGCGGCGGTGCGAGTAGCGCAGTATAAGTATCGGAGAAGGAGAGGGCGTGTGAGTAAGGTAAAGGTTGCAAAGGTGATGGCTACTGCCACACAGAATCCTAACGGATGGGATCCTGAGACGTGGGATGGGGATATCTGGTCTTCCACACCCGAGAGCGAGTCAGGGGGTGAGGAAAGTGCTGCTCCGGAAATGAAGCCGATAATTCGGCGACGAGCACAGTTGGGTGGGGCAGCGCCAGTGCGCATGGATTTAGCAGAAGACTATACGCAACAAGAAATTCTCAATATCATGCAGCAATTCCAGCAGCGTCCAAATGAATCCCTTATTGCTTGGTGTGTAAGGCTGCATGATACTGGGGCAATGGGGATACGGATGGACAATGAGGACTGTTTGAAATTTATACCTTTATCTCGAGATGCTATAATTCAAAGTGCATTTCGGGAACATAGTTTAGCAATGCCTGATGGGAATGGGTCAGAGGCTACTACTCTGATTGAGTTAGTGGGAACAGGGTGTCGTAGAAAGTACCCTTTAGAATCAGATTGGCCTGGGGATGACAAGCCTTGGTATACTTTGAAAGATTGTATCCAGCGATTAAAGGAGGAGGCAATGAAAGTGTGTATTGTCACAGGACAGATGGATACACTTACCCAAGTGCCTATGTCAGCGGCAATTAGAAACAAAGTAATTAAAGGGTCTCCTCCAATGTATAAACAAGTTATTTTGACACTGTTGATGAATGAAACAGATAACCCGTTGGAGGGCATTATGGATAAAATCGAGCAATTAGGAGATTTGGGGGATTGGAGTCTGAAGGTAACAGATAGGAAAAATAATGAGGGGCAGAGAAGTGGAGAAGGGCGAAAGGGGCAAGGTTCAGAGGTAGAGCGAGTATCTCGTAAGGATATGTTTGCCGCTCTACTACAAGCGGGGGTGGCTCGGGAGAAAATAGATGGAATTCCCACTGGAGAGTTATGGCAGCAATATAAAAAATTAGGATTGGATAAGAGAGGGATGAAACCGGTTCGGAAAAAACCGGACAGTGGGAAAAGAAAAACTTCCTTCAGCCCCACCTGTGGAGGGTCCGGACTATTCAGATTTGTATCATGAGGTCCGTACTCTCCTGCAGAGAATGACACTTCCATCTACTACTACTCTGCCCCCATCTAAAGCAGAAACCAATCCGTTTAGAGAGGATTGACTAGTACGGGGATGCAATGTAAAAATTGATCCGCGTCCCTATATTGATGTTGTAATACAATGGAGTCCGGGAAATTTTCAACAAGTACGAGCTTTGATAGATACCGGAGCAGAAGCAACGATTATAGCTGGTAACCCTTCTAAGTTTAAAGGACCAAAGTGTAATATTGTAGGACTAGGGGGGAAGAGTATTCCTGCAGTGGAAACACAATTGGCTATGCAAATTGGGGATTTACAGCTCCAAAAGTATGCTGTAATGATTACGCCAGTGCCAGAATATATAATTGGTATGGATATTCTGAGAGGTTTAAAACTTACTATTGAAGGGGTAAGTTGGCAATTTGGAACGTCTCCCGCAGTTCCCCGGCGTTTGAAGTATATTTCCACTTATAATATTCACGCAGTATTAGTGGGAAAAATTGTTGATGAGCCTCTCACCATACCAGCCGCCACTCAATTAGTTGCACAAAAGCAATATCGGATTCCTGGTGGTATTGCAGAAATTACGCGAACAATACAGGAATTACAAGAGGTAGGGGTTATTGTCCCAGTTACTACCAAATGGAATATCCAGTATGGCCAGTGAAGAAATCTGATGGATCCTGGCGGATGACAGTAGATTACCGTCAATTGAATAAGGTTACACCCCCGTTGCATGCTGCAGTCCCCGACATTGTAACTTTAATTGAGAACATACAAAATAGAAAAGGAAAATGGTATGCAGTGATAGATTTAGCAAATGCCTTCTTTACAATAGCCTTAAAAGAGGAATTTTGGGAGCAATTTGCATTTACGTGGCAGGGAAGGCAGTACACTTTTACACGGTTGCCACAGGGATGGTTGCATAGTCCTACAATTTGTCATAGGGTGGTAGCGCAACATCTAGATGCACTATCGTTGCCACCAGGGCTAGAGTTAACCCACTATATTGATGACATACTAATCCAAGGGGATACAGAGGAGTTAGTGGCCTCTGGGCTAGAACAACTAGTACAACACATGAAGAATAAGGGTTGGGAAATTAACCCAGCAAAAATCCAGGGACCCGCCCAGACAGTGAAGTTTCTGGGAATTAATTGGAATAAGGGACACCAGGAAATTACTGAGAAAGCACTAAACAAAATAGCATAATTTCCAGTACCGGTTACCAAACAGCAAACACAGAAATTTATTGGGTTGTTTGGATTTTGGCGTAAACATATCCCACACTTGGGGCAGGTGTTACAGCCATTATACAGAGTAACACGAAAGAAATGTGTATTTCAGTGGGGTGCTACAGAGCAACAGGCTTTTGACCAAGCCAAGTAGTAGTACAACAAAGTGTCAGTCTGTGGCCAATACGTGCCAATGATCCAATTGAATTACAAGTATCAGTGCATGCAGAGTATGCCAATTGGAGCATGTGGCAGAAACAAGATGGGAAACGTTGTCCGTTAGGATTTTGGACACGTAGATTATCCTATGCAGCTCAACGGATATACCCTTTGAGAAACAATTGTGGCTTGTTATTGGGCTCTTGTGGAAAGTGAACAACTAACTTTGGGGCATGAAGTAATTTTGAGACCAGAAATTCCAATTTTAACTTGGATTAATAGTGAACCACATACTCATAAAATTGGCCATGCACAGGAGGCATCTATTATAAAGTGGAAGTGGTACATCCAAAATAGGCAGACTAAAGTGGTCCCAATGGGGTCTCGCAATTACATGAACAAATTGCTCAGATTCCGTAGGTGAGGGGAGGAAGTATTAGTGTCTGGGAGTGGTAGTGGTAGTGCTACCCATCGTGTTGCTAAATGGGGAGTACCTTACGACCAATTAAATATTGACCAACGTCAGTATGCCTGGTTTACTGATGGTACAGCCAAGTATACTGATGGTAAGCGGGCATGGAAAAGTATGGCGTACAATCCTCATACACAACAGATATTGCAGAGCACGGGCCCAGATGGGAGTAGTCAATATGCTGAATTATATGCAGTCTATCTGGTACTTAAACAAAATGCGCCAGAGGCATACATATATACTGATTCATGGGCTGTGGCAAATGGATTAACAACCTGGTTACCTACATGGAAACAGAATGATTGGTATATTCATACTAAACTGGTTTGGGATCACAGTTATGGCAAGAAATTAGTGAATTTTTGCAATCTACTTCTGCCTATGTCTATCATGTTGATGCACATGTTTCCCCTATAACCTCTGATCATATTTTTAATCAGACAGCAGATTCCTTAGCTACTATTCACACGAATGTCATCTCTGGAACAGATGATTCTACTATTCATCGGGGTGAAGAAGAGACCGGTATTGCAAGCTGGGCACATCAAAATGTGGACATCTCGGAGAGCAAGCCACCTATCACTGGGCGCGGCAGCGTGGGTTAGCATTGTCTCTTTCTACCATTAAAATGTTATTGCTCACTGTCCTGTTTGTCAACATTTGACTAAACGCCCTATACCACACCCAGTCAAAGGTACACTTGCTCGAGGTAAGTTACCTGGTCAAATTTGGCAACTAGATTATATTGGCCCTTTACCAATTTCGCAGGGATGTCAATATGTCTGTGTTGCCGTGGATACTTATTCCGGATTTTTGCTAGTCCACCCTTGTCGTAGAGCTACAGCTCAGCAGACTATTGTTCTTTTGGAATCCATATGTAGACATTATGGCGTTCCACTGCAAATTCAAAGTGATAATGGCTCTCATTTCAAAAATCATCCTGTTACTGCCTTTTGCGCCCCAATTTAACATTGAATGGGTTTTTCATATTCCCTATTATCCACAAGCTGCTGGTCTTGTGGAACGTATGAACGGTCTGTTGAAAACACAGATCCGGAAATTAACTCCTACTCACACTCTTGCGCAATGGCGCAAATATTTGTACCCAGCAGTTACTATCCTCAATAATCGTCCAATAGGGGAGAGTGAAACACCATTGATGCGTATGTTGACTCCCCATCTTCAAGTCTTGCCCAGTACACATGTCACCCTGGGAGTTAAGCTCTTACATCCGAAAGCTGTTATACCGCTCCGTCATACGATTGACGCTGCTGGTTTTGATCTTGTAGCCCTCTTTGACACTCTTTGTGCGTCCGAGTGGTGACCAAAATTTCCAGCCGGGTTTTGCTTTATCTCTCCCAGCTGGCCATTATGCTCAGATTGTGGCCCGTTCCAGTTGGGCTCTTCATGGCTTACTTCCTGTGGGAGGTGTCATTGACAGAGATTATCAGGGGGAGGTCATAGTCCTTCTGATGAATCACACTGAGGAGGATGTAATGGTGCAGGCTGGGGATAGGATAGCACAATTGTTGATAATTCCTGTCAATTCCTCCTCTTTTACTCAAATTTCTGATTTTGTGGGAGTCACTGAGCGAGGTACACAGGGGTTTGGATCTACTGGGAGGGGTATGGGTGGTCGGGTATGGCATCAGGACCCTGCACACCCAGGTCCTCCTCAACCTGCTGAAATTATAGCCCGAGGAGAGGACAATACTGTTACAGTAGTTCAGCCAGGACAACAGAGTTGGACGAATGTTCCTGCTGATCATTGTTATTTAAGGGAATAGGATTATATGTGTTTCTCCATTTCTTTTTGTTTCAGGGCATACTGTTTCTCTGTTTGGGTTGGGAACTCGATGCCCGTACTCCCGGCGAGCGGGTGCTGGGAGTGACCTCGCGTGTCCACTATTGGTGGAGCAACAAAAATAACTCAACCTTACAGCAAGATAATTATACATGTCATACTGCATGTCCGGTATTGAACGTAACTGCTTCCCAAGCTGTGTTTCATAAAACTGAACAGCGCTTTGTAGTCGTTTCATCCAGTTTTGTGAATGTGACTATCCATAATGCTACGTCCTGGGTTATGTGCATCCAGCCTATGGGATTCCGGGACCAGATATGGAGACTATGGAATCGGACACGCAAAATGCAGTTCCTCCAAACTTGTAACAGCTCTATAGTAAATATTACTTTGAATCGAACTGCTGAATGGATTTTCACTAATGCTACACCAATTGCAAACCGTTTTACACCCTGGATGGACTTCTTGCATGTGTTGCTTGCTGTTAGTAATATGACTAATCCTGCTCCACTGTCACGCATTCCCACTACATGCAAAAACATGTCTATGCAGTATAGAAAGACAGTATTAACTTACAATGTTACATTTCCACACTTGCCTCGCTGTACTAGGATACGGCGAGCATGGTATGATACTATTTTGGGGGGTGCGGGAACTGGACTGGGAATTCTGAATACTGTAGATACAGATACTCTGTTTAGTAAACTACACTATCTAGGTAAGGACTTGCATACTGAACTGAATATTTTAGCCAATTGGTTACCTGCCATTCCAGGAACAGGACAATTAATGGTGCCTGCGATAGCAGACATTAATAATTTATTAGCCCAAACTTTTAAGTTTGAAAATTATACTGACATTACTTTGACAAAAGCATTGAATTATACTTGGTGTTCATTACAGACGTTGTTGATTCCAGTCTTCTTTCTGCATATGTAGGGAATCCAACAGTGATAGATTACAAGCCAGTTCAACAGCAAGTTTATCCTTGCCAGTCTGGTCATCCATAACGCTCATCAGACGACATAGCAAAAGAGCCCGATAATGTTGTTTGAAATTGGCTATTATGCCCCAGTGGCATTCCTAGGGGGGCTGACACCCGGGGCGGATCGCCGATGCGCCCCGCCCCCTGGGTGCAGCACCCCCCTGGAACAGCGCGACGCCCCCCCCTGCGAAAGAAACCCCCCGATCCTCTAGCGAATGAACCCCCCCCGGGTGCACGCCGCTGGGAAGGGGGTGCCACGCGCCTGCCGGCTCTTCGTTTTCATGCTCCCTCTGCCCCGGAACAGGAAGTAACCTGTTCCGGGGCAAAGGGAGCATGAAAACGAAGAGCCGACAGGCGCATGGCACCCCCCCCAGCGGCGTGCACCCGGGGCAAACCGCCCCCACCGCCCCTCCCCCCCTTGGTACTCACTGTTATGCCCTGATCCATAGGTTTGATCAGAGAGGTAGTGTTTGGTGGCAGGAAGACCACCTTGACGTTAGACAGCCTGACATCATCCCTGTGTGCAGCACAATTATCACAAAGCAGCAAAATCTGATGCTTTTGTGCCCGCATTCTAGTGTCTAACTTCTTTAGCCACTGTTTCCAAATTTCCCCAGTCATCCATGAATTTGCATTAGCCTCTTATGACACAGGAAGTCGCTTAACTTTCTTGAAGCAACGGGGCTGTTTGTTCTTTCCAATGACGAGGGGTTCCAACTTCCCACTCCCATCCATATTGCAGCAAAGGAGGATCGTTAGTCAGTCCTGCGACGTTTTACCTCCAGTAGTTTTGGCATGTTTGAATGCAAGTGTTCCATCAGGAATTGCTCACCAGTAGAGACCGTTTTCGTCAGCATTGAAAATGTCACGAGGTGCAAACTCATTCAAGATGGTAGGAAGAACTGAAACAACCCAATTTTCAGCACAAAGTCATCAGCGTCTTGTTTCTCACCATGCTGTTTCTTGAATTTTATGTTGTTCCTCTCCTTCCATCTTTCCAACCATCCAACAGTGACTTTGAATTCAGTTAGTCCAAGACTTTCAAATAGCTGGTTAGCTTTCTCCATATGCAGTGGACCACTGACAGGAAACTGTCTGCTCCTGACTTGAGAAAACCATCGAAGAAGAGCATCTTCTACCTTCTCAGCTTTTCCCGCCCGTTTTCGTTTCCATTGTGGATTTGTATTGTTTTGCCAGTCTTCCAGAAGCTGGTCTTTCTGCTTTAAGAAATGTGAAATTTGACTGGGATTGACACCATATTGTTTAGCAATAGATGCTATTCGTTCAGCCAGTGTTAAAGTCTTATAGTTCCGCTGCGACGACGACAACAACCCCGGTGTAAACTCTAACAACATTCTTTTGCTTATTCTGCCTGTGGCAGTTAAAGAGGCCATAAATTTGAAATCTCCTTGGTTGTCACGCGCCAATCGGCTTCCATATTTTATGCGCGCGCTTATGCAGAGTCTTTCCTGCAGAGGAGCGGTCTTGAACTATGCATATAAGTGAATCTTGCACTTATCAGTGGTGCGCTAAACCGAAGTTTGTCCCCATAGAAATCAATGGTGCCAAAAATAGGTCCGAAGTACGGCATACAGTTAAACAGAGCATGCGCTTATCCAACGTGCACTTAAATGGAGTGCACCGTATTTGCTTGAAATGCACAAATAGCCAGGAATTGAGGGAAAATATATAGAACTCTGGTCACATTCATGATAATATCCATCTGTATGAACTTGGGTGACTACCTATTGCATTCATTTATACATGAAGAAATACCTGTCAGGGATTGTCCCCTTTGTTATTTTGAAGGCCTACTCATCATTTCCATGTAGAAATATCAGCATTGACATGTGCTTTTCACATACGTGTGGGAGAAAAAAATAGTTTCTGAAAGCTTCTATTTACTTAGGACAGTATTGAATATTCAGTCACCCACTGCCCCAAATGCATTATTGGTATTTACACATGGAAATTCACACTATGTAGAGATTTTTAAAGGGTGTGGTTTGGCTAGGGATTGGGTGGGGCTAAAATTGGAAAGAGAATGCACATGTATAGGGAAAAGAAGTCCCTTACATCTGCTCAACAGCACATATAAGTTTTTTAAAATGACTAGTTTTGGCCAGGGCTTTGCACAAGGGATTAAGAGAATTATTCTTTTTAATCCAATTTAGTTTTCATCCACTTCCAAATTGAAATCACATTAAAATTGTGGCCTCACTAATTGGTCGCACTTACCAGTGTCCACTTGTAAAACGGGGCAAGTTCCCGTTTAAGTGTAGGCACTTACACACATAAGTAGTAAAATCACCATTTCCCTGCATAAATGCTTCATGCCGCACTAATTCCTGATACCTAATCCCCTTTACAACTAGGCCAAGTTGCAAAAGAGCACATTCAGATAGCAGTGATATTGAAAGTGCATCAGACTATTAAATACTATGACTAAACAAAATTATAGAAATGCTGCCATCAGCTGGCTTATTATAAAAATGGTGTAATGGTTAAAGACGTTGTGAAATTTTTAAATGCTGGCAAACTGCCTTGTCTTTTCTCATTTCAACAGCTACTACTTACTTACAACTACTACTTACTACTTAACATTTCTACAGCACTCCTAGACGTATGCAGCTCTGTACACTGAACATGTAAGAGACAGCCTTCTCGACAGAGCTTACAATCTAATTAAGACAGACAAACAGGACAAATAAGGGATAAAGGAATTACTTAAGGAGGGAATGATAAAACAGACATGGGTACTGAACAAGTGACTAGGCCAGCCTAGCCAGTCAGGTTTTCAGGATATCCACAATCAAGCTTCAAAGAGAGTGATTTGCATGCACTGCCTCCACTGTATGCAAATCTATCTCATGAATATTCATTGTGGATATCCTGAAAAATTGACTGGTTGGGGTGCCTCCAGGACCAGGTTTGGGAACCACTGGAATAGGCGTTAGGAGTTAAAAGCAGCCTCAAAAGGTGGTCTTTTAGCCTAGATTTGAAGATGGCCACAGCTGGAACTTGATGTACTGATTCAGAAAGTCTATTCCAGGCATATGGTGTCTGGAGTTGGCAGTTGAGGAGAAGGGTACAGATAAGAAAGATTTAACCGATGAACAGAGTTCCCAGGGAGGAGTGTAGAGAGAGATAAGAGTGGAGAGATACTGAGGAGCTACAGTTGTAAGTCAGTAAGAGGAGTTTGAATTATATGCGGAAACGGATAGGGAGCCAATGAAGTGAATTAAAGAGAGGACACTGGCGGAATATAAGTCGTGCAGCAGAATTTTGGCTGTTTTGGTGGTTCATCAATGTCGGATAAATCTGAAAGTAATTCCATTGGTTTCACACCAGGTTTACTGATCTGTGAGCATAAAGTAGAACTTGTTGAGGAAACAGCATCCTCGTCATGCTCCTCTAGACGTGGTTTTTCAATTCTATCTGCATCCTCGCAGTGCTCCTCTACCCCGTGTTTTTTTTTTTTTTTTAAGTAGCTTAGAAATGAACTTTGTTTTGCCATAGGGGCAGACTAAGTAACACTGTCTATCTCGGGAACACTTCTGAGAATTTTCTCTCCTGGAAGCTAAAATCACAATAACTTCAGTAAGTTTTGTGATAAGGATCTTCTAACAACATAGGTAGCAGAAGCATAATAAAGCTTAGCACCCCCACAATCCTGGAACAATGTATTCAAATTGTGGTAGCACCTCAATAATAGTAACACAAAATCCCTTCATTGCCAAGTACTTTGTGATCCTGCAAAGAGGCTTCTTAGAGCCTATATTGCAAACCATAACACCAGTTCCAATAAGAGTACCTTTAAAAAGGCAGCAGTGAATATACACAACAGCAATACACATCCCATTGGAAAACCCAGACAAGTCAGACTCATAGATCCCCATACAAACCACATTCTGCCGAGCAGAAACTCTCACCTGCTCAGTCACATGCAGACCACAGACCAACCCTCATCAATTACAGAATAAAGGACCAAAAATTAGAAATGTATTGATTTATTTTCTAAATTTTTATGCCGCAATTCTAAACAGATCACAATCCAACACACATTAATTGTAAAACGTAAAGACCTTCCTTACCCTACCCCTACATCCCAGCAGCCTGGCATCAGCTTTTCTGTTCCATACTCCCTACCCATCCCTGTAGCTCAGCATCAGCCCTTCCCTTCTCTACCTTAACCCCCATCCATCCCATAGCTAAGCATCAGCCCTATCCTACCACCCCACTCCTCCCTGTAGCCTAGCATCAGTCCTGTCCACCTCCCTACCCACCCCCTATGGAATTAAGTGCTAAAATACTTTTTTTCATGCCCTGGGCAACAGGGCAGAGCCCACTTCTGCATGCACCAGTCACCACGAAGTCAAAAGCTGCAACCATGTTTATTCAGTGCCGAGTCGACTCACTGCAGTGCCGAGTCTGCCCAAAAGGTAGGTGGGACTTGGAGATCAGCTGAGCGAGCCGCGGTGCAATGATGGTAGAAATGAATTAGTGAAAGGCTGCTGCTTTGGCTTTGATCTGTGCGCTTTAAGTCAACCGCGCTTAAAACTGGGTGGACGGGCCTGAGTCGAGATCGGATGGGCCTGGGCCCACCCGTAGCTATGCCCCTGCTTTGAGGAGAAAGTTCAGTGTGGCAAAGATACATTGAGGGTTTGAGCCAAGAGAGTTTGTCAAGTGGATGTAGTAGTAGTCCTGTTTGGCAAGTGAAAGAGCAGACTGGAAGGAGGTCAGCAAGAATTTGAAATGTATGAAGTCAGTATGAGCATGGAATTTCAGCCAAAGGTGTTCATCAGATGAGGCACAGGAACATAGATAGCAGATTCTAGAGGTCAGCCAAGGCTGGGGTTTGGTACGCCTTACAGAACAGAGAATGGGAGGAGTGAGCATATCCAGAGCAGAGGAGACAACACTATTATAGGAAGAGAGAGCCTCATTGACAGACTTGGATAACATAATGGTTGAGAAGAGAGATTAAACACTGGTGGAGAGAGTGCAATAGTCAATAGCCTGAAGATTCCTAAATGTATAGGTGGAAATTGAACGGGACTGGGGGGGAGGGGGGGTGTTTAAGTATGAAAGTTATCAGATGATGGTCAGAGTGGGGAAAATCATCTGACTGCAGAATTTTACATGACATGACAGTCCTAACATAGCTCTAAGAATTTTTACACATGCATTGCAGAGTACAACTTATTTAACATGAAATGTGTGCTGCTCTTCATGAAATACAGCACATATGCTCTTGGAGGGTAAGTTTAAAAACCCACAAGCTGGTTTTCAAAGGTAAATTCCCAGTTAAGTGCACTATTCAGCACTTATCCACCTAAGTGAAACCGGAGAAAGACAGGACTGTGTTAAATGTGGTCTAATTTGTCTGGTTAACTTAGGGGCGCTTTTATGAAGGGGCGATAAGCCCATCATGGGCTTACCACTTACTAAAAGGGATGTGCCACTGGGCTATCGCAGCAGCCCAGTGGTAGTTCCCTCCACCAGCGTGCCCCATTTCCGGTGCTGCAAAAATATTTCATTTTTTGTAGCGCCAGTGTGTACCCAGCAATGATGCCGTCTTTTACCGCCAGGTTAGCCCTTACCGCCATCTCAATGGGTGGCAGTAAGTGCTCCCCCCAAAATGGCCACGCGGTAAAAGGGGGCCTCGGTGCATGTCAATCACCCACAATGGATTTACCCCCGGATTCTATATAGCACGCCTAGCAATCTGCTCTGAAATCCAAGCAGATCCTATAACAACATGCAAGTTAATTAGCTTAACAAGGCAATCAGCATTGTTAACAGCACTTAACAAGCAATAATGAGCACTAATTGACAATAATTAGAATTTACACGCACAATCGCCAAGCGTATTCTGTAATGCATAGCATCTAATTTTTTTTTGCACAGTCAAAAAGGGGTGTGGTTATGGGCAGGGAAATGGCATTTCTGGGTGTTCCAAAATTTACACGCACTATTATAGAATATGGCCCACAGCGCATAAAGCTACATGCCAGAATTTACGCCATTTTTTTGGTGTAAATAAAGGCACATATATTTTTGCACTAGGCTATCAACTAATGTATTCTATATACCTTAAATCTAGGCACTGTTTATAGAATATGCTTAAGCGGAAATGTTTTCCGCATGGATTTTTTTAGGTGCCGTATATCGAATCTGGCCCTTAGTGGTTAATGCTGATATTAAGTAGCACTAACCAGCTAATTGCCACTGAATGTCAGCAGATAGAACCACACAGGCGATTTAACTGGGTAGAAGCCTCACCTGCCTGATTAAATCACATTAAACATGAACCTCAATGGTCTTCTTCTCCTGGATATCCTGCTATATGCAAGTGTTCAGCTGAATATATTTCAAATCTAAGTGCAATAAAACACATCGTTTCTTTCTCTCTCTCTCTCTCTCTCTCTCTCTCTCTCTCTCTCTCTCTCTCTCTCTCTCTCTCTCTCTAAACACCTCCCCATGGCTAAAAATACACAAGTTGTGAAAGTACATGCATAATTTTAGTCACTATTCAAGATTAAAGTTTTACCAGCAGGATCTTGAAGGTAATTGAGTAGATTACTTTGAAAATGTACCTCTAAGTATATGCACTGTAAGTGACTCATGATGAATGCATTATTTCAGTGCTGCATCTATAATTCATTCAGTACCTTCCACTGAAAAGTATGGGCATTTCTTCACGCAACAGACTTTCGCATTGTTTCTGACTCAGAGCCCAAATAAATCATACATGGAAAAAATAGTGAACAACTAGGGCTGCAGCTTTAATTGCACATCAATTCACATCATACAAGTTTAAAGGTTAATAGAGACTATAATAATATCAGTCAAAGCATTCTCTCCAATCCACTGATCTGCCAAGTACCGTGTTTAACTTCAAGGAAATGTAAATGACTACTTTATTTAAAAGCTATATATACCGCCCCCCAGACACAGTTCACTCAGAGTGATGTAAAAGTCATTTGGGGCTCATTTTCAAAGCACTTAAACTTACAAAATTCCATAGGTTACTATCCACCTTATAATTGAAAGAGAAAAATGCCTAGATTTCGACCCAAATCGGGAGATAGACGTTTATCTCACAAAAACGAATAAATCGGTATAATGGAAAGCCGATTTTGGACGTTTTCAACTGCACTCCATCACGGAAGCGTACAAAGTTGACGGGGGCGTGTTGGAGGCATGGCGAAGGTGGAACTGGGGCGTGGTTATCGGCCGAGGAGAGATGGGCGCTTTTCGCCGATAATGGAAAAAAAGTATGCGTTTGTAGCTAGAATTTAGGGCACTTTTCCTGGACCCTGTTTTTTCACGAATAAGGCCCCAAAAAGTGCCCTAAATGACCAGATTACCACCAGAGGGAATCGGGGATGACCTCCCCTGACTCCCCCAGTGGTCACTAACCCCCTCCCACCACAAAAAATGATGTTTCACAACTTTTTATTTTCACCATCAAATGTCATACCCACCTCCCTGGCAGCAGTATGCAGGTCCCTGGAGCAGTTGTTAGGGGGTGCAGTGGACTTCAGGCAGGTGGCCCCAGGCCCATCCTCCCCTACCTGTTACAATTGTGCTGCTTAATGCTTAGTCGTCCAAACCCACTGTACCCACATGTAGGTGCCCCCCTTCACCTCTTAGGGCTATAGTAATGGTGTAGACTTGTGGGCAGTGGGTTTTGAGGGGGATTTGGGGGGCTCAACACACAAGGGAAGGGTGCTATGCACCTGGGAGCTCTTTTACCTTTTTTTTTGTTTTTGTAAAAGTGCCCCCTAGGGTGCCCGGTTGGTGTCCTGGCATGTGAGGGGGACCAGTGCACTACGAATCCTGGCCCCTCCCACGAACAAATGCCTTGGATTTATTCGTTTTTGAGCTGGGCGCTTTCATTTTCCATTATCACTGAAAAACAAAAACGCCCAGCTCACAAATTGTCGAATAAAACATGGACGTCTATTTTTTTCGAAAATACGGTTCGGTCTGCCCCTTCACGGACCCGTTCTCGGAGATAAACGCCCATGGAGATAGACGTTTTCGTTCAATTATGCCCCTCCACGGGGTTCATTTTCCAAAGGAAAAAAAAAAACATCCAAAAAGTGGCATAAACCAGCAGCTGGAAGTTTTTCTCACAAAAGTGTCCAAATCACTATTTTAGAAAACCATTTTTAGATCTTTTTCTATGCTGTTCATCTGCAGTGCATCCAAATCAAAATGGGGCATGTTTGAGATTTGGGCATTCCTAACACTGGATATTTTTGTTTTGTTTCATTACAGCAGAAAAACATCCAACACTTGGGCTAAAAATTGGATATTTTGGTCTAGACCTATTTTAATCACAAAAAGGTGCCCTAAATGGCGAAATGGCCACTGAAGAAATGAAGGAATAACACTACCTTGCTCCCCCAATGGTCACTGACCCTCTCTCCAAACGTGAATGAAAAAGTATGTCCCAGCCTCTATGACAGCTTCAGATGTTATGGCCAGTCCTATCAGAGCAGTAAGCAGTACCCTGGAGTACCCTAGTGGTCGGTGCAGGGCAATGTGGAGAAGGTAACCCAGGCCCATATCCCTCTCTAACTGTTACACTTGTGGTGAAAATTGTCAGCCCTCCAAAACCCTCCAAAAACCTACTGTACCCACATCTAGGTGATACTTGCACCAGATCATGCGCTCCACTAAGGACTAGGTCTAGAATTTTTCCTTCTCTCATCGGCTCTTATACCAGCTGCTCCATAAAGCTGTCCTTGATTTCATCAAGGAATTTTACCTCCCTGGCGTGCCCTGATGTTACATTTACCCAGTCAATATCGGGGTAATTGAAATCACCCATTATTATTGTGGTGCCCAGTTTGTTTGCGTCCCTAATTTCCTTTAACATTTCTGCATCCGCCTGTTCATCCTGGCCAAGCGGACGGTAGTACACTCCTATCACTGTCCTTTTCCCCTTTACACATGAAATTTCAATCCACAGTGATTCCAAGAAGTGTTTTGTTTCCAGCAGAATTTTCAATCTATCAAGGTTCTCCTTAATATACAATGCTACCCCTACAATGCTACCTCTCCACCAATTCGATCCACCCTATCACTACGATATAATTTGTATCCCAGTATGATAGTGTCCCACTGCTTATCCTTCCACCAGGTCTCAAGGATGCCTATTATATCTAATTTTTCATTTAGTGCAATATATTCTAACTCTCCCATCTTATTTCTTAGGCTCCTGGCATTTGCAAATAGACATTTCAAACTATGTTTGTTGTTCCTATTTACATCATGCATAGTACTTGACAGTATTAATTTGCAATCTTTTGTCTGATTTTTATTTTTATTTAAGAACACCTGCCAGCTTATAATCGAACGAGAAAAACGCCCAAGTTCCGACCTAAATCGGGAGATGGGCGTTTATCTCACAAAAACGAATAACGCGGTATAATCAAAAGCCAAATTTGGGACGCTTTCAACTGCACTCCGTCGCGGATGCGGACAAAGTGGACGGGGGCGTGTCGAAGGCGTGTCGAAGGCGGAACTGGGGCGTGGTTATCACCCGAACAGAGATGGGCGCCCTTCGCCGATAATGGATGCGTTTGTAGCTAGAATTTAGGGCACTTTTCCTGGACCCTGTTTTTTCACGAATAAGGCCCCAAAAAGTGCCCTAAATGACCAGATTACCACCAGAGGGAATCGGGGATGACCTCCCCTGACTCCCCCAGTGGTCACTAACCCCCTCCCACCACAAAAAAATGATGTTTCACAACTTTTTATTTTCACCCTCAAATGTCATACCCTCCTCCCAGGCAGCAGTATGCAGGTCCCTGGAGCAGTTGTTAGGGGGTGCAGTGGACGTCAGGCAGGTGGACCCAGGCCCATCCCCCCTACCTGTTACAATTGTGCTGCTTAATGCTTATTAGTCGTCCAACCCCCCCAAACCCACTGTACCCACATGTAGGTGCCCCCCTTCACCCCTTAGGGCTATAGTAATGGTGTAGACTTGTGGGCAGTGGGTTTTGAGGGGGATTTGGGGGGCTCAACACACAATGGAAGGGTGCTATGCACCTGGGAGCTCTTTTACCTGTTTTTTTTTTTTTGTAAAAGTGCCCCCTAGGGTGCCCGGTTGGTGTCCTGGCATGTGAGGGGGACCAGTGCACTACGAATCCTGGCCCCTCCCACGAACAAATGCCTTGGATTTATTCGTTTTTGAGCTGGGCGCTTTCATTTTCCATTATCGCTGAAAAGCAAAAACGCCCAGCTCACACATTGGCGAATAAAACATGGGCGTCTATTTTTTATCGAACATACGGTTCGGTCCGCCCCTTCACGGACCCGTTCTCGGAGATTAACGCCCATGGAGATAGGCGTTTCTGTTCCATTATGCCCCTCCTGATCTACTACAGTCTCTTTTGCAACCTCACTATCAGGATACCCTGTCTTCCCTGTTTTGGTGATATCTTTGAAAGATGCCTTATCCCGAACCATGCACTTTTGAGCGACTGTCGGCCTTCCCCCCATTTCTAGTTTAAAAGCTGCTCTATCTCCTTTTTAAATGCCGATGCCAGCAGCCTGGTCCCACCCTGGTTAAGGTGGAGCCCATCCTTTCGGAATAGGCTCCCCCTTCACCAGAATGTTGCCCAGTTTCTAACAAATCTAAAACCCTCCTCCCTGCACCATCGTCTTATCTACACATTGAGACTCCGTAGCTCTGCCTGTCTCTTGGGCCTTGCGCGTAGAACAGGTAGCATTTCAGAAAATGCTACTCTAGAGGGTCTGGATTTGAGCTTTCTACCTAAGAGCCTAAATTTGGCTTCCAGAACCTCTGTCCCACATTTTCCTATGTCATTGGTACCCACATGTACCAAGACAGCCAGCTCCTCCCCTGCATTATCTAAAATCCTATCTAGGTGACATGTGAGGTCCGCCACCTTCGCACCAGACAGGCAAATCACCAGGCGATCCTCACGTCCACCAGCCACCCAGCTATCTATATGTCTAATGATCAAATCACCAACTACAGCAGTTATCCTAACCTTTCCTTCCCGGGCAGCACTTGGAGACATATCCTCGATGCAAGAGGATAGCACATCCCCTGGTGGGCAGGTCCTGGCTACAGGAGTACCTCCTACTTCACCAGGGTGATGCTCTCCTTCTATGAGACCTCCCTTCTCCAAGGTAGCACAGGGGCTACCAGACTGGAGGTGGCACTTTTCTACAACATCCCTGTAGGACTCCTCTACGTACCCCTCTGTCTCCCTCAGCGCCACCAAGTCTGCTTCTCTAGCCTCAAGAGAACGGACACATTCTCTGAGAGCTAGGAGCTCTTTGCATCGGACACACACATATAGCATAGTAACATAGTAGATGACGGCAGAAAAAGACCTGCATGGTCCATTCAGTCTGCCCAACAAGATAAACTCATATGTGCTACTTTTTGTGTATACCTTACCTTGATTTGTATCTGTCATTTTCAGGGCACAGACCGTATAAGTCTGCCCAGCACTATCTCTGCCTCCCAACCCCCGGCTCTGGCACAGACCGTATAAGTCTGCCCAGCACTATCCCTGCCTCCCAACCACCAGCCCCGCCTCCCACCACCAGCTCTGCCACCCAATCTCGGCTAAGATTCTGATGATCCATTCCCTCGGAACAGGATTCCTTTATGTTTATCCCATGCATGTTTGAATTCCGTTACCGTTTTCCTCTCCACCACCTCCCTTGGGAGAGCATTCCAAGCATCCACCACTCTCTCCATGAAAAAATACTTCCTGACATTTTTCTTGAGTCTGCCCCCTTTCAATCTCATATCATGCCCTCTAGTTCTACCGTCTTCCCATCTCCGGAAAAGGTTCGTTTGCGGATTAATACCTTTCAGATATTTGAACGTCTGTATCATATCACCCCTGTTTCTCCTTTCCTCCAGGGTATACATGTTCAGGTCCGCAAGCCTCTCCTCATATGTCTTGTAACACAAATCCCATACCATTCTTGTAGCTTTTCTTTGCACCGCTTCAATTCTTTTTACATCCTTAGCAAGATACGGCCTCCAGAACTGAACACAATACTCCAGGTGGGGCCTCACCAACGACTTATACAGGGGCATTAAAACCTCTTTTCTTCTGCTGGTCACTCCCCTCTCTATACAGCCTAGCAACCTTCTACTTATGGCCACCGCCTTGTCACACTGTTTCGTCGCCCTCAGATCCTCAGATACTATCACCCCAAGATCCCTCTCCCCGTCGGTGTATATCAGACTCTCACCGCCTAACACATACATCTCCCGTGGATTTCTACTCCCTAAGTGCATCATTTTGCATTTCTTCGCATTGAATTTTAATTGCCAAACCTTAGACCATTATTCTAGCTTCTGCAGATCCTTTTTCATGTTTTCCACTCCCTCCCGGGTGTCCACTCTGTTACAAATCTTAGTATCATCCGCAAAAAGGCAAACGTTACCTTCTAACCCTTCAGCAATGTCACTCACAAATATATTGAACAGAATCAGTCCCAGCACTGATCCCTGAGGCACTCCACTACTCACCTTTCCCTCCTCTGAGCGAATTCCATTTACCACCACCCTCTGTCGTCTGTCCGTCAACCAGTTCCTAATCTAGTTCACCACTTCGGGTCCTATCTTCAGCCCGTCTAGTTTGTTCAGGAGCCTCCTGTGGGGAACCGTGTCAAAAGCTTTGCTGAAATCTAGGTAGATTACGTCTATAGCACATCCCTGATTTAATTCTCCAGTCACCCAGTCAAAGAATTCAATGAGATTCGTTTGGCACGATTTACCTTTGGTAAAACCATGTTGTCTCGGATCTTGCAACTTATTGGCTTCCAGGAAATTCACTATCCTTTCCTTCAGCCTCGCTTCCATTACTTTTCCAATAGTTGAAGTGAGGCTTACTGGCCTGTAGTTTCCAGCTTCTTCCCTATCACCACTTTTGTGAAGAGGGACCACATCCGCCGTTCTCAAATCCCATGGAACCTCTCCCGTTTCCAATGATTTATTAAACAAATCTTTAAGAGGACCCGCCAGAACCTCTCTGAGCTCCTTTAATATCCTGGGGTGGATCCCGTCCGGTCCCACGGCTTTGTCCACCTTTAGCTTTTCAAGTTGTTTATACACACTCTCTTCCGTGAACAGTGCTATATCTACTCCATTTTCATTTGTACTTTTGCCAGTCCATTGCGGTCCTTCTCCAGGATTTTCTTCTATGAAAATAGAACAAAAGTATCTATTTAGCAAATTTGCTTTTTCTTCATCATTATCTACATAGCAGTTTGCAGCGTCTTTCAGTCTCACAATTCCCTTATTTGTCTTCCTCCTTTCACTAATATACCTGAAGAAATTTTTGTCACCCCTCCTTACATTTCTAGCCATTTTTTCTTTCGCTTGCGCTTTCGCCTCAACCCATATATATACGCCGACGATGTAACAATATACATCCCTTTCAAACAAGACATCAAAGAAATATCCAATGAAATTAACCAAAGTCTACACATCATGAACACCTGGGCAGATGCATTTCGATTGAAAGTAAACGCAGAAAAAACTCAATGCCTAATACTCACCTCCCAATACAACACGAATGAATTTACTGCCTTAAACACACCAAAACTAAACCTTCCAATCTCAGAAACTTTAAAAATCCTTGGAGTCACTATTGATCGCCATCTAACACTCGAAACCCATGCAAACAACACAACCAAGAAGATGTTCTATATCTTCGGAAAACCAAAATACGAAAGTGCAAAACCCTTACGAGAGAAACTACACTGGCTCCCACTTAAGGAACGCATTACTTTTAAAGTATGCACATTAGTCCACAAAATTATTCACGGTGAAGCTCCAGCCTACATGTCTGACCTAATAGACCTACCACCCAGAAACGCTAAAAGATCATCTCGAACTTTCCTTAACCTCCATTTCCCTAATTGCAAAGGCATAAAATACAAGGCACTGCACGCATCAACCTTTTCTTACATAAGCACGCAATTCTGGAATATACTACCACGCAACTTGAAAACAATCCACGAACTAACCAACTTCCGCAAACTACTGAAAACTTATCTCTTTGAGAAAATTTATTGTAAGGATCAATACACATGAAGTCCACACTCACTGTTTCAGAAATACACCAATACATTCTCTTCTGAACTCCCATCCCCCGTAATTTTATCACATTTATACCTTAACTTACAGAAAATGTTATACCGAATGTTCTTTTGCTAATGTTCTATTACCCAATCAATTTCCCGTTGTCTCTTTCCACTGTCCCATTGTTCTTTTCCTTGTCCTATTCCCTAACGATACTTTGACTTTGTCTTCCCTTAACTTCTCACAATGTAATCCATAACTGATTTGTAACAAATCGTATTTCCATTATTTACAATGTATTGTAAGCCACACTGAGCCCACAAATAGGTGGGAAAATGTGGGATACAAATGCAATAAAATAAATAAATAAATAAATAAATAAATCTCTCTTGGCTTCTTTCAGTTTCCTCCGGTATTCCTGTCCGTGTTTGGCTTCTTGAGTTTTTGCGTATTTCAGGAACGCCAACTCTTTAGCCTTTATTTTCTCGTCCACTTGCTTGGAGAACCATATCGGTTTCCTTTTTTTCTCACCAACTGGGAGATAATCACACATGTGACACTCTATGCAAAAGATTGGATAGCTGGACTGCTGACTCCATCTTAGTGTTTTTGAGTTTTTCAACAATGTAAAAACTTGCTACAGTATTAAGGATATTAGCCTAATATAAAAGTATCTTTTAGTTTATATAGTATATTGTATGATTTATTTAGTGTTTCATTCTTAGATGGTAATGAAATGTATTTAAAACTCTGTAAGAGCACTCCTTGCTTGTTACTCTAATTACAATAACTGACTATAAATGAAGAGTTCTCCTAGGGGTGGGCGGTAAGACTAGACTAGATCTTGCAATGCCTGCTAGATTCTCTCTGTTAATGCTGTGGTACAAAGTTTTTAAAACCAAGTGGAAAAGACTATGGAGATTAGTTGATAAAATTTGATTTTTATATTTTTTTATTTTGCCTATCGCTAACCTACAATTCCTCCTTTAAACCCCAATCTTTAAGTTCCCAAAGCACAAAGCAAAATAGTGTTCACTTACCAGAGAAATGTCCTCTTCTCTCGGAACTTCTCAGAAAGAAAGTTCAGTGGGACCTTTCCTCTTTATATAGTTTTGAATATAAGGGGCCTTTTTTAAACAGGCTCTTTGAAGCTGACTCAGCAACCTATGCAAGTATTCTACTTCTCCACACCTTAATTAACACTTAATTGGGGTCTCTGGATGTGCTACCTCTCCAGCAGTCAAGGAACAGAAAATAACTGCCTTTTAGAGCAAGAGGTTTTGGCTGTTTAGTTTCTACCTCTAGAAAAGGTTTCAGTTTAAAACTATGGGAAAAATGCCTACTTCTAGAGAAAATTTCAGTTTATAACTATGGGAAAAGGGTTGTACACTAGCAGCCTTATTTTCAAGTGATGGGCGCCCATATTTCGACCCAAATTGGGAAATGGGCGCCTTTCTCCAGTGGGCGCCCAAATCGGTATGATCGAAAGCCGATTTTGGGCGCCTTCAACTGCAATCTGTCGCGGGAATGAACAAAGTTGACAGAGGCATCTTGGAGGCATGTTGGAGGCGTGGTAAAGGTGGGACTGGGGCGTGTTTATTGGCCGAGCAGAGATGGGCGCCCTCGGCCAATAATGGAAAAAAGAAAAGTGTTTTTAGTGAGAAGTTGGGTCACTTTTTCTGGACCCATTTTTCTCATGAACAAGCCCCCAAAAAGTGTCCCAACTGCCCAGATGACCACCAGAGGGAATCGGGGCTCACCTCCCCTGACTCCCCCAGTGGTCACTAACCCCCTCCCACCAAAAAAAAAGAACTTTCAAAACTTTTTTTGCAGCCTGTATGCCAGCCTCAAATGTTATTCCCAGCTCCATCACAGCAGTATGCAGGTCCCTGGAGCAGTTGTTAGTGGGTGCAGTGGACTTCACCCAGGTGGACCCAGGCCCATCCCCCCTCTACCTGTTACACTTGTGGTGGTAAATGGGAGCCCTCCAAACCGCCCCCAAAACCCACTGTACCCACATCTAGGTGCCCCCCTTCAGCCATAAGGGCTATGGTAATGGTGTAGAGTTGTAGGTAGTGGGTATTGGGGGGAATTTGAGGGGCTCAGCACCCAAAGAAAGGGAGCTATGGACTTGGGAGGTATTTTACTTTTTATTTTAAATTGTTACAAGTGCCCCCTAGGGTGCTCGGTTGGTGTCCTGGCATGTGAGGGGGACTACTGCACTACGAATCCTGGCTCCTCCCACTACCCAATGCCTTGGATTTGTTCATTTTTGAGCTGGGCGTCTTCGGTTTCCATTATTGCTGAAAAACAAAATTGCCCAGCTAAAATCTGCACACATCTGATGCATTTGCCCGGCACAAACCATATTATCGAAAAAAATGGCCGCCTATTTTTTTCAAAAATACGGTTTGTCCTGCCCCTTCACGTACCCGTTCTCGGACAGAGACACCCATGGAGATGGGCGTTCGAGTTCGATTATGCCCCTCCATGGCAACTAGTTAAAAATGCTTGCTTTTCTCTCTCTCTCTCTCTCTCTCTCTTTATTCCCCCTTTAATTCTAAACTAGGTCCTGCCTGCTTTTCCCTCTCTCTCTTTTTATTCCCCCTTAATACTAAACTAGATCTTGCAGTGCCTGCTAGATTCTATCTGTTAATGCTGTGGTACAAAGTTAAGTGGAAAAGGCTATGGAGATTAGTTGATAAAATTTGCTGTTTATATTTTTATTTTGCCTATCGCTAACCTACAATTTCTCCCTTAAACCCCAATCTTTAAGTTCCCAAAGCACATAGCAAAATAGTGTTCACTTACCAGAGAAATAACCTCTTCTCTCGGAACTTCTCAGAATGGGTTTCAAAAATAGTGATTTCGATGTTTTAGTATATAAAAGTCCATCTGCTGCTTTGTGCCACTTTTTAGACATTTTTCTGTTTTGAAATTGTGCCCCATAGTGTTTATTTACAGTTGGGTGAATCTGGGCACAGTATACTTTACAGGGTAATGTATGGAAAGCTAGCACCTGGGGAACCTGATTCAATTCCAACTGCAGGTCCTTGTGACTCTGGGCAAGTCACTTAACTCTCCATTGCCCCAGGTGCAAAATAAGTACCTGTATTTAATATGTAAAGCTCTTTGACTGTAACCACAGAAAGGCAGCATATCAAATCTTTTCCCATTTCCCCTTTCCTATAAGTTATGAGCATATCTCTGGCAACTAGGTGCAAGCACTGACACCAGCCAGGTGCCTACTTTGACTTTCCTTTACAAAATAGGTGCCCAAATATATGCATATTATTATACAATTTCTCCCATGTTTAGCTTAAACTTTTGACTGGGATTCTGGTATAACTTGGGGTATCTGAGCCAAATATATAACTTAGATGTATAGTGCCAATATTCACCACTTCTACAGGTGTAATACATGTTGAAGCATCAATATTTGGCACCTTTACATATAAGTTATATGTATAGTTATCACTCTCTCTCTCTCTCTCTCTCTCTCTGTATTAGGTGGCACTCAATATACATATATCACTGATGAATATATGAATAATTTGAAACATCTAGTTTAGACATTCCAAATATTTTCCTGGATATCCTGGTCCATATATGACCCCATATATAGAAAATGCAGACACAAATCTCTACATGGAAAATTTCATTTGGCAGGGAGGGCAATTTTATAACATGGCGTTTATAAAAAAAAAAATAAAATAAACGGACCTACTTTATAAAGGCAGAATATGCATTTATGTGAACTTGGTGCTTATTTTTTTAAATATCTTTATTATGTCATTGATGCATTTAGAGAACTTAACAAGTTAACAGCTCCACAGCCCCACACAGTTTCCCCACATGCAGTTAACAAAAATATCTACAGTTACATTGTACTTATATGCTGACTTTTCATTATCTACTACAACCAGCCAGCTGATGGCAGCATTTCCATAATTTTGTTCAGTTGCATTTTCTGTTATAGTAACATAGTAACATAGTAGATGACGGCAGAAAAAGACCTGCACGGTCCATCCAGTCTGCCCAACAAGACAACTCATGTGTGCTACTTTTGTGTATACCCTACTTTGATTTGTACCTGTGCTCTTCAGGGCACAGACCGTATAAGTCTGCCCAGCACTTCCACTTCCCTGTTATCATAACAAGATCTTTTAAAACTATGAGGTGTATTTGTAACTATTTTTAGGCCTGATTCACCAAGGCTTGCTCTAATCTGGCTTTGTATCTTTTTATTTCTAGTATCATCTAATTTTGAATTTTTGATTCCTTTGAATAATATTGTGGATATGCAGAACTTTATTCAAATCGATGATTTATTTCTATGCATTACTAATCATAAAGAAAGCTTTTATTTACAAAAATGCTTTTACTTATTAGTATGCTAGAACAGTGGCTTTGATTGAGGATCTAATACGGCAGAGTAGGCAGTCATGCTGGATTGCAGCTCTGATATTTCTTCTTTTAAATTGTTGCCCCCTTGAAGTTTGGCCGGCCCTGCGACGGAAAGCAGTTGAAGCCGGCAAAAATCGGCTTTCGATTATACCGATTTCGCCGGCTTCAGGAGATGGCTGGCCATCTCCTTGTGTCGGAAGATGGCTGGCCTTCTCGTTCGTAAATAAGCAGGATAATGGAACAAAGCAAAGACGTCCAGGACTAAAACTTGGACGTTTTCACCCAGACCTTTTTTATTACGAATAAGGCACAAAAAGGTGCCCGAAATGACCAGAGGACCACTGGAGGGAATCGGGGATGACCTCCCCTTACTCCCCCAATGGTCACTAACCTCCTCCCACCCTCAAAAAACATGATTAAAAACATTACTTGCAAGCCTCAGATGTCATACTCAGGTCCATGACAGCGCATGCAGGTCCCTGGAGTAAAAAACTTGCATCAGGCGTGGATGCTGTTTAAAAACACCATCCTGGAGGTTCAGGACAAATATATTCCACGTATTAGAAAAAAGGGAAAAAAGACTAAACGTCAGCCGGCGTGGCTAAACAGTAAGATAAAGGAAATCATTAGAGCCAAAAAACAATCCTTCAGAAAGTGGAGAAGAGAACCAACTGAAAGTAACAGGATAGATCATAAGGAATGCCAAGCCAAATGCAAAGCGGAGATAAGGAGGGCAAAAAAGGACTTTGAGAAGAAATTAGCGTTGGAAGCAAAAATACATAGTAAAAATTTTTTTAGATACATTAAAAGCAGGAAACCGGCCAAAGAGTCGGTTGGGCCGCTGGACGAAAATGGTGTTAAAGGGGCGATCAAGGAGGACAAAGCCGTAGCGGAGAAATTAAATGAATTCTTTGCTTCGGTCTTCACCGAGGAGGATTTGGGGGGGACACCGGTGCCGGAAAGAATATTTGAAGCGGGGGAGTCGGAGAAACTAAACAAATTCTCTGTAACCTTGGAGGATGTAATGGGTCAGTTCAGCAAGCTGAAGAGTAGTAAATCACCGGGACCTGATGGTATTCATCCCAGAGTATTAATAGAACTAAAAAATGAACTTGCGGAGCTACTGTTAGAAATATGCAATCTGTCCCTAAAATCGAGTGTAGTACCGGAAGACTGGAGGGTAGCCAATGTTACTCCGATTTTTAAGAAGGGTTCCAGAGGAGATCCGGGAAATTATAGACCGGTGAGTCTGACGTCGGTGCCGGGCAAGATGGTGGAGGCTATTATTAAGAATAAAATTGCAGAGCATATACAAAAACATGGACTGATGAGACAAAGTCAGCACGGATTTAGTGAAGGGAAGTCTTGCCTCACCAATCTAATGCATTTTTTTGAGGGGGTAAGCAAACATGTGGACAATAGGGAGCCGGTTGATATTGTATATCTGGATTTTCAGAAGGCGTTTGACAAAGTGCCGCACGAAAGACTCCTGAAGAAATTGCAGAGTCATGGAATCGGAGGTAGGGTATTATTATGGATTAAGAACTGGTTGAAAGATAGGAAGCAGAGAGTAGGATTGCGTGGCCAGTATTCTCAGTGGAGGAGGGTAGTTAGTGGGGTCCCGCAGGGGTCTGTGCTGGGTCCGTTGCTTTTTAATGTATTTATAAATGACCTAGAGATGGGAATAACTAGTGAGGTAATTAAATTCGCCGATGACACAAAATTATTCATGGTCATCAAGTCGCAGGAGGAATGTGAACGATTACAGGAGGACCTTGCGAGACTGGGAGAATGGGCGTGCAAGTGGCAGATGAAGTTCAATGTTGACAAGTGCAAAGTGATGCATGTGGGTAAGAGGAACCCGAATTATAGCTACGTCTTGCAAGGTTCCGCGTTAGGAGTTACGGATCAAGAAAGGGATCTGGGTGTCGTCGTCGATGATACGCTGAAACCTTCTGCTCAGTGTGCTGCTGCGGCTAGGAAAGCGAATAGAATGTTGGGTGTTATTAGGAAGGGTATGGAGTCCAGGTGTGCGGATGTTATAATTGTTGGATTATTTGTAGTAAATAATTAGTAGATTTTAGTACACACAGCTTCAGCTTTAGAAATGTTAATTTCTTTCTTCATCTCTCTCTCATTCACCCCAGAATAATTCACTGCTGAGTCACTTTAAAGTTGAAGTAACAAAACATCTGTTTACTCACAGTTTGCAGTTAGATTATAATCAGACAGGCTTATATATACATATTACTATACATTTGTATTATCAGCTCCTTCCATGTGCTTAGATGGTAATGGATGCTCACACCACCATAGATCCTCTCAGGTTAGGAGAGATCATGAGCTCCATGTGCTCCATGTGCTGCATCTGCTGCATCTAACCCCCACAGGAAGTTGCATAGCTGTGTGACCTCTCTAAGTAATTCACATCAGAGGTCACAGAGTAATCACAGAGAAATAATAGGTGACAGGCAATGCATGTAAAATACAATTACATTCCAACAAACCCCTTCTCATGCATAACTGTCATGCAATTATTTATTCATACAAAGTCCAAGCTTTATACGCAGATTCACAAAATGTTCTCTGGGTAACGGTTTGGTCATGATGTCAGCTGTCATCTCACTGGTGTGACAATAGTGTAGACTGATGACCCCTTCTTTCGCCAACTCTCGCACATTGTGGTATTTCGTTGCGATGTGCTTGGTGCGTGACTGAACCTTGTCATTCTGTGACAGTCGGATGCAGCTCTGATTATCTTCCATTATCTGGATTGGTCTCTTTTCAGCTATTCCAAAATCCAGCAAAAGTTTTTCAATCCACATCAGTTCTCTGCACGCTTCCGATACGGCCACATATTCAGCTTCTGTAGAAGACAAACTCACAATACTTTGTTTATGACTGGCCCATGAAATTTGTACATTTCCATACATAAACAAATATCCACTTGTGGATTTATAATCAGAATGATCTCCTGCCCAATCTGAATCACAGTAACATATTAGTTTTGGATTACTATTGGCTGAAATCTTTAATTTACAATCAATGGTACCCTTTAAATACCTTACCATCCTTTTAACTGCAGTCCAATCTGATTTGGTAGGTGAGCTGACCCTTCTGCTCAAAATTCCTACTGCATTTGCTATATCAGCCCTGTATGTGGTAGTTAGATATAAAAGCTTACCTATGGCTGATCTATATTGGATGTTATCTGGTAAAGGTTCTCTTACTGTTTCATCCTTCAGAAAATCAGTGATCATGGGAGTGCTTACAACTTGGGCATCTTGCATACCTAAACTTTCAATAAGCTCATTTATTTTCTGCTTCTGGCTTAGAAGATAAGAACCATCATTTTGTTTCTCAATTTCTATACCAAGATAGTATGACACATTACCAAGTTCTTTTATCTCAACATTCTGGTTTAAACACTTTACAATGCCCTTGTACTCTTGCTCACTTTCGCTTGCAATGAGCAGATCATCAACAAAAGCTAAAATGTATGCATATTGTCCATTTGTGCACCTAGTGTACAAACATTTATCTGCTTCACCTTGCTTAAATCCTAAATTTGTCAATATTTCATGCAATTTTTCATTCCAACATTTTGCACTTTGCTTTAATCCATAAAGACCTTTGTTTAATTTACACACTAGCTGTCTTTGTTTTGTATTTATGAAACCTGTTGGCTGTTCCATGTACAAGTCTTCAGTTATTTCTCCATGAAGAAACGCTGTTTTCACATCAATGTGTTTGACTTGCATGCCTTTGAGACTGCAATGCTCAGAAGTGTTCTGATTGTCGTGTGTTTCACTACAGGTGCAAACACTTCATCAAAATCTTCTCCATATTTTGAAGATATCCCTTTGCCACTAATCTGGCTTTATACCTTTCCACTTTTCCTTGTGCATTCCTTTTTAACTTGAATACCCATTTGCATCCTATAGCTTTCTTGCCAGGAGGTAATTTTGTAAGAATCCAAGTATTATTTTTATCCAATGCATCAATTTCTTCTTGTGCAGCTTTATGCCATTCAGCAGCTTCTTCTGCTGGCATTTTCTCAATCTCATCCCATGTTAAGGGCTCTTGAGCTTCTGCTGACTTTGTTAGGTAAGACAGTCTTGGGGGTGGAACACCTTTGTTTTCCCTGGATGAGCGTCTGACAACAGGTTGGTCTGACCTTTCCGCATCCTCTAAATCTGAGAGTTCTTCTCCAATTGATTCCCCTTCTCCAACTGTACTGTCTTCTTCAATGATCCTTTCTGTGTCTGTTTCCTCTGCCTGTTCCTCGTTAGATACAGATGAGTTGCTTTCAGACATCTGCCTTGGTATGGCATTTATATACACTGGCATGTCTATTATGGTTCTAGTTTCATATTCTGGATGATAAGGCTCATCTGGGATAATCCAGCCTTTATCAACCCTTTTGTTTTCATCAAAATATGTAACATGTCTTATGCCAACAATGCCAGTTTTCAGATTCAAAATTCTATATCCTTTGTGTCCTGGAGCATAGCCAACTAAAATGCCCCTTTCTGTTGTGGAATCCAGCTTATGCCTTCTTTGTTTTGGTTCATGAGCATATGCTGTACTCCCAAATGTTCTTATGTGTGACAGGTTTGGCTTCCTACCATGCCATGTCTCATGTGGTGTGCGCTCAGCGCCTTTAGTTGGCATTCTGTTTTGTAGGTACACTGCTGTGAGAATGGCTTCCCCCCATAGTCTTTTAGGGAGATTGCTATCTGACAGCATACATCTGGTCATTTCCACAAGTGACCTAAATTTTCTCTCTGCAACAGAATTTTGCTCTGGTGTATAAGCTACTGTTGTGATATGCTGAATGCCTTCTTGTTCTAGAAATGTGCGCATGCTTTGTGAAGTGAACTCACCACCATTGTCGGTCTGAAGAACCTTTGGTTTTCTTTCAAATTTATTGCTCACCATGGCTACGTATTTCTTCAGCATGTCTGTGACTTGACTTTTCTCTTTCAGCAAATAGGCCACACAGTATCTAGAGAAATCATCCAAGAATATTAGCACAAATCTGTTATTTCCCAATGATGGGATATTAAACGGTCCACATAAGTCACTGTGTATTAAGTCCAGCACTTTATTACTCCTATTTCCTGTGTATGCAGGAAATGAGGGTCTTACACCTTTTTGAGTAACACAGTCTATGCATTTCTCCATTTTACCAGCATCTGCACTTATCTGAATGCCGGTGGCCAGTTGCTTACTGTAAAGATCCTGGATCACCTTAGAATCACGATGTCCCAGGCGGCGGTGCCAGATTTCCAGACTACATTTACCATCATTCTTCCTTACTTGCGCCATATGTGAGGCTTCACCTGAAATGTTCAGCTTATAAACATCATTATGCATAAAAGCTTCAGCATACACTTTATCATTTTTAGAGATTGTGCACTTACTGTTTTCAAAATGAATCGCAAATCCCTTCTTATCTAATGTAGATACACTAAGCATATTGCAAACTGCTTGGGGAATATACAAGACATCACTTACAGGAATTTCTTTAACTTCATTAGACACTTTGCATTTTAAGAATCCAATACCTTTTGCTTGGATCTTAGCAGTCCCTGCGTTTGCAGTTTTAAGAATACCTTCCTCTGGACACATTTCCTGAAAGAAATCCTTACAATTGGTTAAATGGCATGTGCTCCCCGAATCCAAAATCCAAGTACTTTCATTTGAATTATTATTTACCATAGTCAAAGATTTTTCTGCCATTAGAAAGCCCTTGTGTTTATCTTTGTCCTTCATACATTTCCTGGTTTGAAAATTCTTTAGTTCCATTGGCTTAGGTGAGCTAGAGGGAGTGTTTTGTGTTTCCTTACACCATTTAGATACATGTCCCTCCTTTCCACATGAGTAGCAAATCAGCTTGCCCTTGGGTGGAGTTTTCCCATAGCTCCGCCTTCCTCTGTTCTTTGCCAAGAAATTTGTTTCATTTCTCTCTGACTTGCTTTGAGAACAGATCTCCTCAGAATCATTTATTATGCATTCCTGCCTTAGTTTTGATGTTGCCTGTTCAAAAGATTGCCCTTCAATGGCCTCATTTACAGACCTAAAAACATCAAACTTCTTTGATAGTGAGGTAAAAAGAAATGCTCTTTTCAATGCATCACACATGGGAATTCCAGAAAGTTCTAACTTTTGAAATGAAGACATAAGATGCATAATGTGATCATTACATTTACTTTTATCCCTTAATTTGGTTTCATTCAACTCTGCCAACCAAATTGGTTGCTGCTTTGCATATGTAGTTGCATACATAGTTCTCAGTTATATAAAATGTCCTTTGGTGTATCTTTTCCCTCCACTAATATGGCTTGTTTCTCTGAGAGAGCTTCCAAAAGCATGCACTTCACATAATAGTTTGCATTGTCCCATTCAGCCATATTTTCAGCTGTTCTGTCTTGGTCTAAGCATATATTTAATCCTTTTGCTCGAAGGAGACATATAAATCTTAGTTCCCACTGCTGATAATTAAACTCAGTTAATTTAGGCACCTTGAGAGAATAGAACAATGGTGAATTTCTTCCCTCAGCCATTTTCTTAGCCTTCTGTCTGCTGTGTGGGGGGGGGGGGGGAGAGACAGACTGAATCTTTCCTTTAAAACTTAAGAGAAAAATGTGGCCTTTTTTCTGCCTGGTAATATTTCTCTTCTTTTTCAATTCCTGAGCCCTGGGCCCATAACCCTTTTGTTGGATTATTTGTAGTAAATAATTAGCAGATTTTAGTACACACAGCTTCAGCTTTAGAAATGTTAATTTCTTTCTTCATCTCTCTCTCATTCACCCCAGAATAATTCACTGCTGAGTCACTTTAAAGTTGAAGTAACAAAACATCTGTTTACTCACAGTTTGTAGTTAGATTATAATCAGACAGGCTTATATATACATATTACTATACATTTGTATTATCAGCTCCTTCCATGTGCTTAGATGGTAATGGATGCTCACACCACCATAGATCCTCTCAGGTTAGGAGAGATCATGAGCTCCATGTGCTCCATGTGCTGCATCTGCTGCATCTAACCCCCACAGGAAGTTGCATAGCTGTGTGACCTCTCTAAGTAATTCACATCAGAGGTCACAGAGTAATCACAGAGAAATAATAGGTGACAGGCAATGCATGTAAAATACAATTACATTCCAACAATAATGCCGTTGTATCGCTCCATGGTGCGACCGCACCTGGAGTATTGTGTTCAGTACTGGTCTCCGTATCTCAAAAAAGATATAGTAGAATTGGAAAAGGTACAGCGAAGGGCGACGAAAATGATAGTGGGGATGGGACGACTTTCCTATGAAGAGAGGCTGAGAAGGCTCGGGCTTTTCAGCTTGGAGAAGAGACGGCTGAGGGGAGATATGATAGAAGTGTATAAAATAATGAGTGGAATGGATCGGGTGGATGTGAAGCGACTGTTCACGCTATCCAAAAATACTAGGACTAGAGGGCATGAGTTGAAGCTACAGTGTGGTAAATTTAAAACGAATCGGAGAAAATTTTTCTTCACCCAACGTGTAATTAGACTCTGGAATTCGTTGCCGGAGAACGTGGTACGGGCGGTTAGCTTGACGGAGTTTAAAAAGGGGTTAGATAGATTCCTAAAGGACAAGTCCATAGACCGCTATTAAATGGACTTGGAAAAATTCCGCATTTTTAGGTATAACTTGTCTGGAATGTTTTTACGTTTGGGGAGCGTGCCAGGTGCCCTTGACCTGGATTGGCCACTGTCGGTGACAGGATGCTGGGCTAGATGGACCTTTGGTCTTTCCCAGTATGGCACTACTTATGTACTTATGTACTTATGAGTAGTTTAGTAGTAGGTGCAGTACACTTCAGACAGGTAGACCCAGGCCCAACCCCCCCCCCCCTTACCTGTTACATTTGTGAAGGAAACAGTGAGCCCTCCAAAACCCACTAGAAACCCTCTGTACCCACATATAGGTGCCCCACTTCACCCGTAAGGGCTATGGTAGTGTTGCAACTTGTAAGACTAGTTTTGTTCTATTGTTTACATAAGGAAAGATTCTGAGACCTACAGGGGTTGGAGGATATGATTTGGAAGTAGTTACTTTTAACTAGTCCAAAGTCAAATGTGTCCAACATGAGTGGTCTCAGCTTTTCCTTATGGGTAAGCCTGATACTGATGTTAATGGGTCATGTTAATACTTACAGGATCACACTCCCCAAAGTCAGTTCATCCCTTTTAGAATCTGCCTGTGAAGTTTATAATAAGGATAACAGAAACTACTAAACCTCAGATAGCGAGGTTCGATGTGTGCAGCTTAATTAATTGTGGGGATATAAAAGCACAGAGAAAATATAACAGGGAAATCAAGTATATGTGTCTGAATGTACCATGTATGATTTGGCATTATGTATTGTGGACTGCACAGACACAGAGGTGGACTGCTACACCTAGTGGGGTAAATGTGACAATAACTAAGCCCAGAATTTGCATTCTTAACCTTGCAGTCTGACTGTAAGGATAAGGAGTGTAATGCTGTTTTTATGACACTCACGGCTACAAAGGTGACAGAAGAGATTAAGGGTAAGACATATAATAAGGAGATACGTAAATATTCTGTTTGGGATGGGTAGATGTATTAAGAGGAGAATCAGTAGCATGCTGTTTAAAGACTGTTGTGGACAAGAAGGTTCAGGATATCCTACTTGCAACAAATATGCCTAGGATACAGCTCCACCTCTAAATGATCCCAAAGTGGTGTAAGTAAATAGGGGTAAAGGATTTGGGACAAACATTTGAGACAGAAGATAAGGGGGGGGGGGGGGGGATAAATGCCTGGGTTGAATGGGTCAAATTTGCAGTGGCCAGTTTAAATAAAAGTGATTGCTATGCATGTGCCTCAGGCAGACATATGGCTGGAATCACCCCTTTTCCTTTGGGGTGGAATTCAAATCCCAATACCATGAAGTGTATGTTGGCTCTGTTTCAGGGAGATGACTCCTGTAAATCCCTAGCACTGCTATTTCTGGCACTAAGCCTTGAAGTTGTGCGCTACCACCGGTCTCCTCACTAGGCCATGGGAACCATTCAGCCTGTCTCTCAAGATGGGGGGAAGGGGCAACTAGGCAGGTAGGAGTCTTATGCAAATGCACACATGTGGTTAATGTGACTGGGAAGCAGGCTAGTGGAAACTATTCAAATCAGAAAATAGCCAAAGCAGATGTGTGGTGGCATTGTGGGGGGAATTCTCAGGCCTACTTGGCTGACTGGAGAGGCACATGTGCACTGGTACAATTGGCTATACCATTCACCCTGGCATTTGAAAAAGGGCCCACATTACATAATAGAAAAGAGAGAAGTACCATAACTACCTCTTGTGATGAGATAAATTATATAGACTTGTGTGAGGTTATTGATGGGAACACAATAAAGGATAAAAGAAGAAAGGGGGGATTTGTTGGAAATAAAGATATTGTGTTTCCATATAACAGTGTAAATGTATAACTCAGGCTCTAACTAGCTCCTACATATCTGAGGTAACCAGTAAATGGTTTAACAAGCAAATGCCTTGTTTATGGTTTTCCCCTGAGTCCTTTGTTTTCAGTAGCTGGATTTATACTTCTCCAGACTTTCTGTCTCCTGGTATCTTTGATCTTCGGAGGTGTCTTGGTGATCCACCCAGTCAGCTTTTGTTACCAGTCCTTGTTAGGTCTTTTAAGCAGAGGAAGCTATATCTCTGTGAAGCCAGTGCCTTTTGTCTCTGTTAAGTGTTTTTAATTGACTAGCCCTGCTATCAGAAGTTCCCAGGAAAAGGGGGGGAAAGAGGGACTTGACATGAAAGCCAGTTTCATTGCTGCAGTTTCAATACGTTTTTTAAGCTGTATTGGTATATCTGATTCAGCATAATCAATAATTATGCTACACATTTAATTCTGACAATTAAACTCATATCATGTTACAGCAGGACCGGAACTAGCAGGATGGGAACTGAAGCTGTACTGATTGTTACATTTGTACCCCGCGCTTTCCCACTCATGGCAGGCTCAATGCGGCTTACATGGGGCAATGGAGGGTTAAGTGACTTGCCCAGAGTCACAAGGAGCTGCCTGTGCCGGGAATCGAACTCAGTTCCTCAGTTCCCCAGGACCAAAGTCCACCACCCTAACCACTAGGCCACCCCTCGATGAGCAGGGCTGGAATAAGTAGGACTTGAACTACTGGACTGGAGCTGAAGCTGTAGAGAGGATTCTCAAACAGGATTCAGGATTCTCACACAGGCTTGGCTGGAACTGGATTCTGGAACGGGCTTGGCTTGGCTTGACTGGAACTGGATTCTGGAACGGGCCTGGCTGGAACTGGATTTTGGAATGGGCTTGGCTTGGCTTGACTGGAACTGGATTCTGGAATGGGCTTGGCTTGGCTGGAACCGGATTCAGGATCCTGGAACAGGATTCAGGATTCTCAAACAGGCTTGGCTGGAACAGGATTCAGGATTCTGGAACAGGATTCAGGATTTTCAAACAGGCTTGGAACAAACTGTGGAGGAACTGAAGCTGAAGGCAAACAGGGCAGACACAAGCAGGATTAGAACTGGAGCTGAAGACAAACAGGGCAGACACAAGCAGGATTAGAACTGGAGCTGAAGACAACAGGGCAGACAGAAGCAGGATTAGAACTGAAGCTGAAGACAAACAGGGCAGACACCGGCAGGATTAGAACTGGAGCTGAAGACAAACAGGGCAGACGCAAGCAGGATTAGAACTGAAGCTGAAGGCTTGCAGGGCTGGAACAGCAACAAACACACACAGACAGACAAAAACTCATCAGAAGACCTCTGTTGCAAAGGCAAGCCTGAAAGTTTCCAGGTGCTTAATAAAGGCAATTACAGATGAGGTCACAAGTGAGGCTTGGCTGCAGGAATCCCAAAGCAAGTCTGGAGTGCTGGAACATCAGAACAGGACTGGAATGAACTCTGGAACATGTTTGGGAAACAGGAAGAAGACAGTCCACAGCAGCCATAGGGCCTGGTCACCAGGAGGCGAGGTGAGTGTAGGCATGGGATACAGTCACAACCGTGACAAATGCCTACAAAGAAAAGGGAACTCTGCCTGTTGTTTTGGGGGAAGTTATAACAGCCTTGGGGAAAGAAGGGTGCCAGGGGAGAGCCTGCATGGACTAAGTAATGGAAGTACTGACTAGGATACTGCAGGCCTAACTCAACTGCTTGTGCTAAGACTGTGTTATGTTTTGGAGAAGGTTTAATAAAACTGGAGTTGCTTGCTGCTGAAAGAGCTGTTTCTGTACTTGTGTTGGGGGTGAAGTGACAAGCCAGCCAGCCTACCCTCAACATAAATTATGGCCAATATGGTTTTTTTTTTAAAGAGCTGCATGAGGAGTAGTGCTGCTCGAGAGCGATTCTGCCAGAAGTCCTGGTTAGGAACCAATAACCAACCAGAAGATTCGGTGAGAGAGCAGCCAACGTCTGGGAGACTGCATACCAGACCTGAAGAAAGGTGGAGCCTGAGCTACAACTGCTCAGGTACTCCAACATCCAGTAGAGTGCAGACTCGTCTGAGCTGCAGGTAAGAGTACTTTGGTGCAGGTGGGGAAGGGAAGGTACTGGAGGTAACCTGTGTGAGCAGGGAATGGGGTAGCAGCTTAAGGGTTGGAGGAGCCACACTTGAGTTGCTTTCTTGATTTTATGTGTTGCAGTGGAAGTTCCAGCGGCACCGGAAATACAGGAGATATCAGAGACCATCAGTTGAAGCAGCAGCATGGGTTCCAAGAGCAGCAGAAGAAGAACACAGTGGTAGTGGCAGAGCAGCAGGAGTAGCAACAATGGCAAAAAAGAACTGGTCTCAGAAAAGCCCATTCGTAAAACTACAGAAAATTGCTGGACTTGGGGTATGACCAAAGATTTGGTGGAGTCTTTTGTCTAGCCAAGTTGGGTGTGGAAAGAGGATTGGACGGCCTGTAAAGGAACACTAGGAGTAGATGTGAAGGTTTCTAGGGCTCATGTTTGATGGTGATTCTCTCTTAGAAAGGGTAATAGTTGGAATTCCCCAAGGGAATGGAGTGGGGGGGGGGGGGGAGGTTATGAAATGGGAGGGAAGAGAAACACCAGGGTGACCAGAAACCAAGTGGCGCTAGGAATCCTGGAGAGGCAGGAAGCTTGGGGGACAAGGGGTGCCAGCAGTAGACATGGCCATGGGGTGCCAGCTGCCAATAAAGCACCAGATGTCCCAGGAACCAGGGAGGCCTCAGGTTTTGGTGTCACAGAGGCCAAAGGAAGGTTCCCTGAACAAGAAGCAGACCTAACACCCAAAGGAGGAAATAGTTTGGATCATCACAAAGAGAGAAAGGCCAAATCCTCTGGAAAAAGGATGAGAGGGATGAGTCTTAATAGTGAATCCCTTAGTAAGCATAAGAAATGTAGTCCCAGTGAGGGGCAAGGTAACCCTGTAAAGGGGTGGTTGTCTGAAGCAAGGGTGTCTATGAGTGGAGTAATTTTGCACACCCAGCTTTACATACTCTTTTGACCTGCTCTAGAAACATATATGCTGAAGTCTGTAATGACATCAGTGAAAAAGGACAGGCCAGTGTAGTGACTAATGCAAAATCACTTCCATATTTAAAGAATGAAGGAAGCCCTCAGAACTTTTATTCACCCAAGCAGTGTCCTTTTAACTTGGACACCTTCAGGATGTATCTTTCATAGGGTTACCAACATGCACCACCACTTCATTACTCCTAGGATAAGATGTTGTTGATATCTCAGAACTGTATTATAATAAGATCTACCACAGGTATTTTAGAGAATTAACAGATTAGAAAAAATCTGTGCTCATAAAGAAACTTCAGACCGCCCAAAACACAGCAGCCAGGCTTATATTTGGAAAAACATGTTTTGACAGCGCCAAACCACTCCGAGAAAAACTACATTGGCTACCAATTAAAGAACGCACCACTTTCAAAATCTGCACAATTTTTCATAAAATTATTTACGGCGAGGCACCGGGATACATGACAGACTTTATCGACCTGCCAGCTAGAAACACCAAAAAATCTACACAATCATACCTAAATCTCCACTACCCAAGCAACAAAGGACTCAAATACAAATCCACCTATGCATCCAGCTTCTCCTACTTAAGTGCACAACTGTGGAACGCACTGCCAAAAGCAGTAAAAACTACGGTCGACAACCTTAATTTCCGGATAGTACTAAATACAGAACTGTTCAGAAGAGCAAACCCCACCGACCCAACATAAAATACCAGACATTTGCGACACAATCGGGCTTATTTTCGAAAGAGATCCCAGCCATCTTCCAACATAAATCGGGAGATGGCCGTCGATCTCTCAAAAGCGGCGAAATTGGTTTAATCGAAAGCTGCTTTTTTGACACCATCGCCGCTTTCCCGTCGCCGAGCCGGCGAAAGCTCAAGGGGGCATGTCGGTGGTGTAGCGAAGGCAGGACATGGGCGGGCATGAGCATGGCTACCAGATGGCCAGCTTTCGTGGATAATGGGAAAAAAAAGCAGCATTAATCAGTATTTCGCCAGGTTTACTTGGTCCTTTTATTTTCACGACCAAGCCTCAAAAAGGTGCCCCAACTCACCAGATGACCACCGGAGGGAATGGGGGATGACCTCCCCGTACTCTCCCAGTGGTCACCAACCCCCTCCCACACTAAAAAAATAAAAATAAAAACCTTTTTGCCAGCCTGTATGCCAGCCTCAAATGTCATACCCAGCTCCATGATAGCAGTATGCAGGTCCCTGGAGCTGTTGTTAGTAGGTGCAGTGGACTTCAGGCAGATGGACCCAGGCCCATCCCCCTCCTACATGTTACACTTGTGGTGGTAAATGGAAGCCCTCCAAACCCCTCCCCCAAACCCACTGTACCCACATGTAGGTGCCCCCCTTCACCCATAAGTGCTATGGTAATGGTGTAGAGTTGTGGGGAGTGGGTTTTGGGAGGGATTTGGGGGGCTCAGCACACAAGGTAAGGGAGCTATGGACTTGGGAGGTATTTTAATGTTTTTTTTTTTTAATTTTTAAAAGTGCCCCCTAGGTTGCCCGGTTGGTGTCCTGGCATGTGAGGGGGACCAGTGCACTACAAATCCTGGCCCCTCCCATGATCAAATGCCTTGCAGTTGTTTGTTTTTGAGCTGGGCGGCTTCAGGTTCCATTATCGCTGAAAACCGATACCGCCCATCTCAAATCCGCCCAAATCCGATGCATTTGCCTGGCACCAACCATATTATTGAAACAAAAGATGGACGCCCATCTTTTTCGAAAATAAGGTCTGTCCCGCCCCTTCGAAGACCCATCCTCGGAGATAGTCACCCATGGAAATGGGCATCCGCGTTCGATTATGCCCCTCAATATATAACAAGTACTTAGTTCAATTTCTTCTTATTCATTCATCATGAGATGCATATAAAATCATAGTAGGAGACACATCATAACCAATATGAATTCACGTTTCACCGATGGCTGTCTCAAGATCAGTATCCTCATAGGCGCCCCGTATAAGAGGCTTGGGGAGGCTAAGCCTCCCCAGCCCAGTTGTGACCTTCCCTGCCTGCCTCCCGCCCCCCCCCCCCTCCGAAATGTAAAACTTCATATCTGCTCGGGGTTAAGGGAAGGCGGCGTCGGCAGCGACACAGCACGTCAGCACCAGTGAAAAGCGTGCTCGCTCGGCGCGCCTTCAGCTTCCCTTCAGTCTGTCTCTCAAGCGCTGGTCCCGCCCTCATTTCCTGTTTCCGCAAGGGCGGGACCAGCACTTGAGAGACAGAATGAAGGGAGGCTGAAGGCGCGCCAAGCGAGCATGCTTTTCACTGGTGCTGACGTGCTGTTTCGCTGCCGACGCCGCCTTCCTTTAACCCCAAACAGGTATGAAGTTTTAAATTTCGGAGGGGGGTGGGAACTGGACGGCGCGCGTGCGACCTGGTGCTCGGTGGGAGGGAGGGAAGGAGGAAGGCCTGATGCTACTGGGTGGGAGGGAGGAAAGAAGGCAGGCCTGATGCTGGGTGGGAGGGAGGGGTGCCTGGCGCTTGATGCTGGGTGGGTGGGAGAGAGGGGTGCCTGGCCTGGCCTGCCTGCCTGATGCTGGGTGGGAGGGGTGCTAGGTGGGATGCCTGGTGCTTGATGATGGGTGGGTGGGTGGGTGGGTGGGAGGGAGGGATGCCTGGTGCTGGTTGGGATGCTTGGTGCTGGGTGGGAGGGAGAGAGGGGTGCCTGGTGTTTGATGCTGGGTGGGAGGGAGGGATGCCTGGTTCTGGGTGCCTAGTGCTTGATGCTGGCTGGGAGGGAGGGAGGCCTGGTGCTGGCTGGGTGGGAGGGAGGCCGAATGCTGGGAGGGAGGGAGGCCGGCCTGATGCCTGGTGCTGGGTGGGATGCCTGATGCCTGGTGCTGGATGGAGAAAATAGACAAAAGCTGGATCCACATTATACCTCCTCCAGTCAATTCCACAGAGGAGGACCCAGCTTTTACTTATGGATGGAGGGCAAGAAATGAAGAAGAAAGGAGGAAAGTAAAGAAATAAATGGAAAGGAAGCCCTGGAAATGGAGTTAAGAGGACAGATAGCAGCAGAATCGGATACTGGGCCAGCATGATCAGAAAAACAAAGTCACCAGACAACAAAGGTAGAAAAGATCATTTTATTTTCATTATAGTGTTTGGAATAAGTCCACTTTGAGAATTAGGTGCTCAACATTAAAAGTTTATATTTATTTACTTATTTATGGCATTTTATCCCATATTAAACATGAATTAGGGTGTTTTGTGGCTCTACACTTATCATGATATTATGATCCCTTGTTTCATATGGTACAGTAAGGTTCTGAGTGTGTTTTTGCACAAAGTTGTGCATAGTGTTTTGCAGTTGAGCGATTGCGATTAGTATATGCTTTGAGCAACCACTTTATTCTTTGACATATGATACATATCTAATATCTAAATTTAATAAAAGGTATTAATTGTGACTTATTTTAATTTATTTTTTCTGTGTGTTATCAGACAATTATGGGTTTAAGCTCTGCCCCACCCGCCCCCAACCCCACCCCCTTTAGCCTCCCCAAACAGTTGGGCCACCGACTGCCTATGAGTTTCCTTATAGGTTCTCATTCAAACTGCAATGAATGAGAACCTATACAGAGACTTTGTAGAATAGGAGCTCAGCACAGATCTTATCAGCATCTGACTTTCTGCGCTTTATATCTATTTATTTTCATATTTATATTCCACTTAAAACCATAGCAGATTACAATAAAGTACACATATTACAATTGCATAAAACATACATAAACAACAATAATCTAATCTGTACATAACATAAAGTAAAAATCAAACCAACTCTATACTAAAAAGGCTTGCACAAAATAACGGGCCTTCAAATTTTCTTCAAATGTAGCACATTAGCACAGATTCTCAAAGTACCAGTGTGCTCTCTCAACAAATTAGCTCCCATAACAAACAAATGTCCAGGAAAAATGAACAAACAAAATTTTTCCAGCTACCCACCTGTATGAAAGAGTGGCTTTCTGAAATTGTCATTTACATATGTAGCCAATCTATATGTGCAATGTTGCAAGCAGATGCTTCCAGAATTAGTTTCTTAATCTCTTACCCTATCTCCTAGTCCTTCATTTCCCTTTCCACTTCCAAATCCTCCACCTCCCTCTCTTCCCACCACTCGATGCCTTTTATTTCTGTTCCTCTCTTCCTCCGTTTGTTTCCATCTGTTTGTTAGTAATCTGGTAAGATGGAATGTTCAGATCATAGAGCTCTTCTAGTCCAGAACAACCCCCACCCCCACGCCCCCGCCATCTTTGTGCCAGGGTTTGAGTGTCTATTGTGATACTGTGACTTGCAGGCCTTCATAAGGCATCATATTCCCCACCCAGTATTCAGCCATTTGTCTCATCCATGGAAGAGGAGAGAGGTTTATGTGGATTGCCCAACCCCCGAAATAGGAAACATACGAAACACAGCTGTGTCTGAATTGGTAACCAGCTTCCAGAGGACAATGTCATTTATGCATTTCCATTGATTTTTAAGTGCGACAAAAAAATAAATAAATAAACAAGTATTATGTTACTAAGGACTGAACTAGTGAACTTAATGGCAAACACAGTGGTGAGCCGCTCATAGCAATGGTTCTATTCTATGGGCCTACCTTTTCACATATGTCAGAATAAAATGTATATGGTTGAATGATGACTGTGTAAGGTGTTTTGCTTGCACAGTGAGCCTTTTGAATGAATAAGTGGGGTGGTTTTGATTTGGGGTTATCTACTGACCTACCACTCTATGTAGCTATCTAGCTAGCATTTGTTCTGCAAGGACTTTTGTTCACTGGTGCAGTGTGCAGTGAAGCTGTAAGATTCATTGTAGATGTCTGAGCATTGGAATGCTCAATATGTAAGCAAAACATAATTATTATTTTCTACAGCTTTATTGGATGCATAGGTAGTGCACGGGTTAAGTGCTAATGGATTGTACATGCAGTTATGTAGATTATATAAATAAAATGCATGGTGATGCTTTGGATTGGTCAAATAAAATTTGTAACTGTCCTGAGATGTAGTTAACTTCCTGAAATATTATACCCGACAAGAATACCCCTTTGTTCAATGAATATTAAATCAGCAATGCTACCTACAGAGTTCCCTCGAGAAGAAATCAATAATATTAATAAAGTGGTTCACTGCCATGGTAGTAAACAGAACAGCAACAGTGGCATATACTCATTTTTCTTTGTACTACAACTCTGAGGGGATTTTTTTTTCACATAATAGCCATGGAAGCTTTGTTTTATGTTAGAGGCAGTGTTGGAAAATGGATAAGTACTTTGGGGAGCTGAAAATATAGAAAGTTAATAATGTTCCCTCACCAGAGTCCCTTTTAAAATAACTCATTATTTAGCGAGTCAGGACAATAAACAAAATTGACACTGATAAGAAAAAAAAACCAAACTCAAAGTCACAGAGCACAAACAGTATATATATATATATTTTTTTTTTTTTACAAGAACAGATAAAGATTAGGGCTCCTGATGATTTCCATCAGGATACTGTAGCAAGTTGAAGTGCTGGCATGAGGAAATCCTTACAGGCATCCTCAGGCCTGGTAGTATCTACCAGGGAAAACTACTACTACTACTACTATTTGGCATTTCTAAAGCGCTACTAGGGTTACGCAGCGCTGTACAATATAACATAGAAGGACAGTCCCTGCTCGAAGAGCTTACAATCTAATGGACAAATGTAAAGACAATCAAGTAGTGGCAGTCAAATTGGGGCAGTCTAAGGTTAGGTGCCGAAGGCAACATTGAAGAGGTGGGCTTTGAGCAAGGATTTGAAGATGGGTAGGGAAGGGGCTTGGCGTAGGGCCACAGGAAGTTGATTCCACGCATAGGGTGAGGCGAGGCAGAATGGGCGGAGCCTGGAGTTGGCGGTGGTGGAGAAGGGTGCTGAGAGGAGGGATTTGTCCTGTGAGCGGAGGTTTCGGGCAGGAACGTAAGGGGAGATGAGGGTGGAGAGGTAATGAGGGACTGCAGACTGAGTGCATTTGTAGGTGAGAAGGTGAAGCTTGAACTGAATGCGGTATCTGATTGGAAGCCAGTGAAGCGACCTGAGGAGGGGGGTAATATGAGGGTATCGGTTCAGGCGGAATATAAGACGAGCAGCAGAGTTCTGAATGGATTGAAGTGGGGAAAGATGGCTAAGTGGGAGGCCAGTGAGGAGAAGGTTGCAGTAGTCAAGGCGAGAGGTAATGAGGGCGTGGATGAGAGTTCGGGTGGTGTGTTCAGAGAGGAAAGGGCGAATTTTGCTGATGTTAAAGAGGAAGAAGCGACAGGTCTTGGCTGTCTGCTGGATATGCGCAGAGAATGAGAGGGAGGAGTCGAAGATGACTCCAAGGTTGCGGGCAGATGAGACGGGGAGGATGAAGGTGTTATCAACTGAGATCGAGAGAGGAGGAAGAGGAGAGGTGAGCTTTGGTGGAAAGACTATAAGCTCGGTCTTGGACATGTTCAGTTTCAGGTGGCGGTTGGACATCCAGGCAGCAATGTCAGACAAGCAGGCCGATACCTTGGTCTGGGTCTCCACGGTGATGTCTGGTGTGGAGAGATACAACTGGGTGTCATCAGCATAAAGATGATAGTGGAAACCATGAGATGAGATCAGTGAGCCCAGGGAAGAGGTGTAGATTGAAAAAAGAAGGGGTCCAAGGACAGATCCCTGGGGAACTCCTACAGAGAGTGGGATGGGGGTGGAGGAAGAACCGTGAGAGTGTACTCTGAAGGTACGATGGGAGAGATAGGAGGAGAACCAGGAGAGGACAGAGCCCTGGAACCCAAATGAGGACAGTGTGGCAAGAAGTAAATCGTGATTGACAGTGTCAAACGCAGCGGATAGATCAAGGAGGATAAGGATGGAGTAGTGGCCTCTGGACTTGGCAAGGAACAAGTCATTACAGACTTTAGAGAGTGCTGTTTCTGTCGAGTGTAGAGGGTGAAAACCGGATTGAAGTGGATCGAGGATGGCCTGAGAGAAGAGGAAATTGAGGCAGCGGCTGTGAACGGCGCGCTCAAGTAGTTTGGAGAGGAAGGGTAGGAGGGAGATGGGGCGGTAGTTGGAGGGACAGGTAGGGTCAAGTGATGGTTTTTTGAGTAGAGGTGTGACTACGGCGTGCTTGAAGGTGTCAGGGACAGTTGCAGTGGATAGACATAGGTTGAGGATATGACAGATGGAGGGGGTGACAGTATGAGAGATGGTGTTAAGTAAGTTGGTGGGGATGGGATCAGAGGAACAAGTTGTGCATTTCGAGGAGGAAAGAAGGCAGGCAGTTTCCTCTTCGGAGATATCAGGGAAGGAGGAGAAGGAGTTGGTTGGTTGGTTGATAGAGAGGGTTGAAGAGAGAAGAGGAGGAGGTGGCTTGGTAGTGAATTCAAGGTTGATCTTTTGCACTTTGTCATGGAAGTAGTCAGCCAGTGATTGAGGAGAGAGTGAGGGGGGAGTGGGAGCGGAGGTTACTTTGAGGAGGGAGTAAAGGGTGGCGAAGAGACGACGAGGGTTGGAGCTGAGAGAATTGGTCAATTGGGTGTAGTAGTCCTGTTTGGCAAGGAATAGGGAGGACTGGAAGGAGGATAGCATGAATTTGTAATGAAGGAAGTCTGAATAGGTGTGAGATTTCCTCCAGAGGCGTTCAGCAGATCTGGCGCAGGAGCGAAGGTAACGGATGCAAGGGGTCAACCAGGGCTGGGGATTAGTACATCTTGTGGGACGGGAGATGGATGGTGCGAGGGTGTCCAGAGCAGAGGAGAGAGTGGCATTGTAAGCGGAGACCGCTTCGTCGACAGACTCGGAGGACATGATGGAGGGGAGGAGATTAGGAATACTAGAGGATAAGGTGGGAGGGTCAATGGCCTGGAGATTCCTGGAAGTAGTGGTTAATGTTGGGCGGGGCTGAGGGGGGGTGAAGGAGTGTGAAGGTGATCATGTGATGATCAGAGAGAGGAAGAACTGAGGTGTGGAAATTGGAAGTTGAGCTGGAAAAGGAGAGGACAAGGTCAAGACAATCGCCATCCCGGTGAGTAGGGGTGGTGGAGCACAGCTGGAGGCCGAAGGAGGATGTTAGAGTGAGAAACTGAGAAGTATGAGAGTTGGATGGGTCATCAGCGTGTTTATTAAAGTCTCCGAGAATGAGGGACGGAGATGAGGGATCAAGAAAAACAGAAAGCCAGGCATCGAAGTCAGTAAGGAAGGAAGAGAGAGATTTCTCAGGGGGGCGGTAAATGACTGCAACTCTGAGTGGTAGCGGGTAGAATAGACGGATGGAGTGAACTTCAAAGGATGAGAAGCAGTGAGATTGTGGTAGAAGGAGGGGTTGAAAACTACATGTGGGTGAGAGTAGTAACCCAACACCTCCTCCGCGGCCAATTGGGCGGGGAGTGTGGGAGAAAAGATAACCTCCGTGGGATAGGGCCGCGACTGAGGCCGAGTCATTGGGGGTGAGCCAGGTTTCGGTTAGGGCGAGCAGATGAAGGGAGCGGGAGATGAAGAGATCGTGGGTGAAGGGAAGTTTGTTGCACACGGAGTGGGCATTCCACAGGGCGCATGAGAAGGGGAGGGAAGAGGGGGGAAGGAGGGGAATAGAAATGAGATTGGAGATATCTCGGAAGCGTTTGCATGGATAATACGAGGGCATGTGAGGGGGCCTGGATTGGGATTGATGTCACCGGCGGATAGTAGGAGAAGGAGCAAGAGAGAGCGGAGGAGGGTGGGGGAGGTAGGGCGACGAAGGCGACGAAGACGGGATGGGCTTAGTAGGAATGGGGATGGGCTAATGGCAGGAAGGAGGTGTTGAAGGTTGAGAGCTAGGAGGGAGGGGGGATAGGAGAGATGGTGAGCTGGTCAGGGTGGGGGTGGGTAGGGTAGAGCAGTAGTGAGTAGGACGGGAGAGGACATGGATGGGCAATGAGTACCTGCGGTGGACAGCGGAGGGGGGAGGGAGAAGAGATTAGGAAGGGACAGGGCGATGAAGAGAATGTGTAAAGGGGCCATGGTCAGGGAGGCGGGTGATAGGAGAGCTGGTAGGCAGGTGGGTCGGCAGTTAGGTAGTTGTGCAGGCTTGAGGGCAGGCGGCAGGCGGGGGGGGGGGGGGCAGTTAGGTAGTTGAGCTGTGAGCTATAAAAAGCAATAGCAAACATTTATAATGCTGGAGAGAGCCAGACACATTTCAGAAGAGGGGCCATTCACACATGGGAAAGCTGAGTTCATTAAATAGTGTAAGTAGAACGAGGAGAGTGAGTGATTTGGGTAGGCCTACAAGGCAGAAGTGGCTGCCTGTTTCATAAAGGTAATCCATGTTTGTATAGATAAAAATAGACATCAGTATTTACAGCTGCCCCAGGACAACTATAAATACTGACATCTGAGCCCATGGTCTAAACCCTTGATCTCTGCTCTCATGATAACCCCCTGACATCCAATCCCCTCATCCAACCCAATAGCATCTGTTCCCCTCCCCTCATGATGTCAGCTTTCTCTCCTCCTCCCATTTGAGCTCCCTGTAGCAAAGCCCCCCCCCCCCATTAAGACTTCTCTCTTGGTGCACACACCCCAGTCAAGATCCCCCATGGCACACACCCCTTGATCAAGACCCCTTTGCAGCATACACCATCCTCCTGTTTGAGCTCCTGAACATTGAAGCCCCTACATGTGGGCAAAATCTTGACAAGTAGCAGCCTCCCCCTAAGGCCCTAACCCCTACTCAGTAGCTCCACCCCATCCCCTACCCCCTGACCCACTCCTAAAGAAGCAATGCTAAACAGAGGCACTCCGAATTGCAGTCTCAGCACTGAACAAAAATCTTTTACTGCCCAATGCTAATATCCATATGAAAGACAGCATTTCAGTCAAAAGACCTGCTTCCAGGGGCTGTCAAACGTGGCAACAAGGCCGGCTCAGCGGCTCAACTCAAATGAAGTGAAGTGAACAGGCAAACACAGATAAGTAGTAGACGCCATTCACTTATTCCATTATGGGTTGTTAGTTTCAAGGTTTGGTATTAATCCAACCCTAGCAAATGCTATATTTTTTAACAGTTGATACAGGGGACTTTAATTGAATATAAATCATTCTAATAAAACTATCTATAGTAAGTAATAAAATTTGTATATCTATAGAGGTTTTGGTTCCAGTTTGGCAAGTGATTGATGTCATACAGTAGGCTCAAGGGTTTGAAATATCTGCGTGCTATAGGAGACCTAATAGCCTTGCCACTGGTTAATATCTGATGCCACCGGTTCCTTTTTTCCTCTTTTTTCCTCCTTTTCCTCTTTTTACAAAAGAAGATATAAAAAGAAAGAATAAAAAATAAAAAAAAGAAAGAATAAAAGTCCACATCACAGTTTCTTTTGTTCCCTTGTTTGATATTAGATAAACATATAGCCTCTAGCAAAATAAGAGCAGGGCTGCACATCCCAGCCCCTCCCTGTCCAGAGAGAGCAGTAATTTGAGAAAGCTGGATATAGAGGGAAAAAATGTAGTCCCCTCCCCCATCACCCACATAGATGTAGGAGCAGCTTTCTAAAATCACTGCTCCTTTTGCAATGCACCCCTATTGAAGCATCAGTGGTCCCTCCATTAGACGGTCCCCATCGCAATGCCAGCTTCCCCAACACTCTCCCACAACAAATATCCCCCATCAGACCCCACCCTAAACACCAGCAGTTGAATCCCCCAACAAACTATGACCCAAACTTGCAGCACTTGACCCCCCCCCCCCCAACAGGTCTCAACCCAAACTGGCAGCACAGAAAACCCTTTGGAGGACACCCCCCCACACACACACACACAGAGGACCCCATATGTGGGCATGAGACAAACATGTAGGAGACTACCCTGGACATTTCCCCCTCCCTCCCTCCCCCTGGGGGCAAAAGGCACTCAAAACTGGCCCTTATACTACAAGTTCCCCACCTCCCAAACTCAGTCCCTGAGTTTACTGGAGGTCCTTGATTTATAGTGGGGTGGGAGCAATGCCCACTCGCATCTACCTTGCTTCCTCTTAGTCAACAACGTGGCCACAGAGACATCTAGTGGTGGTATTGCAATATTACCGCCAGGGGGGGGTCAGACTTCCATATATGGGCTCCCCCTCAGACATCCATCCTCTTTGTGAAATAGGAATTCAGGTCTGTGTTGTTGTCCAGACCACTCCCTCTCCCTAACCCTCCCCATGCTCCCTTGCCATCTGGCCTCTGTTCTGAAATGGCATTTAAAAATCTGGGACTCTTCAGACTTTTAAATGTTGCCATTTAGATGTTAGGAAGATTCTAAAATAAGAGCCATTATGCCATCTGACTATTGTTATGAGCATCAGTTCTATTACAATAATGAGAGGGGGTTATTAATTTTAATTAGGAATGTAATTTCAGGTTATCAGATTTCCCAGAGATATGTTGATAGTTGTGAAGGCTGCAATTTGCCTAGTTTTTAGTATACTGACTCCATTCATGAAACTTTGGTTGATCCACTAATTCTATCTGAATGACCAGCTTCAGCCCTAATGAAAATTGGAATGTTGACCTCTAGTGGTAGTACTGTGAGACTAATACTAGTGTAAACTATGGTTTGTTTAAGAAACATGATAGAGTGAGCCCTGGTTAGCAGGTCATTAGGTGAGCAACTGGAGTACTCGGGAGGAGCTCAGAGGTTATAAAAGGGAAGCTCAGAGGTAACAAATTGTCCCTGGTTCTGCCTTTGATAATGTATCTACAGCCTTGAGTGCTTGAATTTGAGTTACTTACAGCCCCTTGCCAGGTGACCCATTGCAAGGAAGGGGGGGGGGGGGGTACTATATCATTGTAACCAATAGATTGATTACCTAGACAGTAAGCTGTTATATTGCATCAGCCATTAGAGAAGCCAGAAGCTCAGTGGATTGGGGAATCTGACCGTAACCAGGACCCGGGTGGAATTGCAGTCTTTCCCTAGCTGATAGCAAGACCTTTGGGGTGGCAGCCCAAAGAAAGTATGCAGTTACTGGAAGCCTAGCTGGATGGTATTAAAGTACATCAGGAGTGTGAAATCCTCTCTGGGTTCTAACTGAGTTGCAGGACAGGCATGAGGCTTAACCCAGAAATGTAATATTGCTTATGACCATCTTAAATGCAACTATCAGTTACATCTGATCTGTATGATGATCAATGCAGCAAAACCATCAGTTAAATGAATAGTCCAGTTACTTTTAATCCTCTGAGTTTCATGTGGTTCCTGAGTGGATGAGCTGACGGAACCAGAGTGAGTAAGTGACTGCTGTGCCACTCGAGCCCCTGCCCCTCTAACCTGGGATAGCAGGGTTGCACTAGGAGTCATCATCATCATTTGGGAAAGAAGAGCCTGATGGGGTAGGAGTAGATGGGGAGCACTGCTGCACCTTGCCATTGGACTACCAGGGATGACCTCTGGGTAAGTTCTGAAGGGGGCCAATGGGGGAGGTTAGGGTGAGCCCACATGTGGAGGATTTGTCATTGATGCCCTTGGATGGGGATTGGGGGGGTGATCAGAAGTTTAGATGGGGATGGGAGGGGGTGATCGGAAGCAGAAGGGTGGTATCTGAAGGGCGGGTGTTAACCAAGACCTCAATCATTCCCCTACACGTAGAATGCACCTTGACCTACACGTGGAGCACCTACCCTATAGATGTTTTCCCGGGGGTAAAAATATACTGATTTTAGATTGGACCTACATGTGCATACCTGCTTGTCTAAATCAATGTCCAAAATGTACATGTGGTCACTTCCATATATAATTTTAGGAACTGATTGCATGCATTTGAGCTTATACCACACATGATAGGAAAATACAGTTAAACAGTAGCCTCTGACAGATATTAACCAATTTCAGAATTCCACCGTTCACTAAGCATAGGACAAGCACACTGGTGGTGAATTGACTCCTTTATGTGTTGTACAATCAGAGGGCTGCAGCTTCAGTTTATGACTTGCCATATTTAAAACCACTTCATCAGCTCTGATCTCATATCAGATAATGTCTGCGTCTGCTGATCTTGACATTATTTAGCTGGCAGAAACATTCCATTTCCAAATGTTGTAATATGCTTTCTTGCAATCTTATCTGATAGTACCGAATTTGTAAGTGCTGTTTGTCTGGGAAATAAAACAACATTAGGTAATGTGCTTACTCATTGCTAGTGTATTGAACATATTTGGCCTGATAATCTAAAACACTGTAGAGATAAGTGCTCGATCTGTGAATTTTCAGTGAGCATTCTGACTAACTCTATGGATAGTCAGCAATATTCAGCCTCTATCTTCATAACTATGTAGCTAAAAATACTGTCCTAACTTAAACCGCATAGCTATGCAAATAATGGCTGAATATTGCTGCTATGTCTATGACATAAATTTTTCAGTTCGTTTCATTTTATTTACTTTCTTTACGGCCTTTACTGACTAGCAGAGCAAGGCAGTGTACAATCTAAAATGACAAAAGAGGGTGAAAGTAGCAAGGAACTACAATATCAGATAGGACAGATAAAACAAACAGTGAAAAAAAGCAGCAGCTAAGAAAAGAGTAGATACAGGGAGAAAGAGAAAAGGAAAACCTTGTGATTCAAGGAATATGTACTCTCAGTCTGTGTTGAAAGCCAGGTTTTAAACGCCTCCTTGTGTTCTTATATTCTGCTATATCCTTTAGCGTTCCAAGTGGATTACAAATCACGAAGCCAGAACATTCCTGGGAAGTTAAAATAACGTCTAATCTAATAGATGTAATTTAAACAAATAAGCTTTCGATATTTTACAAAATGTAAGGTATGCTGTTATGGTTTGAATTTGTATTGGCAAAGCATTCCAAATCAAAGAACTTTGATAGTCAAGTCTGCCAGAAAAAAAATATATATATATAATGTTTGACTTTAAATCTTTAGGCCTAGGAAACTGCAGAGGACATGAATTGTCTTAGTTTATCTGTCGAGCTGGTAGCAGTCACTGCTGTCCATGTGTATTCACTGATACTCACTATCTGGATAATGATACTGAATATATATCATATAGTAAAACACTGCACCCAGTGTTTTCAAAAACCGCAGACTGTGGCATTTGAATATTGACCAAATGTCAAATTCATTGGGCCCAATATTCAACCAGAGGTGGACAGTGCATTTGCTGTTCGCCACTAGTGCTAAACCCGGATATTTAATGCCAGGCCATATCTGGTGACCGGCATTACATATCCAGTTTTATTTTGGCCACTAAAAGGTTAATTGACTATGCTGATATTCAGTGCTAACTGGTTAACTTTTTAGCAGTCTGCTATTTAAGCAGCCTATTTTGACCGCTGAACATAGCTGGTTCGACGCTGCCTAACCGGCTATGTCCGGCTAGCCGCTGACCAGGATATTCGGCGAGAAATAACTGGATATTTCCCCCTGAATATTAGCTATTAGCTTGCTAAATGCTATTTAACTAGCCAGGAGCCATTCCTAGCTGGTTAAATAGCACTGAATATTGGGGGAATTTTAAAGAAACTGAAGGCTGTTTACCCTCATAGACTCAGAAAGAGAAAAGTCCTTGCTGAAAAAAAAAATCCTTTTGTTTGCAAGAACACATACAAATTTTTTGCTCAGCGGTAGGATTTATTGATGGCTCAACAAACTTGATTGCAACTTTACAATTATAACTGCTTGTTTACTTATTTGTAATGAGTCTATAATTTAACCCTCCAGAGAAGAGTAAAAGTGATGTTAATACAATATTAATGCATACAATAAATACAAACACTGCAAATATCTGTCATTGAATAATAGAAATTGTGTTCTCTCCTGCTCGAAAAAGGAAAAGCATCAGCCTATTCAGGAAGAAGAATGAGCTATATTAAGGATAATACAATTCATTTAATCATTGGTAATGATTTAATTCCACTGGCAACTTCAAAACATTTTTAACTATGAAAAGCAAAGATACTTACCTGAAGCAGGTATTTTCCAAGGACAGCAGGCCTTATATTTCCACAACTGGGTAACGCGATTCTGCGTTACCTGATCCAGAGCTTCTAACAAGCTTTAAAAGAGCTTTTGTGGAGCACGAGACACACTCCACCATGCAAGCGCGAGTGCCTTCCCGCCACGAGAGTGCTTTTACCACAGTTAAATACTACAGCAAGAAAAAGCAAAAATAGGAGACAACTCCAAGGGGAGGTAGGAGGGTTTGTGAGAATATAAGGCCTGCTGTCCTCGGAGAATACCTGCTATAGGTAAGTATCTTTGCTTTCTCCAAGGACAAGCAGGCCATAATTCTCACAATTGAGATATCCCTAGCATCCAGGCTCATTGAAAACAACAAACATTGGTCAATTTGGCCTTGCTATGGTGAGGACAGAACGCAGATTAGCCTGACACTATATACAAACAGAATGAGAGTGCAGCCTGGAATAGAATAAATGGGCCTGGGGTGGGGGGGGGGGGGGAGTTGGATTCTAGACCCCAAACAGATTCTGCAACACTGTCTGCCCAAACCGACTGTTGCGTCGGGTATCCTGCTCAAGACAGTAATGATATGTGAATGTGTGGACTGAAGACCACGGTTCAACCTTGCAAATTTCTTCAATGGAGGCTGACCACAAGTGGGCTACCAACGCAACCATGGCTCTGACATTGTGAGCCTTGACATGACCCTCCATATCAGCCAACCTGGGCATAAGTGAAAGAAATGAAATCTGCTAGCCAATTAGAGAGTGTGCATTTCCAGATGGTGACCATTTTTCAGCACGTCTGTAAAAAAGGCCTTTTTAAAATTTTTGCCGAAAATGGACGTGCGGCAAAATAAAAATTGGCGCACATCCATTTTGGGTCTGAGACCTTACCGCCAGCCATTGACTTAGCAGTAAGGTCTCACGCATTAGCCGTGCGGTAATCATCTACACATGTAGAATGACGATTATCGCCCGTTTTCTGTCACGTGCTGGAAAATAAAAATTATTTTCCTGCGCATGCAGCAGACACACGTAAGAAACAAAATTACCACCCAGGCCACGCAGTAGACGGGCGATAACTCCAAATTGATGTACAATGTGCACGCGACGGTGCCTTCGCGGCTTAGTAAAAGGTTCCCTTAGTGACTTGTCATTGATAAATTTGTCTTCTTTCTGTCTTCTTTTCATTCTCTTTATGAAGGTCTCCTGTCCATTTATCATTTTCTCATCTGTCTTATTCACCTGTTCTACTACATCCAGCTCCAACACTGATCTGTTCCTTTAAACTTTCTTCCATTTTGATTTCATTCATTCATATTATCCAGTATCTCCCTCTTTTTACTGCATCTGTCTACAGCTTTCCATCTCTTTCCCTCACCCTGTCTCTCCCATTCTCCTTCTTCTTATTCCCCAATCTTTCACTAACTATTCCCCACACCACACCACTATCCAGCTTCTTTCTCTCTACCATCTGCCATCCAGAAGCCTCTCTCTCTCTCTCTCTCTACTACCTTCAATTCAGCAGCTCTTCTGTGTCTGTCTCTCTCCTGACTACCATCCAGCATTGTCCTTGTCTCTCTCTGTCCCTGTCATGCAGCATTTCCCCTTTCTCAATCTGCCCTATTCCCCCTGCACCATTTAGCCTCTTCCCCAATCCAGCATTGCTCTCTCTCTCTTTCTCCCATGCAATACTGTCCCATCTCTCTATCTTCTCTATCTAGTATGCCCCACCTTTTTCTCTCTGCCCATGCAGTATTGCCCCTTTCTCTCTTTCTGTACTCCCCATGCAATATTGCTTCTTTCTGTTTCTTTCTCCCCATGCCATCCAACATCTGTCTCTCCGCCCCCTATCTAGTATTGCCCCGCTTGTCTGTCTCTATCATCACTTATTTATTTATTTATTTTATTTATTTTATTGCATTTGTATCCCACAATTTCCCACCTATTTGCGGGCTCAGTGTGGCTTACAATACATTGTGAAGATGGAAGTACAATCTGTTACAACATGGTTATGGTTACAATGTGAGGAGTTAGGTTAAAACAAAGTCCAAGTATCGTTAAGGGGAATAAAACAATGGAAAAGAACAACTGAACAATAGAATAACAACGGATACTGAAAGGGCAACAGAGCTATAGCAAGAGAACGTTCGGGTATAATATTTTCTATTTTTACCTGTAAATTAAGGTTTAAATGTGTTAAAATTGCGGGGGAGAGGAGTATAGAAGAGAATGTATTAATGCATTTCTAACCGTGTGTGTGGACTTCATGTGTTTTGATCCTTTCGATATATTTTTTCAAAGAGATGGGTCTTTAATAGTTTGCGGAAGTTGGCCAGTTCGTAGATCATTTTCATGTTTCGTGGTAGTTTGTTCCAGAATTGTGTGCTCATGTAAGAAAAGGTGGACGCGTGCAGCACTTTGTATTTTATGCCTTTGCAATTAGGGAAGTGGAGGTTGAGGAAAGTTCAGGATGATCTTTTAACGTTTCTTAGCATTGCCCCAGCCTATCTCTCTCTACCCCTACTTAGCATTGCCAAGTCTGTATCTCTCTCCATCCACCTAGCATTGCCCATTTGCCCTGTGTCTTTCCCCCTCACCATCAGTGCTTCTCTCTCTCTCTCTCTCTGCCAACCCCCACAGCACTGCTCCTGTTTCTCTCCTATCCCTTGACACTGCTCATGTCTTTCTCCCTGACCCTTTACCTGGCACTACTGCCATCTCTCTCCCTGCTTCCCCACCCTGGAACTGCACATATTTCTCTTCCCCCTCCCTAGGCCACCCATCAGCATTCAGAAGTTGTTGTTTTCTTCCTCTAGTTACCATCTCTTATGGACCCACGGTATTAAATTTACAACAAAGTCGTGCGGGACCCACTATTGCTGAGAGGGGGGCAGAAGAGAGAAAAATTCCCCAGAGCATGGCCTCCAAGGGGGGGCCTGCCCAGTGCTGGCATGGCTCAGATGGTCTTTCCTGCTCCTGTGTGCCACAGCAGTGCCAGGTTAACACATTATCATGTTAATTCTGCTGTTTGCTCTGCCAGTCACAGGTCCTTATTCCTACCTCATCCCACCTCCTATGTGAGGTACTTCCTGTTTGGATGTGGCAGGAAGAAGGACCTGTGCAGCAGAGTGGAGCAGGAGGAGGCAAGCAAGTAACCATGCCCGGGGTCCCTGGGGCACGTGCAGGCCTGGGGTGGGGTGGCTGTTTCCTCTGGACCCGCTCCACCTCCTCCAATATAACTTCCTCTTTTGGAGGAGGTGGGCCAACCCGGCCCATAGAAAGCAGCCACTGTGTACTAAGAGCTGCTGTGCCATACAGCTTTGTTGTAGAATTAGGACTATGGGCCTGGCAGAGATAGTAACTAAACGGAGAGAACAAAAACTACTGTATGCCAGTGGGCGGTTTAAGGGGGAGAGATGGGGGCAGCACCGAGAAGACAGCAGGTGGGGAAAGTCGCTGTTTGGGATGAGGAGGCTTAGCTTCCCCAAGCCTGTTATATCAAGTGCATATGACTATAATTCATAAGTTCATAAGTAATGCCACACTGGGAAAAGACCAAGGGTCCATCAAGCCCAGCATCCTGTCCACGACAGTGGCCAATCAAGGCCAAGAGCACCTGGCAAGCTTCCCAAACGTACAAGCATTCTATACATGCTCATTTCCAATCACATTTGCCATATACCATCTTAGGTTAATTTCTTCATAAAGGCTATTAACGGGGCTTTATAACTAAATAGGAACACCACAAAACGCCCCAGGGCTCTCCCATGTTCCTAGCAGAGAATAGCAGCAATGGGGTGGGGTTCTGAAGAGAATGAAAAGTATAGGTATGAAGAATAGGAGCACAATGCCAATTAATTAGAACAAAGTTAAGATTGTAGACAGATGAAGGGATATGGACTTATTTTTGTAGCTACAAATTGTGATAGAGAACTTGTCAGCAAGATGCTTAAAAGTTGGAAAACATCCAGGAAAAAGTTCTCAAAGCTACATAATGAGAGCTGAAAGAACCGAAGGCATCACTATTTGCCACCTGTCCAAACTCCAAAAAAGGATTAGCCTCAGAGGACCAACAAGTGCTGACAATGCTGTGATAGCACTTCATAATTAACCACCTCTGAGACCCTGTATTTTTCCACAGTAGAATTATACCAGTCTTACGCTTTTCCTTCAGTCTTTGTATATGATTTTTATGTGTATTTTTTTCTTTTTGTATTGTAAAGTCTGTCTCAAAAAAAGAATACATATAAAGTTAAAAATACATGATTTATTTTGTATTATTAATTTTTACTTATTAGGTTATATTTTATCACAGTACTTCTTTCTTTGTTCTGTTATCCTTAATGTAACTATTCTTTGAAATACAAATTTAAACTAGTTTTCTACCCTCACTTTCTGAAGAGAGGAAACTATGGTGCTCATAATCAAAAGAAAAAAATGTGCAAAAAAATGGCATAAGGGGCAGATGGATGTGTTTTTCATACTAGAACATTTAAACCATATAATCAAACAAAAAAAGGTTGAAGTCTGATATTCACTGAAAGAAAAACATTCTGACAGTGGGCATTTTGGGGAGTCTTGTGGGCGTGAGATGGGTAGTGTTTTGTGATGCACATTTTTTTTGTGATAACGGATAGCAAAACAATTTCCTTGTGTCAGAAAGAAAAACATCATGATTTAAACCTGCGTTAAAAGCAACTGTCTCATGACTAAACTTGTCTTTAGATCAATTTGTGATTTTGCTGAGTTGGAGAGTGGAGAGTTGGAATTGTTGGCTTGGAGAGTTGCTAAGTGGTCTGTTACCTTTGTTTGTTTGCCCCAGTCTGAACCTTTTGACCCTCACATTCCCTCAGTCATTAGCATCATCAACTGCACACATGTCACACTCTGACCCCCTCCCCCAGGAACGAGGAGACCTATAGGAATAGAAAATCGTATCACTCCATGAACATGCAGGTCATATGTAATACCCAGGGGGAAACTGTGGATGTGTGTGCTTGCTACCTGGGGTCAACCCATGATGCACATATCCTGCAGCATTTTGGAATCTACCACAGGTTTGACAGAGGGGAGACCATCAGCTTCTGGCTCCTAGGTAAGCAGTACATGGATTCCCAACCCTCATACCCACATCCCCCCTTTGGTCAAGATGCCCCTAGAACCCACACCCATGCCCCACATTCCACAAGATCTACATACAAATACACACCCATGTATGTGATTCCTGCTTCCCCCACAGGTGACAGAGGTTACCCCCAGTGAACCTGGCTAATGACTCCCATTGCCCACCCCCAAAATAAGGTGGAGGAGGAATATAACAAGAGACATAAGTACATCCACAACATCATTGAGTGCAACTTTGGCCAGCTCAAAAACAGATTCAGATGTCTCGACCATTCCAGGGGAGGAGCTCTTCTGTAGCCCTGAAAAGGTCACCAAGATATTCATGATCTGCTGCATGCTTCACAACTTAACACTGCAAAGAAGACAGCCCCTGCCAGAGGACACACAGCAGCAGCCAGAACAAGAGGAGGATGACCCCCTACCCACAGAGCTGACCAGGGACCACATCAGCTGGGGATCCATGCCAGACAAGTACAGACTAATTTTCAGTAAAAGTAAGTGCAGTATTTATTTGTGCCCACCCTCTCTTAACCTCTCCCTAGCATACCCCCATTCTTTCCCTAACATACACCCCACCTCTTCCCCAGCACACACACACACACCCCTTCCCCCTCAGCACACACAACCACAGCATGGTAATTAATTGGCTCACAGCACTACCTCACCCTCCCTCTCCCCCTCTGGGGGCCGCCTCTACCACCCCTCCTTCTAGCTGCTGGGGATAGTCCAGGCTTTGCAGGACCACAGATAGTGTCAAAGTCCTCCTTTGTGGGGCTGCCACTGCCCTTAGAACTGCTAGTACATTGCTGCTACCACTTGAAAATCTGACCACCTGGTTAGCTCTGTGGCTGAGCTGCTACTAAGCCCAGCCACAGAGGGACCTGGTCTCAAGGTTGACCCACTGGCCTGGGTCCACTGAGTCCCATCTGCGACCACTTGGATGGTGGTTGCTTTTCCACAGCTGAGGTGGTCTGTGAAGCTTGATTGAGTGATGTGGGCACTGGTGCCACTTGCCGCTGGTGTTTGTGTGTGTGTGTGTGTGTGTGGGGGGGGGGGGGTTAAAGGAATGATGGCCTCCCTGGTTCCAGTGAGAGGGTCAGGTGCCTGCTGGGTGGGCAGTGTGCTGGACAAGGTCCGAGTGTAATCGTGGAGATCTCACTGGATCCTGAGAAGCTGCTACCACATATTTGTGGTGGTAGTCAAAAAAGCAAACAGAATGCTATGAATTTTTAGGAAAAGGATAGAAAATTAGATAAAGAATAATATAATGCCTCTGTATCACTCCATGGTATGACTACACTTTGAGTAGTGTGCGCAGTTCTGGTCACTGTATCTTAAAAAAGATATAGCAGAATTAGAAAGGCAACCAAAATGACTAAGGGGATGGAACTCCTCTCATATGAGGAAAGGCTTAAGAGGTTAAGACTCTTAGCTTGGAAAAGAGACAGCTGAGAGGAGATATGATAGAGGTCTACAAAATACTGAGTGGTGTAGAACGGGTAAATGTAAATCGATGTTTTTACTCTTTCAAAAAACACAAAGACTATGGGACACTCAGGAAGTTACATGGTACTACTTTTAAAACAAACAGGAGGAACTATTTTTTCACAATGAATAGTTAAAGCTCTGGAACTCGTTGTTAGAGGATGTGGCATCAGTAGTTAGTGTACCTGGGTTTAAAAATGGTTTGGATGGAGTTACGTGGTGCAATGAGAACGTGAAGACAGTTTCTTTGCTTGCTCCGAGGGTCCCCAATAAATTTATTTTGTTTTTTCAGTATCTGCCCTTGTTTCCCCTGATAGCTTTACTGTGGCTGGGAGGAACACTGGCCACTTTAGGCCATATGTTCTGGCACTGCACTATAGTGTGTTCTTTTTGGAAAACTAACTTGAGAGTTTTAAGCGCAAAGTTGGCATTGTACAATTTGCTATGAACTCTTAATATTTTTTGGAGTATATGTTTCTATGGACCCCATGCCACAGGGCTTTAAACAGATTTTCCGACAGGCCCTCTTGTTTGGACTGAAGACTATCTTGCTTTATTGGTTACAGACCTCAGGATCAACGCAACAACGGTGGAATTCACAACTTATAGTTCAAATGCGGCTGGTACGTTGAGGGGGTTCATCATTTGGATACTACAGCTGGCTGTTGCTTTCAAGAGACATGGGAACCTTTTTGGCAGACTTTGCCTTGAAAAGCACGTAGCTACTTGTTAAATCTTTAACCATGCCTGTGTAGGTCATCTTTTAGATTTGGATCGTGAAGGCATTTGCCAAATCCGGTATGGGATAAGTACAAAATGTTGTATTGGGATAGGGAAGATATGTTGTATTGGGATAGGGAAGATAAGATTCAATCAAGTTGGGTTGAGGTAAAAGAGTTCATTAATGTCCAATACGATCTTTAATAGTGAAGTATACCAGAAGATGAATGAATTCTTTGTCTCGGTCTCTACTGAAGAAGATGCAAGAGATCTACCTGTACCAAAGATGGTTTTTAAGGGTGACAATGCAGAGGAACTGAAAACGTTCTTGGTGAACCTGGAAGTACTGAGCCAAATCAACTGGATTGGATGGTATACACCCCAGGGTACTGAAAAAACTCAAATATGACATTGCAGATCTGCGTTAGTGATTTGTAACCTGTCGTTAAAATCATCTACAGTACGTGAAGACTGGAGGGTGATCAATGTAACAGTTATTTTTAAAAAGGGATCCAGGGGTGATCCAAGAACTTATAGACTGGTAAGCCCAACATCAATGCCAGGCAAAAAGTGGAAACTATTATAAAGAAGAAAATCACTGAACACACAGACAAACATGGTTTAATGGGACAGAGTCAACATGGATTCAGCCAAGGGAAGTCCTGCCTCACCAATTTACTTTACTTCTTTGAATGTGTGAACAAACATGTGGATAAAGCTGAGCCGGTTGATGCAGTGAATCTGGATTTTCAGAGAGCATTTAATAAAGTCTCTCATGAGACACTCTGGAGAAAACTAAAAATCCATGCGATAGGTGGCAATGTTTATTTATTGCATTTGTATCCCACATTTTCCCACCTTTTTGCGGGCTCAGTGTGGCTTACAATATGAAATGAATGATGGAAATACAATTTGTTACAAATTGGTTATGGATTACATTGTGCAGAGTTATGCGAGACAATCAAAGTGTCGTTAAGGAATGTAACAATGGAACACAAACATTGAAACATTGGAAGGAGACAATGGGAGCTTAGAGGGCAATATTAAGGCATAAAAACATATGGTATACATATTTCTGTGAGTAAAGGTATGAGTGATGTGAGATTACAGGGGATGAGAGTTCAGAAGTGGATGTATGATGCATTAATGAACAGTAAGTGTGGACTTTATGTGTTTTGGCTCTTTCCGTAAATTTTTTCAAAAAGATGGGTCTTCAATAATCTGCGGAAGGAAGCTTGCTCGTGGATCGTTCTTAAGTTGAGCGGCAGTGTTCTGTTGTGGATCAGGAATTGGTTGATGGATAGAAACTAGAGGGTAGGGTTAAATGGCCAATTCTCTCAGTGGAGTAAAGCAAATAGTGGAGTGTCCCAGGGACCTGTACTGGGACTGGTGCAGTTTAACATATCTATTAATGATCTGGAAATGAGGATGACAAGAGAGGCGATTATATTTGCAGATGACACAAAACTATTCAAAGTTGTTAAAATGAATGTGGATTGTGAAAAATTCAAGGAAGACCTTAGGTTGGAAGACAGGACATCCAATGGCAGATGAAATTTAATGTGGACAAGTGCAAGGTGATGCATATTGGGAAGAATAGTCCATATCATGGTTATTTAATGCTAGGTTCCACCCTAGGAGTTGGCAACCAAGAAAAAGATCTAGGTGTCATCATGGACAATATGCTGAAATCTTCCACATTGAGCCTGCAAATATGTGGGAAAATGTGGGATACAAATGTAACAAATAATATTGTGCATAGCATCTTCTAAATAGGGATGTGCACAGGTAAAACAATCTCAGTTCATTTTTTAGAAAAGCTGACTTTTTTTCCCTGATTTTCTTTTTCATGTGTTGTGTTGTTTGACAGGTTAAACAATTGTTAATTATCAATCCTCCCCCTGGTTTATATTTGAGTTAACAGTTCCCCCCTCCCAAAAAAGGGGGGGGGGGAATTATCTTGGTTTATACTCAAATAGGTTTATATTTGAGTATATACGGTACACCATTTGAGGAAAAGTAATTCATTCTCCTGGACTATGGTGAATCTTGACATAACTTTATCTTTCCTGACACATCACTACTATGGAGTGATGAATTCTGCCATTGCAAAGGTATAATTAAATAAATGAAATAATGAACAGGTGACATAAAACCTATCATGAAATTAAGTATTGCAGGAATTGATTTGTTGCCAATTTGAAACACAAAAGCTATTCAGAGCTTTTCTTTCAGCATTTTAGATTTTACTATAAGTCATTTGTTGAATAGTAGTGGCCCTGCTGCATTGTGCTAGATAACAAATCACAGTGTAATATTCATGGCATCATCTAAAAATAGAATGCATTCATGGTCCATTCTGTCCTTTCAATTGTGTTTCCTTTTTTCTGTTTGCATTTATCCATGTGCCAAGGTCACCATAAATCAGATCAGAAAAATGTGCATTAATCATCTTTTCAAAACTATTTGGGGTATTAAACTCATAATTCACACCTCTGTAGGAGTTTCATCAATATTAGCAGGGACAGGATACAGGTATAGAGCTTTAAAAATCCTGATAGTTATGTTGGTTTCTGCACTAACTTGTGAGATTGTTTTCTAGGAATCAAAATGGCACTGTTATACTATCTATTGCCCTCTCACCCCTTCCTCTGATTTGTCTGTAGGTCTGTATTATATTGTAACTTTGAGAAACAGGGACTATCTATTATATATGTCTATAAAGCACTGAGTATACCTCATAGCACTATAAAATAATATTGCGGATGCTGAAGCGCCAGCTACATTTACAAAGCTAATACCTATAGAAAATATCTGGCTAATCTACTGAAGAGGTCTTTAGTCTTGGACTGTCATGGATGGGTGGACAAAACCCTCAGGTAAGTGGAAGCCTTCAGGTAAGTAGAACATTAATCACTTGTAATGAAATGGGAGAAAATGGGCAACATCTATAAAACTATGCATTTTGGTGCTCATAGTATGGAAAACAAAGTCCCAAATTCACAGACTATTATGGAAGAACCTGAATTGGATTCCATGGTAGTCATGCAGATATGGTACACCGAGAAGAATCACTAGGATATAGTTAGGCCTCCTGAGTTTAAGTTTTAACTGATACACACCGGCAATAGTATCTGTAGTGTATCAACATCGATACACAAGGGCTTTTGTATACCAAAGAGTCCCTAGTTAGTTGGGTAATAAATGCCTACATTTATAATGTATAAACACTTAAGAATAGAAACTCTTGATATAGTCATACTGAGTTGCAGTCTTTTGAGGAAGAACAGGGTAGGAAAAAACATGGAGGAGTAATGCTATATTTAAAAATAATGGATTACATATTGAAAGGGGTTAAGCGGGAGAAGCTCCTGCCCACTTAAAACCCACTCAGTGGACTATCCCCCCATGACACTTAACACAGTGCTTCTGAATATCTCTTCTGACCACCTGTGCCATTAATACTGGGGCAATATTCAATGCTGGTGCCCGCATAGCTAACTGGGCATATAGGACCACACAAAAGGCATAACCTACAAATGCACTCAATCTGCAGCCCCTCATTACCTCTCTACCCTCATCTCCCCTTACGTTCCCACCCGAAATCTCCGCTCACAGGACAAATCCCTCCTCTCAGTACCCTTCTCCACCACGCCAACTCTAGGCTCCGCCCTTTCTGCCTCGCCTCACCCTATGCTTGGAATAAACTTCCTGAGCCCATTCACCAAGCCCCCTCCCTGCCCATCTTCAAATCCTTGCTCAAAGCCCATCTCTTCAATGTAGCCTTCGGCACCTAACCTTTATACTTCTATTCAGGAAATCTAGACTGCCCCTATTTGACTGCCCTATTTGACTGACTGTACATTTGTCCTTTAGGTTGTAAGCTCCTTGAGCAGGGACTGTCCTTCTCTGTTAAACTGTACAGCGCTGCGTAACCCTAGTAGAGCTTTAGAAATGTTAAGTAGTAGTAGTAGCAGTAGTAGTCTGTGGCTGACCTGGATATTCAGTGCCTGGACATGGCCTGACATTGAATAGTAAGATTGCATCAGCCCACAGTTGGTCATCATCTTTAAAACTGCTGACTGCAATGAGCTGTATATTTGGGAGGAGGGGGAATGTTTTTTTTTTTTTTAATAGAACTGCAGGGCTTACAAGGTAAGGAGGACATACAGTAGGTTAATCTAGAAAAAGAGAATGGAACATTTATTTATATTGGTGTAATATATAGAACACCTTAACAGCCAGAGGAAATAGAGGTTTCATTGAAGACATTTACAAAATTGCAATTTGCTGGATGTTGTTTGGAACATTCCTACTACACTGTCATTTAGAAATAGGGAGATCCTGGATATACTCTATAGAGAAACTTATTTCAGCAAACAGCAATGGAGCCTACATGAACCAGGGTGATTCTGGACCTGGTGCTTACGAATGGGGAGAATGTTTTTGATGCTATAGTCAATGATCATTTGGGATCTAGTGATCACTGACTAGTGCGGTTCAGTATTAGAGCATAAGTGGAGATAGTTCTTTCAAAAAGAAAAGTTCTAGACCAAGAGAACTGGCCTTGTTAAGATAGGAGAGTACCTCAAAGAGATGTTACCTGGTTAGGGACCTCTAGAAGAAGAGAAGCAGTGGGCAAAACTTGAAGGAAATATTGTAAGGCAACAAACCTTTTTAAGAGAAAAAAGAGACTGCTGTGGTTTTCAAAAGAAGTAGCTGAAAAGATTAGAAATCACAGGCAACAATAAGTGGCAAATTTTAGAGAAGCTGGGAAAATAGCCAGAAGATCAAAGATGCAAATTGAAATTTAAAAAAAACAAAAAGCCGCTGAAATGGTAAAACAAGAGGCAAAGACTTTTTTTTTAAGCTGTGTTAGTAACAGGAGGAAGTACAAAAGTGACATTATAAAACTCAAAGAAACAAGGGAGAAATATGTAGAGGCTGATAAGGAAAAGGTAGAATTGCATAACAAATATTTATGTTCAGTGTTCACTGAGGAAGGACTGGGAATAAAACCACAGAAAATTTACCCAAAAAGAAATGGTGGAGGTAAGCAAATTTCCAAAGACTGTGATTATGAGCAACTAGCTAAATTAGAAATAGACAAAGTAATGGTGCCTGATGGGATATATCCAAGGGTATTAAGGGAGCTAAGATAAGTTTTGATAGCTCCACTGTCTGACTTTTTCAATGTTTTCTTCGAGTCAGTAGTTCCAGAAGACTGAAAACCTTCCTGGGGAGTAAATGAAGGATATGATAGAGGTCTATAAAATAATGAGTGGAGTTGAACGGGTTGATGTGAAGCATCTGTTCACGCTTTCCAAAAATACTAGGACTAGGGAGCATGCGATGAAGCTACAGTGTAGTAAATTTAAAATGAATTGGAGAAAAGTTTTCTTCACTCAACGTGTAATTAAACTCTGGAATTTGTTGCCAGGGAATGTGGTAAAGGCGGTTAGCTTAGCGGAGTTTTAAAAAGGTTTGGACGACTTCCTAAAGGAAAAGTCCATAGACCGTTATTAAATGGACTTGGGGAAAATCCACTATTTCTGGGATAAGCAGTATAAAATGTTTTGTACATTTTTGGGATCTTGCCGGGTATCTGTGACCTGGATTGGCCACTATTGGAAAGAGGATGCTGGGCTTGATGGACCCTTGGTCTTTCCCAGTATGGCAATACTTATGTACTTATGAGTTGTTGCTAAAAGAGAGAATATTGAAGTTTCTGGAATTCAGTGGACTATAGGACCTGAGGCAGCAACGTTTTACCAGAGAGGTTTTGTCAGGCACATCTGATCAATTGTTTTGACTAACAGGCTCATTTTCGAAAGAGAAGGACGTCTATCTTTCAACATAAATCAGAAGATGGACGTCCATCTCCCAGAGACATCCAAATCGGTATAATCGAAACCCGGTTTTGGACGTCTCCAACTGCAGTCCGTCGCAAGGATATCCATATTTCAAGAGGGCGTGTCAAAGGCGTACTGAAGGCAGAACTTGGGTGTGCCTAACACTTGGACGTCTTTGAGCCATAATCGAAAAAAGCAAGGACAACGTTTTCACCCGGACATGTTTTTTTTTACGAATAAGGCACAAAAAGGTGCCAGAAATGACCAGATGACCACCGGAAGGAATCGGGGATGACCTCCTGTTACTTCCCCAGTGGTCACTAACCCCCTCCCACCGTCAAAAAACATCTTTAAAAATATTTTGTTCCAGCCTCTATACCAGCCTCAGATGTCATACTCAGGTCCATGACAGTGCATGTAGGTCCCAGGAACAGTTTTAGTGGACTTCAGACAGGTGGATCCAGGCCCGCACATACCCCCATACCTGTTACATTTGTGGAGGAAACAGCGAGCTCTCCAAAACCCACCACAAACCCACTGTACCCATATATAGGTGCCCCCCTTCATCTGTAAGGGCTATGGTAGTGGTGTACAGTTGTGGGTAGTGGGTTTTGGGGGGCTCAGCACACAAGGTAAGGGAGCTATGTTTCTGGGAGCATTTTATGAAGTCCACTGCAGTGCCCCCTAGGATGCCCGGTTGGTGTCCTGGCATGTCAGGGGGACCAGTGCACTACAATTGCTGGCTCCTCCCACCTCCAAATGGCTTGCATTTGGGCATTTTTGACATGGACATCTTTGATTTCGAAAATTGCCGAAAGTCAGAAACGTCCAAATCCAAGGACGTCCAAATCTAGGGACATCCAAAGGATTTGGACGTTTCTCACGGTATTTTCAAAACGAAAGATGGATGTCCATCTTTTTTCGGAAATACGGTTTTCCCTGCCCCTGGATTTTGACGTTTTGCAAAGACGTCCAAATCGCAACTTGGATGTTTTTTTCGAAAATACCCCTCTAAGTGACCCAAGAGCTGGATCAGGGACAAGCATTGCATAGTGCATGTGGTACATTTGGATTTTATCAAGGCCTTTGACATGGTTCCACATTGGTGACTATCAAAAAAAAAACAAACAAAAAAACAAAACTGAGGAGGTCTTTTACTAAAGCTTAGCGCGAGTTATCTGCAGCAGAGCCCATAGGAATAAAATGGGCCCTGCTACAGATTACTCGAGCTAAGCTTTAGTAGAAGACTCCTTGGGTGCCCTTTGTATGAGCCCAAAAGTGTCTCTTTGAGTTAATCATTGATTGAATGGGAAGTAACAAAGGGTAATGATGAGGAAAAGGGAATTACCAGTAATGTGCCACAATGATTAGTCCTTGATCCAGTTCTTGTCAATTCTTTTGTAAGTGACGTTGTAAAGAGGCTGTGAGTAAAGGAATGGTACCAAAATATGCAGTAGGGCTGAACTCTGGAAGCTGTGAAAAACCATGAAGAGGGATCCAATAAAGCTTGAGGAATGATTTAGAGCCCTATTTACTAAGCAGTGCTAAGGGCATGCTAGTGTTTTTAGCACACGCTAATGATTAGCATGCACTAAATGCCAAAGTCGCCCATAGAAACATATGGGTGACTGTAGCATTTAGCGTGCACTAAAAATGCTACTGCACCTTAGTAAGCAGGGCCCTTACCGTTTGGCAGCTAAGTCCGTATGCTCAGAAATGCATGGTCATGCATCTGGACTGTAATCACCCAAGGGAGTGAGTGGATCATTGCAGGGGATGAAAGCATATGCACAAAAGAAGAGCAGAAACTGGGGATAATCATTTCTGATAATAATATATTGGTCAAACAGGTAGATAAGGCAATGACAAAAGCCAGAAGGATATTTGGGGACATTAAAAGAGACCTCATTTCGAATATCATATGCAATTCTGGGACGAACACATCTTCTAAAAGATAACTGGATGGAGTTCGTCCAGGGGTGGCTACTAAGTGGTCAATGGTCTTTGTCATAAAGCATATAAGAGCAGTCTAAAAGATCTAAACATTTATACCCTGGAGGAGAGGCTAGAAAGGGGAGGTATAATAGAGATATTTAAATACTTCCAAAACAGAAATGCATATAAGTTAGGCCTTTTTCAATGGAAATCATTCCCTGGAAATAAGGGTCGTAGGATGAGTGTATAATGGAGAAGACTCGGGTGTAATGTAAGGAAATATGTCTTTACAAAAAGGGTAGTGAACATGTGGAACAACCCCCTAGTAGAAGTGATGGAGTCAAGGATAGTATCTGAATTCAAGAAAGAATAAAACAAATAATGAGAACATCTGTGGATGCAGAAAGATTATTGAGGCTGAGCTGCTTGTTTGGATGGACAGACTGGATAGGCTGTATAGTTTTCTTCTGCTGTCATGTTGCTATGTTGTTTCTGTGTATTTTGAGAACTGCAAAACTGTCTCAACGCTAAACTTAGAGCTGTCTTAAAGATAAGTGCTTCACCGATTTATGCCCATGACTATGCAAACCTCTGCTTTTGCTGTATCTATGTTAAAATAAAATAGTATCTTCTCTGTATGGTGCAGTATTAGTATGCATTGCAAGTGGTTTTATCTATCATGTATTAAGAAAATAATCTTCAATGCTATTTTCCTGGGTGAAATGGTTTGCCCGGAAATAAAATTGCCTTCTGCCCAGCTAGAAGTATATGATGGCTTTCTTGGTAGTTTTAGCTGGATGTACTTCAGTCAAGGAACAAAACATTTAATTTGCAAATGTACATGTGCTAGTTTGCCTGTACTTGGCCACCCACACAAACTGGAGGTGCAAAGTATACAGAGTGTTTTTGTTTCATGTACATTGCGGCTGCTAATTGTCAAAAAGAAACACAGCAGATAGTTTCCCTTTGAAAATTAGCTCCAGTGTACATGGGCTAAAAGTGCTTGTACGTGTTGCAAATGGTGAAATCTACTCATATCTGTTTAATTCCTTGACTTGAATCCTGCTAGATAAGTCCATAGCATTGGGTTGTGTCCCTTCCCAACCAGCAGATGGAGGTAAAGAATCTGAATTATTCCACTGATACCACCAGTATAAGGGCTGGTGCATGTAGGAATCCTTCAGTATTGCTATTTTCCAAGCACTACAGGACCCAGAAAGAAATTGTTCCCATGAGAGAAACCTCCACAGAATATATTAATTCATTTCTTTCAATTCCAAGGCACAAATAAGAAATTGTTCCCATGACAGAAACTTCCACAGAACATATTAATTCACTTCTTACAATACCAAGGCACTAATACTAGAGAGAAACAGTCTGACTTTCCCCAAACTTCCAAGCACCACACTAGGCCCTGGACTGGTCTAGCAAGATTCAAGGAAAGGAAATTAACAGGTAAGCACCTTAGATCCATGTACCTTAGGCACCAAAGTCAGTCCAGAGTCACAGAATCCCCAAAAAGGGGTGTCTGGAAATTCTCTAGACCAGGAGTGTCTAACCTCGGCCCTTACCAGGTCATGTTTTCAGGATTTCCTCAATGAATATGCATGAGATCTATTTCCTTACAATGGAGGCAATGCATGCAAATAAATCTCATGCATTTTTATTAGGGTAATCCTGAAAACCCAACTGGATTGCGGCCCTCGAGGGCTGAGGTTAGGTAACCCTGCTCTAGACTACCCTACTGATCAGGGGCCATGGGGGCAACATGTAAATTGGCTCCTGACACAGCCACTGCAGCAATCAGCATACATATACTCTATATAAATTCTACTGCTGTTGTAAATAAAAGGAGGAAAAAGCCTCAATACCAGACAGGAGCTCCTTTTGTTGGGGACTAATGGGAGTCCTGTCTACTCATCACAGGCTCAAAAAACCTCCTTAATTTTATTTATTTATTAACTTGAGACCTGACACTCTAATCATAAATGTGTCGGAATCACTTATCTTCCAGCTGTCTTATCGATCCGTACTCGCCCACGGCCCGACTCCGGCTGAGTTTCGAATCCTGCTTCAGGGCACCGTGGATTCTTGCGATCGATATCCAAGTTAATAAATAAATAAAATTAAGGAGGTTTTTTGAGCCTGTGATGAGTAGACAGGACTCCCATTAAGTTGGTCCCCAACAAAAGGAGCTCCTATCTGGTATTGAGGCTTTTTCCTCCTTTTATTTACAGTTAAAACACCTTGGGATTCAGTTCCTACTTTCCAGGTCCAATGAATTGCGACTTAGAGGTCCACCTGTACATTGTCCAAACCTGTAATATGAGCCTCAGAGAGCCAGTAGATGGCTTTCTACCCAGCGACATAGCAACTTTACTTCCACTTTGCTACTCCTGCACTCCTGGTTACTCCCCGCTTATCGATGAATGCCCCACTGTGGCATTGTTGGACGTCACCTGGACTTTTCTTCCTGCCAGCTAGTGGAGGAACTCTGAGAGCAAGATGAATGACCCTCAACCCAAACAACTGATGAGCCAGGTTACTTCCTGCACCAACCACTGGCACTGTGCTACCAGGTCCTTGCTATGGGCTCCCCAGAGGAACTCCCCAGCCTAGATACTGTGGTGAGTCCCACCATGACAGGGCCTTGCAGGGCTGACACAACCCAGTAAGCATTGGAAAAGTGGCAGGTGGGCGCAGGCCATTGGAGGGTGCCATCATACCGACAATCATGGTCACAGCAGATGCGGGCACAGAACTTTTTACTACCCCATAGGAACAATAAAAAGTTTTGTTCATACAGTAAAAAATACTTTCTTCCCTTCTTGTCTTCCTCCCCGCAGGTCTCACATACAGGATCTTGCAAACAGCAGCACCAGCAATTCACAGAGGCTGTCTCCATGGCCTTCCTCCTATCATGTCCTGTCCTCTCTTCTGCAACTTCCTGTTTAGGGTCAAAACAGGAAGTTATAGTAGAGAGGGTGGGACACAGCAGAAGGAAGGCCATGGAGATGGCATCTTACTGTGAATCACTGCTGGCAGCAGGAACCTATACATGAGACCTATGGGGAGGAGGATGGGAAGGGAGAAAAGTGCTGGCTGGACCCATTGGAGGGAAAGAGAGGTGGGGATGCTGGACTGGACCCATGGGAGGAGGGGGCATGGTTAGAGCTGTGGCTGGAGGGAAAGGAGAGAAGTGCTGGCTTGACTCATAAGAGGGGGAGGGGAGGAAGAGCTGGAGAGAAAGGAAAGAGGTGCTGGCTGGACCCATGGGAGGAGGAGGAGGGGGAGAGAAATGAGAAAGGTGCTGGCTGGACCCATTGGAAGGGGAGGGGGATGGGGAGGGAGAGGGGAAGGAGGGAGGTGCTGGCTAGACCCATAGGAGGAGAGGGGGCCTAGGGGGAAAGGAAAGAAATGCTGGACCAAGAGGATGAAGGAAGAGAAAGTCAAATACTGAATACACGGGAAGGAGAAATGGAAAGAGGGCAAGTAGGTGAGCTAGATGCTTGAAGGGGTGCGGGAAGAGAGGGAGAGAAGCTGTACACAGTGAGATAATAGAAACAGAGGAGAAATGATGTGCATGGGGGGGGGGGGCAACAGGGACAGGGACACAAAGGGGAGATGCTGCATGGGGATAGTATATGGACACAGAGGGACAATGCAGACACAGAAGGGAGATTTTGTTTGACACAGGGGGAGAGGAGAGGGAGATACAGAGGTGATGATGGATGCAGGGATATGAACACAGGGGAGACACTGGACAGAAAAGAATAGGGACACAGAAGGGAGATGCTGAACATGGGGGATGATAAGTACACAGAAATGGAAGATGGATGGTGGACATAGAAAGAGAAGAGATGTCAAATGGACAGGAGAACCTGGTGAGTGAGTTAAGAGAAGACAGAGGGAAGCAGAAACCAGAGCCTGAGACCAACATGATTTAAAAAAAAAAAAAAAAAAATGATCAGATAACAAAAGGTAGAAAAAATATATATTTTTTTCTATTTTGTGACTAGAGTATGTCAGATTTGAAATCTACATCTTGCCAGAGTTAGTGTAGACATGGCTGGGACCCAGGGCAGAAATTTAGGAGAGGAACCCAAAGCCCACTACTAGGCTGTATTTTCTTCAGCTTCCAGCAGGTTTGGGCTTTCCCTGGTTAGGGGCCAAGGGCAGTTGCCCTAGTCACACTCTCCTTACCCCATCCCTGGCATGTGCTATCTTTTTATTTTTCACAATACAGGAATAAATGCATCTCTTTCTATATCTCTGGTGCTATAATACATAAATGAGGCTTGTGCAGCTGGGGTCAGAGCTGACAAGGACAGAGCTTGTGGTGATGGGGCAGGTGCCAATTTGTAGATTTTCAGGTGTCTCAGAAACCCTTGCACTGGTCTTGGGGCCTTGTGCAGGAGAATGCAAGAGGGAGATGGGCTATGTGGTCCTAGAACTTCAAGGTTCAGCAGGAAAGCAGAACTTTCTGGAAGGGTCTCATATGAACTTTAGCCCAAGGCACAATTAATTTTCAAAAACGAGAAAAGAAAAATGAAAAAAGGGAAATAAAAGGTGGAGCCAAACATCAAACTACACCTTAAATATAGGTTATAGGCTCCCTTACAGCACAAAGCTGTTCCTGGTCCCCAAAACCTTCAAGATGGCTTCTATCATCTGCCCATCAAAACCTCTCCAATTGAAATCTAAAAACTTTTAATTCAAAATGACACATGTGATCCACATCAATATACAAACTTGGGAAGAGATTATTAATAAAAAATGACCACTTATCTGCTCACACAGCACAGCTCTGTAACTTAATACTGTACTCATACCTTACATAGCATAACGCCCTTCTTCAGAGCTGGTGTTTCTGAAGTAGGGCATTATGCCTGTGTGAGGAATGGGAGCAGATAAGTGGTTATATTTTGTAGAGTATTTAGTCCTGATTGGTTTTATTGTCATGTACACTGCAAGGGTTCTTTCCTATAGCGCTGCGTACGACTGGTAGCGCTATAGAAGTGATTTATAGTAGTTTTTAACTTCCTTGTTAGAGATAACAAGTAACAGGGTAGCATGTTTGAGCTCGTTCAGGATTCTGGGGTGAATACCATTTGGTCATAGCAATTTGTTGCTCTTGAGTTTGCCAATTCCATGCACTATATTTTCTAGCCTGATAGGGGGCAATTTTATAAAATAAATATTAATAGTTATATGCCTATTAGGCAGGTAAATGTTTAGAGTAGTGAAATTAATGAATTTTTATCATATTTTATATATTCTTTACAGTGTATCTGATCCCTGAGGCCACCCTCATTTCCTGTTTCCGCAAGGGCGGGACCAGAGCTGAGAGAGAGAGAAGGGAAAACTGAAGTAAGCGCCGAGCCTGCACACTTTTTACCGCTGCTGCTGGCCGCCGTAACCCCGATGATGTAAGTCAAGATGACTTTTAAAATTCGGAGGGAGGGGGCCTGGAACTCGAAGGGAGGGAGGGAGGAAGGGAGGGACGACGACCCTGGAACTCGGAGGGAGGGACGATGACCCTCAAACTCAAAAGGGGGGATGACCCTGGAACTCAGAGGGAGGGAGGGAATGAACTTCCGGTGGGTGAAATATTGGGGGTGCTCGAGCACCCACGGAGTCGGCGCCTATGTAACCAACATCATAATGTATACCATCAAACTACTCCTAATAATATACTCCCTATCCTTGATCCACTATACACTCACCACCCCTCTCACAGAAACCAACATCATACCCACAATACATAACTTCAATAGATGGTCCACACACAAGTCACCCCTTCAAACTAACAATAACCAAAATAGCGGAAAACCCCCAATACGAGGAAAAAAAACAACACAAAGGACAGAAAAATCATGGCAAATCCACACCACAACAGAATAGACAAATAATAAAAATCAGCACAACAGCAAACACAGTAGACCCCTACCAAAAAATTAAAGTGGGATATACAAACACCAGGTCAGCAGTCAACAAAACAACAATAATAACAGACTGGATCATGTCAGACAATCTTGACCTACTACTTATTACCGAAACCTGGATCCACGATCAAAAGGACCCCATAATCCTAGATTTATGTCCCCCAGGATATAAAATCACTCACTGGACCAGAACTGGAAAAAGAGGTGGAGGCATAGCACTAATCCATAGATACCACCTCACCGTAGAAATCATAGCCGAGTCCATAATGCCCAACCTTGCTGAATCACCTAAACTGTGTACTGTTTTACAGACCACCAGAAAACTGGTATGACTGCCAATCACACTTCATGGATTTTATATCAAACAACTGTGTATCTAATCCCAACCTACTTATAATAGGTGATATAAACCTACACCTAGAAGACCCCAAATCTACCAATGCACGTGAATGCATGGAATTCCTCCAATTATGGGGCCTAAACTGGCCGCAGATGCAAGCAACACATCAAAGGACACACACTCGACCTCATTGCATATAAACTGATGTCTGATAGGAACTTTGCATTATTAGATACAAAATGGACCGAAATACCATGGTCAGACCACCACAAATTAAACCTATCCCTACAATGGCGAAAAAAAGGCTCACACCATACACATGAACGCACAACTTACACCACAAAAGACCAAGTAGACTCTGTAAAATTTTGGCAACAGTGAATGGACAGCACAAACAGACTCGATACACTATTTCCTAAACTGGGATAATAGATGCAGAAGTATATTAGACGAAATAGCACCACTACAAAAAAGAACCTCCCACAGACACAATTTGATACCATGGTACAATGAAGAACTGAAAAAACTAAAAACACAAACCAGGAGGCTGGAATGAGCATGGACAAAAATAAAAGATGCACACACACTCAATGAATGGAAACAAATGCAACGTAAATACAAATATGCAATAAGACAAACTAAAAGGTCCTATTACAAAACCAAGATAGGACTAGACTACAAAGACACGCATAAACTATACCAATTTGTGAATAAATTACTAGACACCACATCGGTCACCAAAACTAACACAGACACACCATCTGCAGACAACCTTGCCAAATACTTCGAAGAAAAAATTACAAACCTACGATCTACATTACCTCAGAATTCCACTGACATCGATAAATTCATGGGCTGTATGGACCCAATCCCAGATGAATACCCAGCAGATCGAATCTGGATAAACTTCGCTCTCCTCACTAATGAAATCGTAGCCCAAGTGATCAACAGGTTTGCTAAATCCAACTGTAAACTGGACGCATGCCCTAGCTACATAATAAAATCAGCCCCTCAATGCTTCATATCAGACCTCACATCACACTTAAATTACATGCTACAACATGGACTCTTCCCTAAGGACAAAGGCATCATACTACTAACCCCAATACCTAAAGACCCAAAGAAAAAAAACAAGCGAAATCACTAACTACCGCCCAGTTGCATCCATCCCCCTGGCAGTCAAACTGTTGGAAAGCATTGTAAACAAGCAACTTACAGAATAGTTAAACAAATTCTCAATACTACACAAATCTCAATCAGGATTTCGCTCCAACCACAGTACCGAAACAGTAATAATCACTCTCCTAACCAAATTCAAACAAGAAATTGCAACAGGAAAAAGTGTACTCCTACTACAATTCGATATGTCAAGTGCATTTGAAATAGTAAACCATAAAATACTACTAAACACCCTAGAATATTTTGGGATCGGTGGAAAGATACTCAGCTGGATTAAGGGCTTCCTAACCACAAGAGCATACCAAGTGATATCCAATTTGAATATCACACCACCATGGAAGTCAGAATGGGGAGTACACCAAGGCTCACCACTATCGCCAACCCTCTTTAATCTAATGATGACCCCACTAGCCAAATCCCTGTCCAACCAAGGCCTCAACCCATACACCTACGCAGATGATGTTACGATTTACATCCCATTTAAACACGATCTAACAGAAATCACAAACAAAATCAAACTCAGTCTTCAAATCATGAACTCATGGGCGGATGCATTTCAACTAAAACAACGCAGAAAAAACACACTGTCTCATCCTCTCATCACAATACAATACGAACAAACCAACTAGTATAAACACCACAGACTACACTCTACCTCTCTCAGACAGCCTGAAAATACTCGGAGTCACCATTGACCAAAATTTAACACTAGAAAGCCAAGCGAAAAATACAACAAAGAAAATGTTCCACTCAATGTGGAAACTTAAATGAGTAAAACCTTTCTTCCCGAGGGAAATATTCCAAAGATTGGTACAATCAATGGTGCTAAGTCATCTAGACTACTGCAACGCAATCTACGCTGGAAGCAAAGAACAAATTAAGAGGAAACTTCAAACTGCCCAAAACACCGCAGCCAGACACATATTTGGAAAAACTAAATATGAAAGCGCTAAACCCCTACGTGAAAAACTATATTGGCTCCCAATCAAAGAACGAATTGCATTCAAAATCTGCACCCTGGTCCACAAAATTATCCACAGCGAGACTCCGACCTACATGACAAACCTAGCAGATCTACAAACCAGAAACACAAAAAGTTCAGCACGTACATACCTAAACCTTCACTACCCAAGGACTTAAATATAAATCAACATATGCAACCAGCTTCTCCTATATAAGCACACAACTATGGAATGCATTACCAAATGTCTTGAAATCAATGCATGACATAACAATCTTATGGAAATCATTAAAGACCAATTTATTCAAGAAGGCATACCATAACGATCCAACCTAAACACCCGAATAATGGAACACAACGAAACTTGCTATTAAACCAGGACACTTAATTTCTCCTTTTAACCACTTAATTCATTCTGTAACTCATGTACTCTAAAACAACTACCACTCTGTATTTCTCATACCAGAATTGGCATTCGCCACCACGGTACTATGTAAGCCACATTGAGCCTGCAAATAGGTGGGAAAATGTGGGATACAAATGCAACAAATAAATAAATAATAAATAAAATACCCTGGTGGGACCTCTAGCCAGGACACTACCCACTTGTCATCCTACCTTGAAGTTGAAAATACCCTGAAGGTCTAGTGGGACTGTAAGCTAGACACCCCTTTCCCCAACACCCCCCTCCCGTGATCTACCTTGAATTTGAAGGAGGGTGGTGCTAGCACTCCCTCCCTGTGGGTCCACCTCAAAATGGTGGTGCCCTGTCCTGCCCGGTGCATCCTGGGATGCACTGAGTGGGGGTTAACTTCTATATGAGGGAGTTTCTCCCTCATATAGAAGTAAAGCCCCATCCAGCACATCCCAGGATGCACCAGGCAGCATAGGGTGCCACTATTTTGAGGTGGCACGTGTAGAGGAAGGAAGAAGTACTAGTCCCTCCCTCCTCTAACTTTGAGGTAGGCTGCCGGGGGGGGGGGGGGGTGTCGAGAGGGTGTCTAGCTTGTGGTCCCACTGAACCACCAGGGTATTTTCAACTTTGAGGTAACATCGTCACTGCATTAGGGCACACAAGATATTGGAACCCCAAGTAGCTCACTGCATAGAGAAAGGACATGATTTTGATACAATGCAATGTTTGGTATTGGAACAACTTGTTTTTACAGAGCGTCAGGGGAACATCAGATGTTTGCTCTGCCAACATGAACTGAAGTGGATATTTGTTTTACAATTTATAGTCCTGAATGGTTTAAATGTAGCCACTGAGTGGAAAGCATTTTTTTTTTTTAATTGGAGCTTTCTCTATTGCATTTTTCTTTAGTTTTTTTTTTTTGTCTTGTTTTTTTAATTTCAATTTTTGATTTTGATTGGTTAGAGATGATGTCATTATGTTAACATGGTTGTTACGAATAAATCTTTAAATGCTGGCATTTTTTTCTTTTCCTGCAGCCATTTTGAAAGCCAGTGAATTCCAGTCAAGTTTTCGGTTATCTCCTGAAGCAGCAGACCATGAAACAGGGAAACCCGGTCGGGATAGAATAAGAACTTTTGTGGGCCAGATTCAGAAATTAAGTATTCTTTAAAATATATGTACGAGTATGTGCCAGTGCATTCAAATTATGCTGACTGGTTTGCCAAAAAATTATGCCAGTAGTTACATTTCAAATTAATGTACTGTTTGAGGACAATAAGTGGAAATTGTATATAATAATGTTTTTGTGGAGTTTTTTTGACCTATGATAATGTGAGGTAGCCTTGTATTTAAACTGAGGTCTTTTTTTCTCCACTTTTTTCATTTAGATTTTTGTACTTTTTTGTCCTCTCCTTTACATTACATTAGATGGAGTTATTGTTTGTTGTTTCGATATTGAGTATTCCACTTTTTCTGCTCTCTGCTTTTGTTGCATCAGTCCATGTTAATGCCACATTAATATTAATGTAGGGTAATGCAAATATGTATTAAGGCTAATGCAATGTTAATGTGTGTTTAACATGCATTAATGTTGCATTAGGCTTAATGTACTTTAGTACATTAGCCCATTAGTGAGGGAAGAAAAGAAGAAACTGTTTGGATATTATTCTAGTAGCATAATGGCTAATGGCAAGGAAGTTATATGTGCTAGGAGGTGAGAGGAACTTTGGGGTAATAGTT